>NC_134084.1:13851663-15051663 GCF_000715075.1 Nicotiana tabacum | reverse complement strand
TATAAATATGAGTCTTCATAACTCAGAAAAGGCACCAGAAGTTATAACAAGAAGCAAGAAAGATGTCGTGGATCAAACGCTGCAAATTCCTTCAAAAGTTTCAAGCTTCAAGCAATCAAATTCAAGCTCAAGAACGAAGAACAAATCAAGGTCAAGTTCAAGCAATCAAGCTTAAGCTCAAGAACAAGAAAATCGTTCATGGCAACAATTACGTATTCAAGATCAAGCTCAAAGGCCCTTGAATTTATTTACTATTGGAAAGAAGAATGAGAGGATTCATAAAGATTGTACACTCAATTTATTTAAAATCAAATACTACGATTGCTGCAATATTTTCAGTCTTGATTTTATTTTCTCGACACAATTTATTATCTACAGTATCAATAGATACTTATTCTTTCTTTTAGATTATTAGATAGTGTAAAAGTTATTTCATACAGTACCATCGTAAAATGTGGCGGGATGGATGGAAGCCCTCCAACATTAACTAGTAGTCTCAAATTTGAATCTTGAGAATGAAGAAACCTTGACGGTGAGTGCAAAAACTATTATTTTACAGTATACATGTATACAAACTAAACTCTGAGGATAATGGTTACTAAGGTTTTCAAAAACAAAGGTATTACCCTTAAAATAAAAAATAATTAAAGTTGCACGCAGTTTGAAGGATAAATGATTTAATTTAATAAGAATAATCAAAGAACAGTAAATAATTGCATTAAAAGGAGATAAAACGATCAAACCAAACGTGACGAAGTAACTAAGGCTAGTGTTAAGTTTGAATGCTAAAGACCGGTTGTAATCGTGCCCTCGAGGTAGAGCTCGGTTGCAACCAAGTAGATAAACAACTGAAGAACACTTGAACAATTGCTATACGCCAAAAATAAACTTTATTGCTTTGATATGCATGCCAACAATGAGTAGAAAATGCAAAGGATCCCCTCTTTATATAGTAGAGGAGTTTTAACCTTAATACAAGTCTAAATAAGGTAAATATCCTTCCCTTCCTTTTTCCCCAAGAAAACATGATCCTTAGTTAATACCGGGCGTGATTCGTGCCGTAATATTCAGCTGATGGCAGATATATCGACTCTCTGTTTACCCTCTTTAACAGTCTTTCCTTTACCCTCGATTCTTTATTTCGTTCAAGCTTGATTCTTTCCAGGTTCGGCCATGCTAGGTTCGCGATGTATCATTTGTCTGCCCCTGATTCCAATCCGTGGGCATCTTCGATCTCATTTGAGCTAGTAACGAATAACATTGTTCATCATTTCTTTGACGGAAAATCGGGGGTAACTCTATCCCTAATTTTACCTGTACATAAATAGTCCCCTCACTTCTCGGAGAGTAAATTATAGGAGCAATGAAAAGTGACTAATCGACCTCGGTTCCTTCCCTCGCACTCCATTAGCAAGTTGACAAACCAAAATGTCCCACCAGTCACGTTTCTTTGATTTCGGACACGCATCAACCATCGGTTGATCAACCCCGGTAGTTACCAAATACGAAATGTTACACACCCATTACTCTTTCCCTATAAAATACCGGTTTCTTATTTTTAGTTTTTTTATTTTCTGATTTCGAACTTTCTTGAGTTACCCTCGAGTTTTTCATTTGTTCTTCAATCCTTCAAATCTTCATACCAAATGTTCAGACCTTCATATTCTCATATAGAGATGGCTAAGACTTCGAAATTAGTACCCCAAAATACCGCTCCAGTGACTTCTTCCTCGCTAGCGGCATCGAGGCAGCACCTCCAGTAGTAGCCTAGGACATCTTATTACCGATTTTGTCCTTGATAGATACTCCATAGATAATGACTTTGAAGTCGAAAAAGCCTCCACACAAGGGGATCAGAGTTAGGAGGCGTGGAGATATGTTTGCTCCATTACCGAGGAGATGCTCGAAGCTGTCCAAGAGGAATTTAAATAGGAAGGCAAGGACATAGTCGTTCCCAATCCTGAAGAGGACATTATGATGCACGTGGAAGGGTACTTAAGTGTTTACACATATCCTTTCACATTTGGTTAAATTGATATGGTAGCCCTAGAGTTTTGCAAGAGGTATAAAATTTGCCTCGGGCAGGTTCATCCATCCGTTTGGAGGATTGTGACCCTTCTCCATCACATTGCGAACAACACGAAGGAGCCTTGGTTCACAGTCGACAACTTATTCTGAGTCTACAATCCCTGAATCTTCTGAAGGGGGTTAATCAAGCTTTCCCATCGGGAAAAGAAAGCTCCCTTCTCCTGCATAGACGAGGACAGGGACCAAGGTTGGCAGAGCAGCTTTGTTCAGATAAAGACCGAGAACCTTATCCCTTCCGAGTTCATGCTGTTCCCCGAGAAATGGAACCCAAAATGTAATTTTACTTACTCTTGGGTCGTCAATGTGCCTTTTTTGTCGCTCGAGTCCCCAACGCGGTCCTTCATTTTAGGGAGTGGGTCATGGGCATATGCAAGCAACTCACTTATCCCGAGCGTGAGTGGCGCAAGATCTCTAAAGTCAAAAGGGAGGCTCGTTCTCATGGTGAGTGCTCCCTTCTTTTTTGGTTGAATTTTTTATTCTACAATGGCTACGAGTAAGTCCTTTTTTCACATGTCTACCTAAGAAGAAAAGAAAATATCTCCCGACTCCCAGGACGCTCCTGCCGAGGCTTAGAAGAAGAAAAGGATCGTGCTCAGGTTCCAAAAGAGCACCAAAAGGCTTCGAGTGTCTAGGTCCCAGATTCTGAAGCTCTTCATTGGCTCAAGAACTTCCTCGAGGATGATGAGGACATGGAATTCGTTATTCACGAACCGATCGACGCCACCCCAAGAGTTGGTGGCCCCATAGAGGAGGGCACTTGTAAGGCTGAATCCTCCTAATCTCGGGAGCTCAAGAAGGAACATGTGGCTACTGCTTCTGAAGAAGTCCCTCCGTTCCCGAGAACAGACGTTCTTGAAGATGACGCCATTATCCATATTCAAGAATTGCCGCCCCGGGTAGAGGCCACTTTAAATAAAACTTGGGGTGCTGAAAAGAAACCAACTAACACATCCCTGGCTGTAGTTGAAGCCCTCAACTAATTTTTGAGGGTGTGGACTTCAGCATGCTAGAGGATTACGCTGGCTTTGGCCACCTGGAGATCCTAAGAAAGGTCGTGCAACCGGGAGTAGATGGGCTGAGTTCGAGCTCGAAGCTCGAGAAGCAGTTTCTGGCCCCCAAGTGTGGACCCTGAGCAAAAGAAGATAATCATGTTCTCGGTGCTAACAGATACCAACATGTTGTCTGGGCCAGTCAGAGTGGCCAGGTATCTCCGTTCCTTGTAATTGAGGAAGACCAAGTAAAGATAAACGAGGTAGATAGGCAAACTCTCTTCAACGAAGCTCAGCAGGAGCTGGATTGGCTATATCCTTTTCCCTTTTAATCTTAACGAGTTCATGTTGCCTTAACGGTTTCCTAACAATTGTCTTTTTAAATCTCAGGCCTTGGTGCTTTATCATGAAAGCTCTCACCGGTCCAGGATGGAGGTCAGTCACCTCGAGTTCGAGGTCAAAAAGCAGGTCCGACAATCGAGATGTACAAAGCTCTTAGTGAGTAGAAGAATGAAGTCCTTAGGGACATGGTTGACCGCTTCTCCCTCCAAGCCGAATTGGAGAATGCCCAAACGGAGGCTTCAAAAGTGAAATAGGACCATGCCCTTCTGGTTGAAAAGCTAAGAGTGCTTTAGGTCAATAATGAGATGTTAAATGCAAATGCTAACGCTGCTACCTCGCAGGTCCATGATAAAATAACCTCGATCGACTAGCTTAGGTCCGAAATGGATGAGGTCAAGGCTTTAACAGATGAGTAAAAGGGCAAAATAAATCTCCTAGAATCGAAGCGGGATGCCACCAAAGAGGACCTAACATCGACCAAAGTGCAGCTCTGAGTGATGAAAGAAAAGACCGACAAATGGTCTCGGCTAAATGAGGAGCTACAAGCAAAACTTACCTCGGCCGTTCAAGAATATGACTCTCTTGGCCATGAATTTACTATGCTGAAGTCCAAACTTGTCACGATCCAGAATTTCCACCGTTGGGACCGTGATGGCGCCTAACATTTCACTTTCAAGGTAAGACAATGTTAGAATAATTTATCCATTTTCAACAGTTCAAATTAAATTATAAGAAAGAGCTAAAGTAGCTGTAATAATCCAAAGTAAAGTGCGGAAGCTATAGACACCAAAATATCTGATACAACCCTATACCCGGTGTCACGAGTGCACGAGCTACTAGAATAGTACAAATAAGGGTCTGAATAAAATATAAAGTCGTCTGAAGGAAAATACATAACTAAATAAAAGGAAAGGGGATTCTATGAGCTGCGGACGCCGAGCAACTGTACCTTTAGTCTTCGCAAAGCTGGCCAATCCGAGAACGCTAATAACCGCTACTGAGACTGACTCCAAAATCTACACAAGAAATGCAGCGTGTATTATGAGTACAACCGACCCCAAGTACTCTGTAAGTGCCGAGCCTAACCTCGATGATGACGAGGCTAAGGCAGGTAACTTACACTACAACCTATACACAATATATAATAAAGACTGGAGAAGATAATACAGAACGAAATAAGACAATTAACTGAAGAAAATAGCTAAATCCTCAAAGAAAACCAATGCTAATAAAAATTACCAATCCTTAGAGTTCCGTATGAAAAATACCGAGAACCAACACAGTACAGGAAAATAGAAACACATAGGTTGTTGCGGCGCGCAACCCGATCCCATCGTACATCACAATTCTCCCTTATTACACCGTCATAACGTTAACAATCATAAACAAATAAATATATGTTGTGGCGTGCAATCTGATCCCACCATATCAGTACAAATTCACCCTTATCCCACCATATCAATCCACCCTTATTTTACCTGTTGCGGCGTGCAACCCGATCCCACCATATCAATACAAATATTCATTGAGTACAATTAAATCTATAATTCAAATCATAAGAACCTCTACGATTGATGAATATAAAGCTAAATCAGAAAACAAACCTTATACCAACTTAGGATTTCACATATGTAATACTACATGGCAAGACAAGTCCATTAAATGACAATTAGAAGGTGCAATTAAGTCAATTAAGGCAAACATCAACAAGTCATGAAGGCAAGAAAATATCTAACATTTTTAATAGGAGAAACAATGATTAACAAGTAGCAAATAAAGCATGGAAGGCATTTAGAGCATATAACAATTAACGCAGGGAAGGAGATAATTAAGGAAAAATGAAAAATCGGGGAAATAAGTAATTCAGTGGTGTATAAGCACTTGCCACCTCGCCACCTTGCATATATGCTGCAAAACATAAAATTCACACAACACATAGTTTGAGGGCTCCTAATTCCCTCAAATCAAGGTTAAACTTAACACTACCTCACTCTGCAGTCAACTTAGAGCTCTACCGGGGCCTTTTTCCTAGAATTCGCCTCCAAATCACTTGTATCTAACCACAATTAACTCAATAATATAAAATATTGCTAAAGGAATAAATTACAATGCATAAATATAGAATTTCCATACTTTTCTTCAAAAAGTCAAAAGTCGACCCCGGGCTTGCTTGGTCCAAACCCGAAATGCGGACCAAAACCTGATTACCCATTCTCCCCCGTACCTGGTTATGTAATTAGTTTAGGAATCTGACCTTAATTTGAGGTCTAAATCCCTATTTTTCAAAAATCCCCAATTCTTCCTAAATCCCTAGTTTTCTACCATAGAAGAACAAAAATTAGGGCTAGAAATTAATGGGTGATGTTAGAAATGGAAGAAGATGACTTAAATTGTACAAACGTATGAATTGATGTTTAGTTTTCTATTCAAAATTGCCTCTAGGCCGAGCTCTAATGGAAGGGTTATGAAAAATGCGAGAAATCCCGATTTTGAAATATTTTAAGGTCTGGGCGTCAGGCCTTCGACACGTTCGCGAAGGGGCTGCCGCATTCACGATGAAGGAAATCCCACCCAGCCGAGTTCACTCTTCGCGATCGTGAAGAAGGAAGCCAGATGACAGCTGAAGCTAAGAAAAACTAGATTTCTCTAGGTACAAACAACCGTAGCCTATCTGAATATCACCCGAGCCCTCAGGGCTCCAAACCAAATATGCACACAAGCCCAAAAACCTTATTAGAACGAGCACTCGTGACCAAAACACCAAAATAACTCCTAGAACTATGAATCAGACAATAACTCACTTATTCCTAGAAATTCCAAGTAGCTGCCTCGACCGACTGACCTCTCCACTACACTCGAACTGAAGGATAACTCTTTGAACTCAACTGTCAAACCTGCCAGGCTAGAATAGCCACTGGCTCCTCTTCATATGTCAAATCCTTGTCCAACTAGACTGATATAAAATCTAACACGTTGGATGGATCATTGTGATACTTCTAGAGCATGGAAACATGGAACACCGGATGGACTGCTGATAAACTAGGTGGCAATGCGAGCCTGTAAGCCACCACTCCCACTCTCTCAAGAATCTCAAAAGGTCCGATATTCCTAGGGGTCAACTTGCCCTTCTTTTCAAACCTCATTACTCCTTTCATGAGTGAAACCCGGAGCAATACCCTCTCTCCGACCATGAATGCAACATCACGAACTCTACTATCAGCATAACTCTTCTGCCTAGACTGAGCTTTGCGAAGTTGATCCTAAATAATCTTGACCTTATCCAAGGCATCCTGTACCAAATCTGTACCCAACAACCGAGCCTCCCCTAGCTTAAACCATCCAACTGGCAATCGGCACCGCCTCCCATATAATGCCTCATAGGGAGCCATCTATAACACAATCGCGAAACATATCCTCCAATATCTGAATGGTGCGCTCGGACTATCCTTCCATCTAAGGATGAAATGTTATGCTCAACTCAACCTGAGTGCCCAACTCACGTTGTACTTCCCTTAAAAAGTGCAAGGTGAACTGCATACCTCAATTAGAAATGATAGACACGGGCACACCGTGAAGACGGACGAACTCGCAGATGTAGATCTCAACCAACCGCTCTAAAGAATAGGTAACTGCCACATAAATGAAGTACGCTCACTTTGTCAGCCTGTCCACAATGACCCATATTGTGTCGAACTTCCTATGAGTCCATGGGAGTCCGACAACAAAATCCATAGTGATATGCTCCTACTTCCACTCAAGAATCTATAACTTTTGAAATAAACCACCAGGCCTCTGATGCTCATACTTTACTTGCTGATAATTTAAACACCGAGCTACATATGCCACTATATTCTTCTTCATCCTTCTCCACCAATAATGCTGCTGCAAGTCCTGATACATCTTGGTGGCACTCGGATGAATAGAATACTGGGAACTGTGGGCCTCCTCAAGAATCAACTCACGAAGTCCATCTACATTAGGCACACAAATACGATCATGTAGTATCCTCAAAATTTCCTTATCTCCATCAGTAACCTTCTTGGCACCACCATGCCGCACTGTGTCCCTAAGGACAAACAAATGAGAATTATCATACTGTCGCTCCCTGATCTGATCAAACAAGGAAGGCCGAGCGACTGTACAAGATAGGACACGACTGGGCTTTGAAACATCCAACCTCATGAATTGATTATCCAAAGCCTGAATATCTGATTCAAGCGGTCTCTCACCGACTGGAATGTACGCAAGGCTACCCATACTCACTGACTTTCTACTCAAGGCATGGGCCACCACATTGGCCTTCCTGGGATGATACAATATGGTGATATCATAGTCTTTCAATAACTCCAACCACCATCTCAGCCATAAATTGAGATCCATCTGATTGGACAAATACTACAAGCTTCGATGATCTATGAATACCTCACACAACACACCGTAAAGATAGTACCTCCAAATCTTCAGTGCATGAACAATGGCTGTCAACTCTAAGTCATGAACATGGTAATTATTCTCATGAACCTTCAACTCCCGCAACATACATGCAATCACCTTGCCATCCTACATCAATACTGCACCAAGACCAACATGAGATGCATTATAATACACCGTGTAAGATCCAGAAACTGTGAGCAATACCAACAGTGGCACCGTAGTTAAGGCAGACTTAAGCTTTTGAAAGCTCGCCACACAGTCGTCTAACCGTCTGAACGGGGCACCCTTCCGGGTCAACCTGGTCAATGTGGCTGCTATAGATATAAACCCCTCCACAAACTGATGATAATAACCCGCCAAACCCGAGAAACTCTAGATCTCCGTAGCTGAAGTAGGTCTAGGCGAGTTTTGAACTGCCTCAATCTTCTTAGGATCCACTTGAATGTCCTCTAACGATATGATGTGCCCCAAGAAAGCGATTGAGTCCAACCAAAACTCGCACTTTGAAAACTTAGCATATAACTGGCTGTCTCTCAAAGTCTGAAGTATAATCCGAAGATGATGCTTGTGCTCCTCTCGACTGCGATAGTATATCAAGATATCATCAATAAACACAATCACAAAGTAATCTAAATAGGGCTTGAACACCCAGTTCATCAAATCCATAAATGCTGCTAGGGCATTTGTCAGCCCAAATGACATTACTAGAAAATATAATGCCCATACCGAATCCGAAAAGCTGTCTTAGGGACATCGGATACCCTGATCCTCAACTGATGGTAGCCGGACCTCAAATGAATCTTCGGAAACACCTTGGCACCCTGAATCTAATCAAATAAGTCATCAATCATCAACAATGGATACTTGTTCTTTATGGTGGCTTTGTTCAATTATTGGTAATCTATGCACATCCTCATAAATCCATCTTTCTTCTTCACAAACAACACAGGCGCACCCCATGGAGAGATACTAGGGATAATGAAGCCCTTATCAAGTGAATCTTGCAACTGCTCCTTTAATTCTTTCAACTTTGATGGGGCCATATGGTATGGCGGAATAGAAATAGGCTGAGTGCCCGGAGCCAAATAAATACAGAAGTCAATATATCTATCGTGTGGCATTCCTAGTAGATCTGTAGGAAATACCTCTGGAAACTCACGAATAACTGGTACAGAATCCGTGGAAGGAACCTCCATACCAGAATCGCAGACATAAGCCAAATATGCTAGACACCCTTCTCGACCATATGTCGAGCCTTTACATAAAAGATAACCCTGGTGGTAGAATGGCCAGGAGTCCCCATCCATTCTAATCAAGGCAACCCCAACAAGGCTAAGGTTACTGTCTTGGCGTGATAATCTAATATAGCATGATAAGGTGACAACCAATCCATACCTACGATGACATTAAAATCTACCATATCGATAAGTATGAGATCAACACTAGTCTTGAGACTCACAATAGTAAACACATACGAACGATGGGCACGATCTACAATAATAAAATCTCCCACGGGTGTGGACACATACAAAAGATCACTCAAAGAATCACGAGGTACAACCAGATATGAAACAAAATAGGATGACATGTAGGAAAAAGTAGAGCCCTGATCAAATAAAACTGAAACATCTCTATGGCAAACTGGAACAATATATATGTGATAATAGCGTCAGATGACTCAGCCTCAGGCCTGGCTAGGAAAGCATAACACTGGGGTTGGGCCCCACCACCCCTGAACTACATCCCTAGGACGGCCTCTAGCTGGATGGTCTCCACCTCTAATGACTTGACCTCCACCTCTAACAATCTGGCCTCCACCCCTAACAGCCTGACCTCCACCTCTGGCTGCCTTACCCCTGCTTCTAGTTGGCTGAGCGGGATGTGGTGCAACCGGTGCCTGAACCATGGCACGAGAACTCCACTTGGCATGCCGCCCAATAATCTTGGACAAGTCCTCTTGATATGCCCAAAACTATCATACTCAAAACATCCATCCTAATGTCGTGGATGCTGAAACTAAAACTGACCCGGACAGGCTGGATAACCACGGTGATAACTCTAAATCAGAGGCGTAATAATAGGAGCTGATGGTGCACTGTAGGCTGGATGCCCAAAATAAGGCACATAAGGACCACAACTCCTTGAAGCACTATGGGATGCCTGAAGCGTCAACCAAAATGGTCTGGGAGGATGGCCCCTACCAAAAGTACTCCTGCCTCTAGATGAGGCACCACTAAAACCACTAGAATGACGAGGCCTATTATCAAACCCCTGCCCTCTCTCCTGTGAAAGAACCATCTTGATCCATTTAGCAACATTAGTAGCTGTCTTAAAGGAAATCTCAACCCCGGTCTCCTTGACCATCTGTAGCCTGATAGGATGAATGAGTCTATCAATAAACCTCCTCACCCTATCCCTATCAGTAGGAAGAAATATAAGGGTATGACGAGCTAGATCTACAAAACGAGTCTCGTACTGAGTGTCTGACATACTGGCCTATTGGATACGCTCAAACTGCTTGCAGTAATCCTCCCTCAGTGTGATAAGAAGGAACTTCTCTAGAAATAGCTGAGAGAACTGATCCCAAGTAACAACAGGTGATCTAGCTGGTCTAGTAGATACATAATCCTTCAACCATCTCTTGGCAGAACCCATCATTTGAAATACAGCAAAATCGACACCATTGGTCTTAACTATACACATGTTCTGCAACACCTCATGGCAGCGGTCAAGATAATTGTTTTTGGGCATATTTCTATATGTTTTGATGTTACTTTAGCCATATTTTAACCGCTTTTTGGTGCTATTTGGTCTTTAAGATACCCAACATAGTTTAATTATTGGTTTTATGACTAATTGAGTTGTGTGTGATAATTTAGGTTGTTTGGAGTGCAAAAATATGAAGAAAATATGCTCCAACTAGAGGAGAAGACGGTGGATGCATCGTATCCAAGCTTCAAAAGAAGGTTACTTGGTGCATCCTTAGCAGTGAAGTCGGCCCATAGCATCCACACCTTGGCAAAGTTGAGATGGAGGAACAAAGGGTGGATGTGAAGCATCCACCCAACATCAATCCCTGAAGCTGAGTTGAACTAGGAATAGGAGAACTTTGGCCCACGACTTTTGTACGCAATATATAGGCCAAAAAGCCCCTTTTAGGTCATATAACACATGAAAGGAATTCGACCTAGGGAGAGCACAGAGCCACAGTGGAGGTCGGGTTTTATCTTTTCTTCCGCCAAACTTAGTAATTTGTATGTTTCTTTGTATGATATGTTGTTTGGCTACCATGTCTATGTGGAGCTAAACTTCACATTCTAGGGTTGTGGTTCTTTCATGAATATTGTTATTCTAATATTGATTTGATTTCTTAGTTTATCATATTGGTTTATTTATTCAATCCTGCACTTAATTATTTGATTCTTTGATCACCAATTGAATACTATCTACGAATCTAGAATTGAGCTCGAAAGTGGAAATTATAGATTGCATATAGGATTGAGTAGAGCAAGTTCTTGAACCTGTGCATCGGGGAACGGATTCTCGGTTAGAATAGACATATACCTAATTGCTTGCTTGCTTGATTTATAGGAAATATAAATGCGTTCTTGTTAATTCTAACTCCACAGACATATAGGCGTTAGGTTAGTATGAATAGGCGAGTAAAAACTTGATAGATTCTTATGAGCAATATTAACCCTGTTAACCAATAAACTAGATAAACTAGTTAGTCAACTTCAATTGAAGAATAGAATATGATTGTTAGATAGCCCATGACCCTAGATCGTTTTCATCATATTGATAACATAAAAATCTGCTCTTCCTCTGTTCAAAGTTCATTATTTATATTTCTTTATTTAATTAGTTTAGAATAAAATACTTCTACGTTTAATTCTTGTTTAGATAATTAGGATAGTCTAATTTAGTTAATAGTTAATCACAAGTCCTTGTGGGATCGACGTCCGACTTTTAGTCACTTTATTACTTGATGACCGCGTATACTTGTGTGAGCATTTGGCCGTAACAATAATCATATGGGTCCTCAGAAGGTGCACCACTAAAGTGAACTAGAAAGAGCTTGGTAAACTTTTCCAATCTCAATAAGCTCTCAAAAAACATGGCGGGCCTATCACTGGCCTGTGCTGCAATAACTGGCTGAACTACCCCAACTGACGGGGCAGCTGCTGTCTGATACCGGAGAGCCATCTGCTTCGGAGTGTGAGTAGTGGGAGTATGTGCTCCCCCTAGCTTGAGAGACGGTTGGTTCCACAGGAAATGTACCGTCCTGGGCCACACACTCCACATGTCCCACCAAACGAACTAGAGCATCCTGAACCACTAGGGTGGCGATGAACCCCTTCGGGACCGGAGCTGGTCCAACAGGTACAATTTGAGCCGGAACCTCCTCATCAAAATCTACTTGAGGCTCCACTGTTGGTGTTGCTATTCGAGCTCTAGGTTGAGCTTTGCCTCTTCCTTAGCCTCGACCTCTGCCCCTCGTAGGAGTTGCTGCTGTGGGCTCCGGCTGCTGTTTTGCTAAAGATGCAGTGTGTGTTCTCGCCATCTGCAAGGGATCAAGAATAGAAGAGTTCAATCATTAATGGTAGAATAAAATCGCACGACAGAGAAGAATAGAAGTGAAATTATTCCTAAACTCCATAACCTCTGGAAGATAAGTACATACGCCTCTGTACCGATCCTCCAGACTCTACTAAGCTTGCTCGTGACTCATGATACCTATGTAACCTAATGCTCTGATGCCAACTTGTCATGACCCGAAATTGCCACCTTCGAGACCGTGATGATGCCTAATATTTAACTTGCTAAGCAAGCCAACGTTAGAATAATTTATCTATTTTCAATAGTAAAATTATAAAAAAGAAACTGAAGTAACTGTAATAATCTAAAGTAAAGTGCGGAAGCTATAACAACTAAAATATCTGATACAACCTTGGACACAGTGTCACAAGTGCACGAGCTACTAGAATAGTACAAATAAGGTTCTGAATAAAATATAAAGTTGTCTGAGGGAAAAAACACAACTGATAAAAAGGGAATGGGACTCTAAGAGCTACGGATGCCGAGTAGCTATACCTCTAGTCTCCGCACAACTGGCCAATCTGTGCACGCTAATAACTGCCACTAGGAACAACTCCAAAATCTGCACAAGAAGTGCAGAGTGTAGTATGAGTACAACCGACCCCATGTACTCTGTAAGTGTCGAGCCTAACCTCGATGAAGTAGTGACGAGGCTAAGGCATGTCACTTACACTACAACATGTATGCAATATATAATAAGGATAGGAGAAGAAAATACAGAACGAAATAAGATAGTTAGCTAAAGAAAATAGCTAAATCCTCAAAGAAAAACAATTTCGATCAGAATTACCAATCCTTAAGAGTTCCATATGAAAAATACCGAGAACTAACACAGTACAGGGAAATAGAAACACATAGGTTGTTGTAGCGCGCAACCCGATCCCACCATACATCACAATTATCCTTTATTCCACTGTAGTAATGTCAACAATCATAAACAAATAAATACATATTGCGTCGCGCAACCCGATTCCACCATATAATAAAATCAGTATCATAACCTTATTCCACCATATCAATCTACCCTTATTACACTGTTGTAGTGTGCAATCCGATCCCACCATATCAGTACAAATTCACCTTTATTCCTCCATATCAATCCACCCTTATTTTATCTATTGAGGCGTGCAACCCGATCCCACCATATCAGCACAAATATTTATTGAGTACAATTAAATCCATAATTCAAACCACAGGAGAAACAATAATTAACAAGTAGCAAATAAAGCATGGAAGGCATTTAAAGCATATAACAGTTAAGGCATGGAAGGAGATAATTAAGGAAAAATGAAAGATCAGGGAAACAAGTAATTAAACATCGTATAAGCACTCGTCACCTCGCATATGCACTGCAAGACATGAAATTCACATAGCACATAGTCTGAGAGTTCATAATTCCCTCAAATCAAGGTTAAACTCAACACTTACCTCACGCCGAAATCAACTTAGAGCTCTACCCGGGCCTTTTCCCTAGAATCCGCCTCCAAACCACTCGTATCTAGCCACAATTGACTCAATAATATCAAATATTGCTAAAGGAATTAATTACAATGCATAAATTTAGAATTCCCATACTTTTCCCCAAAATGTCAAAAGTCGATCTCACCCCATATTTTCATACATGGAAGTACGCCATAAGTAAATTGATATAAACTCGGAAATGAGATTTTACATTCCACATTTTTGTACGTTAACTTTTCGTCATAAGCCAATCGATGTAAGTTCGGGAATGAGAGTATTTTGAGATTATAAGCATTATGCTATTTCAAACAAGTGATGAGTAAATTCGTGAAGGTGAGAGGCTAAGCAAATAAAAAAAAATTCGTCAAAGTTTGACATGTTGGGACAAAATATAGCCCGAGCTAAATACCTGGTATTTATGTACTAGTGTCATACAAAGTAACACATGACCAAGATAGTAAGGTGTATAAGGTGTGTTAAAAGTGTCTAGTATTTCAAGTAATTTGAGATAATTCTTAATTATGTTAATAATTGGGTAATTAATAATTTTTGGTAGGTGATTAGCTAATTAATTTCAATTTTTGGATATGTGTAACCCCTTCCCCCCAAATGTGGCAGCCCTAGGAGACCTTGATGATGAGTCTTAAATTACAAGACTATGTGGCATGTGTTAGGGGAGTTTGGAGGCTAGGTCATTACCTAAGTGGGGCCACACCCACCAAGGTTTAAAATTCTATCTAATTCACTTAAGGAGATTTAATATCTCTACAATATGAAGAATGAAGGTTTCAACCAATTCATATGAGGATTTATATGGTAGTAACGTGTTTTTCTTGAGACAAAAATTCAAATGATACTTCTTAGCATAATAGCAGCGGGATTTTACGATTGTAAGGGAGTCCGATACAATTTTTTTCAAGATTATAATATAGATTTTCTCCTACCTAGATCCGCCGTTACATGTTGTCGCAATTGACGTGTATTGGAAGGATTATCAAGATAATCGGCTCTGGTATGTTAAGACTATTCCTTCTTTCTTTTGGCATGATTTATACGACACAAACGAAACGAGCAAATGCACAATTTTCTTAAATGACTCTATTCATAGAAATACTAGAGATTCTTATGTTCTTGATTTCCCATGTGTCATATTATTCTATCATTTGTTCATGGGTCTAAGAAAATACGTAAGTTGATAAAATTTATTTCATGATAGTAATCAACGGCATAATGGTCCTACAACATTCCGAGAGATTTATTTATATTGACCCATGACCAGATGGCGTTATATACGCATATATATACACACACACACACACACACATGGGAAAAGGTTACGGCGTTATATACACACCACCACCTAATAAGTTTATACACATATGCATGGCCTTTTAAATAATAAATGATTCACAAAGCTATTCAGACTTACATGTCTAGTCTTTAACTCCATGTTTCCCTCATGTCTATCATTTACAGATTTTCATTCCTTACATACTCGGTACATTATTTGTACTGACGTCCCTTTTTCTGGGGATGTTGCGTTTCATGCTCGCAGGCCCCGATAGACAGGTCGAGAGCCCTCCAAGTAGGCTATCAGCTCAGCGGAAGATGTTAGTGCACTCCATTTGCTCCGGAGTTGCTTGTTTGGTTAGTATGATTTAGACGTGTATTGTTTGGTATGGCGGGACTCTGTCCTGACCTTTATGAAAATTATGTATTCTTAGAGGCTTGTAGACAGATGTCATGTACGTATACTTGTATGGCCTTGTCGTCCTATGTTTTGAGTTTACAAATGATCATGTTGGCCTTATAGGCCATATGTCACATGTGTAAGTTTTTATATCCGGTTGGGTCGTCCTATATTGAGTATTCCCCTATATTTATTCTGGTTAGCCCATGATGGACCGTTTGTCCCATTTTCCAATGAAAGTACGATAAGAATGATATGTTATATTGGTACTCGGTTGAGTAAGGTACCGGGTGCCCGTCATAGCCCACAGGTTTGTGACAAAAGTGGTATCAGAGCAGTTCTGTCCTAGGGCGTCTACAGGTCGTGTCTAGTAGAGTCTTTTTATGGGTGTGCCGTGCACCACACTTATAATCAGGAGGCTATAGGGCATTTGGGACTGTCACTCTTTCTTCTTACTCTAGATCGTGTGGTAGAACTCAATTGTCTAACTCTATCTTACTCATAATACGATGATGCCTACATCCAGAAAGGCGGTTGGTAAGAGATATAGCTGTGGAAGAGTTGAGTCAGAAGAAACTCAATTTTTGCATCATGATTATGATGGATAAATATGAGGTATTCAGCAGATCATGTGTGTACTAAGATGTGTAAGTTTCTTGATAAGGATCCTTATGGCAAGAATTACTATCCACTCTTACGGTAAAAAGAAATAAGAGAATCGGAAGGTAGACACAAGTTTCAGCAAGTAAAAGAAGCAAGGAGAAGAAGGGTACAAGGGACCCAATTAATGAAGATTAACAGTATTTACAATTCAAGCAGAGAAATATAAGCATTCTGATATACCTTCAATTGTAATAGAGGTATATATAGTTAGTCACATCCATCTCATTATGCTCCATGGGAGCCAACAAATATAGTTTAAGAGAACGACGAGATATCAGGATCCGGCTGGGGTTAGAGTAACCCAAAATGGTGAATAGATTGTTTGTGTTAGTTGACATTTCTAAAGGATATTGTAAATGTGCTAACAAAATCTCCTTGTGAGACACCCAGATGGTGCACTCTAAAATAGTACAACTTGATATGAGTACAACAAAGATAGGCACTGAAAGCCTTGAAGGGATAAATATTACCTAAGTGTGGCTCCCGTCCCTAGTAGAGCGAGAATGTTAAGAAATCCGAAGAGCCAGTGGATGGAGCAAGGGAAGCTAAAAGTAAAAGAGTGTCTTGTTAAAGTTTTCAGAATAAAGTGATAGACAGAAATGTTAGTAGGGAATTAAGAAGAGAGATAATGAAGCATTATGAGTAAGATGTGATACATGGATGACAACAGTAGATAAAAAAATGACAGTATTACAGAGTCTATAGTCAAGTAAAGGAAGAGGCGAGAGGTGATAGGCCTTGAGACAACAAGAGAGTATAGTCCATAAAGTCGTATCCTTATTTCGAGAAATAAGTTTGTGACGCTAACGTGATTACCAGAAGAAAAAGTTTCACCCAGAGTAATGGAAATCAGTATGGGCTGGTGAATAAGATAAACTAAACATGAATTAGGTATTGAGTGATTTGATAATAGTCAGCATCATGAGAATTTGAGAGGTTGCGTTCCGGCAATAATAGAATGGACGACAGAAGAATAATCTTTAAAGGTCATTCAGGAAGATGCTTCCCTAAATCAAGCAATGCGAGCAAAGTTAAGCTTAATAGATTATATGTGCCAGTTACACTAAGTGTCACCCTCGTGAGTAAGGAATTTCGTTATCCTTAGTGCAGAAAGATTACCGCAAGGCGAGTAAAGATCATCAATGATGTGAAAAATACGACAAAGATAAAGAGGTGAAACATCTATTGGTAGATTGTCGTAGCTCTAAATCTTAGTACTCCCCTAAAAAGGGGAATATAGAGGGATGTGACATTAAGCCAGAATTAAGTGGTTCTAGTAACTATGGAATGGTAAAGGAAGAATGCGATAAAAATAAAAGGGACGAGATTGCACTTATTCAAATCCCATAGATATGCTACAATTCCAGAACATTATGCAAATGCGATGCCTAGGAGAGGAAGTAAGGGTTCCGGCCCGGGATATTCTTGATAAAATAAAGTGCCAGCACAAGATGTAAGTTAAGATAAAGGAAATAACCCAAGAAAGATTACGCGGAATATTGATATGAGAATGGGCTAACGAGTAGTTAGTAGTTGATTCAGGAAGTGCCTAGTTACGGCTAGTCAAGAGGATACATACAAATTAGCAGGTCGTGCAAGATAAATATAGTAAAACCCAATATAGTGAATTCAGCCCCACAACTATGACATTGTAATACTTGACAAATATTCAGATAGGAGTTGGGGTAGTTAAAGGTACCATATGAGTATTATGTGAATCAAAGAGAGTGCCACTGAGAAGATAGTCAAAATATCAGTTCAGAAGCAACCCTATAAGCACAAGGGCATCAAAAGGTCCATCGAATATACAATGTAATAAGCTCACAGCTTTACAAAAGTTAGATGATCCTCCCTAAATACTACATGGAAAGACTAGCTGAGTAAGTAAGGAAGAAGGCTTCAACCTAAGCTCAGTAACCTAAGGAAGAAATGGTCTTATAATAACAGTCTCGCCAACAACATTGTATGCACTCCATAAGAAAATGGCACCTACCGCGGCTAACAAACGGGAAGTAAAATCAAAAGTGATATTCAAGATCATATGAGTTGTATGAAATTCCAATGTATGTGGGAACTACGGTAAGCTAAGTATGCACGCAACAATGGGGCAAAAAGACCAGGAAAAGTTATTACATACATTTAAAAAAAAGTTAAGAAGGAACAAAAATAATTATTCGAATAATGACCCAGAGTACGTCATGAACGCACTTAAGAGTTTGGAGTTTTATACATGCAGCATATATGTCGACAATCATACAGACATAGAAGACTCTGGTATAAGTTAAAAGAAACTATTGAGCCCAGGGCATAGACAAAGGATTGAGTTGTTAGAAGATTGTATCATGGATATTCCATAACGCCCATGAAAGGCTAAAGTAATAACTAATACCAGGAGCCGCAGATCGGAAGATAGCTTAAGCCTACATAAAGGTTGACCAGAGGGAAGAGGAAACTAAAGAGTTACATCAACTAAGTAAATCAGGAATCTGATTATTGGACCCAAAAAATTATAGACCTTATAATTAAGAACATTGCAGCATCACTCTTAAATATCAGAGGTACAAGAGAGATAGTACAGTAGCCATATTCTATAACGGCTGTACGATAAAGCCAGTTATAAGAGTACAAGCCTCATAAGAAATCAGTATGAAGCTCTCACCGGATTGTGTATTCACCAGAGGTGGAAGTATTATAATAGAACTTCAAGTTATGGACGTAAATTATACCTATGTGGAAGGGGGGTCATGAAAGAAATAGAATATACAATGCAAGATTTTAAAGTAGTAAGGTAAAGGTGAACAACGTACGAAATACTCAAATATAGAAGGTGGTGGATAGTCCATACTTCGGATATAAAGCTAAAAGCGTTGGGATTCAGTATCCAGGAATTATAGCGGCATCGTAGCGACATGTCTTCTAGCCTATGGTTTCTAGGTATCGAAATTCCTGATTAAGAGAGTAATGAAGAGTTAGAGATGATTTGATGTCCTATTTGATGTCCCAGAATAACATAAAGAAATCTATAGTGCAAGCAAGTTGAAGATAGGTTGCGAGTAGTGTCACACCTCCCTTTTGCACTACACCTCTGTAAGGGGTATAGAAGGGAGTTTTTTCCAATTAAAGGACAATCTAAACAGGATTTATTTATTTAAAGATTCAGAGTCGCCACTTGGGATAATTTTATGGTTTCCCAAGTCACCGGTTCAAATCCCGAATAAGTCAGCGAACACAGAAATCCGGATAAGGAATTCTGTTAACCCGGGAAAAGGTGTTAGGCATTCCCGAGTTCTGTGGTTCTAGCACGGTCGCTCAACTGTTATAATTGGCCTATTTACTTGATTTTAATACATGTTTTAACCTATGGTGCAATTTTAACTTTATAACCGCTTTTATTTAATTTTAAGGAAAAATTGCAACGTCATTTAAAATACGTCTTGAACCACGTCACATCAATGCACCCATGGCTCTCGACATATTCTATCTAACATTGTTGAGATTTGGATTTGGGCCACATAAATGCGCACCCGAGTTTATGAAGGTAAATTATTAAATAGCGCGCCTAAAGCAACTACGCATTTTAATTATTTTCCTAATCTTTGAGATTGTTGTGATACCAAATTTACGAACAAGACATTTATTAGGGAGCAAATATGCTAGCTAACATGATCTATTACTTGGCCAGATTCGTTATGGCCCAAAACTCACCTTATGGCCTATTCTTATTCCTTGCCAAGAAAGAAACAACTCCAATTTTTCCATCTACCCGATTAAAAGTATTTATTCAAGAACCCAGAATACACACATCACAATCGAAATAAAAACTAAATAAAATAATTTAAATGAAAAACTAAAACATGCTACTCAAACAACGTAGAATCATAAATCAACCAACACGCGCACCAAGCTATCATAAAACAATGAAATGAGAATAAAAATTGAGAAATGGACCTTTATTAGTGAACAATGTGGAAAATTGCAAATCAATCGAGCAAAAGAAAGCAGCAATCCTCGGACCAAAATAACGAGATTACAAACCGAAACCAAGAATCAGCGGAAAACTCGAAACCCAAACACGGCCTTTGACGAACTCGAAATTCGCTAGAAAACTCGAATTAAATGTAACTGTCGGAGCTCTGCCAAGTCTAGTGGTGCAATGTGCGTAAGCCATACCTCGGATACCACATCTACGAAAACGTTCAAGTGAAGTTTCGTCCATTTGATGTAGTTCATGCAATCTATCAGTAAGCTGACTTATGCGATTTCCATTCATAGCCACTTCTATTCCATCATTGTTGTTTCCAGTAGAAACTTGGCGTTTGAAGCACGATTTTACTTTCAACACAAATTCGCTATTCCTTATCCCTTTCCATCCATTCCCCCTCCTTGTTTGTGTACGTCAGTGTGTGTTTTCAATTTTTGCGAGAAGGAGATTGTTGAAGGGCGCCGCTTCTAGGTTAGAGTATAGATCTAGCTCTAGGAATTGAAACACTTAGGGTAGACTTTCTATAATTGGGTATTTTATATGCAAGTGGGAAAGGATTATAGCCTTTGGATTAGAAGGAAATAGAAGGCTAGGATTAAATCTTGCACTTAAATGGGCTAATGGGTTTGGAAGAATGGGCCAATGGCAATTGGGTTGGACCATGTCTTTTTTTGTATTTCAATTTTGGGTTAAGAAGACTCCAAAAATTATTAATTAAAACCATAGCTAAATTCCCTTAATATAAGATAACTATACTTCATGATGCAAAAATAAATTCTAATTAATTAAACTAAACTATATTAAAACATGAAACTATTACATATTTTTTTTGTATTTTTCAAGATTATATAAAGATAAAATTAAGGTACTATTTTTGTATATATTTTTTTTACTTTATGAAAGGTACATAAAATAAAAATATTTTTTGTAATTTTTATTTTCTTGTAGTAAAATAAAGTAAAAGAGTAAAAATGAGTTGAAATAGCTATATTGAGTCTAAATTGAATATTTACATGCTAAAATATGAAAAATCTTGGGAAGGGTCAAAAATCACATGTCTACAGCCGCCCCTCGTTGACTGGAAGACGAAGTATTTTCAGACAAAGAACGACTAGACAGGTTTTTTGGCCCGACCTTTATTTGGAGAGACTAAAACTAAGAGAGAAGGGAATGTGACCGAGCTCTGGTATCTGAGATGACTACATATTCTTGACTATAAAAGAATCAGGCCACGTGTAGTTACGAAGTGAGTGCGATGATGAGGTATGCCGAGGTGGACAGCCGGTCGAGGTGCCGTTCCACCGAGTTTCCGGTCCGCGGTCCTGTTATTACATCAAATATCAAAAGATGAAAAAGACTAGCTAAGCCTGTCAACTACGAGTTACATGATTACTATCTACAAGTCTTCTGAAGCTTGATCTTGAGTCTTGAATGGTTCTTCATGCAGACTTTGGATTTGAACCTTGACGCTTGTTAGCTGCAGGTGCTAGTTTTTTCAACTTTTCGGATCAAAACCGGACACACCATGCTTGTCACCTCAGTCAAGTCTTGAGCATCCCACATCTTTCAGCAACTTCTACATTTGGATTAACTTCTTGCCTTTTTTTTTTCTTTATTGTGACTAACTTCTGTTAATCACCTCGGACAGTTAACTTGCATTCTTGCCGCGAGCTTCTTTTGTTACTGACTTGAATTGCATTCTGAGGTGAATTCTCTTATTCTCCAGGTAGGCTCCCGATTGCTGAACACTTGCACTGCTTTTCCCTGAAACTGCTTTCCCTTGAAACTTGAACTGTCTTCTCTTGTTCTCCAGGTGGGATCCTGACTGCTAACTTGAAATGTATTCCCTGCTCTCCATGCGGGCTCCTGATATCAACAAAATAGACAAAACAAAGAGAATTTTCTTCCCCAGTTTGATGGTTGGGCACAGATGTGAGTGTAAAACTAAATCATGTTACCAAATAACAATAAGAACTTGAAAGCTAAAACTTGAATTGTACTCTCTGGTTCTCCAGGTGGGCTCCTGATTGCTGACTTGAATGTATTCACTGCTCTTCAGGCGGGCTCCTGACTGCTAAACTTGAATGTATTCCCTGCTCTCCAGGCATGCTCCTGATTGCTAAACTTGAATGTATTCCTTGCTCTCCAGGCGGGCTCCTGACTGCTGACTTGAAATGTATTCCCTACTCTTCAGGCAGTCTTCTGACTGCTAAACTTGAATGTATTCCCTGCTCTCCAGGCGGGCTCCTGACTGCTACTTGAATGTATTCCCTGCTCTCCAAGCGGGCTCCTGATTGTACAAAATAGACAAAACAAAGGAAATTTTCTGCCCCAGTTTGGTAGTTGGGCACATAGGTGAGTGTTAAACTGAATCATTCTACCAACTATTATTAAGAATCTGAAGGCTAAGTCCTATTATCCAGAGAGGTCCTGACAACTCTTAATTAAATGACAATTATAGATCTAAGCTGTATCTTCTAAAGGTATTACTTCCGCTAAGTCATGTTATCTAAAAGGGTCTTAAACGACATCCTACTATCCAGGAAGGTCCTGAAACTCAAAATCAAGTCTTGTCCTAAAAAAATGACACTTTTACGACTGAATTATACTACCATACAACAGAATTTATGATACATCTTGTGATCTGATGGAAATCTTAAAACTAAGTCCCATTATTCAGGAGGGTCCTGAAAACTCCTAATTGAATCCTATCTCGAACATGCAAACTTCTAAGCCAACTTATATTCCTTTGGGATACATTTATGCTAGATTATGCTATTTCTGAACTTTAAACTAGGTCCCATTTTCTAGGAGGGTCCTGAAAATCAAAAATCAAACCTGTTTGGTGACTGACTTTCTCCACGGAGGGTTTCTCCGAAACAACCGAAATTTTCTGCCCCTGTTTCAATCAAAGAAAAATCATGTCAGTTTAAAATGTGGTGGTTGATTTGTGGCCTTAACTTTGAGGGCGATTGCTCCTTCACTTCCCATAATAACTGATTTCCACTCGAGGACCTTGCTTGTTTATGGACTAACCACTTTCTTTGTCGTGCTTATCATAGAAAATACCCCTTCTCCGTTCAGACCCAATTCCCTCTATTTGTTGCATTTCTCATGAACTGACATTTACCAACCTTTGTGTTTTACCGAAAATACCTTTGATCTGTCCACCTAACACCCTCCATCTGTTGCATCGTGCTCTTGTGTTGACATGTACTGCACCTTTGTGTTTCTCATGAATTCCAAAGCACGTTAATTGCCATCCACTTAGTGCGCATGCTGTTGTTTCCTGGCTTAAATCACTGGCCTTGGCCTTGAAGTCTATTGTTCCCTCACTTGTCACGATAACTTTGATTTCTGCTTGGAAGACCTCGCTTGTCACTGATTAACCACTTTCTCTGTTGATCTCATCACAGAGAATACCTTTGACCCGTTCACCTAACATCCTCTATCTGTTGCACTGTTCACGAATTGAAATATACCAAACCTTTGTATTTCTGATGGACCCCAAGGCATGTTGATTGTTACCAACTCAGTGCGCTTGTTGTTCTTTCCTAACTTATGCCACTTTGATGTGCTGTCCAGATCCCGTTTTGTGCAATTGGAAAGTTGGTGGCAAATTTTGAAGTCATTTCTCACTTATTTTGACCAAACAGACTCAGGAAGAGGAAGTAAACAAGACAAAAGGAATAGAGTAAAGGACAAAGGAAAGAGATGATTCCTAACAAAAAAACTACAAAGTAGAAACCTATCAGATGTGGATACCAATTCTAATGACCATGACATGCACCTGTAGCCTATTCTGTTGAGCAAGTCTGATGTTCAACTACTGTTACACCTCTAAACCGTGAAACTGGGCTTCAATGCTCCAATCATCCAATATGATTCATAATCCTTATTTGACTTGTACTGCCCGAAGGGTTTTTACCATCAAGCCTCTCTCATTTTGTTCTTTCTCTCAACTTACCATCGCCTTACGGTTCCCAAGAGGGTTTTCACCAATAAGACTCTCTCATTTTTGGATTTCTCTCAGCTCCCGTTGCCCTACAGTGCCCATGAGGGTTTTCACCAATAAGATTCTCTCATTTTCATTATTTTTCTGCTTGGACCAGAGTGTTTCCCCTGATATGAATTATCTCTCCTTGCTTGACTTGGCATCTCTCGAAGACTGATCGGAAGGTCTATCTTTGGACCGTAAAGTGGGCTTTTGGATAGGGTGAAAAAGAGAGGATATCAAAGGCTCAAAACAATTCACATGGGTTCAAAATTACAACTTTCGGAATCAGAGTTTTTACAACAACCACAACTTCTGCCCCAGATTCTTGCTTGGGGACTTTTGGATTTTTATTTTAATGGGACAGAACCGTGAGGCTGCCTACGTATCCTTAAAAGGAATCAGGTCGAACATAGTTCATGTCATAGGAATTGCTCTATTGTTGTGATTTTTCTTTTCTTTTCTTTCTTACTTTTTCTCTTTTTGTTGTTTTGTTGTTTTTTTCTTTCTTCTTTTCCTTTTTTTTTCTACTTTTTTTTCTCTTTTTTTTTCCAATTTTCATCTTTTCTTTTCTCTCTTTTCCTTTACTTATCTTTCGCGCTTGCGTTTCTGATATTTGCTACTGATTCCAAAAGAGGTGTATGAAAGAAAGTAAATAAGGCTCAAAGGGGTAACGAAAGATAAGGCGTTTAGATAGCAGAACAAAATGCCTTCGTCATTCCAATCTTCAAAACATGCCAAGTACAAACAACACGATTAAACAAACCAAGGAAAACATTCGTAACACCTTTTGATTACGCCAAACTTGATGACCATATCCACGCATTCCCCTTCTACATCTGTTACATATAAAGCAACGTTGGACAACACTCTCACTCTCATTATCACAAATGACCCCCTACAAATTTGGGGAAAACTTGCCGTTATCTTCACCCGATGCAACATGATGCATTTCAATGGTGTATTTTTATGTTCTATCTGCCCCAGTTTCACACAAATCGGGCTTGAAGTGATCTCAAAATGCCTTCACTTATTTCCCTCAAATGTCGCTACATCTTCAACATTGTTTTCATTGCTTCGTGACTAAACTGACTTTTAAAACCATGATGAGAATTACGCGTGCATGTCATGTCACTAGAGTCAATCAGGAAAAGAACTATAAAAAGAAAAGAGAACTAAACGAAAATGACTAGAAATTACAAAAAACAGAAAATTGTATTAGACAGATGGTGAAAGGGTTTGGACAACGAAACAAACAAACTAAACTGGGGTTACAAACCTAGAACAAACCCAGACAACACTAGATGGGCTACTATGACTAAACAAACTAGGCAAAATAAAAGGATAGAAAGGTTTGAGTCACAAGACAATATCTGGATTACAACCCTTAAATAACCCTGACAACAGAAATGACAACAAAATAAACCACCAAAACTCCTCCCTGGCTAACCAAGACAGGAGCGTCTTTCCAATTGCCAAGCTCGACATCGTAGCCAAATTCCGCATCAACATTACTAGGACCTTCACAAACTTCCATCACATTATTCTTAACAAATTGCTTTTGGGTTCCCTTTGCTGGCTCGTTCTTAAGATCAACCTCTAATAGCACTGAAAACTTTGCAGTGCGTGGACCTTCGAGGATCTCAAAAGAATTTTCATATTCCTTTTCAAAACAAATCATACTCACCATATGTGTCTCATTACGAACAGGCGATGGACTTTGGCTAGTGTCTGCTGCATCTGGATTTTGCACGACAATGTCACCTACATCAATAAGCTTCTGAATTGCTTTATTCAGATTCCAACACTTCTCTATGTCATGCCCCAGGGCATCTGAGCAATATGCGCACCTTTGAGAAAAATCAAACTTCTTTGATAGAGGGTTTGACATTTTTATATGAATCGGCTTCAACATGTCCAATTACTTCAACGTTTGGAACAAACTGGCATATGATTCTCCAATAGGGGTGAAAGCCTCTTCTTTTTTCAGCAACCTCTCATTCTTAAATGCTTGATTTGGCCGGAAACCTGATCTAGGGGGTTTTCGGTAGGCTCGTGGGGGTGGATAGGCATTTTGTGGAGTTGGGTACTGGGAAAGTGATGTACGATTTTGGGAGTTCCGTGGAGAGAAGTGGCATTGGGGAGGATCATCTGGCATACAAGGATATCCACGGGGACGATGTCGAGGCTGGAAGTGTTGATCGGGAAAGCCCATCGGATCATCTTTTCTGTTTCTCTTTCTTCCACCCAAGCTTATTGGGGTGTTCTGAATGTCTTTAGAATAACTCATAATTTTGCCTGACTTGATTCCCTCTTCCACTAGCTCCCCTATTTTTAACACATCTTTGAAAGGTTTTCCCAAGGCCGGGATCAAATGACTGAAGTAGGTGGGCCCCTGGGCTTGTAGGAAAAGCTCAACCATTTCTTCTTCACCAATCAGGGTATTGACTCGAGCAGCTTGCTCCCTCCATCTGAGCCCAAACTCCCTAAAGCTTTCCTCCGGCTTTTTTTCCATTTTAGATAGGGAGGAGCGGTCTGGGGTAACACCTGATCTATATTGAAAGCATCGAACAAAATCTTAAGCCATGTCACTTAATGTAGGCCACTTACCAACATCTTGATGATTATGCCATTCCAAAGCTGCCCCAGTCAGGCTCTCACAGAAATACGCTATCAACAAATCATCTTTCTTGCCAACACTTCTTATTTCACTGCAATAATCCCTCAAATGGCTACCGGATCCCTACACCCATCATACAAGTTAAACTTTGGCAGTTTAAACCCCGCAGGCATACGAACGTCGGGGGACATAGACAATTCTTTGTAAGACATGCTAACCTGGTCTCCCATTCCTTGCTTGTTTTTTAAGGACTATTCTATGCCTTTCAGCCTCCTGGGTATCCCATCTCGCCCCTTTCTTCCTGTGAACTTTTCATTTTCAACATGAGTCTCATACCGCGGGACCTTCTTGTATGAGTTGGAAACCTTATGGGCAACATCTGAGGGGTAATATTGGGCATCATGAGCTTTGAGTAGGTGTTCATTGTTGGGGATGGTGGATAAGACAGGAGGGCAATTTTTGGGAAAGGTAATTGGAAAATGAGTGATGGAGCTACTAGGGTGCTTGGGAAAGCTGTGATAAATGGGTGGATTTGGAGAGTATGGGGGATCATCCGGCACTATGACTGAAGTTTGGGTAAGGGTAGTATCTAAGAAGCTAGGTGGTGGCGGGGGTGGTGACTTCCCAGTCATCCAAGCCTGATACATGTCCGCCATGTGTTGTCTTAACATCCTCACCTCTTCAACCAACCCATTGTCCTGTTCAACCAATTGCTTTTGGGCACCTGTATCAACCAACTCAGTTTTGTTGTTGTCTGCCATTGCCTTTTGACTTTATGTTGTGGAGAGGAGTTACTACTTCGAGGACCACAAACCAACCACCTTTCTGCTACGAAGATATCAAAAGGAACAAAATGGGTCATCCTGTTAGCGTTAGGGCATTTAACAACAAAAATATCACATTGCGTGCAATGCACCTAGCAACAATTAATGGTACTAGAATGACTTCGAGGGTCATAAGGTCACTTAGCATCATCCCAATCTGTCCATTTGAATTTTCTCTTTTCTTTTCTTTCCTCGCACTGCTTAGCTCGCTCATTTTCTTTCCCCTTTTCTTTCTGATAGTCGCACTTTTTCTTCCTTCTCAATTCTCACATCCCATAATTTCACCATTTTTTTTCTCTTTTTTTTTCTTTCTTTTCTTTTCTTTTAATAAATAAAAAAAATGATTCGATCGGACCCTATGTAGGTTGCCTACGTATCATGACGCCGCATGAATCAGATCTTTGCGTAGTTCGGGAAGATCGAGAGTAAAGCACATAAACTAATGTTTTCTTTTTCATTTTCTTCTTCTTCTTTTTTACCTTAGTGACTAATCCGATGGGAAAAGAGAAATAAAAGAAGCAAATCTTTTTTTTTTGAATTTTCTAGACTGAATGCTTTATAACCTATTCTAAACTCAAGCTTAATGAGAATGTTTTTTTCTTTTTCTTTTCTTTTTGGAAACAAATACTCTATTAAGGAAAAATCCTAGAAAAGAAAGATATTTTTTATTTTTATAATTGTTTTTGATTCTCTTTTTCTTTTTTAGGAAGAAAATCTAAAGAATAAACCACAAAAAAATATTTTGAATTTTCATTTGATATCCTGACACAAGATTCCGAAACAAGCTATGAAAAAGATAAAAAAAATATTTTTTGATTTTCATTTTGATTGCCTAAAAGAGAAACTCTGAAAATAAACCAAAGATAATGTATGTTTTCATTTTTTCTTCTATGTACAATATCCTAAAGTTCTAATGAAAATAAAAAGAATTGTTTTTCATTTTTTCATTAGTTTCCCAAAGGAGAACCTCAAAAGTTTTTTTTTTAGAATTTTGGAATTAATATCTTAGAGAAAACCTTTGAACAGGTACTAAAAACAAACAAATATTCTCTTCTTTTTTTTTTTTGAATTTTTATTCCTAATATAGTAAAGAAAATATAAAAACAATTTTTATTTTAAGTCCTAGATATTAATTGCCTAAAGGAAAACCACTTCAATTTTTTTTATTTTTTTTATCTATACAATTAGTATTCTAAAGAAAACTTATAACGGAAATAAAAAAGCGCAAAATTTTTTTCTTTTTTTTTTTGCTTTTTTTTTTGGATTTTTGACTTGTAACACATTTCCAAATACAATAACAAAAGACTCGGCAACTTAACTAGACTATTACAAACTCAAAAATCAACTACATGACTAAATACTATTGTACAGGACTAGAAAGTAAACATAAACAAAAGACTCTAAAATATAAAAAGCTCCTCAGGCAATTCCCGAATGCAGTGATCCTGGGTTATCTGTCATGCTCACACTCCGATAATTAGATTCACACCTGTATGAGAAAACTTATACCAACACTATGTGAGATGAAAATATTCCCTACTAGACGCACACAAGACATGGTTGTGACCATTTTTCTAAAATTAACCTACGTGGCTAAAAGTGGCTAAAAATGCAAGATTTGGCTAAGACTCCGCAAAGCCAAGAACCTAAGATTTACTAGGAAGACTGGACCCTATGTGGGTTGCCTACGTATCATGCCCCGAAAGACGAGAATCAGGTATGCGTAGTTCAGACAGATTGGATACGGGCGAGAAATAAAAATAACAACTAATTTAGAGAAAATATGTTTTTTTTTCTTTTTTTTTTTTTTTTAATTTCCTCTTTCCCCCTTTTTTTTGATTTTTGATTTTTGAAAAATGATGAAAAAGTACAAAAATCTTTTGAATTTTTCAAGCTCTTTTTTTCTTAACAAAATGTAACAGAAAACATAATTAGGCCTCACTCGCTTTATCTTCACACTTCACCCTCTCTTTTTTTTTCTTTGTTCTTTCTTTTTTCATTGTTTTTTTATTTCTTCATTTGTCCTCAGCTATCATTGGTCCTCCAATTGACCCTTTTACCCTTGAATAAATGCAACATGTAGCACATAAGATACATCAGGATGGTCTTTTATTTTTTGGGGTATACCTGTCCTAGACGAACCCAACCCCTATGTTGAGTCCCCTAAGTCAAGTGCACATGATGCAAACAAGCGTTCCTACTAGGGATTCGGCATGAAACTGAGTTATTCTAGGTTCAAAACCTAGGCATTTGTTCTAGGCTTGTGTACCCGAGCGAACAACTCAAGCCGAGGAGGGGGCTACGTACCGGGAACCAAAAGGCCATCCGACTTAGTAACTTGTCCGAGCCTCTTTCTTATTTCAAGGTATGACACTAATAGAATAGGGAGTCTCAACCAGCGAGCACATCCCCGCAGATGAGATGAAAAGGGTTTCGTAGTAGTTTATATACAGTTCAGATAATATCAAAGCGGTAAAGGCATCATTTAGCACGTTAGGCCCAAACATGTGATAAAATCAGATAACAGATAAAACCAAATATAACAATTCATCTAAGCTCAAATTCTGAACCCTGAACCAGAGATTCTGGGTTCTTATCCCCAGCAGAGTCGCCAGAGCTGTCACACCTCCTTTTTATACTACACCTCTGGAATGGGTATAGAAGAGAGTTTTTTTCCAATTAAAGGACAATCGAAATGAGATTTATTTTTTTAAAGATTCAGAGTCGCCACTTGGGATAATTTTATGGTATTCCAAGTCACCGGTTCAAATCCCGAATCGAAGAAAATATGACTCTGTATTACAGTCCGCGAACACAGAAAATTGGGTAAGGAATTTTGTTAACCCAGGAGAATGTGTTAGGCATTCCCGAGTTCCGTGGTTCTAGCACGGTCGCTCAACTGTTAAAATTGGCATATTTACTTGATTTTAATACATGTTTTAACTTATGGTGCAATTTTAACTTTATAACCGCTTTTATTTAATTTTAAGGAAACATTGCAACGTCATTTTAAATACGTCTTGAACCACGACACATAAATGCACCCGTGGCTCTCGACATATTCTATCTTACATTGTTGAGATTTGGATTTGGGACACATAAATGCGCACCCGAGTTTATGAAGGTAAATTATTAAATAGCGCGCTTAAAGCAACTACACATTTTAATTATTTTTCCAATCTTTGAGATTGTTGTGCTACCAAATTTACGAACAAGACATTTATTGGGGAGCAAATATGCTAGCTAACATGATCTATTACTTGGCCAGATTCGTTATGGCCCAAAACTCACCTTATGGCCCATTCTTATTCCTTGCCAAGAAAGAAACAACTCCAATTTTTCCATCTACTCGATTAAAAGTATTTATTAAAGAACCTAGACTACACACATCACAGTCGAAATAAAAACTAATTAAAATAATTTAAATGAAAAACTAAAACATGCTACTCAAACAACGTAGAATCATAAATCAACCAACACGCGCACCAAACTATCATAAAACAATGAAATGAGAATGAAAATTGAGAAATGGACCTTTATTGGTGAACAATGTGGAAAATTGCAAATCAATCGAGCTAAACAAATCAACAATCCTCGAACTGAAATAACGAGATTACAAACCGAAACCAAGAATCAGCGGAAAACTCGAAACCCAAACACGACCTTTGGCGAACTCGAAATTCACCAGAAAACACGAATTAAATGTAACTGCCGGAGCTCTGCCAAGTCCAGTGGTGCAATGTCCATAAGCCACACCTCGGATACCACATCTACGAAAACATTCCAGTGAAGTTTCGTCCATTTGATGTGGTTCATGCAATCTATCAGTAAGCTGACTTATGCGATTTCCATTCATAGCCACTTCTATTCCATCGTTGCTGTTTGCAGTAGCAACTTGGCGTTTCAAGCACGATTTTACTTTCAACATAAATTCATTATTCCTTATCCCTTTCCATCCATTCCCCCTCCTTGTTTGTGTACATCAGTGTGTGTTTTCAATTTTTGCAAGAAGGAGATTGTTGAAGGGCGCCGTTTCTAGGTTAGAGTGTAGGTCTAGCTCTAGGAATTGAAAAACTTAGGGTAGGCTTTCTATAATTGAGTATTTTATATGGAAGTGGGAAAGGATGATGGCCATTGGATTAGAAGGAAATAGAATGCTAGGATTAAATCTTGCACTTAAATGGGCTAATGGGTTGGGAAGAATGGGCCAATGGTAATTGGGTTGGACCATGTCTTTTTTTGTGTTTCAATTTTGGGTTAAGAAGACTCCAAAAATTATTAATTAAAATCATAGCTAAATTCGCTTAATATAAGATAACTACACTACATAATGCAAAAATAAATTCTAATTAATTAAACTAAACTATATTAAAACATGAAACTATTACATATATTTTTGTATTTTTCAAGATTATATAAATATAAAATTAAGGTACTATTTTTGTATATATTTTTTTTACTTTATGAAAGGTACATAAAATAAAAATATTTTCTTGTAATTTTTATTTTCTTGTAGTAAAATAAAGTAAAAGAGTAAAAATGAGTTGAAATAGCTATATTGGGCCTGAATTGAATATTTACGTGCTAAAATATAACAAAACTTGGGAAGGGTCAAAAATCACATGTCTACAAGTAGTATAAATGGATATGTGTAGGTCACAAGCTAAAACACGGTAGAACGACAAGGTTTTAGGAAGATATGAGTAAGGATGAGAAAAGGTATGTGAGAAGGTGACGAGAATGGATAAGTCCTCGGGATTAAGCACATGAAAACAAGAGAGCTGATGGTTCCTCTAAGTTATAGAGAGCTCATTATAGCCTAAATAAACTCAAAAACGTTTAAGTCTAATAGCATTTAGAAAAGATGGAATGCTGCTCTGGTAGTAGAATAAGAGGGTTATTGTGATAGATAAAGGATGATGTTAGGCCTTCAATTGAGCAATGACTTAAAGAGGATTTCATGAATTGTACGGGATTAAAATACCCATGTAAGGTGAGTCACATTTGGATGCTATAAAATACGGTTATGGAAGTATAGTACCGCCCCTAGGTGGATCAATCTAATTACTCCAGATGTCCCCGATGAGACGTAAGCCCTAGCGGCAGTGTTACATAAGAGATCATGTTATCAGTTGTACATGATAGATCAACACTAAGGTGAATCAACAATGGATAGACAACATTCACAAAGTATGAGGTGAAATTAGGACGTTATTCTTAAAATGAACGGTCATGAGGAAGCATTAAAGGACAAAGATTTATACATATGGGATAAGCAACGAACGTAACCTAGATTTTGGTAGCAGACCCTAGTAACGATAAATCCAGGTAAGAGTTATGGTATATTATGACCTACTTAGATGTATTAAAGTCATGCCGATAGATAATCGGGCCTATAAAATAAGATATAGCAATATTCGTAAGTTCGACAAAGTACCGAGCGAAGAACTTCAGTATACCTATAGATGCCCAGAGGGACATCTTTTTAAGCTTTGCATATGTTTACAAAGTGAGGCCTAGAGATGGGCTAAAAGTTGGAGGAAAAAGGAGAGAAGAGTTGCATAGGCGCACTTACAAGGTCAGAGTCATATAGGCTGCATGATAGAAGGTAACAACAGTTACGAGATTGGAAGGATTCCGACCATAAGTCATGGTGTGAGAAAGAGGCCTAAAGTGGGGAATACCCTGGCCTTTGGAATTATTCATAGAAAAGATTCCTAGATGGCAAGGAGAGTACTAAAGTATTTGGAAGACATAAGTCATGAAAATGATTAGTACATCAGTCAACATTTGAGGACGATTTTTTCAAAGGGGGAATGATGTTACACCCCATGTTTTCGTATATGGAAGTACGCCATAAGTAAATTGATATAATCTCGGAAATGAGTTATTACATTCCGCATTTCGTACGTTAAAGTTTCGCCATAAGCTAATCGACGTAAGCTCGGGAATGAGAGTATTTTTAGATTATAAGCATTATGCTATTTCAAACAAGTGATGAGTAAATTCGTGAAGGTGAGAGAGTAAGCAAATCAAAGAAAATAAATTTTTGTCAAAGTTTGACATGTTAGGATAAAATACGGCCTGAGATAAAACACCTGATATTTATGGACTAGTGCCACACAAGGTACCACATGACCATGATAGTAAGGTGTATAAGGTGTGTTAAAAGTGAATACTATTTTAAGTAATTTGAGATAATTCTTAATTATATGGATAATTGGACAATTAATGATTTTTGGTGGGTGATTAACTAATTAATTATAATTTTTGGATAAGTGTAACCCCCGCCCCCCAAACGTGTTAGCCCTAGGAGACTTTGATGATGAGTCTTAAATGACAAGACTAGGTGGCATGTGTTAGGGGAGTTTGGTGGCTAGGTCATTACATAAGTGGGGCCTACACCCACCAAGGTTTAAAATTCTCTCTATTTCGCTTAAGGAGATTTAATATCTCTACAATATGAAGAATGAAGGTTTCAGCCAATTCATATGAGGATTTATATGGTATTAACGTGGTTTTCTTGAGACAAAAATTCAAACGAGACTTCTTAGCATAATAGCAACGGTATTTTGCGATTCTAAGGGAGTACGATGAAATCTTTTTCAAGAATATCATACAGATTTTTCCATAATTCGATCTACCGTTACCTGTTGTCGCAATTGACGTGTGTTGAAAGGATTGTCAAGAGAATCAGCTCAGATATGTTAAGACTATCCCTTCTTTCTTTTTGCATGATCTATACGATACAAACAAAACGAGCAAATGCACAATTTGCATAAATAACTCTATTCATAGAAATACTAGAGATGCTTATGTTCTTGATTCCCCATGTGTCATATTATTCTATCATCTGTTCATGGATCTCAGAAAATACGTAAGTTGATAAAGTTTATTTCATGATACTAATCAAAGACATAATGGTCCTATGTCATTCTGAGAGATTTTATTTAAGTAATTCTCATGCATTGTATTTATTTACAATGTATATTGGATATGGGAAAAGGTTACGACATTATATACGCACCACCACCTGATCAGTTAGTATACGTTGACAATTTTGCCCACGGTGGCCAAGATGATATGATAGGATGCACTCAGAGGCTTGATGATGTTATGTACATATATACCCATGCATGGCATGGCATTTATACGCATATGCATAAAATTTTAAATATTAAATGATTCACAAAGCTATTTAGACTTACATGTCGAGTCTGTTACTCAATGTTTCTCTCATGCCTATTATTTACTGATTTTCATTCCTTACATACTCGATACATTATTTGTATTGACATTCCTTTTTCTGGGGATGCTGTGTTTCATGCCCACAGGTCCCAATAGACAGGTCGAGAGTCGTCAAAGTAGGCTATCAGCTCAGCGGAAGATGTTGGTGTACTCCATTTTCTCCGGAGTTGCTTATTTGGTTACTATAATTAGGACATGTATTGATTGGTATGGCGGGGCTCAGTCTGGACCATTATGATACTTATGTACTCTTAGAAGCTTGTTGACAGATTTCATGTATACGAATACTTGTATGGCCTTGTCGGCCTATATTTTGAGTATACAAATGATCATGTTGTCCTTATAGGCCAGTATGTCACATGTGTAAGTTTTGATATCAGGTTGGATCGTCCTATATTGTGTATTCCCCTATGTTTATTCTGGTTAGCCCATGATGGCCCATTTGGACCATTTGCCAATGAAAGTACGATAAGAATGATATGTTATGTTGGCACTAGGTTGAGTAAGGTACCGGGTGTCCGTCGCGGCCCATAGGTTTGGTTCGTGACATGACCCCGAGCCCGCTTGGTCCAAATCTGAAATTCAGACTAAAACCGATTACCCATTCACCCCCGAGCCCGGTTATGTAATTAGTTTTAGAATCCAGCCTCAATTTTAGGTCTAAATCCCAAGTCGCCAGAGCTGTCACACCTCCTTTTTTCCGCCCCCGCGGGGGTGCGAAGGAGTTTTCTCCAATTAAAGGACAGTCGAAACGGGATTTGTTTGTTTATTTCAGAGTCGCCACCTGGGAATTTTATGGCGTCCCAAGTCACCGGTTTTAATCCCGAATCGGAGAGAATATGACTCTGTTTGTCATTCTGCGAACCAGAAATCTGAGTAAGGAATTCTGTTAATTCGGGACAAGGTGTTAGGCATTCTCGAATTCCGTGGTACTAGCACGGTCTCTTAACCATTTTTTTATACTTGGCTTAATTATCTTGATTTACTAAATACATTTTTTGTAGCTATATGATTTCGTTACCGCCTTAGATTGTTTATAATTATAAACCCTTAAACGAATCACGCGTACGTATATTCGTATTATATATATTTTTTTATAAACGTGAAAAATCGTGTCACATATACGTTTACACAATAAGATTGATAATATTATTTTTTTATATATATTTTTATTATGAAAAGATTTATGTTCGAAATTGTGCTTAAAATAAAATTAAGAACGTTCGTCGCTCTTGTATGATTAAATAGTGAACTGCACATCTCGGGTTATATGAAATTAATTTAACATCCTCCGAAGAACCCTTTTTATTAAAAGTGTGCTCGAAGTTGCGCTAACGCATAATCCGAATTGCCTTTAGAAGTATAATCAGGTCACGCGAACGCATCCCTTATTACACAAAATATTCTTTATGGTAATATAAATTCTCTACAAATTGTTTATTGCATCCACTTATTTTTAATATGAAAGTCATGGAAAATCACTATTTGGGACGCCTCTAAATTTCTTGAAAAGAATTCCAAATTTATTGGGTTATATTTTAAATGTATGAAGTATATACCTAAAAACTATCTAAAGTTACAGAATTAATGATATGAAAAATAAATAACATGCGACCAGATATACCATTTTTGTGAATATGGTATTCGTATACTCAAAAGAACAAATTGCTTGCAAAAAGGAAAAGAATTAATTGGATAAACAAACTAATATTTTTCCGAAAAAATTTTCACTATTCTATTTGGAGTGAACGCTATTTATACATTTTTTGACTTAAAATGTTACAATTTATAAATCCAACCTTCTTTTACACCACTTGTTTTTAATCCAAAAGGTATGATCATTTGGTTAAGTTGCTCACGATGATTGAATTTGGGATAGGTAAAATTGAACCAAATTCTCGGCTTATGCAAGCTATTTATAAATACTAAGTCTATACTTTGTAAAATCGTCGACATTATTTTATACATTATTTTTAAAAAAAAAAAGAAATGAGTTGATCGCATTCCTAAAATAACTAGGCCATTTGTTATTAAGAAAGAGAACTAATTTACCTGTTGATAAGATGATACCACATGTAACGTAAATATACATCTGCACCATTCGCAATATTCCAACATTGTAAACGTAACGGATTATATTAATTCACCTTTCAACTATTGATTATACCCATAACCATTATTACGCCATATACGAACAAAATACAACTAACATCATTCAATCCACAACAAAATCGGATATTTGACAAAATAGGCTAGTAATGTAGTTTATTGATATTTCCATACTATTCTATACTTAGCTAACAATATCACAAGATTTAACTAATGGCCAACTTTCTGCCATGTTCCCTATCTCGACAATTCAAACATTAAATGTCATCACTAAACTTCAAAGTAAATAAGATTATCGTAGAAATTACTACTTCACAAAATCAATTGGCTAATAGTTTATCATATCAAGTATAATACTATATTAACCAACTAAAACAAAATTGAATCTTAAACTAATAAATTTAATGAGTAGAAGACATAATTATAATTCCAAACTTCATTTTTCTTGCAATATTGAAGCTTTTCATGACATGAGTTTACAGATATGTACCTGGAAATGAGGGTAAAAGAGGTAAAGTTCAGCAGTAGCAGCAGCAACAAAACAGCAGAATATACCAATGTCTTAACAGATTTGAGCAACAAACAACAAGACCCATGAAGCCCAGACGCACAGTGGAAGGAAATTTAGGAAATTTCAGATTTAACCCTATCGACAAACAGACCCGGACAGGTTCAAAGAAAACTATGTTTCTGATTTTCTTTCCTTCTTCTATATCTGTTTCAAATTCTGTGTGTGTGTGAGTGTTCTCTTTTTCTATTTCTTTTTCTGTTTCTTTTCTCTGTCTATCTTTCAGTTTTTGTTCAGTTCCCTTCTTTTTTCAGATTTTTTGTTCTGATCTTTCTCTCCAGTCTTTTCTGTTTTTCTCTCTGTCCGGGTTTTTTTCTTTTATCAGTCCCAACTCCCCTTTTTATACCAGTTTTCCTCTCCTAATGCTGCCCGGACCCCCCTCTGTTATCTAAGGCAGATTTTTCCCATAAAATCTGCCACTAAACTGCCTTTTTCTAGTTAATCAGCACTAAGGATACCTTTTCCCTTATTTTCAGCCCCTCCACTTCCTTTGGTTTCCCATTATTACATTAATTAATACCCTATTTATCAAAGCACTAACACTAAAGTATTATCCCAACTGTTTCATTCCCAAATTGCCCTTGAAAAACCCTTAAACTGCAGCTATAACCAATTCTCTTAAGTTCTGGACTGAATTTTAACAAAAATGTAACCTTCTAACCCAATAATATCAATTAACACTTGTAAAACTGAATTTAATCCAATGTTATATCCACATCAGGCCCTAGTTTTCAACATGAAACACTATGATTCAAACTATTAATCCCATCAGATAATTCTAACCTTACATTGGATCAAACAACATTACAATCTAGATGAAGGATTCAGGGAACAGACTGACCAAAGCAAGAATAAAGGAACACTTTCAATACACTGAACAAAACTAAGCTGAATTTAAACCAAAACATCACATTAACACCACACAGAACTTGACAAAATAGTGAAACTAAAGTTGAACCAACAATCACATTAATACTGCACATCAAACTTCAATAACAGTGCGTACTCACATCCTAAGGTTTTAATGCAAAAAACATTAGATTTTAAATTCAGAACAATATTTACAGAATTAACTAATCGGGTAATTAATAATCAGAATTATCCCAAACAAAAATATTGAATGATTTAATCTATGCAAACAGTTTTAACCAATGAAGCTCAATCAAACAATTACAACATTATGACTGACATTGATCTGGAATTAAATGAACACAGGTAATTCAAAACAATTTCAATGTTATGGCAAGAAACAAAGATTAAATGGAAACTAATTAATCGACGCAACTTATTAATCGACTACACACATAACAATCATAGCATACATAAACAAATGACAGAATTTGGACAAAATTAAAAGTCCACTGAAGATGAGCAGAATTTAACTGATAGAAGATGGTAAACCAATAACATTATACTAAACAAATAAATATATAAACAAAACTCATAAATATGGAATAAAAGAAAAAGGAAAATACCTCAAAACCTCAGAACTTACACGGCCACAGACTCAAATTAGGATTCGGACCTTTTGAGGCTGAACAGACTTTATTCGAAGTATTCTCAATTGAGAATACCTCGATTAAAGTCTCTTAGACCTCAATCCCTCATTTAATTTGGGCAAATTCCATGATTTGAATTTTTTAGGGTTTTTGATTCTTTGATCTCAAATTCGAACACTTCTAGATATATTCGAACCAAACCAATGGTGTTTTAGGCACGAGGGAGGTCAGGTGGATAACTGGTGTGAGTTTGAGGTAGGTTGGGGTAGGGTTAGGTTTCACTCGAATCTTCAAATGAAGATTCGAGCAGTTCTAGGAAGATTCGAACCATGCTACTAACAGATTCATGATGAGGAAGGACAGGGGAAACTATGGTGTTAATTTGGAGGCCATCGGAGAAAGTTGGGTCTTCAGATCCGTAAAGAGGGTGTTGTGAGGAAGTTATGTTGTTAAGATGGGGTCATTTGGACCACCGGAACCGCCATGAGGCGATTTCCGGTAGGCGGTACACGGTGGTGGACGGTGGGGTTCATCTGGTCTCTTGAAAGAGACGATGAATAGGACAGGGGTGGGGTGTTTGGTTTGGGGGGGCTGGGGTAGGATTTAGGCTTTTAAAGGGGTGGGGTGGATTGATCTTGACCGTCAGATCAAATATGATCCACGGTCAGGATCAGCTCACTTAACCAAACGATATCGTTTGGTTTAAGTTGGGGAAAGGGTTGACCCGGGGGTGAAGTGGATCGGGTCTTGGTGAGTTCTTGGGGCCGTTTGATCAAGATAGATGAACGGTTCAGATCTGATTGCCTAAAACGCCGTCGTTTCATATCAAACCAGGGCTGCCCTGAACCGTTTGATTTGTTCGATCAACGGCTCAGATTGATAATACCCACACGACGTCGTTTGGGAGCCGGTTGAGACCTGGTCTTGGACTGGATCATTACCCATTTTGGGCCTGATTTTTTTTGTTAATTAAAATGTCCCAACCCAATTTTCTTTTCCTATTTTCCTTTTAATTCCTAATTATTAAATTTCTAATTTTAATTATAAAAAATCAAAATTACCCTTACAAAAATATTAATTACCTTTTAACAACTATTAACACATAGACAAAACATTAATCACACAATGACATAATTAAATGACGAAAATAAGATAAATGCATATTTTTGTGATTTTCTTTTTGAATTTAATCAATTCTTAAATGCAGAATTAAATCCTAGATATGCATGCAACTATAACAAAGTAAACATTTACGGACAAAACACAAATAATTAATAAATGCCACATAAATTCTAAAAATTGCACACTAAGAGAATTTTGTTTTATTTTTTGATTTATTTTTGAGTAGTTTTCGTGAGGCAAAAATCACGTGCTCACAACTGCCCCTCTTTGTGCGAAAACTCGAAGAGTTTTCGTGCAAAGATAAAGTGAGCGGATACGAGCGATTTTTGCCTGTTCGAATACTCCGTGGGAAGCATTTTTGAAAGATTTGACCGAACCTCTGCTTCAAAGGTTTCCTACATATCCTTGGCTATAAAGGAATCAGGTCAATGTAGTTCGGGAAGTTTTGGTAGCTGGGACTACCATGGGACTGTGATGTTACTGCTGTTGCGTGCTGCTTTTACTGCTTGCTGACCTCCTTATTACACCCTGCTTTAAAGGAAAAACAAAAAGCTAAACTAGACTATGGTATATGAATTACAAAATCTTATCTAGATCATGCCCTTGCGTTTCTTGTTGTCTTGGTGACTCTTGGGTATCCTTTGCTTCTGACTTGTTCCGCATTTCCTTTCATTGTGTCTCGTATTTCCTTTCTCTGTTTGGGACTCTTGTTGTTTTCCGCTGGGGATTTGGTTGGACTCCTCTGCTTTATTGACTCTAAGTGTGCTCCTTTCTTTTATCGGTGGGCTTTTGACTTCAACCCACAATGTCAAAATAAACCTCCATTCTGTTCTTCAGGGGGACTCCTGACCTTGATTACTTCAACTGTTCTTCCTTGTTCTCCAGGTGGACGCCTGATTGCCGATATTTCAACTGTTCTTCCTTGTTCTCCAGGTGGACGCCTGACTTCTGATACTTCAACTGCTCTTCCTTGTTCTTCAGGTGGATGCCTGACTTCTGATACTTCGACTGCTCTTCCTTGTTCTCCAGGTGGACACCTGACTTCTGATACTTCGACTGCTCTTCCTTGTTCTCCAGGTGGACGCCTGACTTCTAATACTTCAACTGCTCTTCCTTGTTCTCCAGGTGGACGCCTGACTTCTGATACTTCAACTGCTCTTCCTTGTTCTCCAGGTGGACGCCTGACTTCTAATACTTCAACTGCTCTTCCTTGTTCTCCAGGTGGACGCCTGATTGCTAATACTTCAACTGCTCTTCCTTGTTCTCCAGGTGGACGCCTGACTTCTGATACTTCAACTGCTCTTCCTTGTTCTCCAGGTGGACGCCTGACTTCTGATACTTCGACTGCTCTTCCTTGTTCTCCAGGTGGACGCCTGACTTCTGATACTTCGACTGCTCTTCCTTGTTCTCCAGGTGGACGCATGACTTCTGATACTTCAACTGCTCTTCCTTGTTCTCCAGGTGGACGCCTGACTTCTGATACTTCAACTGCTCTTCCTTGTTCTCCAGGTGGACGCCTGACTTCTGATACTTCAACTGCTCTTCCTTGTTCTCCAGGTGGACGCCTGACTTCTGATACTTCGACTGCTCTTCCTTGTTCTCCAGGTGGACGCCTGACTTCTGATACTTCGACTGCTCTTCCTTGTTCTCCAGGTGGACGCCTGACTTCTAATACTTCAACTGCTCTTCCTTGTTCTCCAGGTGGACGCCTGACTTCTAATACTTCAACTGCTCTTCCTTGTTCTCCAGGTGGACGCCTGATTGCTGATACTTCAATTGCCCTTCCTTGTTCTCCAGGTGGACGCCTGACTTCTGATACTTCAACTGCTCTTCCTTGTTTTCCAGGTGGACGCCTGACTTCTGATACTTGAATTGTATTCCCTTATTCTCCAGGTGGGCTCCTGATTGCTGATACTTCCATCGCTCTTCCTTGTTCTCCAGGTGGACGCCTGACTGCTGATACTTCAACTGTTCTTCCTTGTTCTCCAGGTGGACGCCTGATTGCTAATACTTCAACTGTTCTTCCTTGTTCTCCAGGTGGACGCCTGACTTCTGATACTTCAACTGCTCTTCCTTGTTCTCCAGGTGGATGCCTGATTGCTGATACTTCAATTGCCCTTCCTTGTTCTCAAGGTGGACGTCTGATTGCTAATATTTCCATTGCTCTTCCTTGTTCTCCAGGTGGATGCCTGACTTCTAATATTTCCGTTGCTCTTCCTTGTTCTCCAGGTGGACGTCTGACTTCTAATACTTCTGTTGCTCTTCCTTGTTCTCCAGGTGGACGCCTGACTTCTAACACTTCCATTGCTCTTCCTTATTCTCTAGGTGGACGTCTGACTTCTAATACTTCAACTGTTCTTCCTTGTTCTCCAGGTGGACGCCTGACTGCTCCCCTCACCGGGTGTTTCCTGAATCAAATGTTGTTTTTGCCCCTGTTTCAACTTAAATAAAATTTTGTTAGTTTAAGGCATTGTGGTTAGTTGTGGCATTCTTGCTGAGGGTGGGGTTTCTCTTTGTCTTGTTTTATTGCCTTGGAGTGGTTGAAAAGACCGTTTTGTCCTTGTAATTGATCCTTAACTATAGGATCCCCAACTGTTGTTTTCACTTCAAACCCTTTCAATTGTAATCATATGTCTCTCCTGGCATTACTAAACCACTTTTCTGATTCAACTTTTCTTACACCCATATTTATTTTCATCCTATTACTTCCCGCCCATCATGGTCGTATTTTGCACTATGCAATCATGAATCTTGGTAGTATACCTTGACATTCCTTTTTATTTGTTTGGAACAAAAATTACCTCAAAAGCTTTAGAAGAGTAAGATTATTAGTGACGAAACATGATGATTTCGACAATATGGAATGAAAAGAAAAATCCAAATTTGGATGACTGTTGGAGAAGGAATAAGGAACTTATCTGATTGGAGTTACTGGCACCAATGATCAGGGTATGCATTTTGGATTAGTCAACCCAGTCTTTTTAACCAATCTCTTTTCAATTGTTTCATTTTGCTTTCCCAAAATTTCCACAACCCAATTTTACTTTTGCCAATTTACAGACCTTGTTCGACTTGCAGTATCTTAAAGAGCTTTCACCGACAAACCTTCCTCATTTGTTCATTTCTTAATTCCTTTTCGCCTTATGGTGCCTGCGAAGGTTTTCACCAATAAGACTCTCTCATTTTTCTTTCTCTCAGCTTGTTTGGACCAGAGTGTTATGAATCATCTTCATTTGCTTGACTCGGCATTATTTCTAAGATTGGTCGAAAGGTCTTTTGGTATGTGGTTGGAATGAAAAGGTATCAAAAGTTAAACAATTTTGATATGGGTTTAAAATTATAACTCTTGGAATCTTTTTTCTTATTACCAATACAACTCCTGCCCCAGTTTCTTAATTGGGGGTCTCTTGATGTTTCCTTTTATGCAAATTATGCATATTATGCACCCTATGACCGAGCCGTGAGGCGCCTACGTATCCTCTTTGAGAAATCAGGTCAAACGTAGTTCACTCCAATAATAATGATTTTCTATTTTTCTTTTCTTTTTTTTTTCTTTTTTTTTTCTTTTTATTTGATTTTCATTGATTCCAAGAGAGGGTAAGAAAGAAACGAATGTGGCTCAAAGGGGAAACAAAGGGTACAGTGTTTGGATAGCAGAATAAATTGCCTTTGTCATTCCAATCTTCGAAATAATGCCGAATACAAACATTTAATAACTATACCAAAGAAAAATCATGCATAATATCTCTTTACCGCATCAGAAATTGATAGCCATGTCTATGCATTTTCCTTCAATATCTGTTAAACATAATGCACCATTGGACAATACTCTGGTCACAATGAATGGTCCTTGCCAATTCGGGGCAAATTTTCCCTTTGCTTCAACCTGATGTGGAAGAATACGTTTCAGCACATGTTGACCCACTTCAAACTTTCAGGGACGCACCTTTTTGTTGTATGCCCTTGCTATTCTTCTTTGATATAATTGACCATGACATACTGCTGCCAATCGTTTTTCATCAATCAAGTTTAACTGTTTCAAATGGTTTTTGACCCATTCATCATCATCAATCTTAGCTTCGGCGATGATCCGAAGGGAAGGAATTTCAACTTCTGCAGGAATTACCGCCTCAGTGCCATATACCAACAAATAAGGAGTTGCTCCTACTGAAGTGCGAACAGTAGTGCGATATCCCAACAACGCAAATGGTAATTTTTCGTGCCATTGTCTTGAACCTTCTACCATTTTCCGAAGTATCTTCTTTATGTTTTTGTTGGCTGCCTCGACTGCTCCATTCGCCTTGGTCCGATATGGGGTAGAATTGCAATGTATAATCTTAAACTGTTGACATACTTCCCTCGTTAAGTTACTATTAAGATTAGCACTGTTATCTATATTGGTCACCTTTGGGATTCCGAATCGACATATGATGTTTGAGTGAACAAAATCGACCACATCTTTCTTGGTCACTGATTTGAATGTTTTGGCCTCAACCCATTTGGTAAAATAATCAATGGCCACTAGAATGAACCTGTGCCCATTGGATGCTGCTGGCTCAATCGATCCAATGACATCCATACCCCAAGCGACGAAGGGCCATGGTGCCGACATTGTGTGCAACTCGGATGGTGGAGAGTGAATCAAATCCCCGTGTATCTGGCATTGATGACATTTGCGCACAAAACTGATACAATCTCGCTCCATGGTAAGCCAATAGTAACCAGCTCGGAGAATTTTCTTTGCCAACACATATCCGCTCATGTGGAGTCCGCAAACTTCCGAATGTACTTCAGACATGACAGCCATAGCTTGTCTAGCATCTATGCATCTTAATAATCCAAGGTCTGGTGTTCTTTTGTACAAAACTCCTCCACTTAAGAAGAATCCATTTGTCAATCGCCTAGTGGTTCTCTTTTGATCCCCTGTGGCTTGTGCTGGATATATCCCCATTCTGATATACTCCTTGATGTCGTGGAACCATGGTTCACCATCAAATTCTTCTTCAACCATATTGCAGTAAGCGTGCTGATCGTGGACTTGAATATGCAGTGGATCCACATAAGCTTTGTCTGGATGGTGCAACATTGATGCCAGGGTAGCCAATGCATCGGCAACCTCATTATGGATCTTTGGAATATGCCGGAACTCCACTGATTGAAACAGCTGACAAAGATCATGCAGACATTGTCGGTATGGTATGAGCTTCAAGTCTCGTGTTTCCCATTCTCCTTGAATTTGATGTACCAGAAGATCCGAATCTCCTAAGATCAAGATTTCCTGGATGCCCATGTCTGCGGCTAGTCTTAACCCCAAAATACAAGCTTCATACTCAGCCATATTATTGGTGCAATAAAATCAAAGTTGAGCCGTAACAGGATAGTGATGCCCTGTTTCAGAAATAATTACAGCTCCTATCCCGACTCCTTTCATGTTAGCGGCCCCATCAAAGAAAAGTTTCCAGCCAGGTTTTTCAATTTGCTCCATCTCATCGATATGCATTATTTCTTCATCGGGAAAATAGGTTTTCAATGGCTCGTACTCCTCGTCGACCGTATTTTCGGCGAAATGATCGGCCAATGCTTGGGCTTTCATTGCAGTCCGAGTCACATAGATGATGTCAAATTCTGTGAGCAATATCTGCCACTTTGCAAGTCTCCCCGTTGGCATAGGCTTTTGAAAAATATATTTCAACGGATCCAGACGCGAAATGAGGTAAGTAGTGTAGGATGACAAATAGTGTTTTAATTTCTGAGCTACCCAAGTTAGGGCGCAACATGTCCTTTCCAGATGAGTGTACTTAACCTCATAAGCTGTGAATTTCTTGCTAAGGTAGTAGATGGCCCGTTCTTTTCTGCCGGTGAGGTCATGTTGCCCCAATACACAACCAAAGGAATTTTTCAAGACCGTCAAGTAAAGAATCAAAGGTCTTCCTGGTTCTGGAGGAACCAGCACGGGTGGGTTTGACAAGTATCCTTTTATCTTATCAAATGCTTCTTGACACTCATCAGTCCACTTGACCGCAACATCTTTCTTCAACAATTTGAAAATAGGCTCACAAGTTGCCGTGAGCTGAGCAATAAACCTGCTGATGTAATTCAATCTCCCTAACAAACTCATTACTTCAGTTTTGTTCCTTGGAGGTGGCAATTCTTGGATGGCTTTGATCTTTGATGTGTCTAGCTCGATGCCTCGGCGACTGACTATGATTCCCAACAGCTTTCCAGATGGAACACCAAATGCGCACTTGGCAGGGTTAAGCTTGAGGTTGTACCTGCGAAGTCTCAAGAAGAATTTCCTCAAATCCCCAACGTGGTCGGCTTGATGCTTCGATTTTATGATCACATCGTCCACGTATACCTCAATCTCCTTATGTATCATATCATGAAACACCGTGGTCATTGCTCTCATGTAAGTTGCCCCGGCTTTCTTCAAACCAAAGGGCATTACCCGGTAGCAATAAGTTCCCCATGGGGTGATGAATGCCGTCTTTTCTGCATCCTCTTCATCCATCAGAATTTGATGATACCCGGCATAACAATCCATGAAAGATCCTATCTCATGCTTGGCACAATTATCGATCAAAATATGGATATTGGGCAATGGGAAGTTATCCTTTGGACTTGCTTTGTTGAGATTGCGGTAGTCGACGCATACTCTAATTTTGCCATCTTTCTTTGGCACAGGAACGATATTAACCAACCAAACAGGATATCGAGTGACTTGAATGACCTTTGCCTCCAACTGTTTGGTGATTTCTTCTTTAATTCTCACACTCATATCAGGCTTGAACTTTCTCAACTTTTGCTTGACAGGAGGCACCATTGGATCAGTGGGCAATTTATGAACCACTAAATCAGTGCTCAAACCTGGCATGTCGTCATACGACCATGCAAAAACATCTTTGAATTCGATGAGTGTTGTAATTAACTCTTCTCGGATCTTTGGTTCAAGGTGGACACTTATTTTAGTTTCTTGGATATTATTCGCGCCCCCTATATTGAAGTCTTCGGTATCACCCAAGTTAGGTTTGGTTTTTTCTTCAAAATGAATTAACTCTTTACTAATCTCTTCGAAAGCCTCATCCTTATCATATTCTGATTCATAATCACAATATACTTCTTGAATTATTATTTCGGAACCAGATTGATTTTTAAGACTGGGCTGAGGATTCCTCATGCATCCCATATCACTAGAGCCAGTGTAAAAAGAACTGTACAGAAAAGAAGAAAAAGAAAAAGAAAACTATCAGGAATGATAATGAAAAGGAAACTGTATTTTATTGGATGATGAAAGATAACAAGGTTTGCACACTTCAAACAAACTGTAAGATAAACATCGGGATTACAACCCTGAGGTAACCAAAACAAACTGAAGGAAAATCAAAATAAACTACCAAGACTCCTTTCGAATAGGGAGAGGAGTGGCTTTCCAATTATTAAGCCTTGTCTCTGGCCCAACGAATTGCACTTCTGCGTCGCTAGAACCTTCACTGCTTTCCACCATGTTCACATCGTCAAACAACTTTTCGAATCTTTCAATTAATTCCTTCTCAGGATTAATCATGGATTTAGGAATTGTTGTTATCGGGTGATTTCTGGTACCGGACTTGACAAAAGAATTTGATAGATGTGGGACTGGCTTTGGAAGGACCCATGCCTTCTGTTTTGGCTTCTTGGCTTTTCTCATGTCTGTGACAGTGGGTACGAATCCCAAACCAAAAGTTCCCCAGTTCTTGGGGAGAGATACTGGTTGTATAATGCCTTGCAGAGATGAGCCCAAACCCTTGCCGGGTACAAAACCATTCTTTAACATTTCATAGGCTACCATGACTGATGCAGAGGTTATCTTTGGATTCGGAATGTATTTCCCCTCTGGAAGTTTCTCTACCAACATTGTGTCGGCAACTTGGTAAACCCATGGTCCCTGGTCATTCTCTATTCCCTCGACTGGTACAATGGCACCGCTGTGAGCATTTAAACTGTCTTCCCCATGCACAACTATTTCCTGTTTATCCCATTCAAACTTGACCACCTGGTGTAGTGTTGACGGGACTGCTTTAGCAGCATGGATCCATGGTCGACCCAACAGCAAATTATAAGAAACAGTTATGTCCAACACTTGAAACTACATTGTGAATTCAACTGGCCCTATTGTCAGCTCCAGCACTATGTCGCCAAATGAATCTCTGCTTCCGCCGTCAAACCCCCGTATGCAAATACTATTCTTCTGGATCCTCTTCTCTTTGATTTTCAACTTGCCCAGAGTGGAGAGAGGGCAGATATTTGTGCTTGACCCATTGTCAACCAATACCCGGGTTACTACGGAGTTTTCACATTTCAATGTGAGGTAAAGAGCTCTGTTGTGCTCAGTACCTTCCACAGGCAGTTCATCATCAGAAAATGTGATTCTGTTTGCCTCAAAGATTCTGTTGGCTATTTTTCCCAAATGATTCACGGAGATCTTATCAGGAACGTGTGCCTCATTCAGGATTTTCATCAAAGCTTGACGGTGCTCCTCTGAATGGATCAGTAATGACAATAATGAAATTTGAGCGGGCGTCTTTTTCAATTGATCCACAACAGAATAGTCATGGAGCTTCATCTTTCTCAAAAATTTTTCCGCTTCTTCTTCCGTCACAGCTTTCTTTATTGGTGTTGGATTATTTTTAGTTTTTCTTAACTCCTCGGGAGTGAAACATCTTCCCGAATGAGTCAAGCCTTGCACCTCACAGACTTCTTCCTTGACTTCTTTTCCTTTGTACATTACCGTCACCCGTTCATAGTTCCATGGAATGGCCTTGTTGTTGATCACTGGTAACTGGGTTACCGACTTGATAATAACCCGTTCTATATGGGCTCCTTCCACGACTACAATGGGTTTGCTGGCGATCCCTGGCACAATCACTTTTGATCCTTCTTGCTTCGTGGCAACTTTGCTCGAAGATCCCTTCTCAAATACCACAGATGGTTCATCAGCCTTTTTGTTCTGCTTAGGTACCGACTTCTCCTCTGTTAACTGCTCATCTGGCTTGGCTTCATGAGACCTAATCATCATGACGGTTTGCAATGGCTTCTTTGTTTCCCCATCAGCCCGTACTATTTCTATCATATTGGCCTCCTGATGGGCTGGCATTGGATTTCTGTTGATATTGGGAGCTTCGGGGTTTGAACTTCAATTTTATTAGTATCAATCAGCTCTTGTATTGCATTCTTCAAATGCCAGCACTTTTTTGTATCATGGCCTGGTGTACCAGAACAATACTCACAGCTTACGGTGTAGTCCAGATTCTTTGGACGGGGATTGGGCAGCTTGGATTGTATCGGCCTTAGCATGTCTACCTGTCTCAACCTGTGGAACAGACTAGTGTAGGATTCACCCAATGGAGTGAAGGTTTTCTTTTTCTGTCCCCTTTCACCCCTGAATACCTGATTAGGCCTGAAACCTGGTCCGGGGTAGGTTCGTGGGTAAGTACTTAATATGACAGGGGCACGCCAATGAGCGTGGGCGGGTGGTTGATTGTATGCTTGTGCATGATTGATGGAAAAATGAGGTTCCGACGGGTGATAGTAGTGTTGGGGTGAATTGTGATGGTAAGTTGATTGGTGGGATCGATGTTGATTATAGTAATGAGGTGAACCTCCGGATCCCGACCAAGTTCCTGAATCAACCACCGCTGCTTCCTCCCTTTTCTTTCTTCCAATTCCTCCTACTCCTCCTTGAATAGCTTGAGTAGTCGCCTTAATAGCCGAATAACTCATGATTTTATTTGTCTTGAGGCCTTCCTCCACCATACCTCCCATCTTCACTACTTCGTTGAATGATTTTCCTACCGCTAAAACCAAATGGGCATAGTAAGTTGGCTCCAGGGCTTGTAGGAAGTAGTCTACCATTTCACTTTCCTTCATAGGAGGATCAACCCTTGCTGCCTGTTCCCTCCACCGGAAACCATACTCTCTAAAACTTTCATTGTGTTTTTTCTCAAATTTTGTCAAAGATAGTCCATCTGGGATGATTTCCAGATTGTATTGGAAGTGGTAAGCAAATGCCTGTGCCAGCTCATCCCAGGTGTACCATCTCCCATGGTCCTGGCGTGTATACCACTCCAAAGCTGATCTGCTCAAACTTTGACTGAAGTAAGCCATCAATAATTCGTCTCTTCCCCCAGCTCCTCGCATCTTGCTGCAGAAACCCCTCAAATGGGCTACTGGATCGCCGTGCCCGTTGTATAGGTCAAATTTGGACATCTTGAAACCAACTGGCAATTGCACATTTGGGAACAAGCATAAATCCTTGTAGGCCACACTGACATGCCCTCCTAACCCTCGCATGTCTCAGAACGATTGTTCTAGGCTTTTGACCTTCCTGAACATCTCTTCTTGTTCAGCATTTTTGACTGGCTTGTCAATTTCGGTTGGGAGGTCAAAACGAGGAGTAGATGAATGGATTTCGGAGGCTTTGAAGGTGGGCTCCGGGGGTAGTATTGGTTGTCCTGGGCCTGGAATATAGGCTCACTAGGAGATTTGTGGAATGTAGCCGGGGGAGGTGCTACGAAAACAAGAGTTACTGGTGGAGGAAGGTATGGAACTGGTTTAGGAGGTGGAGACTGCGGTGTCTGAGAAGTGGTGCCTCGGTAGTGTTGGTAGATGGGGAAATTTGGGGATAGTTAAGTGGTAAGATTATCCTGAGTTTGGGCTAGTGATGGAGCAGGGTTAGTTGGGTAAGATGGGGGTGATTGCCCTGTAGACCAGGCCCGGTACATCTCAGTCATTTGCTGCTTGAGTTTAAGCATCTCTTCTTTCATTTTACCGACGTCCATCTCCTCTATCTCAATACCTGTGTCAACATCTGGGATAGACAACATCTGGGATAGACATACTTTCGGGTATTGGTCCTTTTGATCTCGTGTGATAATGATAATATGCCAGTATACTCTTAGAGAAACTAACTGCTTGAATTCTGGAAATGAGCAAACTTGTTAGTTTTGAGAGTTTAACACATATATAATTACACGTTGAGATGCAATGTTCCTAGACAAATAACCCTTTTCTATTATGCATTTGCTCGGCTGCTTGTGTCATCCCAGCTTTTCTTGGCCTTTCTTTTTATTGTCACTCACTCTTATTTTATTTTTTTATGATTGTGGTCGAATCTTATAGAGATTGCCTACGTATCATGCCCCTGCATGAATCAGACTTTGCGTAGTTTGGACGTAAAGCAAACACTTTTATTTATTTTACAAAGATGGAACAGACATTACATTTGAAAAACATTATAAAAATTGTTTAAAACTCGACCCAAGACCAAATCAAACAAAAGACATAACTCTCAATAGTTGTGAACATGCTCCACTCCCCACTTTTATTTTCAATCATTGGATCATCTGCTCATGGTGGGGCTTGACCCGGATGACCTCCCAGCGTACGATACATTCTTTCTAACTCCATTGCCAGATGACGGGCAAAAATAGGTGCGTTCTCTATAAACCTTTCATAATCCATCCCTTGGCAGTTTACATAACTTTGAGAGGTGTAAACCGCTAAATCATGGATTTGTGCCCTGAAATCTTGGAGACGTTGGTCTTGGTTTTGCAGTTGCTGTTGGCGAGTGGTGGCTATATCTCTGATATGGTCTTCACGATCTAAAGCTGACTCTAATTGAGCTCGGAGTCTGGCTTGATCGAGCCTTGCCTGTGCTCTTTCTCTGTCGATGTCTGCGTGCTGATGTTCTCTATTGTATCTTCTTGCTTCTTCTAGTTGTGCATGAAGTCGGGCTTCTGAATGTATCCAACGGTCTTTCTCCTTCTTGAATTGTGCCCTGTCTTCTTCGGATTGCCTTACTTGGCGTTCCTTATTAGATCTGGCCTCTTCGTTTAATTGTTGGATTCTTTCTTTAGCTTTGCTCAATGCCTTTTTGGTTTTTGCCAAAATGGAATCACAATCTTGCATTTTTTCCAAAAGACTGGCGATGATTTTTTGATCCTTCCAACTCCTCATCGGTGTTTCAGAAGCTTTCTTCATTTTTTTGAAATTGAGTGTGAAGATTTTTATTTTCACAAGCTAGACTCTTCTTCTCGCCTTCTGCTTCTTGTGCTTGCAAATCTTTCTCCAAACTGAGGCTCCTTAGATTTTCCTTTAAGGTATGGATAGTCGCTTTGTACCCCTTTTCCTTTTCTCCCCAAATCAGCCGCTCTTGGATTTTATCGTTAAAGGCTGGAACATGTGGTCTTTTTGTTGGCCTTCTTAGATCGGGTTCTGGTGCATCATCCACGCGGGACCGTTTCTCAAACCACCTTGCATATCCTGGATTTATCTCGCCCTTTGTAGTATCTGGAACTTGAGTATCATCTTTCAAGTATCGACATCCATTCCACATCTGCTGAATTAAAGCCTCGGGAAGAGTGACTTCATGGTGTAACTCGATTACTTGCATACTCAAATCTTCCTCATCAGGAACCACTTGGTATCTCTCTAGTTGTCTTAGAACTCTCTGTGGCGCATATGTCTGGATGCTTCTCAATCCCAATAATAGCAAATAACTATTCGAGGTTGACATGTGTATCACTTCCCTTACCGGGAGCCATCCCAAGGTCCACTCAATTTGACTTGCCGTTAAAGATCTTAGATGAGATACCCAGGCTTCGACCCCTTCTGGTGACTTATAATCTTTTATTCTTTCTTCATAACTCTCGATGAAATTATCATGGCTTGGACCATACTGTATGAACTTGGGCTGATGCTGGAGATGTTCAATCATCCACATTTGCAACAAAATTTTGCACCCTTCGAAGACCTTTGCCCCTGCTTTACATAAAGTCAACGCCCGATAAATGTCGGAGAGAATGATCGGGGCAAGGGTATGATTCTCCTTGGTAGTGAGGACCTGTACGACTTTCACTGTGCGAATATCAGTTGTCCGTTCTTTGTTTGGGAAGACCATGATTCCTAGAAAAGCCACCATGAAAGCGAAGCGACGGTGAATCTGCCAGGTGTCTCTGTTCTTCTTGTTAGTAAGGCCCTTCTCATGAATTTCAAATCCATCGGTCTTTCCGAACCTTGAATATAGGAAGTTGAAAGAACAACACCCGTTGATAACATTGCTTTTTCTGATTTGATTACTGATGTTCAGAAGCCCAAAGAATCGATGCACTGAGGGAGCTTTTGGGAATATAAGACTTTGGTTTCTTAAATCTCCAGCAAAACCGGCATATCCAGCTATCTCTTCTAATGTAGGAGTAAGCTCGAAATCAGAGAAGCGAAAGACATTGTAAACAGGGTCCCAAAAAGTTACTAATGCCGCAATCAAGTCATCACGTGGTTTAACTTTCATAATATCTGTGAGAGTTCCCAAATGCTTAATGACCCATTTTTGACCATCTTCTCCTAACTCATGCCACCACATCTGAAGCCGAAATAGAAACTCATCTGCATTTGAGGATGGTGGGTTTTAGGTGGTGCTCATTTTGTATCTGCGATTAATTTTAACAAAATCAAGACTCATTTTGAAAACAGACACTCATAAAAAAAATCATTTTTTTTATATATATTTTTTTTATTTATTTAACACTTCTCTTTTTTTCAAAACTTAAAACTATTTTTGGGAATTTTCTAAAACAACCCATTTTATTCCTCGGCTCTCACAATGATTTTTTTTTTCAATTAAGCTGGTCAACAAGCAAATCCGAGGCAAATGAATGCACAAGTAGCAAGTAGGATGCATCAGGATGATCTTTTCATTTCGAGTTCACCTGTCCTAGACAGACCCAACCCCTGTGTTGAGTCTCCAAGGCCAAATGCACATGATGCAAATAGACGTTCCTACTAGGGATTCAGTACATGGCTGAGTTATTCTAAGTGAAAAACTTGAGGCAGATTGCTCTAGACCCGGCTTACCCAAACGGACAGTTTGAGCCGAAGTGGGGGCAACGTACCAGGAGCACGAAAGTCTACCCGGCCTAGTTACTTGTCCCAACTTCGTCTTATTTGGTATGACTTTTAACAGAAAGGTGGGCCACGCGCACGTGTGCACCATAAATTCAGAAGACTCAGAAAGAAGGAGGGTTTTCGTAGCAGTTTTATATACACAATTCACATAATATTAAAGCGGTAAAAGCATCATTTAGCACATTAAGCATAAACATGTAAAAATCAGATAATAAATAAATCCAGCTATAATAGTTATTTTATGCTCGAATTCTTAAACCTTGAACCAGTGGTTCTGGGTTCACTTTCAAAATCCCCAGCAGAGTCGCCAGAGCTGTCACACCTCCTTTTTTCCGCCCCCGCGGGGGTGCGAAGGAGTTTTCTCCAATTAAAGGACAGTCGAAACGGGATTTGTTTGTTTATTTCAGAGTCGCCACCTGGGAATTTTATGGCGTCCCAAGTCACCGGTTTTAATCCCGAATCGAGGAGAATATGACTCTGTTTGTCATTCTGCGAACCAGAAATCCGAGTAAGGAATTCTGTTAATTCGGGAGAAGGTGTTAGGCATTCCCGAATTCCGTGGTTCTAGCACGGTCGCTTAACCATTTTTTTTATACTTGGCTTAATTATATTGATTTACTAAATACATTTTTGTTGCTATATGATTTCGTTACCGCCTTAGATTGTTTATAATTATAAACCCTTAAACGAATCACGCGTACGTATATTCATGTTATATATATATTTTTTTATAAACGTGAAAAATCGTGTCACGCATACGTGTACACAATAAGATTGATAATATTATTTTTTTTATATATATTTTTATTATGAAAAGATTTATGTTCGAAATTTTGCTTAAAATAAAATTAAGAACGTTCGTCGCTCTTGTATGATTAAATACTGAACTGCACATCTCGGGTTATATGAAATTAATTTAACATCCTCCGAAGAACCCTTTTTATTAAAAGTATGCTCGAAGTTGCGCGAACGCATAATCCGAATTGCCTTTAGAAGTATAATCAGGTCACGCGAACGCATCCCTAATTACACAAAATATTCTTTATGGTAATATAAATTCTCTGCAAATTGTTTATTGCATCCACTTATTTTTAATATGAAAGTCATGGAAAATCACTATTTGGGACGCCTCTGAATTTCTTGAAAAGAATTCCAAATTTATTGGGTTATATTTTAAATGTATGAAGTATATACCTAAAAACTATCTAAAGTTACAGAATTAATGATATGAAAAATAAATAACATGCGACCAGATATACCATTTTTGTGAATATGGTATTCGTATACTCAAAAGAACAAATTGCTTGCAAAAAGGAAAAGAATTAATTGGATAAACAAACTAATATTTTTCCGAAAAAATTTTCACTATTCTATTTGGAGCGAACGCTATTTATACATTTTTTGACTTAAAATGTTACAATTTATAAATCCAACCTTCTTTTACACCACTTGTTTTTAATCCAAAAGGTATGATCATTTGGTTAAGTTGCTCACGATGATTGAATTTGGGATAGGTAAAATTGAACCAAATTCTCGGCTTATGCAAGCTATTTATAAATACTAAGTCTATACTTTGTAAAATCGTCGACATTATTTTATACATTATTTTTTAAAAAAAAAAAGAAATGAGTTGATCGCTTTCCTAAAATAACTAGGCCATTTGTTATTAAGAAAGAGAACTAATTTACCTATTGATAAGATGATACCACATGTAACGTAAATATACATCTGCACCATTCGCAATATTCCAACATTGTAAACGTAACGGATTATATCAATTCACCTTTCAACTATTGATTATACCCATAACCATTATTACGCCATATACGAACAAAATACAACTAACATCATTCAATCCACAACAAAATCGGATATTTGACAAAATAGGCTAGTAATGTAGTTTCTTGATATTTCCATACTATTCTATACTTAGCTAACAATATCACAAGATTTAACTAATGGCCAACTTTCTGCCATGTTCCCTATCTCGAACAATTCAAACAATAAATGTCATCACTAAACTTCAAAGTAAATAAGATTATCGTAGAAATTACTACTTCACAAAATCAATTGGCTAATAGTTTATCATATCAAGTATAATACTATATTAACCAACTAAAACAAAATTGAATCTTAAACTAATAAATTTAATGAGTAGAAGACATAATTATAATTCCAAACTTCATTTTTCTTGCAATATTGAAGCTTTTCATGACATGAGTTTACAGATATGTACCTGGAAATGAGGGTAAAAGAGGTAAAGTTCAGCAGTAGCAGCAGCAACAAAACAGCAGAATATACCAATGTCTTAACAGATTTGAGCAACAAACAACAAGACCCGTGAAGCCCAGACGCACAGTGGCAGGAAATTTAGGAAATTTTAGATTTAACCCTATCAACAAATAGACCCGGACAGGTTCAAAGAAAACTATGTTTCTGATTTTCTTTCCTTCTTCTATATTTGTTTCAAATTCTGTGTGTGTGTGAGTGTTCTCTTTTTCTGTTTCTTTTCTCTGTCTATCTTTCAGTTTTTGTTCAGTTCCCTTCTTTTTTCAGATTTTTTGTTCTGATCTTTCTCTCCAGTCTTTTCTGTTTTTCTCTCTGTCCGGTTTTTTTTCTTTTATCAGTCCCAACTCCCCTTTTTATACTAGTTTTCCTCTCCTAATGCTGCCCGGACCCCCCTCTATTATCTAAGGCATATTTTTCCCTTAAAATCTGCCACTAAACTACTTTTTTCTAGTTAATCAGCACTAATGATACCTTTTTCCTTATTTTCAGCCCCTCCACTTCCTTTGGTTTCCCATTATTACATTAATTAATACCCTATTTATCAAAGCACTAACACTAAAGTATTATCCCAACTGTTTCATTCCCAAATTGCCCCTGAAAAACCCTTAAACTGCAGCTATAACCAATTCTCTTAAGTTCTGGACTGAATTTTAACAAAAATGTAACCTTCTAACCCAATAATATCAATTAACACTTGTAAAACTGAATTTAATCCAATGTTATATCCACATCAGGCCCTAGTTTTCAACATGAAACATATGATTCAAACTATTGATCCCATCATATAATTCTGACCTTACATTGGATCAAACAGCATTACAATCTAGATGAAGGATTCAGGGAACATACTGACCAAAGCAAGAATAAAGGAACACTTTCAATACACTGAACAAAACTAACCTGAATTTAAACCAAAACATCACATTAACACCACACAGAACTTGACAAAATAGTGAAACTAAAGTTGAACCAACAATCACATTAATACTGCACATCAAACTTCAATGACAGTGCGTACTCACATCCTAAGGTTTTAATGCAAAAAACATTAGATTTTAAATTCAGAACAATATTTACAGAATTAACTAATCGGGTAATTAATAATCAGAATTATCCCAAACAAAAATATTGAATGATTTAATCTATGCAAACAGTTTTAACCAATGAAGCTCAATCAAACAATTACAACATTATGACTGACATTGATCTGGAATTAAATGAACACAGGTAATTCAAAACAATTTCAATGTTATGGCAAGAAACAAAGATTAAATGGAAACTAATTAATCGACGCAACTTATTAATCGACTACACACATAACAATCATAGCATACATAAACAAATGACAGAATTTGGACAAAATTAAAAGTCCACTGAAGATGAGCAGAATTTAACTGATAGAAGATGGTAAACCAATAGCATTATACTAAACAAATACATATATAAACAAAACTCATAAATATGGAATAAAAGAAAAAGGAAAATACCTCAAAACCTCAGAACTTACACGGCCACAGACTCAAATTAGGATTCGGACCTTTTGAGGCTGAACAGACTTTATTCGAAGTATTCCCAATTGAGAATACCTCGATTAAAGTCTCTTAGACCTCAATCCCTCATTTAATTTGGGTAAATTCCATGATTTGAATTTTTTAGGGTTTCTGATTCTTTGATCTCAAATTCGAACACTTCTAGATATATTTGAACCAAACCAATGGTGTTTTAGGCACGAGGGAGGTCAGGTGGATAACTGGTGTGAGTTTGAGGTAGGTTGGGGTAGGGTTAGGTTTCACTCGAATCTTCAAATGACGATTCAAGCAGTTCTAGGAAGATTCGAACCATGCTACTAACAAATTCATGATGAGGATGGACAAGGGAAACTATGGTGTTAATTTTGAGGCCATCGGAGAAAGTTGGGTCTTCAGACCAACTTTCGATTGAATATTCGAGACGTTGTGGTCTGATTTGAGGGAAACTAACACCAGATCCGTAAAGAGGGTGTTGTGAGGAAGTTATGTTGTTAAGATTGGGTCATTTGGACCACCGGAACCGCCGTGAGGCGATTTCCAGTGGGCGGTACACGGTGGTGGACGGTGGGGTTCATCTGGTCTCTTGAAAGAGATGATGAACAGGACAGGGGGGTGGGGTGTTTGGTTTGGGGGGCTGGGGTAGGATTTAGGCTTTTATAGGGGTGGGGTGGATTGATCTTGACCGTCAGATCAAACATGATCCACGGTCAGGATCAGCTCACTTAACCAAACGATGTCGTTTGGTTTAAGTTGGGGGAAAGGGTTGGCCCGGGGGTGAAGTGGATCGGGTATAGAGGACTGACCGGGACCGTTGGATTAAAAGGGAATGGAAGGCCTTGATTGAATCCAATCATATGACGTCGTTTGATTTAATTGAAGATCTGAACTTGACCGTTGGATCCGACTGATCAATGGCTCAGATTGATAATACTCACACGACGTCGTTTGGGAGCCGATTGAGAGCTGGTCTTGGACTGGGTCATTACCCATTTTGGGCCTGATTTTTGTTGTTAATTAAAATGGCCCAACCCAATTTTCTTTTCCTATTTTCCTTTTAATTCCTAATTATTAAATTCCTAATTTTAATTATAAAAAATTAAAATTACCCTTACAAAAATATTAATTACCTTTTAACAACTATTAACACATAGACAAAACATTAATCACACAATGACATAACTAAATGACGAAAATAAGATAAATGCATATTTTTGTGATTTTCTTTTTGAATTTAATCAATTCTTAAATGCAGAATTAAATCCTAGATATGCATGTAACTATAACAAAGTAAACATTTACGGACAAAATACAAATAATTAATAAATGCCACATAAATTCTAAAAATTGCACACTAAGAGAATTTTGTTTTATTTTTTGATTTATTTTGGAGTAGTTTTCGTGAGGCAAAAATCACGTGCTCACACCCCCTCCCCCCAATTCTTCCGAAATACCTAGTTTTCTAGCATGGAAGAACAAAGATTAGGGCTAGAAATTTATGGGTGATGTTAGAATTGGAAGTAGATCAGTTAACGTGCACAAACCTATGAATTGATGTTGAGTTTCTCTTCAAAATTGCCCCTAGGACGAGCTCTAATAGAAGGTTTATGAAAAATGGGAGAAATCCCGATTTTGAAATATTTTAAGGTCTGGGCGTTAGGCCTTCTTTGCATTTGTGAAAGGCCTGCCCCATTCGCGATGAAGGAAATCCTACCCGACCCAGTTCACTCTTCGCGATTGCAAGAGTACCTTCGCAATCGCGAAGAAGGAAACCAGAAGACATCTGAAGCTAAGAAAGACTAGATGTTCTAAGCATATACCACCCATAGCCTATCTGAAACTCACCCGAGCCCTCGGAGCTCCAACCAAATATGCACACAAGTCCAAAAATCACATACAAACTGGCTCACGCGACGAAAACACCAAAATAACTCCGAAAACTATGAATCGAATAGCAAATCAAATGAAATTTTCAAGAAAACTTTAGAATTTCTATTTTCACAACTAGACATCTGAATCACGTCAAACTAACTCTATATTTCACCAAATTTGGTAGATAGATCATAAATATAGTAATGGACCTATATTGGGTTCCGAAACTAGAATACGGACCCGGTATCAATAAAGTCAAACATTGGCTAAATCATTAAAGTCAATTAACCTTTAAACTTTCAAATTTTCGACAAAAAGCAATAACTCGAGCTAGGGCCCACCGGGACCGTCAAAATACAGATCTGGGTCGGTTTGCCCAAATTATTGACCGAAGTCAACTCAAATTGATTTTTAAGACAAAATTTTATATTTTATCATTTTTTAACATAAAAGCTTTTTGGAAAATACCCGGACTATGCAAGCAAATCGAGAAAGTCTTAAAGAAGCTATTGCGGGCTTCGAAATACAGAATAAATATTTAAAACTCTAGATGACCTATCGGGTCATCACGAAATTGGAGGTGGCATAGAATGATGTCTTAGAAGCCTAGGACATGCTGGCCTAGTAAAAAACTGATGTTGAGATAGACAAAGCTCATATTGTAATGAAGGGTGAATAGGTGAAGTGGCTATCTCGAAAAGATACTCTCGAGGAGATCCAAGCCTGGGTGTTGACTTAGCAGACGAGATTGATGAGGCCAAAAAGCTCGAAGCCGAGGCCAAAGCAAGGTACCAGCTCGATGGTTCGGATAGCGTTGATGAAGACTACGCAGGAAAATACTTAGCTTATTTTTGTCGTTTCTTGTAGTTGTACGCTTTGTACTTTGGGGCCGTTTTAGCATGCCTATGTAAATTCATTTTTGTGTGTGTGTGTATATACGTTTTCTTGTGCCTCTGTAAATAACTTTTGGTGAATAAATATATGAAATTACCCTTCGGCTATATATTGTGTCCTTTAACTTTTCTACATTTGCTTATGTTTAGGACTTAGGATATATAACTTGTGTCTCGAACTTAATACATCATCAATGCCTTAGCATAAAGTTTGACATTGCTTAAATTGCTCAACTTACAAAACCCGAATAAGGCCTGGGTTAAGTAACGACTCCGAGTTGCTTTGACTTCGGAGGACCCGATAAAAAATAAAATGAAGTATTTGTTAAAATATTCGAATGATTTATCCGTACACCACTAATCTTCGCCGAAGGTGGCTCTTTTCATGAACGTAATTTGAGATCGATTGACTTGATCATATCGGACATGATCTTTTATGTATTCAAAAAGTGTAAGGACCTTACTTTTTATATGCACGAACGCAGACGTCTACGAGTCATTTATACACCGTGATCGAAGCTCCAATGACTTTGTATCTTAAGTTAGTCGTGGCTTTTCCTATTTAGGCCCTGCCTTGTAGGCTCGGTGCCTTCGGGATTTAGTAGCCCGATTTTCCCGATCTTAATGTCGGGCAGCAGTTCCAATTCGGGATGACTCATATACTTAGGGATCTTTAGATCACTCGGCATGGTCTCGTGGACTTCTTACTGAATTTGGTTTCATACCTCCGGTTAATGATGGCCCAACGGCTTAGAATGTTTTGAACCCAATATTTATTCTAAGTGACACAAAGATAACATTGCTCATGTAAGCACGAATCGACGGAGTATAGAAGGTGAATTTTCTCAATTTATTACTTCAAGTATAGTGCACATAACTGAAGATACTAAATTATCCGCCATGGGGAGAACAACTATCTGGGCATGATTCATTTGATCATTTAGACCTTACAATGGATCCTATTATTCAAGCCTTGGCTTTTGATGTCGAGTAAAATTATCTTCGAAGTTCCTGAACTTAGATCTTCGAATCTTTATTCAGGTGTGATAGTCCCCTATTACTTGAGGCCATATTTTGAGGGCTCTAATACTATTAGTCTGATAAGGATAGTCACCAGTCCCCGGTCCTAGACCGATCTTCAAAACTAGAGTATCACGCTTACCATTGCCTCGTTAAAAAACTTGTAGTAAAATCCACTTGTAGCAACAAGTACTTCAGACCTAATTCTTGGACTTGACTTCGATTGTGCACCTGCTCGGGTTAGTTTGAAGGATAATAAACCTTAAAATAATTTAGGTTCTCATACCTCAGCAGTAGTACTGCTTCAAGTATGCCATATTCCAATTGCTTTGCAGTTGTATGCCATTTTCTGACTTAAGCTAGTACGAGCCTTTTCCAGTTATACCGGTGACTCTATGCGGTCCTTCCCAGTTCAGGCCTAGTTTCTCGTCATTCGGATTCTTAGTATGTAGGATTTCCCTCAATACCAAGCCCCCGACTTGGAAGTGTCGAAGGTTTTCCCTTTGGTTGTAGTATCTTCACATTCGCTGCTTTTGAGCTGCTAACCGGACCAGGGCAGCTTCTCGACTTTTGTCCGCTAAATTTAGACTTCTAGCAATGGCCTTGTCTTTTGATGTCTATGTAGCATATTGGAACCTTAGGCACTATTCTCTCACTTCTATCGGAATCAAAGCTTCTGCGTCGTAGGCTAGGGAGAACAGTGTTTCACTAGTACTCAACCTCGAAGTTGTTTGATATCCCCTTAGGACCTCGGGTAGGATTTCTTTCCATTTTTGTTTTAAGTCGGTCAACCTTTTCTTCAGGTTCTACAGTATGGTTTTGTTTGTTGACTACGCTTGACCGTACACACTCGAGTGATAAGGGGTTGATAAAATCTTTTTGATTCTGTGATCTTCGAAGAACTTATTGACCTTGCTGCCGATGAATTATTTCCCATTGTCCCATGTGATTTTGATCGGTGTCCCAAACCGGAATATTATATGATCCTAGATGAAGTCAATAACCTCTTTTTCTCTAACTTTCTTAAGCGCCTATGCTTCTACCCACTTGGATAACTGATCGGTCATGAGAAATATGTACTAGGCCTTACCGGGTGCCTATTGTAAAGGACCTATGATGTCCATTCCCCACTTCATGAATGGCCAAGGGGAAAGGACAGGGTGAAGTTGTTCCCCTAGTTGGTAGATCTTTGGGGTCATGTCTTTGGCATTCGTCGCATTTTTGAACAAAGTCATTTGCATCCTTCTCCATTTTGTTCCAATAGTACACGACCCTAATCAATTTCCAAAACAATGACTCTACTCTTGAATGATTTTCGCAAGTATATTCGAGGACTTCCCTCATCACATAATCGATCTCCCCAGGCCCCAAGCTTCTTGCTAACGGTTCGAAAAATGACCTTTGGTACGGTTGGCATTCAACTAAGCTAAACCTGGAAGCTTTAGTTCGAAGGGCCCTTAATTCTTTAGGATCTGATGGTAGTTTTCCCTTCTGAAGGTAATTTATGTATTTGTTTATCCAATACCAAGTAAGAATCATTGTGTTTACCCTGGCATGATCTTACCATATCATCTCAGTCCCCAGGCTTTTAGCTTGTTCTGAACCTGCAATCATAGCCTCATATTCGGTTTTATTGTTAGTCAATCATATGTTCCCATATGCCACAACACTTGCCAAAACCAATGCCCAACCCGCACCCTTTCACGTTGGAAGCACCATCCGTGAATAGGGTCCAAACCCCCGAGCTAGTCCCCGAGGCAAGTAATAATTTTTATCAACATACGGGATCATGGCCGTTGTGAAATCGGCCACGAAGTCTGCCAATATCTAGAACTTTATAGTTGTTCGGGGTTTGTATTCAATATCATTCCCGCCAATCTCTACAGCCCATTTTGCCAGTCATCCTGAGAGCTCGGGTTTATGAATAATATTCTTTAGTGGTTAATAGGTCACGACACATATAGGGTGACACTGAAAATATGGTTTTAGTTTCCTAGATGCCCTTAACAAGGCAAGCGCTAATTTCTCTAGATGTGGATACCTCGTTTCGGCATCACCTAGGGTTGTAACATAATAGATGGGAAATTATGTACCTTCTTCTTCCTGGGCCAGGACTCCGCTTACCGGTATCTTTGACACTGCTAAGTAAAGGTACATCTGCCCGTTCGCCTTCAGGGTGTGCAGCAAGGGAGGGCTTGATAAGTACCGTTTGAGTTCCTCCAAAGCCCTTTGCCACTTCGTGGTCCAAGTGAAGTCACTTTTTTTCTTTTGCAACGAGAAAATTTGGTGGCCTTTGTCTGATGAACTAGAAATGAATTAGCCCAATGTGTCTATTCACCCGATCAGCCTTTGCACTTCTTTGACGTTGTTGACCATGGTGATATCTTCTATGAATTTTATCTTATTCGAGTTGATTTTTATTCCCCGGTTAGATACCATGAAGCCGGGGAACTTGCCCGAGCGGACTCCGAAGGCATACTTCTCCGGGTTCAGCTTCATATTGTATTTCCTTTGTATGTCGAAAGTTTCCTTGAAATGTTTCAAATGGCCCTCTGCTCACAGGGACTTAACTAGCATATCGTCAATATAAACCTCCATTTATTTCCATATTTGTTCCTCGAACATTTATTTAACTAGTCATTGATATGTGGCACTGACATTCTTCAACCCAAACGGCATCACATTATAACAATAAGTACCGAACTTAGTTATGAAAGAAGTTTTCTATTGGTCACCCGGGTCTATCCATATTTGGTTGTACCCGGAATAGGCATCGAGAAAGCTCAGTGTCTCGTGCCTTGTCATCACATTGATTAATCGGTCTATGTTAGGCAAAGCAAATGAGTCCTTCAGGCTTGCCTTAATCAAATCCTTATAACATACACACATCCTAAGTTTGTTTCCCTTTTTAGGTACGACTACTACATTAGTTAGCCAATTTGGGTATTTAACTTCCCGAATGGAATCTATTTTTAAGAGTTTATATACTTCATCTTTGATGAACGTGTGCTTGACTTCAGACTGTGGCCTCCTCTTTTATTTAATCGGATCGAAATTTGGGTCCAAACTCAATTTGTGAGTTGTTATCTCCGGTGGAATTCCTATCATATCTAAGTTTGACCAGGCAAAATAATCGACATTAGCTTTCAGAAAATCAATGAGTTTTTTCTTGAGCTCAGGGCTTAACCCCGTGCCCAGGTATACCTTTCTATCCGGTAGGTGCTCGAACAATATGACCTGTTCTAGTTCCTCGATTGTTGACTTGGTGGCATCGGAGTCATCAGGTGCTACGAAAGATTTGGGGACCCCGATGTTATCTTCCTTATCTGTTGGACATTCCTCCTATTTTTTTGGCCCGATCGGGGCCGAGACCTGTGATTGCTATTTGGTGCCTTTCTCTTCAATCAATCCCTCACCTTTTGATGTTATGATCGCGAGTACCAGGATTAGTTCCTTGATAGAGAACATCTCCATTGCGGCCGGTTGTTCGCCGTAGACCATTTTGATTCCACATGGGATTGGAAATTTCAACACTTGATGTAAGGTCGATGGTACTGCCCTCATGTTGTTGACCCACGATCCCCCAAAGAAGGCATTATACTCATATCCCCCACAATTACATAGAACATAGTATCCTATGTGATTCTGGCTTTGTTGACCGATAGGGTGATTTCACCATTCATTGTCTCGCATGACATATTAAACTCGTTCAATATTTGAACTGCTTGTATGATCTGATCCAACAGCCCCAGTTGTTTCACGACTCTCAATCGGATGATGTTGGACAATTTACCTGAATCAATTAGCACACATTTAACTCGAGATTTATTAATAAGTACAGATATTACTAGTGCATCATTGTGAAGTTGAATAATTCCCTCAGCGTCCTCATCGCCAAACAAGATGGCTCCTTCTGAGACATAATCTCGAGTTCATTTTTCTCTTGTGATTGAAACTATGGTGCATTTTATCATTAGTCCTTATGGAATGTCTACTCCTCCGATAATCATGTTTATCACATGTTGGTGTTCCTCCTGCTCGATCGGTTAGTTGGCATCCCTGTTTTTGAAATGATTTTTGGACTTCTCACTTAGGAATTCTCAAAGACGACCATTGTGGAACAGATGAGCCACTTCTTTCCTTAACTGCCGACAATCCTTGGTTCTGTGCCAGTGAGTACCGTGATACTTGCATATCAAATTGTGATCCTTTTGTGTAGGATTGGATTGGAATGGCCTCGGCCACTTGGTCTTCTTGATGCGATCGATGGTTGATACTATACTCGCTGCATCCACATTGAAATTATATTCTGATAGTTTCAGGGCATATTTGCCCTCGGGTGATCTGTCGAAAACATTTCTATTTACCAACCCTTGATTGCTTGAACCCTTATCATTTCTTCTATCATTCCTGGTCGAATAGCGACTGGTCCATTCCCTATTCTATTTGAGAGGTCTAAGGCTGGGATTGATCCGGAGCAGCCTCGACACCCATTCGACTATTATTTTAGACTTTTCTTTTAATTTATTGAGATAAACCGACCCTTAGGGAGCCCCTAGTTGGTTATCCTCGACTCTGATCTTTAATTTATACATGTTATGGATATCATCCAAGGTAACCGTTGGGTACTTTAACAAATTTTACTTCAATTGTTTTGACGCAACAGAACTTCGGGGGTTGGGCTCCTGAATAAATGCCAGAACGACCCAATAGAACAATCATGGCAAGTGTCACGACCCAAACTGGAGGGCCATGACTAGCACCCGACCACACTTGCCGAGCACCAACGTACATTTCATCTAACCTTCATTATTATCTTTTAGGGCTGACGAGATCAATATAAATGGTAGACCTAGATCATGGACAACCAGCAATAAAATATGACGGCATGAACATACATAGCAGGGGATGACCAGACAATCAAGAAACTACATATAAGGTATGAGCTACCACGCTACTATGAAAGACTATACAACAAAAACTAGCCGACAAGGCATACCAAAGTATACATGAGCCGACACCTGTCTATGAGCCTCTAAAAGAACATAAGTGCTGCAACATAGCCGGAACAGGGCCCCGACATACCCATAATTTCTATAACAAAAATTGCATACCAAGACCAAGGCAAGTCCGGAGAAGGGATCTCGCCAATCACCGCTGAACTGGACAGTCTACTGTGGTGGGGGAGCTGCACCTGCCTGTCTATCAGGACCTGCAGCACGACATGCAACGTCCACAAATAAAAGGACGTCAGTACGAATAAAGTACTGAGTATGTAAGGCAAGGAACCATAAATACGATCAGTAATGTAAGCAAGGATAGAAAATATACAACCTGTAACATCTTAGTACCTCTGAGGGCTACTTACATGAAATGCATGATACATATGTATAAATACATAAACCTTTAAAGCATTCGCCTCTGTGGGCATCATCATCATCATATCGTACCCGGCCATAATAGGCTCGGTAAAAAAACGTACCCGGCCATCATAAGGCTCGGTAGAATCGTACCCGGCCACGTGGAGCTCGGTAAAACCCAACTGATCAGTGGTTGCACAATAGGTGTCGTACCCATCCAACTATAGCGTGGCTCGGTAGAGTAAAATAGATACATATATATAATGCATGCCCGACTCATGGAATCACATTCTAAATATTTCGGAGTGACGTAAGGTCGGTATCCTCTGTACACGTTATTAGGACTAACTCTTCACTATGAACCTTATAAGAATTAGGAAGTACCAACAACATTGATAACATAAGAATAAGAGAAGCAACATTAACATCAATCGTTCCATAAGAGGGAAAACAATGTAAGTACTGCTAGCTTCTAAGAGTAGAGTATCTTGGAAGCTCGTTCATTACATTATGTACAATCGGAGTCGTGCAAAAGAAGGAAAGGGATAGCCTCACATACCTTGTATATACTGCCCCAATCTCAAGCTATGCAATTGTCAAAACTCCTTAGTCTACAATAAGAGAAACGATACTATCGTTATCATTTAAGCATCATAACTATTATGTATCGACCACAACCTATTTTACGATGAAACGGACAGCACCTCCCCTATATATATTACCTCACACCATTCAAAACAGTCACCAAACAGCCCAAACAACATCAATAATAAACATATTGAGCCTCCCAAAATAGTTCACACATAGCCTAATCACTCCATACATACGACGACCACCGTAGTCGTGTTAAACAACCTGGAAATGTTACGAATAACTATCAGCCCATAACCCTACATATATATGGTGTTTCTCCACACCCTTCCTCCTCCAAAACTCCACAAGATAGTAATAAAATACGCAGCCCAATAGCAACGCAAAACAGTCCACAAAATAATAACATTACTACCAAGCCTTTCGATATATATTTCACAAGTTCTAGCTTCAATGGCTTAGCCGCAACTTGGATAATCTTAAATACATATAGAGTAAGAGGTTCCTTACCTTTATACAGAAAGAAAAACTCCAATTTGACCTTAAATTTCCATGAAATATCCCTCCAATGCTTCCACAACAACAAAAAAGCAAAACTAGCGATCAATTAGTGTTTTTCGGCACTAGAATCACTTTAGAAGGCTTAAAATCACCTAGGATTGATATTAAGAACATGAGGGAGTATTTACAGAATATAAACCCTTTAAAACAACCTCTCACACGAGCTATAACAACACAAAAATGAGCAACAACAAGAAGAACAAGAGACTTACTAGCGCCACGGAATTCCCGACACTTGATTTGTGTTGTTTGCCCCTTTTTTGGGTCTTGAATCTTGAGAGAACCTTGAGAGGATGTTCCTAGGGTTATAAGGTCTGAAAATAGTGAGACGAAATGACTTAAAACGGGTTGGAGGCATCCTATATAGGTCCAAATATCTTAAACCGCCATAGTGGGCCCCATAGAGAGGTGCTTGGCGCAGTCTCGCGAAAACGCAAATATCTCTCTTCTCCAAGATCGTATCGATGAACGGTTTAATGCTTTGGAAACTAGACTCATAGATATTTAATTTGGTTGGTATATCACCCCATAATTCCTTGTAAATTATGAGAAAAGATTAGAAACATTTGACCTAATGTTTAAGTAAAATTATGAACCTAAGTTGCGGCAACTTTTGTCGACTTTTGTTTCATAAATCGTTTGACTTCAAGACTTATGATACGGATATTATATGATTAAAATACCTTAATAAATGACCTCTTGAGTGTATTAAGCACCGCTAGATTACCTGAAAATATGAGTTACAACATCCTTGATTCGTTTAACTTCTAATACTTATTAATCACCCTTATACACTCTTGTATCACTTAAGACCAATAGGATTGACTTCTTATCATCTCAAAGATAATTCCGTCTTGGATTTATGTTAACTAATATATGGCATGAACTAACACATGTGGATATGGGTTGTAACACCCTCCCCCTCTTAGGAACATTCGTCCTCGAATGTAAGGGTTTATGGGGAGTTTAAATCATCGTGGATTCCAATGGAAATTTCCGATCAATTTTCCCCTATAAAATGGTCACTAGCAAAACTTGCAAGTAATTAAGCCCAACATATGGCTTCACAAGGCTACACAAAGCATTATGCATATTTACATTATCTACATATCACCATTTTGTATTAAGGAGGAGTATTCTCAAATTATTGCTTACCTCATAGAGCCGTTTCACCTTCCAATGTGTCCTGTCTTCCACCAGCATCCTTGTTATCTTCATTCTGGAATAAGTAAGGGTATTTAGACTTCATCTCCTCTTCTGCTTCCCATGTCATTTCTTCCATATTTTTGTTCATCCACAATACTTTGACGGAAGCTACATCTTTTGTTCTCAGCTTGCGGACTTGCCGATCTAATATCGCCACTGGCACTTCTTCATATGATAGGTCCTCTGTAACTTGTACATCTTTGACAGGGACGACTCGAGAAGGGTCTCCAATACATTTTCTCAACATAGATACATGGAATACCGGGTGAACAAATTCCAATTCGGATGGCAATTCTAACTCATAAGCAACCTGTCCAATTCGTCGAAGAATTTTATACGGCCCGATATACCTTGGACTCAGCTTACCTTTCTTCCCAAAACGTATAATACCCTTCATTGGTGAGATCTTTAGGAAAACCCAATCACCAACCTCAAACTCTAGATCACGACGTCGGACATCAGAATAAGATTTTTGCCTGCTTTATGCCGTCCTCAATCGCTCCTGTATCACTTTCACCTTCTCAATAGCTTGGTGAATCAAATCTGGCCCATATAATTCTGTTTCACCGACTTCGAACCATCCAACTGGTGACCTACTTCTCCTCCCGTATAGTGCCTCGTATGGGGCCATTTTAATATTGGAATGGTAGCTATTATTGTAGGCGAATTCTATGAGTGGAAGATGATCATCCCAATTCCCCTTAAAATCTAGAACACATGCTCGTAGCATATCTTCCAGTGTCTGAATGGTACGTTCAGCCTGTCCGTTAGTCTACGGATGAAATGTAGTGTTGAGATTTACTTGTATGCCTAAACCCTTCTGGAATGACCTCCAAAAATTAGCCGTAAATTGAGCTCCTCGATCTGATATAATAGATATGGGCACACCATGAAGCCTAATAATCTTTTTGATATACAGCTTCGCATAATCTTCAGCCGTGTAAGTTGTCTTCACTGGCAGAAAATGGGCACATTTTGTAAGTCGATCAATTATCACCCAGATGGAGTCAAACTTATGATAAGAGCGAGGTAATCTAATAATGAAGTCCATATTAATCACCTCCCACTTCCAGGTCGGAATCTCTATATTTTGAAGCAATCCACTGGGTTTCTGATGTTCTATCTTTACTTGTTGACAATTGGGACACTGGGCTACAAATTCTGCAATAGGCTTCTTCATATTATCCCACAAATACTGCTCCTTTACATCATGATACATCTTTGTCGAGTCGGGATGGATGGAATATCGGGATTGATGAATCTCATTCATAATCTTCTCTCGCAACCCTGCCACATTAGGCACACACAATCGGCTTTGGTATCTCAGTGCCCCATCTTTTTCGATCCCAAAAGCCATACTTTTACACTGTTGAATGCTTTCTCTTAATCATACTAAGATAGGATCTTCATATTGTCATGTTTTTACCTCAGCTACCAAAGATGATTCTGATGTATTCTGTACAGTAACACCTCCGTCATCAGAGTCTAACAATCTGATTCTCATATTGGCTAGCTGATGAAGCTCTTTAATCAACCCCCATCTACCTGCCTCAATATGTACTAAGCTTCCCATTGATTTACGGTTGAGAGCGTCTGTCACAACATTGGCTTTACCGGGATGATACAATATCTCGACGTCGTAGTCTTTCAATAATTCAAGCCACCTACGCTGCCTCAAATTCAACTCTTTCTGCTTGAAGATGTATTGTAAACTCTTGTGACCTATGTAGATGTCAATATGGACGCCGTATAAGTAGTGCCGCCATATCTTCAAAGCATATATTACTGTAGCCAATTCCAAATCATGGGTTGGATAATTCTTTTCATGCTTCTTCAATTGTCTTGATGCATAAGCAATCACATTCCCACGCTGCATCAATACGCACCCCAAACCTATACCTGAGGCATTACAATATACCACATAACCTTCTGTTCCTTCAGGAAGAGTGAGCACTGGTGCAGATGTCAATCGATTCTTCAGCTCCTGAAAACTACGTTCACAAGTGTCAGACCACTGGAATTTGGTAGCTTTCTGTGTTAACTTAGTCAATGGTGATGATATAGAGGAAAATCCTTCTACAAACCGCCTATAATATCCTGCTAGCCCTAGGAAGCTGCGAACTTCTGATGGTGTTGTAGGTCTCGGCCAATTCTTTACTGCATCGATCTTCTGAGTGTCGACACTAATACCCTCATCAGATATCACATGGCCAAGGAATGCTACTGAGTTCAGCCAGAATTCACATTTGGAGAGCTTAGCATATAACTTACGATCCTGAAGCGTCTGTAATACTATCCGCAAGTGGCCCGCATGTTCCGCCTCCGAACGAGAATACACTAGAATGTCATCAATGAATACAATCACGAACACATCAAGATAGGTCCTGAATATAGTATTCATGAGATCCATAAAAGCTGCTGGGGCATTTGTTAGCCCGAACGACATCACCAAGAACTCAAAGTGCCCATATCTTGTCCGGAAGGCCGTCTTTGGAATATCCTTCTCCCTAACCCTCACCTGATGATACCCTGAACGTAAATCAATCTTGGAGAAATACTTGACACCCTGGAGTTGGTCAAACAGGTCATCAATTCTTGGAAGTGGATACTTGTTCTTTATAGTTGACTTATTCAACTGTCGATAGTCGATACACATCCGTAACAACCCGTCTTTCTCCCACACGAATAGGACTGGTGCACCCTAAGGTGAAGTGCTAGGCCTAATAAAGCCCTTATCCAGCAAGTCCTTCAACTGCACCTTCAACTCTCGCAACTCTACCGGGGCCATTCTGTATGGAGGAATAGAGATCGGTTGAGTGTCAGGCAACACATCAATGCTAAACTCAATCTCCCTTTCAGGAGGAAGGCCTGGGAGTTCATCTGGGAAAACATCTGGGAATTCGTTGACCACAGGGATTGATTGTAAAGTAGGCGGTTTCGCCTTCGCATCCCTAACGCGAACGAGATGATAAATGTAACCTTTTGAGATCATTTTCCTTGCCTTAAGATAGGAAATAAACCTACCTTTCGATGTAGCAATGTTCCCTTTCCATTCAATGACGGGTTCACCCGGAAATTGGAACCTAACCATCTTTGTACGATAGTCAACATTTGCATAGCATGAGGCCAACCAGTCTATTACCATTATCACATCAAAATAAACCATTTCTAACTCAAATAAATTTGCCAAGGTTTGACGACTACAAATCATCACAGTGCAACCACTATATACCCTTCTAGTAATCACAGAATTTCCTATCGGAGTAGATACCGCAAGGGGTTTACTTATCAATTCAGGTTCAATGCCAAACTTATTAGCCACAAAGGGTGTAACATATGATAATGTAGATCCCGGATCAATCAGCGCATATACATCATAAGAAAACATAGATATAATACCTGTAACAACATCTGGAGACGACTCGAGATCCTGTCGACCTACTAGAGCATAGGTTCGATTTTGATCACCACTCGAACTCGGCACTGCACCTCTACCCCTACCACGACCTATCGACTGCTGAAAACCCCGTGCTGGAGGTCGAACTGATGAGGAAGAACCAGGCACAGATCCAGTCGGCTGAGCCATACCATCACCTCCTCTATTAGGACAATCCCGCATCATATGGCCAGGTTGTCTGCACGAATAGCATGCATCAGAACATCGACGACACAGTCCAAAGTGGGCCTTGCCGCACTGATTACAATGTGGTGTTGGGGGTCTCATCTGACTAGTATCCCTGTGATGTTACGAGCCAGATGCCCGCGAACTCTAACCTGGACAAGAATAGGATCGATCATATCGAGGCCTCTGAAACTGTGGAGGAGCACTAGTTACAGGTGGCACCAAACTCCTCGAAAACTGTGGCCTGATGCTGCCTCTGAAGTCATTAGAATACCCTACAAATCTCGCCCTCTTATGCTGGCCCCTATCCTGCTCCCTAACTGCCCTCTGCTGGCGCTTACGATCCTCTAAGGTCTGGGCATAAGCTTGAATACGGGAAATATCCATGCCCTCCACCAAGGAGGCTGTCGTACACTCATTTATCAGATGTGGTCCCAACCCGTTCACGAACATATGCACCCTATCACTCATCTCGGCCACCATATGGGGAGCATACCTTGCCAAAGAATCAAACTGCATACTGTACTCTCGCACACTCATATTACCTTGTCTAAGGTTCAAGAACTTATCAGCACTAGCTCGTCGTATCTCAACTGGCAAGTAGTGACGAAGAAAGGCCTAAAAAAATTCCTTCCACACAGCTGGAGGAGGGTTCGGACCCCTGGATCTCTCCCAACTATAATACCAGAGAACCGCTAAATCCCGTAGCTGATAAGAAGCCAACTCTACTGCCTCTGTATCACTAACATGCATAACCCGAAGTGTACGATGAACCTGATCAATAAAAGTCTGTGGGTCCTCCTTGGGGTCTGATCCGGTAAACACTGGAGGGTCTAAATTAATAAAATCACGAACTCTTGTACTAACTGGTTTCTCAGTAGTACCTGTATTCTACCTCTGAGCCTGAGCAGCTGCCAAGCTAGTCAATAACTGCAAAGCACTCCGCATATCCTGGTCTGGAGTGCCAGACGGAGGAACTGGAGGCGCTGGGTGCCTTCTAATATCCTCTGGAGGAGATGGAGTAGATGAGGTATGAGAGGGCATCTCACTCTGAGCCTCACTTTGTCCTGCTCTGACTTGGGGCACCTGACTGGTACCCTCTCCCGCTGCTGTATCAAGCCGTCTACTAATCGTTTGCTTCCTAGTCGAAGGCATCACTGAAAAAAACAAGGTGAATATTAGAGACGAACACTTACGACTCAACTCTACGCACGATCTAGATTCAGGAAGAAGGTAACAACCTTAGATGTCATGTAGCCTCCTGATTATAAATGTGGCGCGCTACACATCCATAATCAAGACTCTACTAGACACGGCTCATAGACAACCCCTAGGACAGACTTGCTCTGATACCAAGTTTTTCACGACCCAAACTGATTGAGCCTCCCAAAATAGTCAACGCACAGCCTAATCACTCCATACCTACGACGACCACCGTAGTCATGTCAAACGACCCGGAAATGTTACGAATAACTATCATACCACAACCCTACATATATATGGTGTTTCTCCACACCCTTCCTCCTCCAAAACTCCACAAAATAGTAGTAAAATGCGCAGCCCAACAGCAATGCAAAACAGTCCACAAAACAATAACATTACTACCAAGCCTTTCGATATATATTTCACAAGTTCTAGCTTCAATGGCTTAGCCGCAACTTGGATAATCTTAAATACATATAGAGTAAGAGGTTCCTTACCTTTATACAGAAAGAAAAACTCCAATTTGACCTTAAATTTCCATGAAATATCCCTCCAATGCTGCCACAACAACAAAAAAGCGAAACTAGCGATCAATTAGTGTTTTTCGGCACTAGAATCACTTTAGAAGGCTTGAAATCACCTAGGATTGATATTAAGAACATGAGGGAGTATTTACAGAACATAAACCCTTTAAAACAACCTCCCACACGAGCTGGAACGACACAAAAATGAGCAACAACAAGAAGAACAAGAGACTTACTAGCGCCACGGAATTCCCGACACTTGAATTGTGTTGTTTACCCCTTTTTGAGTCTTGAATCTTGAGGGAACCTTGAGAGGATGTTCCTAGGGTTCTAAGGTCTGAAAATAGGGAGAAAAAATGACTTAAAATGGGTTGGAGGCATCCTATATAGGTCCAAATATCTTAAACCGCCTTAGTGAGCCCCATAGAGAGGTGCTTGGCGCAGTCTCGCGAAAACGTGAATATCTCTCTACTCCGAGATCGTATCGATGAACGGTTTAATGCGTTGGAAACTAGACTCATAGATATCTAATTTGGTTGGTAGATCACCCCGTAATTCCTTGTAAATTATGAGAAAAGATTAGAAACATTTGACCTAATGTTTAAGTAAAATTATGAACCTAAGTTGCGACAACTTTTGTCGACTTTTGTTTCATAACTCGTTTGACTTCAAGACTTATTATACAGATATTATATGATTAAAATATCTTCATAAATAACCTCTTGAGTGTGTAAGCGCCGCTAGATTACCTGAAAATACGAGTTACAACATCCTTGATTCGTTTAACTTCTAATACTTGTTAATCACTCTTATACACTCTTGTATCACTTAAGACCAATAGGATTGACTTCTTATCATCTCAAAGATAATTATTTCTTGGATTTATGTTAACTAATATATGGCATGAACTAACACATGTGGATATGGGTTGTAACAGGGAGGAGGGGCAGGTCCTTTTGTTCCATCTAGAATCTCGACACGAATGCCCTAAGAATCTTGTTGTCCCTTTGCTTGACTTTGAACAGGTCCGATTTCCTCGTCTCAAATTTAATATCGGTGACATGGGATTTAACGAAGGCAAATACAAGCATAGCGAACGAATCAATATAATTTAGAGGTAGGTTATGATACCATTGTCTCGCATGCCATATTAAACTCGTTCAATATTCAAATTGCTGGTACGATGATCCAACAGCCCCAGTTGTTTCACGACTCTTAATCGGATGATGTTGGACGATTTACCTGAATCAATTAGAACACATTTAACTCGATATTTATTAGTAAGTACAGATATTACTAGTGCATCATTGTGAAGTTGAATGATTCCCTCAGCGTCCTCATCACCAAACAAGATGGCTCCTTCTGAGACATAATCTCGAGTTCATTTTTCTCTTGTGATTGAAACTATGGTGCATTTTATCATTAGTCCTTATGGAACGTCTACTCCTCCAATAATCATGTTTATCACATGTTGATGTTCCTCCTGCTTGATCAGTTAGTTGGCGTCCCTGCTTTTTAAATGATTTTTGGCCTGCTCACTTAGGAATTCTCAAAGACGACTATTGTGGAATAGACGATCCACTTCTTCCATTAATCGCCGATAATCCTCGGTTCTATGCCAGTGAGTACTGTGATACTTGCATATCAAATTGTGATCCTTTTGTGCATGATTGGGCTGGAATGGCCTCGACCACTTGGTCTTCTTGATGCGATCGATGATTGATACTATACTCGCTGCATCCACATTGACATTATATTCTGATAGTTTCGGGGCATATTTGCCCTTGGGTGATCTGTCGAAACCATATCTATTTACCAACCCTCGATTGGTTGGACCCTGATCATTTCTTCTATCATTTCTGGTCTAATAGCGACTTGTCCATTCCCTATTCTATTTGAGGTCTAAGGCTAGTATCGATCCGGAGCAGCCTCGACACCCATTCTACCATTATTTTAGACTTTTCATTTAATTTATTAAGATAAACCGATCCTTAGGGAGCCCTTAGTTGGTTATCCTCGACTCTGATCTTTGATTGATACATGTTATGGACATCGTCCTAGGTAACCACTGGGTACTTTAATAAATTTTACTTCAATTGTTGTGACACAACAGAACTTCGAGGGTTGAGCCCTTGAATAAATGCCAGAATGACCTAATCGTTTGTAATCAGGGAGGGGGGTGAAGGGGGCAGGTCCATTTGTTCCATCTAGAATCTCGACATGAATTCCCTAAGCATCTTATTGTCCCTTTGCTTGACTTTGAACAGGTCCGATTTCCTCGTCTCAAATTTAATATCGGTGGATGTGTATTCTACATTGGGTCCAAAATTGATTTTGGGGCCCATTGGTAGGCCCAAGGAGGATGTGTATTCTATATTGGGTCAGATTTACTGACTTAGAAATGCTAGTGTTGAGGGGTGAGCCATTCAGTTAGAGTTGATCTTATTTTTGTTCTGATATGTGCTTTATGTTACTCTTCTATGCTATGAGGGGTGGTGATTCTTTCGTTATATGCATACATGATGCAGTTCTATTTGGGCCTTGCAGCGAAATTCGAGCGAGATGATTATTGGGGTGTTGAATGGTTGATTGCGCCTTGGTTATGTTCTTTCTGGGCTTTGGTATATTGTATTATTCGCTTCTCCATGGTTATTGATCGCTGCTGACTCGACACTACGCTATGGTAGGAAGAGCGGGTTGCAATAGTTTTTACCCAAATAGAGGTTCGGGATCGAATTTCCACAGGGAGCTAGTAGTGGAGTTGAATTTTCTGTCTAGCCTAGAGTTGCGGTTGTGCTTCTAATGTCACTTCAAACATTTTTTGGGTTTTTGATTTATATTTTTATAAAACTATTGATTAGCACTAAATTATACTACGAGAATATTGCTAAGTTGTATTTAATGGGAAGAAGGGCACTAGGGTCGTGACACTATCTAGGTGGCTAATTGACGGGTAGATGTTACTTAGGTTCGATTAACATATTTGAGGATTATGCTATAACCGTTGCACAATTTTACCCACTCTCACACCTCTCGGTAAAGAGAGTGATTTTGCCCAATTGACTCTCTCGAGACCAAATGGCTAAGCAAATTAGACCAAGCAACTAGGGTTCAAGTAGGGTGGTTACTCTCTCGAGATTTAACCCGTTAATTGGGACTATCATTTCTCATGAGTCCATCCCAGTTTCTTGTTGGGTCAATTTTGGGGTCATAGACTCTCTTTCTCAAGAAGAGTTAAACCCACAAAGCTTCAATCAGTGTTTGCAACCACAAGTTCTAAATTAAATCATAAAATCAACCCAAATAACAAACACCCATAGTCAATCTAACCCTAGATGGAATCACCCATCAATTACCCACACTAGGGTTGAGCCACAACCCTAGCTAATGGGTTTAGCTACTCATGCTAGATACAGAAATTGAAGAAATAGATGAAGAACTAAGCATATTAATTAATTACTAGAAAGAAACTACAATAATCTATTGTAAATGGGAAGCAAAATATGCCAAAAATGGCTACAACACCAAGCGCAACTTTCGTCTCTAGTTCCCAGATAAATTGATTCCTAAAAAAATAGTAAAATGTTCTATTTATACTAGCTAAAAAAACTGGACAAAAATACCCCTGCGGGGTCAGTGCGGGCCGCACAAAATGGACCGCGACCGCACTGGCTCTTGGACTTCAGTTGTTTGATGACTTGAACTGGGGGATGCGGACCGCGTGGAAGTGTACCGTGGCCACGATGGAAACTGGCACGGTCCGCGCAGTCATGATCGCGGACCACGTGATCAAATGTGCCCTTCTCTGAACCTTATGAACGTGGACCGTACAAAGCAGGAGTGCGGCCGCGAAGCTTCACCGCGGACCGCAAAAATCCTACCGTGGCCGCGTGATTTTAAGCCCGAACATGTCATATCTCTGAACCTCCTAATGCAGCCGCGGTCACTGTTATGCGGTCCACACTAGGCCCTTTCTTCTTCACTTCTCTTGGTCTTTGATACTTGAGCAGGTTTCACTCCTTTTTGAGCCGATCTTTGACATTTCATCACTTTGTCGATCAAAACTACAATCAAGCACAACTTGTGAGAATTTTGGGACTATTTTTGTATCAATTTATACTCAAAGCATAGGCAAGTAGGGGCATAAACACATATCAACTCCCCCAAACTTAAGCTTTTGCTTGTCCTCAAGCAAACAAAATAAAACTCACCCCTTAAAGGAACGTCCAAGTAATTCCAGCTATCCTGAAATAACCTCAACAAACATCAATTGGGACTAACAATTGCCCTCAATACGAATGCATCGTTAACACATTTAAAACTTTGAAAACTATGGATCAAGTGTGACATAAGAGCATCAGGAGTTGACACATTTCACCAAAGAGCTTCTCTCAATTACATTGGTCATTGTGGAACCCAAACTCCCACGTCCTCAACTCTCCCTAAGCGAACCTCACCTTTTACGTATTGACACACACACCGAGGTTACTGGAATTTCACTCATTTCTCTCAAGAAGAAGGTCACAAGTCCGTCTCTAAGTACCATATGCTTGACCCTTATGTAAGTATCCACTAATGTAGGCTCCCTTCAACTCAAGATCAAATAGGGCTTTTGTGGAGTCATTGTGAAGGCTTTTAGGTAAGGGTAGGACATATTTTTATTCAAATGAGCTCAATCTTCCCTTAAGCACTTCTTTTGATTCATTTTGGCACAATTCTCTTGACTCTTTTGGGTATTTCACTTCTTCACAAGGGGTTAGAGAGACACATTGTCACTCTTTCTTATACAATTCAAAACATTTCTCCTTTTTCTACTTTTTCCACGTCTTTTTCACTTTGTTTTCCTTGAATCCCTTTTTACTCTTGTTCACATGGGACTTTCTTTTTGTCCTTTTTCTTTTCTTTCTTTTTCATTGCCTTCTTTTCTTTCTTTTATACCTTACTGCTTTGCTTCCTTTCTTGTCTCTCCCCCCAAACTTAGATTTTTTCCATTACTCAAGAGAAGATTTGGGTGCCAAGAGAGGGTAATCATTTTGAACGGGTATAGGCTTGTAGCATTGGTTCTTGAAAGAAAAAGGTTTAAGGCTCAAAAGGGTTAACTAGGGATCATCTCATTGATAGGCTATGGAATTGTTCAATTTAACATTTGGATCAAGGAGAGCCTATAATCATTTCTCAAGTCAAATTTCACCTAGAATTTTGCCTCAACAAGCATTCAGGACAAGTTCTAGACCATTGGCTCGGGACTTGGACTCATATTCCGATTCCTCACCACAAACGCTAGGGAATTTCTAAAGACATTGAGTTGAGGGCCCACAACAACCTTAGTTACGATTTAAGCACATAATGGTCCAAAAAGACAACATGATGATTATTTGGTCAACGCATGAGTCTCAAAGCCACGACTTTCACCATCCTGAACACAATATTATGTCTTTGACCATGGGATTAAAGGCAAATGTGCTAGGCCCAAGTGAAGCTTTGCTTGAGGTACCTTTAACTATACTATCAAAAACAAAAGAAAAATCAAAGATACGGACTCAAACCCTTAAGAAGGTTGTCACGCCATCTATCATTGGGAATAGCCACCCAGTTCGCACAATACTCCACCCTTGGAAAGAACCGTGGCATTAAAAAAACTAAGGGCTTATTGGAAGAGTCAAAAACAAAACAAGAGGCTACGAGACTAACTACAAATCTAAAACCGAAAATTTTGCGAAAATAGAAAATATAATGAATATGTACAATAAGGGAGTAGAATATACAACGGGGGATAAATATATACAGAAATGTAACGTTATATACAGCTCAAAATAAAAAGAATCAACAAAAACATAGACTAAGAATCTATATATACAGTCATCCAGAAAAAAGTAGGGCACACCCCACGAATAAAAGCTGGCATTGTCCTCAATGCCAACTATCAAATAAATATCAAAACAAAAGAAAGGATATAGGAGCTCCCTAGGCCCGGTCCGTCTGCATGGGATCATCAGTGGTCCCCAAGTCCTCTGTATGTACGGGAACCTCAAACTGGTTCCCGATATCCTGCTGCTCAGTTGCTGGGACTGGGGCCTGCTCTTGAATCGGCTGGATGATGGGTGCATCACTAGAGGGGGTCTCTTGTTGGTCTTCTAGCTCAATAACTGCACCAACTGAATTGGGGAGCTTCCTCTTTTTCCTTGGGAGCCTGGGTGCCTGCTCCTGCTGTGGCTGTGGCACTAGTGCTGTTGCCGGGGCTGGATCCCCGAATAGCAAGTCTAAAGGCATCTAGTCTGTGAATAGCTTGTCCACATCAGTCATTAGTACTCTCACCGACTCCTTAGAAGCCCTTGACTTCCTCATATTCTTGTGCTCCTTGGCAAGCTCCCTCAAAGCCTTGCCATGTGAATCCACCGCCTTAGTCAAGGCGTCCTGAGTCCTCATAATCTTCTCCTGATTGTCCAGGAGCTTCTTCAGTGTATCCTCAATGGACTGCGGAATCTGAGAAGTGGAGGGTGCTGAATGGGCCTCAACTATAGCAGACAATGTAGACAACTTGGATGTCGCAGCTGACATCCAGTTGTTCAAACTGGCTAGTGTCCGGCTCAAGTGATGGGCCATGAAAGGATGAGTCTGGGAAGAAGGAACCCCCGTGTCAGCTGAAGTACTGGGGCCAGTAGAAGAGGAGGGTCCTGGAGGCAAATCATCAGCAGTGGTGACAACAGGCATGGTGGAAGGCTCTGTGGAGGGCTCAATAGGAGACACTACCGCAACTGGCTCCTCAGACTGGCCAGCTGGGGTAGAAGCAGGCGGCTTGTAACTTTTGTCCTTGGGGTTGTCTGACCCCTTCAAACTGTACCAAGAGAACGGAGCCACAAGTTTGATCTTGACGTCAAACGGTCTCTTCTCCACCTCCAAGTCCCGGAAATACATAGTGAGGGTGCTGGGAAAAGAGTAGTTCCAGTCATGCTCAACCCCTACTGTAGAAATACTGCGGGACATCACATTGCCCACGTTGATAGGATAGCCTGCCATAATAGAAGCAATAAGAACCGCCCGGGCAAGTGGAATAGTCTGATCATGGGTAGTCGGGTCGAGCCGACTGCACACAAAGGTCAACCACCCTCTAGCCTCGAAGTTGAAAGTTCTTCGAAGTATTTTGGCCCCTGCTTGTAACCATTCTAGAACCGTACCCGGGATTGCCAAGTATGAAGCTAACCACGGACGAACCTCCTCGCCCATTGCTAACTTTTCATTGTAAAGGGACTCATCTTCATCATAGAACCCCAAGTATTCATTCAGTGCCTTCCCGGTGAATACCATATTTTTATTTCTCACTTTTGTCACCTTAGTACCCTTCAGAATATGGGTTACATTGCTATAAAACTCCTTGACCATATGCTCATTTGCCTTCAAACAATTGTCTTTAAAGAACTCCCAACCCACTCGAGCCTGAAACTGTCTATGCACATTGGGTTGTAGGGGTAGAAGGTCTTTGTCAATGAAGCTCCGCTCAAGAATCAACTTCTGTGACGGCCACCATTTCCTAAACTTGTGGAGCGCCACCTGGCTGGCAAATCGATCTTCCCAAACTTCAGGTTTTCTAGTTCGTTCAACACCCCAACCTGGGGCACACCACTGTCCGGTACTTCATTATCACTATTAGTCCCACCTTCTGCACTCTCCCCAGATACTAAAGCTGTAGGGGAGGTAGAGTTTTCACTGCTGCCTGCTGCTGAGCCATCAGACGACTCAGAAGGTACACATTATGGGGCTTGGGCAGTATGTGAATCTGGGACTGCAGGAGCTGGCCCTGAATCAGAAGAGAGGTCTTGAGAGGGTACGTACTCACTCCCCGATTGTTCATCTAGAACAACTTGTTTCCTTGTTTTCAGTTTAGGTCGGGGAGTGAGTTTAACTTGTTTCCCTTTTCCTCCCCGGGAGGAGTCACCTCGGTCGGGCTGTTTGCCACATCTTCCTCGTTGCTTTACCATTGTCTGCAAGCAAACACATCTAAAATTGTTAGTTGAAGCACGGGCAGTGAAATAGGTGAATGAATCAAAGTTGCACACAGCAAAATGAAAGTTGCAGACAACAAAATGATTGTTGCAGACACTATTGCAGAACTAGGCACCGCCGACCGAACCATCAAGAGTGTAGCAGCATTTGAGGCATCACAGACCGCGCTAAGGCGACCACGGGCCGCACTGAACAAAGACCCAGAAAAGGTCTTCTCTGAATCTCACATCGCGGTCTGCACAAAATGGGGTCGCGATCGCGGTGGGCCAGCGCGGACCGCATAAAAAAATTACCGCGGCCGCGATGGACACAAGTTATTCCTCAGTCAATCAAGCATCATGGACCGTGTGTAAGTATAATGCGGACCGCGTTAGGGCACCGCGGACCACGCTAAGGCAACCGCGGGCCGCACTGGGTCAGTTTCAGGGACTAAGCTAGGGTTGCATGCTTTCTCCTATTTTTGTTCAAATTTTTACCCCTACTTGCCCCTACTCAGGTACCCAATCCTTAGTTACTTTAAACTAATCATGAAATCTAACCTAGACTAACAATTCGAAGAAAATCATGAATAGAAAGAAGTTACAGACTACTGACGAGCAAATAAAATAAAAATAAGAAAGTAATTAATCTTGAATGCATGAAATGTTACCAGGATTAGGAAGAATGAATACAATCTATCCAAACAAGCAATAATTTCAGTCTTGGAAAAGGATGAACAGTAGAATTAGGGTTCTGGGTTTTCAAATTGCAAAAAGGGTAACATGAGACCCTTGGTCTCTATTTATAGATACCCAGTGTACCCGTACTCACCTACCAGCGCAGGCGCACAAAAGTGACCGTGGACCGCGCTGGGTTTATTTGTGTGACCCTTCATGAAGCACCCTACGCGGACCACACAAAAATAGAACGCGGCCGTGTAAGTCCTCCGCGGACCGCACTAACTTGACCGCGGCCGCGGTGAAGAACTTCAGAGAGTCCCCTTCTGGACTCATGCCGGTGCTGGCCGCACAAAGTGCATCGCAGCTGCACTGGCAATCTTCAAAGACTATGCAATTTTCCTACTTTGTTTTGCACTGCTTCAACACAATCCCTACAACATCTCACAAACAATTAGCTCAAAAATCCTAAGCTAAAAAGAAAATCAAAAAGACATGGGTTGCCTCCCAAGAAGTGCCTGATTTAACATCGCGGCACGATGCATGTTATCACCACATCACTTTAGATGAAGAAGCGCCACTGCGTGGCTGCCATCGAGCTTTCCAAGATAATGCTTGACCTGGTGGCCATTGACTCTGAAGACTTCACCATATTTGTTTTTTAGATCAAGAGTACCAAACGGGGTCACGAACACAACTTCAAATGGCCCACTCCACTTTGACTTGAGCTTACCCGGAAACAGACGTAACCGGGAATTAAACAAAAGAACCATATCCCCAACTTTGAACTCCATGCCCCGAGCATATTTGTTGTGAAGGTATTTCATTTTGTCCTTGTACAAGGATGAGCTGGAGTATGCATGGAATCTAAACTCATCGAGCTCATTAAGTTGTTCAACCCTCAGATTTGCAGCAACATCCCATTCTAAGTTCAACTTCCTTAAGGCCCACATAGCCTTGTGCTCCAATTCCACCGGAAGATGGAAAACTTTCCCAAACACCAACCGGTACGGAGACATACCAATCGGAGTCTTGTAAGCTGTCCGATAGGCCCAAAGAGCATCATCCAATTTTTTCGACCAATCGGTCCTATTTGCATTTACAGTTTTAGACAAGATACTCTTAATTTCTCGGTTGGAGACTTCCACTTGACCGCTAGCTTGAGGATGATAGGGGGTGGTTACTTTGTGATTAACTCCATATTTGGCTAGCAATGAATCAAAAGCCTAGTTGCAAAAGTGAGATCCCCCGTCACTAATGATAGCACGGGGAATGACAAACCTCGTGAAGATACTCTTTTTAAGAAATGCCACAACACTCCGGGCTTCATTGTTGGGCAAAGCCATGGCTTCAACCCACTTGGAGACATAATCTACCGCCACAAGAATGTAAGTGTTTCCACAAGAGCTCACGAAAGGACCCATGAAGTCGATGCCCCAAACATCAAAAATATCTACCTCGAGAATCGTATTGAGGGGCATCTCATCCCTTTTTGAAATTTTGTCAGCTAGTTGGAATTCATCACATCTTTTGACCACATCACCATCATCTTTAAACAAGGTAGGACAATAAAATCCGCAACTAAGCACTTTAGAAGCCGTTCTCGCCCCGCCATGATGGCCATCATAGGGTGAGGAATAGTAAGCTTCCAAAATACCCAATTGCTCATCCTCCGGGATACATCATCGAATCACACCATCAGTGCAAATCTTAAACAAATAGGGCTCATCCCAATAATAATCCAAGCTATCCCACTTGAGCTTCTTCCTTTGGTTAGAGAGCTCACACGAGATGATTCCGGTAACAAGATAATTTGCAACATCGGCGAATAACGCATTCCACTCATTCCACTCGGGAAATGTATCATTGATCTCAAGGCCGTCACAAGGCCTTCCCTCCTCCTCCAAACGGGACAAGTGGTCCACCACTTGATTCTCACTACCCATCCGGTCAACAATTTCTAAATCAAACTCTTGAAGAAGAAGAACCCATCTCATCAATCTTGCCTTTGAATCTTTCTTGGTCATCAAATACCTAAGGGAGGCATGGTCGGTATGCACAATAACTTTGGCCCCCATAAGGTAAGGACGGAACTTTTCAATAGCAAAAACAATAGCCAATAACTCCTTTTCGGTGACTGTGTAGTTCTTTTGAGCCTCATTCATGGTCTTTCTTGAGTAGTACACCGGATGGAACATCTTGTTGATCCTTTGGCCTAAAACTGCCCCCACCGCAATGTCACTTGCGCCGCACATGAGCTCGAATGGTAAGCTCCAATTTGGTGCAGTGATGATGGGGGTAGTTGTCAACTTTTATTTAAGAAGCTCAAAAGCCTTCATGCATTTCTCATCAAAAACAAACTTGGAATCTTTATCTAGGAACTTGCACAGTAGGTTAACTACCTTAGAAAAATCTTTGATGAATCTCCGGTAGAAACCCGCGTGCCCAAGAAAACTCCTCACCCCTTTGACAGTAGTAGGGGGAGGAAGCCTTGAAATAACCTTGATCTTGGCCTTATCCACTTCAATTCCTCGCTTCGAGATCTTGTGACCCAACATTATACCTTCTTCTATCATAAAATGACACTTTTCCCAGTTTAGAACAAGGTTGGTATCTTCACACCGAGCCAACACTCTGTCCAAGTTTACCAAGCACTCCTCAAAAGAATCCCCAACCACGCTGAAATCATCCCTGAAGACCTCCAAGATATCCTCCACCATGTCGGTGAAAATAGCCATCATGCAACGTTGGAAGGTCGCCGGAGCATTACATAGTCCAAATGGCATTCTAGAGAAAGCGAATGTGCCATAAGGACATGTAAAATTCGTCTTCTCTTGGTCCTCCGGGGCAATGAGAATTTGATTGTACCCCGAGTAACCATCCAAAAAACAATAGAAAGCCCGGCCCGCAAGACGATCTAGCATTTGGTCAAGGAATGGCAATGGGAAATGATCTTTTCTAGTCACCTTGTTCAGCTTCTGGTAATCCATACAAACTCTCCAACCCGTCACTGTCCGAGTCGGAATTAGCTTATTGTTGTCATTGGTCACCACAGTCATTCAACCTTTTTTCGGTACACATTGCACCGGAGAAGTCCATGAACTATCAGAAATAAGATAAACCACACCTGCGTAAAGCCACTTGATAACCTCTTTCTTTACTACTTCTTGCATAGCCTCATTTAGTCTTCTTTGATGCTCAAGTGAAGGCCTCGCATCCTCCTCCAATATGATTTTTTGCATGCAAAAGGCGGGGCTTATACCCCGAATATTAGCTAGAGTCCAACCGATTGCCCTTTTCCGCTTTTGATATGGACTCAACCTGCATGTTAGTAAGGCAAGAAGAAAGAATAACAGGTAAAGTAGAATTTGAACCCAAGAATTCATACCTGAGGTGTGGAGGAAGTGGCTTCAACTCCAACACCGGTGGCTCCTCAATCGATGGCTTTGTTGGTGGAGTTTTGCGGTTTTCAAGATCTAAAGATAGCCTTTTAGGCTCATAAGAATATTAACCCATACCATTCAATGCATTCACGCACTCCACTCTACCGGCGTCATCATTTACATCCATGTTAAGAAGCACGACCTCAAGAGGATTTTCAACATTGATCATGGAACTTGTGTCATCCATTATCACGGCTGTAACAATGTCCACAAATGAACACACCTCCGTGCTATTGGGTTGTCTCGTTGATTTGCAAACATGGAAATTCAACTCACCCGCTTCAACATCAACCAATGCCTTCCCCGTATCTAGGAAAGATCTTCCAAGAATAATCGGCACTTCAAAGTCCACCTCACAATCTAATATGACAAAGTCGGCCGGCAATATGAATTTATCAACACAGACAAGAACATCATCGATTATGCCCAAGGGTCGCTTCATCGATCGATCTGCCATTTGAAGTCTCATTGAGATAGTTCAAGGTTGCCCAATTCCCAAAGTCTTGAAGACCGAGTACAGAATCAAATTAATACTAGCCCCTAAGTCACAAAGGGCCTTAGCAAAATACGCACTTTCGATAATACACGGGATAGTAAATGCTCCGGGATCTTCAAACTTGGGTGCCATTGAATGAACTATGGCACTCACTTGATGAGTCATCTTAATTGTTTCACACTCCATCAACCTCTTCTTTGTAACCAAATCTTTCATGAACTTCGCATACCCCGACATTTGCTCAAGTGCCTCAACCAAAGGGACATTGATTGTGAGGCTCTTCATCATGTCAATGAATTTTTTGAATTGATTGTAACTCTTTTGCTTTGCTAACCGTAGAGGATAAGGTGGAGGTGGCCTAGGCAAAGGTACCTTGGCCTTTTGTACAACCGGCTCGGGCATGTCAATCACGTGTTCCCTAGATAGGTTCACAGCATCTTGAGTCTCTACCTCGGTTTCATCATTAATATCAATCCGCACATCATTGTTCACAATTTGATTAACCACATCATCAACAATCAAAGGTACATCATCATCCTGCAACTCAACATCTTCATCCATAACTTGCTTTTGCATTGAGGCATTCACATCATAGCCTCTCCTACTTCTTGTTGTAACTGCCATCACGTGATTATTATTCCCACCCTTCGTATTTACCACCGTATCATTTGGTAGCGCACCCTTGGGACGAGTATTCAATGCTTGAGAGATTTGGCCTAATTGCACCTCCAAGTTCTGGATAGATGTGCTATGTGAAGCTAATTGGTCCTCGGAATCTTGATTCTTTTTCATCATTTGCTCGAACATGCTTTCAATTCTCCCCATATCACTTCCGGACGAACTCGGACCTTGAGAAGAAAAGGGGGTGGATTGTTCGGTTGTTGGTACATGCGGGGCCTTTGAAAGCCTTGCCCCCCGGTTGCCTTGGTTCCCGCTATTGTTCCACCCTCCTTGATTGTTGTTGTTGCCATAATTATTGTTACTACCATTCCAATTTCCTTGGTTGCTTTGATTACCCTAATTGTTGTTTTGGTTGTTGTTATTCCAATTACCGCTGCCTTGTTGTTGATTGCCCCAATTTTCTTGAGGACGCCATTGTTGATTCGAAGAGTTACCTCTATTCCCTTGGTATTTGTTGACATATTGGACCTCTTCGCTTTGATCATCATAACTCTCATTTGAATAACCACCACCATCATTGTTATTGTCATATTGTTCACAATTACCTTGAGGTTGTTGTCCTCTTTGCCTCCTTTTCAGCATAGAAACACTTTCCATTGCATTGACATGGCACGGGTTTTGGACTTGTTGCAATTGCGCCTTTTCCAATTGATTCATATTTGTTGTAAGCTCGGCGATGGCTTGGCCATGATCGTGCAATTCCTTGTGCAAATGGATGACCGTGGGGTCACCTTGGGGCACATTTGCTCGGCTTTGCCATACTGAAGAGGTGTCGGCCATTTCATCAAGTACATCATATGCCTCTTGGTAAGAAAGTTTCATAAAGTTTCCTCCGGCCAATTGGTTCACAATGCATTGATTTGTGGTGTTGATGCCCCGATAGAAGGTTTGTTGAATCATAGCTTCGGTCATGTCGTTATTAGGGCATTCTTTCACCATTGTTCTATATCTTTCCCATATCTCGTGCAAAGGTTTCGTTGTCTCTTGCTTGAAAGCTAGAATTTCATCCCGAAGAGATGCCATATGACTTGGAGAAAAGAACTTGGCAATAAATTTGTCCGCCAATTCATCCCATGTTGTAATAGAATGATTGGGGAGCCTTTCTAACCAATCCAATGCTTTACCCCAAAGAGTGAACGGGAAATGCCTCAATCTCAACGCATCCTCGGACACGTTTGTCTGCTTGCTACCCGAGCATGTATCCACGAACCCCTTCAAGTGCTTGTAGGCATTTTGATCGGAGGCACCCTTGAAATACCCTCTTTGCTCGAGCAAGGTCAATATAACATTTGTGATTTGAAAGTTCCTCGCCCGGATTTGGGAAGGAACAATAGCACTGGCATATCCTTGATTTGGTAGAACTCTGGGAGCCACTCTCGGCGGTGCCGGAGGAGGGTATGGAATATTGTTGTTCTCATTTGTATTTACATTGGCATTTCGGCCTCTCCATGGAACTTGAGGTAAGACCTCATCTTGTTCTAGATCCTCTACCTCCTCCCCCGCTATCATTGCCGAGAGGGTCATTTGCATTAAGAGCCATTGTACCTGATTGATCGACACAAACAAAATTAGTAAACAAGAAGAAAGAGAAGCAAAACACAAAACTAACTAAATAGATAGTCAACACCGTAAGCTCCCCGGCAACGGCGCCAAAAAGTGATCGCTTCCGACTCGACACTACGCTATGGTAGGAAGAGCGGGTCGCAATAGCTTTTACCCGAATAGTGGTCCGGGATCAAATTTCCACAGGGAGCTAGTAGTGGAGTTGTATTTTCTATCTAGCCTAGAGTTGCGGTTGTGTTTCTAATGTCACTTCAAACAATTTTTTGGGTTTTTGATTTATAACTAGTTTAATAAAACTATTGATTAGCACTAAATTATACTACGAGAATATTGCTAAGTTGTATCTAATGGGAAGAAGGACACTAGGGTCGTGACACTACCTAGGTGGCTAATTGACGGGTAGATGTTACTTAGGTTCTATTGACATATTTGGGACTTATGCTATAACCGTTGCACAATTTTATCCACTCTCACACCTCTCGGTAGAGAGAGTGATTTTGCCTAATTGACTCTCTCGAGACCAAATGGGTAGGCAAATTAGACTAAGCAACTAGGGTTCAAGTAGGGTGATTACTCTCTCGAGATTTAACCCGTTAATTGGGATTATTATTTCTCATGAGTCCATCCCAATTCCTTGTTGGGTCAATTTTGGGGTCATAGACTCTCTTTCTCAAGAAGAGTTAAACCCACAAAGCTTGAATCAGTATTTGCAACCACCAATTCTATATTGAATCATAAAATCAACCTAAATAACAAACACTCATAGTCAATCTAACCCTATATGGCAACACCCATCAATTACCCACACTAGGGTTGAGCCACAACCTTAGCTAATGGGTTTAGCTACTCATGCTAGATACAGAAATTGAAGAAATAGATGAAGAACTAAGCATATTAATTAATTACTAGAAAGAAACTACAATAATCTATTGTAAATGGGAAGCAAAATATGCCAAAAATGGCTACAACACCAAGCGCAGCTTTCGTCTCTAGTTCCCAGATAAATCGATCCCTAAAAAAATTGTAAAATGTTCTATTTATACTAGGCTGGAAAAACTGGAAAAAAATACCCCTGTGGGGTCAGTGCGGGCCGCACAAAACTGGACGCGGCCGCACTGGCTCTTGTACTTCAGTTGTTTGATGACTTGAACTGGGGGATGCGGACCGCGTGGAAGTGTACCGCAACCGCGATGGCAACTGGCGTGGTCCGCGCATTCGTGACCACGGACCGCGTGATCAAATGTGCCCTTCTCTGAACCTTATGAACGCGGGCCGCACAAAGCAGGAGTGCGGCCGCGAAGCTTCACCGAGGACCGCGAAAATCCTACCGCGGCCACGTGACTTTAAGCCCGAACATGTCATGTCTCTGAAACTCCTAATGCGGCCGCGGTCACTATTACGCGGTCCACACTAGGCCCTTTCTTCTTCACTTCTCTTGGTCTTTGATACTTGAGCAGGTTTCACTCCTTTTTGAGCTGATCTTTGACATTTCGTCACTTTGTCAATCAAACCTGCAATCAAGCACAACTTGTGAGCATTTTGGGACTATTTTTGTATCAATCTATACTCAAAGCATAGGCAAGTAGGGGCATAAACACGTAAAAATCCTAAGTTATCAGTTATGTTTATGCACTTCGTGTACTTGATATTGAATTGTGTGTAGTTGTTGATTTTGAGCATTGTGGCTTAAGGTATTTCATATGGATCGGTATTTGGATGGGTCAAGCATTGCAGAGGAGCTATGTTGGGATATGATCCTTTGTGTTAGATTCGTGTGTCTTTGTCCTACTTGTCGCACCTCCTTTTTCCGCCCCCGCGGGGGTGCGTAGGGAGTTTTTTCCAATTAAAGGACAGTCGAAACGGGATTTGTTTGTTTGTTTCAGAGTCGCCACTTGGGAATTTTAAGGCGTCCCAAGTCACCAATTTTAATCCCTGAATCGAGGAAAATATGACTCTGTTTATTATTCTGCGAACCAGAAATCCTGAGTAAGGAATTCTGTTAATCCGGAAGAAGGTGTTAGGCATTTCCGAATTCCGTGGTTCTAGCACGGTCGCTTAACTGTTTTTATTCTTGGCTTAATTATCTCGATTTTACATTTTTTATTGCATGATTTTGTTATCGCTTCTGTTTAGATTGTTTATAATTAAAGACCCTTCTTCGAATCGAATCACGCATACGTGTATCCGTTTTATATATTATATATTTTTTAACGTGAAAAATCGTGTCACGCGTACGTATACACAATGATATTGATAATATAATAATTATTTTTTCGAATTTTTTTTTATTATAAAAATAGACTTAAGTTCGAAATTGTGCTTAAAATAAAATTAAGAACGTCTGTCGCTCTTGTATGATTAAATAGTGAACTGCACATCTCGGGTTATATGAAATTAATTTGATATTCTCCGAAGAACCCCCTTTTTTATTAAATGTTTGCTCGAAGTTGCGCGAACGCATAATCCGAATTGCCTTCAGAAATATAATCAGGTCACGCGAACGTATCCCTAATCACACAAGATATTCTTGATGGTAGTATAAATTTTCCACAAATTGTTTATTACATCCATACATTTTTATGTGAAAGTCATGAGAAATCACTATTTGAGATGCCTCTAAATTCCTTGAAAAGAATTCACAATTCATTAAGTGTTGACCGCAAATTATATTTTTTTGCGTGAGAATTATATTCCTCAAAAACCATTCGAGTTTAAAGAGTAAAAAATAAACAACGCGTGATTAATACTACCATTTTTATCGTAAATACAATATTTATCTACCCAAAAAGCGAATTGTGTATAAAACTTGGGAAAATAATTGATTTAATAAACAAATTAATATTTTTCGAAGAATTTTCATGGTTATATTTGGAGCAAACGCTATTTACACATTTTTGACTTAAAATGTTACAATTTATAAATCCATCCTTCTTTTACACTACTTGTTTTTAGTCCGAGGTTATAATTATTTAGTTAATTTTTCTTACGAAGAGTGAGTTTGAGATAAATAAACCAATTCTTATTCTCTGCCTATGCGAATATTTGCAAACACTAACTCTATGTTTTGTAAAAAAAAATCGTTGACATTATTTCATACATTAAAAGAAATGAGTTGATCGCGTTCCTAAAATAACTAAGTCATTTGTTATTAAGAAAGAGAACTAATCTACCAATTGATTTAATAAGACAACATCACATATAACGTAAACATACATCCTGACCTGTTCGCAATATTCCAGCATTGTAATAATAATGGATTATATTAATTCACCTTTCAACTATAGGTTATACACATAACCGTTATTACACCATATATGAACAAAGTACGACTGACATCATCTAGTCTTAAACAAAATTGGATATTTGACAAAATAAGCTAGTAATGTAATTTCTGGGTATTTCCGTACTATTCTTTACTTAGCTAATAATATCACAAGATTTAATTAATAGCCAACTTTCTGCCATGTTCCCTATCTCAACAATTCAAACAGTAAATGTCATCACTAGTCCTCAAAACATATATGATTATCGTGGAATTTATTACTCCAGAAGGTTAATTAGTTAACAGTTTATCATGTCAAGTATAATACTATATTAACCAACTAAAACAAAACTGAAACTTAAACTAATAAAATTTAAATGAGTAGAAGACATCCTTATAATTCCAAACTTCATTTACTTGTCATGTTGAAGCTTTTCATGACATGAATTTACAGATATGTACCTGATATTGGAAGCAAAAGAAAATGATGATGAGAATCAGCGGTAGTAATAACAATACAACAGCAACAACTGCCCAGCAACAGTAACAACCCAGTAACAGACCGGTGGAGTAGTAATCCCAAAAACAAAAGCTTTAAGCTTTGAATGAAACAACAACCATTAATACTAATTTCAAACAAAGAAAGAAAGCAGAAGATTTTTTAGTTTTTATTTTTATTTTGAAAGCTTAAATATTTTTCGGAATTTTTCTTTCTCTTAAATGTTCAGCCCTTTTTTTTCTCTTCTATTCTCTATCCGTTTTTCTCTCTATCTATCTGTGTATTTTTTTTCTCGTATCTCTCTCTCCTGTCTTCTTATTCTGATTTCAAGACTTCTTATATATAACCCATCCCATAAATCTTTCAATCAATTAAAATCAATACTTTTTCTCTACCCAACCCATTATCTCCCCACTCATCCTCATTACATTAAATAAATATATCACACCACCCCATTATATTTTGTCCCCCATGCCTAACATAAAATAATACAAGATTCCCCCACTAAATTTTGTCTTGTCCCCCCTCTATATTAAATAACTATATCACAACCCACCCCATTTCATTTTGTTCCCCATGCTTCATATAAACAATTACAAAATGTACAATTCCTAAACTACCCCTCCGACCTTATTGCAAATTACTATTTTACCCCCGAACGTACTACAAATTACCAAACTACCCCATCAGCTATAACAAACAATTAATCAAACTTAATCCAAAATATAGACAATATGATCAATTTCTAACAATGTTCAAACAACAAATTTTATGAACATGAATTCTTCAACATTTCAACAACAAATCACATGAACATGATTTCAACAACATTTCAACAACAAATCACATGAACACAAATTGAACAACAAAGAACAACTAAAATTTGATTGAACAATATTTTAGCAACAAACAATCCTATTTTCGGATTCAACAACAACAACAAACAAGTATATTTAGATTTCTAAATTCAACAATATTGAACTTAAAATCAACTACTCTAACAACATTACAACAAACAATTCCTATATTAAACTTAAACAAGATTATGAGACAAATTCAAGAAATAATCATAGATGATAAACAAGAAATCAAATTATACAAAATTCGGATTCAAGATCATCCAAACAAAGTATGAACATGAATGAATCTATTTTAACACAACAAACATGACGGATTAAAACGATTAAATCAATATATTTCCTTTAACACAACTAAATTTTTTTTAGACAAATAACAAGATCGACGAATAAACAATTATGAACTTAAGCTTGAACTTAACAATATTAACAATTTCTAACAATACATAAACACATGAAACAAATTGAAGAAATAGTTAATTAAATTTCAATTTGAATCTAACAAACATCAAACTAACAAATATTCACTTAAACAATAATACAAACGTGAAATGAATATGAAAACAACTAATTAAACTTCTATTTTAAAATCTGAAAATTAATTTAACAAAGCACATGAACATGAACAAAACCAAAAATCAAATATCTAAACATGAACAAAACAAACATTTGCCGATTTTAGATTCTAACATATCAAAACAAAAATACGGACAAAATAAAACTCAAAATCTACTAACCGGATCGACACGAATATGTACGGACTGTTTTGACGAGCCTCGACCAAAACTCGACCAAAGCTCGACCACACGGCGAAGACGAAGAAGAAGTAGAAGCAGCCCACAGTAGGGAACTGCTGCGACGATCAGCAGCAACAGAAGAAAGTTGAAGCAATAGCATCTTCGTCATTTGTTCGACAGCGAAGGCAGCCTGGAACGTGAGCAACAATGGTGAGCTCAATCTGGAATGGAGCAGCAACTGGTCGACGCCGAACAGTAGCAACTCGACGAGGAGAAGGAACAACAGTCGCGACGTGACCTGAAGGAGGAAAGGAAGCAGCATCACGACAGCAGGGTGAAGTTGGTCGAGGGTTTTCCGGCGTGACTGGGGTTTTGGTTGTTGACTGTGGGCGGGGTTATGGGTGACAGATGGTTTAGACGGAACAAGGAAGAAGATGGCGGTATCTCAACAAATAACCATGTGAGCTTGTGAAGGAACAGAAGTGAAGAAGAAGAAGAAGATGACGACGGGCAGCCATGGGAGCTCGGAGGGCAGCTTCGTTGTTGCGTCAATGGCGGACGTGAAGCTGGAACTTGTTGGACGAAAGGTGGTGGTCCGGCTGTGTCAACGGAGTAGGCTGGGGTGTGTGGGGGCAGCCATGGATGGGGTCTTTCTTGAGGAAGAAGAAGAAGAAAGATAGAAAGGGGGGTGGGTTGGTTAGCTCTTTAGGGTTTTCCCTTCTTTTTTTTTGTTTTTGTTTTGTAAAATGTAAGACAAAAGGGGTTTGGGTCTTTTGGGTTATGGACTGGGTCGACCCAGTTCGAAATGGACTGGGTCGTTTGGGAAGATTGGGCCATTTTTTTGGCATGTAGCTTGAAATCGAAGAAGAGGCCCAATTCCGACTTTTTTTATATTTTTGCTCTCTTTTCTTCTTTTATTTTTCTAAAACTAAATTATAAAAATACTTAAACTATTATTAAGAATTAAATTAAGTTATAAAAGCGCAAATTAACTCCCAATAACAATTAACGCACAATTAAGTAATAATTAAGCATAAAATTGTATATTTGGACATTAAATGTTAAAAGTGCAAACGATGCCTATTTTTGTAATTTTTAATTTTTGTAAAACAAATTTAATTACTAACAATTGTAGAATTAAATCTTACATGCAAAATGCAACATATTTTGTATTTTTTTTATTAATTTAGCAAATAAACATGCACAGACAAATACAAATAATTATTCAAAATATCACAAAATTGCACACCAAAGAAAAATCATTTTATTTTTGAATTTTTTGGGAGTAATTCTCATATTGGGCAAAAATCACGTGCTTACACTACTATGTGTGATGGGTTCTTAGCACTTCGTTGTGGTGGTACTTGTTGAGCTTGTGGGACGGTTCTCTCATTTGTGTCATCTTTCATTTTTAAGTGCATTAAGTTATTGCGTATTGGTGAACGGATTGCACGGTTTGTGGCTTAAGGTTGTAAGGTGTGGCTTGTCAGTAGAGTGGATAATATTTTATAAGATGAGGTCTTCGAATCTAGGAGGGTTGCTATCGCATTTGATTGCGGTATATTTGGAAGGATAATATCGGAAGTCGGCTTAGAAATCGCTATAGTTCTTGTCAAAGGAGAGGGAGTTCCATGACTTATTGATCTGATGAATGGGTATGAGTTTTGCGTGTTTCGTTCATCATTTGCAGTGTACAAAGGTTTTAGAACTAGGTTTTGTTTGATATGCGGTTTATTACCGAAATTGGGTTGTTTTGAGCAGCTACTGTGATCGAAAATTTTGCTATGGGTATTTGAGTTATGTGGTATATCCTATGATTATGTCTTGGGTTATGGTTATGGCTTGGTACAGCTTGTTCAGACATACAATGTGTAGATTGCAAGGTTTGGGTCTTGTAGAAAATTCTGGATGTTGGGTTTTGGATTATGTGGATTACGGGCTAAGGTTGAAGTAATGATCATCAGTATGTTGTGTTGTAGGACCTATATGGAATAGGGTGACGTGGGGATCACCCCCGGGTATGTGCATGGTAAGATTACACGGCAGTTTGACGGCTTAGGAACAACTCTTGACACGTTTGAGGACAAACGTATGTTTAAGTGGGAGAGAATGTAACGACCCGACCGGTTATTTTGAGAATTTACACTTCCAATAGTTTGGGGGCACGAATAGCTCCGTATGGTGTATTAGGACTTGTGTGCAAAATTTGAGTTCATTTCGAGTTGATTTGATATGTCTTGGCGCGAGTTTTTGGAAGTTTAAAGTTTATTAAGTTTGATTTGAGGTGCGTTTCGTCGTTTTGATATTGTTATACATGATTTGAGGCCTCGAGTAAGTCCGTGTTATGTTATGGGACTTGTTGGTATGTTCGTACGGGGTCCCGAGGGGCTCAGGTGAGTTTTGGATAGAATTGGGTTGTGTTGTGCTCGGTTTTTCTTATGTTTCGACGTCGTTTCTTCAAGCATAAATTGTACCACATTGAACAAATGAGCTCCAATTTCTATTTTGATTGAAGCATTAGATATGTATCATAATTACAGAGCCATAGCAAAAAGAATCATCAAATTTGGACATTGTATGAGGAGTTTATGGTCATTTTACTAAGAATTGGGTTGCCAAATTTTTTAGATTAATTACGAAATTTCCATTGACTTCATATTTAAAAATCTGCGCTATTCACAAATATTGAAACCAACATATCTCCTTCAATATAAGATCAAATGGAGTGATTCAAGAGCCTAACTTGACTAGAATTTCACAAGAAATCCATTGGAGGCATCAAAACTTTTGAGATTATTTGGCATAAGAAACGAGGTAGAATAGTGTTAAAATGAGAGTTTTGTTTATTTAACATATTTTGAGTTGGGGAGCTCGGAATAGGGATTTTAGGCGATTTTTACCATATGAATTAGGTAAGTGCTCTCTACTTGGTTTGGTTATATTTTGTAAATCTATCTACGTTTTTGGTAATAGGTTTATGAATTTAAAGAGAAAACTAGGGGTTTTGCCTAAAGTTTTATAATATGAATTTTTGAGTTTCAAACGTCAATTTGGAGTCGGATTTGAGTGAATTAGTATGGTTGGACATGTAATTGAGTGGGTTGTCGGATTTTGTGAGTATTGTCGGGTTTCGAGGCGCGTGCTCGGGTTTTGACTTTTTGGCCGATTTTGGGCTTTTGATTAAAGATTCGATCTTTATTGATTGGGTTTGCTTCCATTCGCATTATTTGATATATTTGACTTTCTTTGTGTTAGTTTTGAGCTATTTAGAGGTCGGTACGTGCGAGATGGAATTTGTGGAGTATTGTTTGGCTTGCTTGGTATTGGATTTGGCTTGTTAGAGGTAAGTAACACTTCTAAACATGGTGTTGAGGGTATGAAACCCTGAATTACGTGTTATATGATTGGAGTTGAGGGTACGCACATGCTAGGTGACGGGCGTGTGGGCGTGCACTGGGTGAATTGTTACCCCGTTATTTCTGTGGTACTGTGTAGTTACCTGATCTTACCTGTAACCATGAAATTTCTACGTACTTGAGCTATTGAGTTGTGATCCATGTTAGAAACCATGACTAAGTTACATACTTATCCTGTTGGGACCCACTGAAGCTATTTTTGCGGTTGAGTTATCCATTTTCATTGCATTACATACTCAGTCATACGCATTCATATGCATATCATATCTCAGTGTCTGTTACCAATCACATCATTTTTTTGGCTTATTTTTCATGACACTAAGAGCCCAAGAGACTGGAGAGATTGATGACTGAGTGAGACCGAGGGCTTGATGGGGAGAATGTTTATGGGATCAAGTTGCACGCCCCAACGTGTTCTATTGATTTATACCATGATTGACTTGTTATAGCGCTTGGGAAGAAAGAGCCCCTCCGAAGTCTGTACACACCCCAGTGAGTGCAGGTACCTACTAAGTGCGAGTGCCAAGTGCCGAGTGATTTGGATGATTGAGTGACTGTGAGGATGGAGTGGTTGTGAGGACTGAGTAACTGTGAGGATTGAATGATTGGGAGGACTAAGTGAATTGATACTATAAGAGTATGCATATGATTTTATCACTAAGTCGCATCGCATTTGACATACACACTTGACATATAGGAAAAAAGATGTATTCTCTTCATGCCATTTGAAATGTAACATTTACCTGTTGAAAGCTTTTTGGGAAAATTTATATATTTCAAACCTACTCATGTTTTTGGCGATTTTAGTAAAAGATTTATATTTTCACTGATTTACTTGAAAAGTAGACCTATTTTCTGGAATTATGAACGAGCCGAGCATTTTATCTCTGAGTACATCTTTTATTTCTTTCATTATGTTATTATGAATTGTTATTGGCTATTGGTGTTGGACTTCGACCTAAGTTCCAGCTCGTCACTACTTTCAACCTAAGTTTAAATTTGTTACTTATTGAATACATGGGGTCGGTTGTACTCATTCTACACTTCTGCACCTTGCGTGCAGATGTTGGATATTGATGTTGCTATGTTCGACGGGAGCTGGATTTGAAGATGTACCTGCGTTCCGGTTATAGCTGTCTCTTGTTCATGGTAGCTCTAGACTTATGAAAGATCTATTCATGTATATTTCAAATAGATGATGTACCTTATTTCATACCAGCTTTATAAATTCTAAATCTTAGACGCTCATGATTTGTACTACCAGTCCTTGGAAAATTTATAAGATTCAGATATTTTCTTTTACTTATTTGTCTTATTAAATTTTATTGGAATTGGATCGTTATTAATTGTCTTACCTAGCGTGTTGGGTTAGGTGCCATCACGACTAGTTGGAGTTTGGGTCGTGACAATTTTGGAATATCGGGCATTTGGAACCTTTTCGGAATTGGCTTTGGTGCCGCACTCTGGGGAATAGTTTCTGAAAGAACCTTTTGGAATCTGGTCCCTTCAATATTGGAGGTGCTCTTGGGATCTTCTCGACCCTCGAGTTGTAAGTTTCCACTTTCTTTTCATTCACCTCTATCTTCTTTTAGCCGGATTCCACTTGCTTTGCCAGTACCTCGAGCATTTTCATCACCTCGAAAGCTTCCCTGGGTCCTGACCCGTCGGGTTTTGTGACAATCCGTTCTTCCCTTCCAGTGCCTTCTCCTACCCGTTTGGGTTCAGCCACGTTGTGTGCGTGATTTTTATTCAACATTTGTGCTATGGCAACGTGCTTAGCTTGCAACATCTCAAAAATCAAACGTAAGCTAAGTCCATCACCTCCCCTTTCGGGTGCCTCGCGAGCCGATGGCTGAGGTGCCCCGTGAATGTTGTCATCGGGATCAGTTGGTAAGTTGATGTTGATAGCAACCTATGAATTGGCATCGACTGGGTCAGTGATCGAAACGCCATTAGGGTCGACAGGGGATACGTTGTTGCTTGGCACCACATTGTTATTTTTACCGTGGTGGCCTAATTCGGCGTCGATACTTAAGTGAGCAGATTGGGAGTTCGACATATTGAATAGTCCTGAAATCAAACTTCGAAGAACAAGTATAAAATAGAGTGTGTTATAAAGATTCATATTAAATCACCACTATTATCCTTAGCCACGGTGGGCGCCAAACTCTTTACTCGTAAAACAAAAAATAATTAAATTTGTACGCGATTTGTAGGATACGTGATTTAATTTAACACGAATGATCAAAGAACAATAAGTAATTGATTAAAAGGAGATAAAACAATCAAATCAAACATTACGAATAACTAATTATCCTGGTGTTAACTTTGAATGGTAAAGACCGGTTCTAATCGAGCCCTCAGGGTAGAGCTTAGTTACAACCAAGTAGATAAACAGCGGAAGAACACTTGAACAATTTCTATAAGCTAAAATTAAACTTTATTACTTTGATATGCATGCCAACAGTGAGTCAAAAATAAAAATATTTCTCTCTTTATATAGTAGAGGAATTTTAACCTTAATACAAGTATAAATAAGGTAAATATCCTTCCCTTCCTTTTTTTTCCAAAAAAACATGATCCCAAGTTAATACTGAACGTGATTCGTGCCACAATATCCGGATGATGGCGGATATTTCGGCTCCCCGTTCTCCCTCTTTAATTGTCTTTCCTTTACCCTCGATTCTTTGTTTCGTTCGAGCTTGATTTTTTCCGGGTTCGGCCATGCTAGGTTCCCGACGTATTATTCGACTGCCCCCGGTTCTGATCCATGGGCACCTTCGGTCTCATTCGAGCTAGTAACGAATAACGTTGTACCTCGTTTCTTCAACAGAAAATCGGGGGTAACTCTGTCCCTGATTTTACCTAATACACAAAAGGGTTGGCCAGTTAGATAGTACTCACAAAATCCTGTCTGCAATAAAAATTTACTGTATTTATAGGTAGTTAATATCGTTATGGGCCAGTGCATTATTTTTCAAGAAACCCATGCGGCTTGTTTTAGAACATTTACTGAACTCATTCTGAAAGCTCTTTATATATAGTCAAAGGTGTTGAAACTTTTTTTCATAGATTAAAAAGATTTCAGAACCCCTCATAACATATATAGCTTATTAATTAAACGAGCTGGAAAAAAAAAATCACATCAGAGCAAGATGTTGCTTTTGGTAGTACTTCTTTTGACTCTTTCTCAAGTCACTGCAGAATTTTTATTAGTCAACACGACTATACTTCACAATGCTGTTGAAAAGGGAGCCGGTAAGGATTTAATTCAGTAATCAAATTTGATTTTTGAAAAAATAAAACTAATACTAATTAATATTATTTTACTCTTTTGAATGGTAATAATTTCAGTTTGTTTGGACGGAAATGCTCCTGCATACCTGCTTGATAGGGGAAGTGGCTATGGAGTTAATAATTGGCTTGTTCACATTGGTGTTAGAGTTAAACTCTTCATGATTTTTTAGGGATTTAAATTATATATACATATGGTGTAAAACTTTCACACAATTCTTGTATTTTAACCTGATTTGGTCGGCCAACTATCATTTTTATCACGTTATCAATATTAGGGCGGGGGATGGTGTTCTACGATCTCAGAGTGTATCGCACGTGCTGCTTCCGCATTGGGATCATTAATACCCATGGATGATCAATATTCTTTTAAGGGAATATTAAGCAACGAGCCTAACGAAAATCCAGGTGGTTATTAGGTTACATGCATTTTTTTTCCTTTTATTTTGTTTCACGTCGAAATATATATTTTGTTGAACTCCTAACTAATAAAAATGCAATTGCCAAAATTTTCAGACTTTTTTAATTGGAATAGAGTAAAGGTTAAGTATTGCGATGGGTCATCTTTTACTGGTGATATTGAAGAAGTTGACCCAGTAAGTGAGAATATTTTTTTATAATAAAACTACAAAATATGTTTTTTTTAAGTAATTTTTCTATGTTGAAAATGACAAATTTTTTATTAACTAGGTTACTGGACTCCACTTCAGAGGGGCAAGAGTTTTCCTTGCCATCATGGAGGATTTATTATACAAAGGAATGTGGAAAGCTGAAAATGTACGTATTTCCTCAAATTGATTTGTTCGGAAATAGAGCTTTTTTATCGCAAATTAAATATTCTATTAACGTCAACTTATATGCCAGCATCGAATATGTTATAATAAGTTGATTTTAGAAGATTGTTCAAATATGCTATTAATCTTGATTTCTTCTTTCTTTTTATAATTTCATGTTAGGCCATTTTGAGTGGAACTTCACCTGGAGGATTAGCTTCAATACTACATTGTGACAAGTTTAGAAGCTTTTTCTCCACTAGTGCTAGAGTAAAATGCATTTCTGATGCTGGTTTCTTTTTAAATATGTAAGTTTTATTCATGAAACCAATGTAACTTTTTTTATGTATAATATTCTTATTATGATTCTTAATTTTATGAGTTTATGCAGAAAAACTATTTTGGGTGAACCTCATATTGAAGAGTTATATAAAAGAGTTGCAACATTGCACGTAAGATGCATCGTTTGATTACTAATTTCTTTTATTCCATTTATATCTAATTCAATACTTTCTGTTTTGCATTATTTTTTGTAATTCCTAAACATAACATATATATGTATATTTCTTGTCTCTCTATTTGGGGTTTAATTAGGGATCAACAAAGAACCTTCCACGATCTTGCACCAGCTCCTACTTAGACCCAAGTTTGGTAAGATCGAGCAATTTGTTTGTGGAATAAAATTGGCCTGTTCAATTCAGCAGAATGACAAATATATTGTATTAACAATCGAAATTCTGAAATGATATATTGGAAGAAACCAGCGTCACTAAATGATGCTTATTTTTTTAATTTATTTATCGTAAATGCATAATGTTTCTTACTAATACACAGTATGATGATTATGGCAGTGCTTCTTCCCTTGAATATGTAGTACAGCATATTTGGACACCACTTTTCGTTATTAATTCGGCCTATGACTCTTGGCAGGTTAGAAATACATATTCCTGTTATTAGTATTTATTTATTATAAACAAATTGTTTTAATTTCTTTTATTTCCCTTAGGATTAATTATATATAAATGGATTTGCCTTTTTGATTGATCTTTAAAAATTTAGATAAACAACAGTTTGGTTCCTTATAATGAGTGGACATATTGCAAGAAAGACGTAAATGTATGCTCACCAAGTCAAATCCAAACTCTCCAAGGTAAATACCAAATTGATATATTTCTCTTTTAACCTTATTCATGTGATAAAATAATAAGAGGGTGAGAATTAATCCTCTCTTAGTTTAATTATAACTCTACCCCCCCCCCCCCCGATGATGTTGATCTTGAGTTATTATTTTAAGATTTCAGGGTAATATTTATAAGGACAGTTATAAATAGAATAAGACCAACTTCACCAAGTGGATAATTCATGACCTCCTGCCATTCCCACAAAGGCATTGAAACACCGAGTTACTGGTTCTACCCCAACTCTCCAACATTGGCTGATAAGGTCCATTTCCCGTTTTGTTTTTCTAAAATTATCCCAATAATTCTTTTGACGATTAGTGAGACTAACTACTTACTATAATTTATATATATTGTACAGAAAATTGCTCAAGCAGTTGCCGAGTGGTTCTTTGTCGAGAGTAGTAAATTCCAAGAGATATCTTGCCCTTATCCTTGTGGAAAATTTTACCAAAGCTAGGAACTTGAAGAGAATGTTCATATTGTACGAGTATTTCTGATATTTTCTTAATGATTAATCCACTCATGTATTTGTGGAAAGTATCAAGTCACTTGAGGTCGCTTAAAATTGTTATTCAAACTTTATCATGGTATCGTAAGTTGGTATATATATATTTGTTTTATATTTTAATTTCTTGAACACTTGGTCTTTCTCTTCAAATTTTAGTGGTCGAGCTAGCTATTAGTGGGGAATAAAAGATTTCTAAATATTGCAAAATTGACATGAGCAAATTGTGGCAGAGCAAGAAAAACAAAGCTGGCACAAATTGACATTCATAACCACAACTTTAGGAACTCAGGACAAACCATTTTATCCAATGTAAATCGCCACGCGTGCGCGCACATACATACATACTAAAATATTATACGTATAAACACAAATTAAACGGACTCTTGGTGCCATTTATAAAACTAGTCTCATAGTACGTGCTTTGCGCGTGAATTCTATACTAATGTATACAAATTCTTAAAAAATTATATATATATATATATATATATATATATATATATATATATATATATATATATATATATATATATATATATATATAATGTTTTTGCGTTATAAAATACAAATTAAAGAGAAAAAATAAGTTCCTAGAAAAATAATGTTGATTTATTCAAGTACCTCAATATAGGAAGAAATTATGCCCACGATAGCAGTCAGATGTCTTATTTTGATTTCTCAGAATCTTTGTTGGAATATCTATGAAAAATTATTATTTTTATAACCTAATAATATTAAAAGATTATCTATTTCTACTTTCAATAAATTTTATATTTAATTTTAAAAATATTTTATTAATGATAATCATAACTCAGAAAATGATAATCACATTAGAGAATAAGAGAAGGTGAGACTTAAGAACATACTTAAAATAATAATCATAAAAAGTAACAGTAGATTTTGTTACAAACATAATAGAATTATTCCATTTATAATCTTAATGAACTAAAATTATTATTTATAATAAAATAAAATAAAATAAATCATAGGTAAGCCGTCCAAGTAAAAAGAATAAAAAGTCATTCAAAAATACTACATAAAGAGAGGTACTGGAAATGTCAACGATAAAATGGATTCGATATTGCATATGAGGGAAGAATGTTTTATTTTCAAAGAGGAAAATTTTTATTTTTAGTTGAGGAGTGCAAATGTTTTTAACTATTTTATATTTTAAACCTTTATTTGTGTTATTTTCCGCTTTTGTTGGACAGGTTCGTCCTCCTTTAATGTTTATTATTGTATTTCCTTCTAAATAATGATACTTGTTCGGCAAAATTTATTTTAAAAATACTAAATTAGACTAAATATCTATTTCCTTTGTTGCTGATATGAGCCCGTTGTATTGTTTAGTTGTGAGAATTTTTTAGGCTATTTCGAGTTTCCATTAAAAGAAATATATTAGGTGATGTTAAAGTTATGGCACATAGTTCAATTAACAAAATAATTTATATAAGGTAAATTCTGATTGACCTTAAACTTCTAAATATTAGGAGTTACAACTAAATTCAAATAAGGAAAGATTTAATCACCAAAATTTTAGTTGATTTCAAATCTCTAAATATTAGTAAAATATTTAAATATCTATTTTGTCCAATATGAACTCTATTTTAAAAGGGTAAAAAAACAAACGATATTTCGCTAAGGGCCTTCATGCTTTTAATATAGTACTAGTTTAGTGTACGTGTGTTGCACGTGTGTATCGCGTCAAATAAATATGTGTACAAGAATAATATATTTGACTACAAGTGCTTCATCCCGATTTTATATTTTTTTTCTTATCAATTTAGCATTGATATATTTGTGATAATTTTCATATATAATAACCTTAGCTTGTATTACATTTTCAATTGTTGTAATTTCAAGGGGGAAAAAATTTAGAAAACAATATGTAAAATTAGAGTTTTTGTATAAGAAAAAATGAATAGATAAATATCAAATATGTGAGTCATCTCAAAAAATTTAGGGTTATTCTCGCTATTTTATTCTCTTCTTTTGACTCGTCTGCTTATTCTGATCTCAAAAAAGTTTGTACAATCAAAACAGGCATGAGAACAATATATAAATAAATATTCAAAAATGTTAATAAAGTTACCGACGAACATAAATATACTAAGCAACATGAAGTTTAAATCAATAATTAAAGCATATATCATAAATTAATAGGATTATGTTATCATGCCAGTAAAAAATTTACAGGAACTATGAAATACACGCATATTAAAAAAAATTAAAAGATTAAAAAATTCATTCCTCCTAATATCGTCCTAAAATCATATGAATACTATATTTATTAGATAAATAAATATCAAATACAAAAATATAATAGAAGAAAATCAAAATTTTCTGTAAAATTCTATCGGAAAGAGAACTAAATAACTTTCAAAAGCCTATTCAACAATTAATGACTAACCATGGAAGCTTACGAACAAACAAAATATTGAAATAGCAATACATGTATAAATAATTGAAAGTTTTAAACCGAAAAAAAGGAAAAGAGGTTTCTAAATATGAAATTAATAGGTAAATTGACTTCAGATTGTAGTCCTACGGGTAGTCAAATATGTACTTATTGTATTTTTTTTAACCTTTCTGTCAAATAAAATTTACTACATTCGAATGTTAGAAATTACAATTACACCAACATATTTTCGTAAGGAAATTAATTCAAATCATTAGATCTTCATAAATAGTTGATTGAATTTAAATTCGGTTTTTCTTTTTTAGCCATGAATTAGAGCTTTATATGGCTCGTATATATGTATTTCCAACAAGAATATCTTTTTAAAATATTTACCACTTTTTGAATTGTGACTGAATAAAATTTATTTGAGTTATATAAAATTATAAAATAAAAGTTAAAGGACTTTTAAGAACATAATAAATATTGTTCTCATTTAGCTAATTCAATAAATAAAGATATCATATACCATAAAAGTTTGTCGAATACCTTATTTATGATTTAAAAAAGGACTTATATGAACATTTCAAAATTAAAATTAAATCTTTTGGTCTTCTAAAAATTTGGGATGAAAATTGACATTATACCTCCTAAATATTAATAATGACAATATAAAGTTTAAAGAATAACTAATGTTGAATAATATTTTACAACAACTAACTTAATTTAAAAAACAATATAGTGAGACATTGTCACCTATCAGACTGAATAACTGATTGCAAGTAAGGGAAAAATGATAACTCATTTATAATATATTTGGTCTTCTACTATTTCATCTTTATTGCTTCAAATTCCTATTTTATCAATTTGACTTTTAACTTTATATCATAAATTGACTTTTTTTAATTTCTTTCACCATTAGTGCTCTTCCTACAAAAATTAGTTTATATACCTTAAAGAATTTTGTCAACTTGACAAATAAACTTACTTATATAGTGAATTTTAAAAAATTATTAACTTGAACTCTTTTGCATTAGTAATTCAAAAACTTAATTATTTATTTTCAACACTAAAGAAAATAAATTAATTTTTCTTATCAAATTCTTAACATTAGTTCATCCCAATTTTAACTATAATTAGAACTTTGTTCAATAAAATTTTTTATTTCAAATAGTTAGAAATCATTAGTATGTCAATTTTGATTCGTTTTTGTGCTTCCGGAATTTTTTTGCTTTTTCTTTTGTCGAAAGAAAATTTTATTTCAACCAGTTTTTCAATTTACATCACCTGTACTTTGGACTCTAGTATCAGGTCTCATGACTGAAACCAATAAACAAAAACCTATACAACCAAGGCTGATTAGTAAGATCCCATACCGCTCATGGGTCTTTTTCCTATCCTACTTGCTATGAATTACAATTAGGATAACTATTTAGTGTACTTAATATTGGTGTCCATTTACATTTCTTTTGTCCTGTTATGTGCACCTGCATGACAATGTCTTTTGCTCTATCTTTGACCTCTCTTCTCTGATTATGAAATCTTCTTTCATTTCGCTTCATCCAGATGTGATATACTACTGCTGCAAACACCACTCCTAGCAAAGTTTTCCTTGGATTTCTATTGTTTACATTGGTGGTTAACCATTGCACCTCATATTCCCAATTTTCAACCTTTCTCTGGCAGCTTAACCATTCTAGCATTCCTGTCCATAAGTTCTGTTAATATGGACACTCGAAATACAAGTGATCATGTGTCTCTTCTATGTCACCTCCACACAGTACACAAGAGCGAGTCACCTGAATTCCCCATTTTGCTAGTCTGTCAACTGTGGCCAGCCTTCTTTGTATTGCCATCCATAAGATGAATTGTTGCTTTGGTAGTATTCCAGTCAACATGACTAGTACTTTCTAGTGGAATTTGGGGTACTTGGAGTAGCATGAAAATAAGCCTTCTGAATGCTGAATCTCCCATTCTGAACAAAGGATGAAATTGTTGTTATGTCATTATCCCACCATTCTCTTGCTGTAAAGAGTTTCCTTACTAGCCAACTAGCCTGCTTTGGGACCTCCATTGTATTGATGTCATTCTGCTTTATGTAGTGGCAGTGTATCCATCTAATCCAAAGCTTGTCTTTCTTTGCCATTATAGCCCAGAGGAGTTTAGTCAAAGCAGCTTTGTTCCATCTCTCATAGTTGATAATGTTTAGGCCCCCAGCAACTTTTGGCTTACACAATATTTCTCATGCTATAGGAGCTCTGTGAGTATTTTCATGACTACCAGTCCACAAATAGTTCCTGCATATACCATTAACAAGTTTAATAACTTTCTTTGGAATAAGGAATAGTTGAGCCCAGTAGGTCTGCATTTCAAACAAGACACTCTTGATGAATTGTATTCTTCCAGCATAGGACAAGAATTTTGATGTCCAGCTTCTTATCATCTCCACAATCTTTTCAACTAATGGCATGCACTGGTGGATAGTAATTTTCCTTGAGGACAAAGGGACTCCCAAGTATTTGAATGGGATGTTGCCTACTGATAGCTGGAGTTTTGCTAACATTTTGTCTTTGAATTCTATAGGCACACCTGCTATATATAATGAGTTCTTTTCCAAGTTTGCTTATAAACCTTGTTGATACCCATTTTTTCCCTAGGTATTTTTGTACTCAAAATACTTTTAAAATAACATATATATACGTATATGAACATACCCGAGTGTTTTTGTATTTTTCCAAATTTTTTAAAAAAAAAATTAAAACCAATTTATTGTCTATTTTAATACTACAAAATTCAATAATTATTCCCAAAATTATCATTTTTGGTGAATAATTCATTTTACTCTCATATTTATACCAAAATATAATTTAAGTGATTTTTTTGCATATTTCTACACATTTTTTTGGTATTTTTAAAGCTAAATTGCATACAATTACAATTATAGCCTATTTTACAATTAACAGCATTTTGCAATTATAAAATCATTTTTATTATTTTTAAATTTATATTTATATGTTATTAATTAATTCAGTACCTTTAATTTGTTTTTAAAATATTTTTTATTATTTTGTAAAATAATAAAGGGAGAAAATTGGCTATTTAACAAACAACCCTTTGTTATTTTGATTTTAGCCAATTTGGCTATACCCCCTATCAGATTTCATTGGCCCAACATCCCAATTAAACTAACCCAGCCCAATCCCTAATATGACCCGGTCCAACCCCGTTTCAATCTGAGCCGTCGATCAAATGAGATCAACGGCCCAGGTTCACTTGCCTTAATTAAATCTAAATTACCCCCAGACCCCTCATTTCCACGAGACTCTCTATCTCTCTCTATATCGTCTCTCCCTCTCCCTTCTCTCTAGAACCTTCTGGTTCTCTCTTCTTCTCCGATGAACTCACCGCTTCTCCGACCACCTCCGGCCTCACCCCTTTCGACCACCAGTCGCCGTGAAACGTTACCTCGTTGATTCCCTCTATCGGTGAGACCCTAGAAGCCTCCGCCATACGAGATGGTCACTGAAGGCTTGGTCTGGTTTGTCTCCGGCCTTTCTCTGATGGGTTTTGGTCCGATGGTGCTGTGGACACCATTATTGTTGAGTTTCACAGTCAGGTTTCTCTTATCTCTCACTGGTTTCTTACGAAACCCTAATCTCTACCCAACCCCTCAAATCTCCGTATTTTTAACGATTTTAACTCATACCTTTATATTTTACACTACTCTCTAATCGATCTTCACGATTGCTCAAGTTTAAACGTTTTGTTCTTTTTTTAAAAAAAACTAGGGTTTTCTGAACCCCTTTCAAAATCACTATATTTTCTAATTTGTTTTGGGTATTATGTGTTTATGTTTGTGTTGTGTGCTTGTTTGTGTGATCTTCTGGTTACTCTCCGAGTTCCATGCTTTAATTTGGCTATTAGGGTTCCAGCCTTCTATTGATTCTGTGATTTCTTGCTTAGGGTTCTCTGATTTTTATGCCTATTGTGTTTTATAGGTCTAATTGTTCATCGTTTACCAAATATTCTGCTGATTTTGTGCATATCTTTGAATCCCTGATTTGTATATGTTTTTCTTAGAAGTTTTACACTGATTTTTGAATCACTTCCTTATTTGTGAAATGCTCTCCTTACTTAGTACTGATTCCCTGTGATTTTCAATTTCATCCGTGATTCTTTGAACTAATTTGTATGCACAATATGTTGTCCTTATACTTTCCTTATTTGAATATTCTGTATTCAATCCTTATCACATGCATCATACTCTTACTACTCCTATTATGGAAACACCAGTCTTGCAAACAATAATTTTCCTTATTTGATACAATTTGTACCCGTTTGAACTATGACTCCCTAATTGAAGGGAGTCTGAGGCTTTAATTGATTCTAATAGGTATTATTTCCATAACTATGATCAGTCTATACGTGTTACCTTATTCTCCACTTGTTTTCAAAACTATAAATAGTCTACCCTCTCTTTGGCATAAGACATGAACAATCATTGTTCTGAACTCTCTCTTGCACACATAAGCATCTTCACTGCTCTCTCTCTTATTTTTCTACACATTCTCTCACTTCTACTGGTTACCCAGTCGGTTGAAAGCCAAGATTGAGTAACTTGTTACTCTACTGCTGAATTGCTCTGCTTCTTTTGGTCTACATACACTCCTGGTCTACTTCCCTGCACACCATTGTTCTATATTATCTTACTCTTGACTGGTATGTCTCCTATTTGATTTACAGTTTCCAAAACAACATGTTTTTATGTGTATTGCACTTCCTCTTGTTTCTTTTATGCTTGTACTTATGGTTCTGTTGTTCTCATTGCAATTAGCATGCCTCTGTGTTAATTGATGTGTATATCTTTCCCTTAATTCAGCATGCCTACTACTTCCTTTATTTGTCTAATGCATGTTCTTCCTTACCTCCTAACCCCAGTACAATTATCAGCATGTAACCCTGAACCTCTTGGGTAAAAAATGTTGTGACTGCCTAAATTCTGAATGCTTTTCTCTGATGACTATGTATGTGCAACTGTGCTCTTACATGTGAACTACTTGTCCCCATGCCCCCTGTCCCCTGTTTGTGTTTGTTTCTCCTGAACTATGTGTGATGTTTTGATTCTGAGATTATCTTACTCATCTCCTTACAAAAACTGTCATACTCTTCTATTTTTCAAGAACTGATTCTCTATGGATCATGTTAAACTGTTTTCTCCTCTCAACTCAATTTCTTTAAAAACCCTATCGCACACTCTCACTACTCTTAGATATTAGGTTATACCCCCTTAGTGTAAGCATTGCTTTGGGTACCTTTTGAGTGCTCACTGAACTTTGATGCACAAGGCTGGTAATTCCACACTGCACTTGTTCAACATTTTAGTAAATGTTTGGGTGCTGGTATTGGCCAGGGACACAATGGGGCCCTAGGGAGCTTTGCCACACCCAGACCATGGCTGTGAAACTAGAAAGAAGTATGGTTGGAAGATTGGGCCTGGTTGAAGGCTCCCTATAGATTAACTTCTTATTTTATTCTTCATTACTGTAATTCAGCTATCTTGGTTTGTAATAATTTGTAACGAACGATTGGGGTTGTAGTGAAATTGGGTGGGGTTATGCATGCTTAGTTTAAATAATGGGTAGAAAACATGCTTATAGGGCTTTACTTACTTATTTGTGCAATAGATATCATGTATAGGACATGCATCTCATATAGTAGTAATCCTGTTTTAGACTCTTTACTTTCAGCTTGTTGTCATACTCATTTCGTAATCACGACTAGCTAATAAGTAACGAATAACTGTTAAAATAACTGGTGTATTCTCAATGGCATTTAGAGACCATGTTTTAGGACTTTTATGTGCATTAGACACCATGTTACTTAGGGTCTTTATTTTTTGTCCGAGTTGCAATTTGCTGAACGCCTCGCCAATATGTTTAATCTAATAGTACAAGTCTGGTTAACTACGTTCTTTTAAAACTGGGATTAATATGCATGCTCACCTTTAAGATAAGTAGGCAATACATACGACGCCTAGGCAAGCTTTAGGCCCAATAAAAATCGATTAATCATGTTTTACCAGTTTCAGACTACTCAACCTCTTTTAACTTTATGAACTTTGCTGCCTCTCTGAAGTTAACTCTGTTTTTCTACTAAAACTTCCACCCTATTTTGAGATAATCTCAGAATCGTGCATCTGTTCTATCATGTTTTCCACTGGGTTATCTTTCATGTCCAGAATCGTTCTACTTTTTCTACGACTTATCAGGATACTGCATCTTTAATGCCTCTACTATATTTTCAAAGTGTGTTTTAACAAGTTTATCTATTCTTTACTAATTCCTAAACTGTTGTATACTAACTTCCATCTTTGGTCATATTTATGAAAATCAAACATTCTTCGGGTCACTCAGCTTTTTGATTAAACCTTCTGCTTTCACTGAAACTTATCTTTTTCCGACATTCCTGCTTTTAAATTCTTGTCTTTAGGACCTTAAATGTTTAAGAGACGTGCTAACTATATGCTTACTTGTGGAGGGATTTGTGAGCCTCTTATTTGCCTTTGTATGTTTCCTTTATGTGTAGTCCTACTTGTTATGTATGTCGCCTAGCATTTTATCCTTTAAACCTAAGGGTTCAGCCTAGTCCTTACCCTGTAGGAATAGTGGTCCTAAATACCCTCTAGGACTTATAGGATGGGACGGGTACAACATGCAATAAGCTTTTATGACCCAATCATGCGTTTAAATAACCTTTATAGGGTGGGAAGGGTAGGATATGGAGATGATGACCGATGCGCTAATATCACGTGCGACCCCTGTTTTGAGGAGTGATTGCTGGATATTACATTGAAATGATCCATATTAATCACAAACCTAGGACCCCTTTTCTTTATTTGCTTCCTTTAGAATTGTTTAAACTTTTCAAATCCTTGCTCTCTTTCTACTTACTTTCATAAGTTTCAACCTAATTGCAATGTTATATGCGAATCCTTATTTGAGCCTTGATTGTTTACTTGTAAAGTCACAATTATAGCATGGTCGGGACCACACTAGTGGATCTTGAGGGGTGACTAACACTTTCCCCTCGAGATAATTTCTAGCCCTTACCCAAACTCTGGTTTTCCAACTCAAACCTTTCTTAAAGTGTTCTAATGCACTATAATCATTAGGTGGCGACTCTCCAATTCCAAAGACCCAATTCTCGAAAGGGAATAGAGTTGTCCTCCCAATGTCGTATACCTGATTTCGACCCATAGAAAAAGAGGGCGTCGACAGCATGGCGACTCTGCTGGGGACTTCTTTAGGCTTTTACCATTGCATGTTGCTTGTGACTTTACTATCTCATTAATTGCTTTATTTACTGTCTTTTATTCTTTCACTACGAAATTGACTTGGCTCTTCATGTCTTTTCTTTCCTTTAACTGCTTTCCTTTACTGCTTTATTTCAATGCAGTTGTAATTACGAGCAATTATTATAATCATTTATCTTATGAATGTGGAAATATATGTTAATTTGTTTAATTTTTTTAAACTGCATCTTCAACATCATATTCCACTCGTGCCAAACAGATACCATAGCAACGCTTATAATTAGTGGTTGCGCTCTTCCAATATTATCACCCTTTAAATTTGGCAAATGCGTATTTGCGGTAAAACCAGTCGATCAGCGGTGCAGTCGACGGTTCTGTGCCTTTCTCTCTTGAGTTGTCCGCTCAGGGTACCTGTCTAATACCCCAATAGAAACCTTACTCTGTTTAATTGTACATGCATCATGGTCAAACCTAGCCGAGTCAGTTATGTTGTCCGCATAATGACTCATTAAGACAACCTTGTCCAAAGTCCATTGGGTTTCCCTGAAACCCAAATGGACACCTATATGTTCTGTGCATTTATTTGGAGAACTAAATGCTTGTTATGCTAATTATTGGTTTAAATAGTTGAGTTTGGTGGGGTAAGGGTCTAACACTCTGTTTTGCAAAAAATGAGGCACGAAGTCCCCAGATTTGGCATGGTAACCAACATTCATCCAAGGCTGCTAAATTGGTGGAAAGACCTCCACTCCAGTGATTAGACGCTCATCCGCAAAAACTTAGGGAATTTGCCTTCTCTTCTAGAAATCCAGCCTGACAACAAAATCATAGTGGCTGCAACTCTGTTCTGGGATAGTGACAGGTCAGTGTTCCGCTTCGGGGACCTTGCAATAACTCCTTTGCTCGAAGAAATAGGAGGTTTAGCTGGTATTCCTTGGGAGACTCCGGGTTTGCTTATGCCAAAGAATCGCAAGGGTAGGGGTTTCCTTAAGATGATGGGACTGAAGAAGAATCCAGACTTGACCTGTTTGAAAGACTCCTACATCCCATTTGACTATCTGTATGAGAGGTACGGCCATAGCAAGTCATACCGCACCTATTCATACGAATTTACCCTCACCTCACTAGGGCATGTTCACAGAAGGGTCTTCGTATTCATTTTTTGTTTCTTGGGGACAATAGTGTTCCCTATGAAGAAGGCTAGGATCCACACCAGACTGGCCATGTTAACCAAGACTCTGATGGAAGGAATTGGCGGACAACCTTTCAGTATAGTTCCCATGATCGTTGATGAGATATACCGATCCCTGGACAACTATCAGTGAAAGGCCAATCATTTTGAGGGATGCAATTTATTGCTTCAGCTCTGGCTCATGGAGCACCTCCAGAAAGGAGAATACCGGCAAGAGATCTTACACAGAGACTGGGACGATCACATCGCCTTCCACCAGCCAAGGCGCATGAATTATATTCCTAACATGTTCGCTCAGCCAGAGGACGCTGGAGGATGGGTAGAGTTATTTGAGAATCTAAAAGAAGACCAGGTACAATGGATGGTCGAGTGGTTCCTTACGGAGGAATTCATTGTTCGATCTCGTGACACACCATTTCTCACACTCATTGGTCTAAGAGGAACTTATCCCTACATTCCCCTCCGGGCCGTGAGGCAGGCTGGAAGAAAGCAAATCATACCAAGGGTCGACAAAATGAGTCACTTCAGGGCTGATTTCCAGAACGATGATAGCCCTCACAAATGCCAAGCTCAGCATATATGGAATTGCAAGCTCGTTTTGGGGAAAGAATTTATTGAGCCAGACAGGTATCACGCTAGTTGTGTTCCGCACTATTCAGGTTGGTTGAAAGATAATCACAATGGTATGGGTCAGCTCGGGTTCATTCGAGGACACAGAATTATCGACGAGAAAGCTAAAGCGTGGGTTAAGTACAATTAACTGCGCAAGAGAATTCGAGAGTGTGAAAGTGAGCATCAGGAAATACAAGAAGCCCATCAGAAGTTGATCGAGGAATGGAAGGATATGGTTGTCAGCGCCAACAAGCGACTAGGGTATTTGGAGCGGGGTATAGTGGAGCTAGAAGGACAGTTCATCAAGAGGATTGAAGACTGTCAAAACACTGAAGGGAATGCAGGCGGACATTTGGCCCTAGCTTATCTGCTGCTAGGACTGCGCGAGCTGGTGAAGCTGTTCGAGGGAGACAAAGATGCCGAATTTGGGGAAGGTACTTCTGGGACCAAGTAGTTAGGAGTCTTTTATTTTGCTTTAATGATGTAATAAGGTTGATGGCCACTAGTGACATTTTACTTTCTGTTATTTAGCGTCGTTTTGGATTCGTCTTATTTTTATCAATAAAATGAGGCATTTAGCATTATAAGTTCTCCAAATTAATTTGTCGCTAGGCCTACCTCGGGCACAATGAGGCACCCAAATTATGACACGATTTATATCCTTGCACAATGTGTTTAAATACTGCGACATTTTTCCTCATAATCTGCACTAACTTGTTACCTTTTTTGCTTTTCTTTTATTATTCCCCTCCCCAAAGGTTAGTTCGTGCATTCTGGAACCATCATCATACAGTACGAGATCCAAGGGCCCTCCACCTCCTCCTCCTTCGAGTCCTATCCGGAAAAAGAACAAAGGTAGAATGGGAGATTAAAGCGCCAGAAAGGAAAAGGAAAGAACTGAGATTCCTTAGGGTACCCCGATTGCTAAGGAAACTGCTGCCCAACTTGAGCAGAAATTATTGAAGTTCCGAGAAGAACTGGATCAAGTTCAAAACTTGGCAAATTTATCATTCTCTCTCACCGCTCCTGATGTCAACTTTCCAAATGCTCAAAACCCCGCACCTCCACAGAACACCCCATAACCACATATGCAACCCACTCATGCTCAGCACTACAACACATGCCACACTCCAAACAATACTTCACTACTCATTCCCGAACCATTGAACACCACAAACGACCACCTCCACAACACTCCCATCTACGTAGATACCATACCCCATTGCACTCAACCAATCTCAAGTGCACCTGAGTCTGATGACAAGGACTCTCTTATCAGAAACTTGGAAACAGAACTCAAGAAGTTGACCAGCTGAGTCCAGGGCGTGGAAGGAAACAAAGGTATAGAGGGGCTGAATTATGAGGACCTCTGCATTCAGCTAGATGTTGAACTTCCGGAGGGGTATAAACCTCCCAAGTTTGAAATGTTCGATGGCACGGGAGATCCCAGAGTCCATTTGAGGACATATTGTGATAAGCTGGTTGGAGTCGGAAGGGATGAGAAAATCTGTATGAAACGCTTTATGAGAAGTCTGAAGGGGGATGCTTTATCCCGGTACATCAGCCAGTACCCCAAGAAATGGACAGGCTGGGTAGGTATGGCATCAGATTTCATGGATAGGTTCCGATTCAATACAGAAAATGCACCGGATGTATTCTACATCCAGAATTTGAAGAAGAAGTCTACCGAGACATTCTGCGAGTATGCTACTCGTAGGAGATCAGAGGCTGCTAAGGTCAGGCCGTCCTTAGAAGAGTAACAGATGAACAGGTTCTTCGTTCGGGCTCAGGATCCATAATATTATGAGAAGTTGATGCTGATCGAGGGCCAGAAATTCTCCGATATCATCAAGCTAGGAGAAAGAATTGAGGAAGGCATTAAGAATGGTATGGTTACTAATCTTGAAGCATTGCAGGCCACCAACAAGGCTTTACAGTCTGGTGGCATGTCCAAGAAGAAGGATGTGAGTGCTGTGATGGTCGCACAGGGAGCCAAATCACCACTAAAATACCACACTTACCCGTCACCTCCACTTACATATCATCCCATCCCAAATTACCAAGCACCCTTACCAAAATCCACCACTCGTTTACCAATCATCTCCACCTCCCACATATCAACCCACTTTACTCAGATACTCTCAACCTGCACCTATTTACCAAGCTTATAATGCCCAACCCTCTTACTACCAATCACCTCCCACTCGCCAAAATTTCCCTAGACCTAGACCAAATTTTGACCGCAGACCTCCCAGACAATATACAACCATCGCTTAGCCAATTGGCCAGCTATATGAGAGACTTAAAGCTGTTGATTACGTCTCCCCTATCCCTGCCATAACTCTAGAAAATCCTTCCCAGTGGGTCAACCCTAATAAGACATGAGCGTACCATTCCGGCATGAAGGGACATACCATTGACGAGTGCCGCTCGTTAAAGGACAAGATTCAAACTCTGATCGACAATAAGGTTATCGTAGCAAAGTAGCCTGCTCCTAATGTCCGCAACAATCCTCTGCCTGATCACAAAGGTGGAGACATTCACATTATCGAGATCGAAGATGACTGCGACCCCAAAGGGTCGATAGGATTGATTGCTGAGGGTGATGAGCCAAAGAAATCGGCGGTCACGCTTAACCCAATTGTTGTGCAGAATCAGCCCTCCAAGGACTATGAAGTAAATATGTCTATACCTCTCGAATTTGAAGCACATTCTTCTGTAAAGGTGCCCGGACCAATTGAGGTTGAGTTTGGAGTCCCGAAGGCACCTGCACCTTTTGAAGTTGTTGTGTTACCACCAAGGGTACCTATTCCTGTAGCAATGTCAGACATAACACCGTTCCACTCAAATGCTATACCATGGAATTACACAACTGAAGCAAGGAGGAAAGGGAAGACCAAGACGGGAGAAGCAATTGTTGCGCAGGGTATGACCAGAACAGGCAGGATTTACACTCCAGAGCACCTAGCTGAGTCCAGTAAGCAAACCTCTGGATGGACTATTGAAACTGGGCCCGATGATCTTTGGAGGAAAATAAAAACTAACAAGTATTCGGTCGTTGAGCAGTTAAACAAAACACCAGCGCAGATCTCCATCCTAGCTCTTCTGCAGAGCTCTGATGCACACAAAAATGCCTTGATGAAGATATCGAGCGAAGATTATGTGCCCAGCAACATAATTTGAGGTGAAATGGCAAATACGGTAGGGCGGGTATTAGAAAGCCACAAGATCGCCTTCCACGAAGACGAGCTGCCGCCGGAAGGACTGAGTCACAACATGGCCCTGCACATCACCGTGCAATGCGAGGATTACATCATCACTAGAGTCATGACCGACAGAGGATCCAGCCTCAACATCTGTCCGCTGATCACTCTCAGAACATTGGGAAAGAGCTTGTACGAGATCAAAGATGGAGCCATCAATGTCAAAGCCTTCGATGAGTCCCAAAGGTCTACTATTGGAGAGATTAGCCTATGCCTGCAAATGGGACCAACTTGGTTCGACGTTGACTTTCAAGTGATAGATGTCCTAGCATCCTAAAACTTGTTGTTGGGACGACCATGGATCCACGCCGCTGGAGCTGTAGCATCGACCTTGCATCAAGCAGTGAAGTTCGAATGGAATCACCAAGAGGTAATTATTCATGGCGATGGTAGAAACCCCATATAGAGTCGCCAGACCATCCCGATGATTGGAGGTAGAAGGAGAATAGGCAGAGAAACATACCACCACATTGAAAGGGTCAATGCTGTAGACAAGGATAAATGGTGGGATAATAAGATTGAAAGTATCTTGAATTGGTGTGGGTACGAACCTAGAAAGGGACTCAGCAAAAACCTCCAGGGAATCACCAAACCTATCAAGCTGAAGAAACATGGTGTCACACCTCCTTCTTCCGCCCCCGCGGGGGTACAGGGAGTTTTTTCCAATTAAAGGACAATCGAAACGGGATTTATTTATTTATTTCAGAGTCGCCACTTGGGAGATTTAGGGTGTCCCAAGTCACCAATTTAATCCCGAATCGAGGAAAATATTCGACTTTCCAAATGAAGTCTGCGAACCAGAAATTCTAATTAAGGAATTCTGTTGACCCGAGGGAAGGTGTTAGGCACCCCTGAATCTCGTGGTTCTACCACGGTCGCTTAAACTGTTGTAATGGCTAAAATATCTGATTTTAATACATGTTCAAAAACTATAGTGCAATTTTAACTTTTAACCGCTTTTATTATTATTATTATTATTTTTACAAGAATGTGAACATTGTTTAAAACATATCTTTGGATTACGTCACATAAAATGCACCCATAATCCGGAACACATTTTATTCAATGTTTTGGGATTTGGATTTGGGTTGCAAAAATGCGCACCCGTGTTTAAGAATGTATTATTATTAACATCGTGCCTAAAGCGATTAACGTATTGTTATTTATGGGTAAGACCGTGGAATTCACTAAACAGTCCATCCGAATTCTAAATACTCAATTAAACATTTATTGAGGGCCCCGCAATTGGTGCATTTTATTGGGCGAGACTCATCTCATTTATTTTTAAAAGACAATCCTAAAATGCCTACATTATTTTCTATTAAATCTGTCTCTACAAAATAAAATAAAAAAATATCTTAATTTATTTACATGCTGAAATTAACCAATAATATTTACTCTAAACAATATTTCTACCAAGTTCCTACTAGATGACCTATTCGTTTGATTTTTGACTCGACGAAATTACTACACCATTTATTTATTTAGGCAACATATGCAGATAGTTCAACTGTTAAGCTATCGTCGAATGTTCCACTATGTGTATTAAATAGCTACATGATTCTGATTTTTTGCAAGCTAAATAATTTGTACATACAAAAAAAAATCAGAATATAATTAAAGCTAATTCAGAATTTCAACTCTTCATTTTTCGTATTCATGCTTCATATTCGGATTACAATAACCAGCTTTTCAGTTGTGTACCTGATATTGGAAGCAAAAGAAAATGAAGATGAGAATCAGCAGCAGTAATAACAGTACAACACAGCAACAACAGCTCAGCAACAGTAACAACCCAGTAACAGACCGGTGGAGTAGTAATCCCAAAACAAATGCTTCCAACTTTTATGAAACAACAACAATTAATGCTGATTTCAAAAAATGAAAGAAAGCAGAATATTTTTTTTGTTTTTATTTATTTTTTATTTGAAGGTTTGAATATTTTTCGGAATTTTTCTCTCTCTTAAATATTCAGCTCTTTTTTTCTCTGTTTGTGTTTTTCTGTTCTGTCTATCTGTTCTCTTTTTTTTTTCAGATTCGTTCCTCTCTGTTCTTCTGTCTGTCCGTTCTCTCATTATTCAAGACCTTCTATATATAACACATTCCCAATCTCAATTAAAATCAATCACTTTCTCCTACCAAACTCATTATCTTCTCACTCATTCCCATTACATTAAATAAATATATCAACACCACACCATTATATTTTGTCCCTCATGCTTCACTAAACAAATACAATATTCCTCCCCACTAAATTTTGTCTTGTCCCCCCTTTATATTAAACAACTATATCACAATCCACCCCATTACATTTTGTCCCCCATGCTTCACATAAAAAATTACAAAAATGTACAATTACTAAACTACCCCTCCGACCTTGTTGCAATTACTATTTTACCCCCAAACGTACTGCGATTTACCAAATTACCCCCATCAACTATAACAAATCAATTAATCAAACTCAACCAAAATATAGCCAATATGACCAATTTCTACATAAATTCAAACAACAATCTCATGAACATGATTTCTTCAACATTTCAACAACAAATCACATGAACATGATTTCTTCAACATTTCAACAACAAATCACATGAACGCAAATTGAACAACAAAGAACAACTAAAATTTGATTGAACAATATTTTTAGCAACAACCAAATCTATTTTCAGATTCAACAACAATAACAACAAACAAGTATATTTAGATTTCTAAATTCAATAATATTGAACTTAAAATTAACTCTAACAACATTACAACAGACAATTCCTATATTAAACTTTAAACAAGATTATGAGACAAATTCAAGAAATAATCATAAATGGTAAACAAGAAATCAAGCTATACAAATTTCGGATTCAAGAACAAACAAACAAAGTATGAACATGAATGAAATTTATTTTAAACAACAAACATGATGGATTCAAACGATTAAATCAACATATTTCCCTTAACACAACTAAATTCTTTTAGACAAATAACAAGATCGACGAAGAAACAATTATGAACTTAAACTTGAACTTAACAATATTAACAATTTCTAAAAATACATAAACACATGAAACAAATTGAAGAAACAATTAATTAAACTTCAATTTGTATCTCACCAATATTAGACTAACAACTTTTACCTAAATAATAAAACAAACATGAAATAAACATGAAAAACCACTAATTAAATTTCCATTTGAAATCTGAAATTTAATTCAATCAAAACACATGAACAAACTTAAAATTAATTCAACGATGAACAACGAACAAAACAAGAATCAAATATTTAACGATTTTAACTTTGAGAAATATAAAAACGAAATATGGACAAAAATAAAACTCAAAAACAACTAACCGGAGATGAATCAACGACGAACTCGATCGTAAACAAATTTGTCCGGGTTTCGACTCAAATAAAAAAATAAACCTTCGAACTTTGAGGAGACGAAGGAGATGAAGCAACGTGAAGCAGAAACATGAAGCAACTGCTGCGACGAGCAGCAGCAGCAGTCCATCGAGTGGGGAAGAAGAAGCAGCATGAAGCATTAGCAGCGGGGAGCAGAAACGGAGAAAGCAACATGGCTTCACAGTAGAGCTGGTCGACGCACCTGTGCGTGCTCGTCCATGGCGGAGAAGCAGCATCTCGGAGGAGAAGGAACAGCAGCAACACGAGTAACTGAAACGTGAGTAGCAGTGCTGGTCATGGCGAAGAGGCAGCAGCGACACAGCAGCACGACGGAGCAACGGTGGAGCTCGTTTTTGGGCTGGTTTCGAGCAGCTCTCATTGCTGCGTTTTGGAGAACGGAGCAGCTTGGTCGTTTGGACTTGAGGTTGAGAAGATGGAAGCAGAAGGACCTCCATGGATGACGAAGGAACAGCAGTAGCAGCTGCAACGACTGGAAAAAAACGCAGCAACAATGGCGGACGTGAAGCTACTCCAATGGTCGTTTGGTTTCGACAACGGGAAATGGGGGGAAAGCAGCCATGGCTGCTCGTGTTGGGGTCGATGGGACGATGGAGAATGTCGTGTGTGTGTGTGTGTGTGTTGAGGTGGTGGAGCCGTGAGGAAGGGCAGCCATGGGAGGTGGGGCTTGGAGGTTGGAGAAGATGAAGATAGGAGGGGGGCGGATGGCTTAGCTCTTTCTTAGGGTTTTCTTTTGTTTTGTTTTGTGTTGTTTTTTTGAAATGTAAGATAATAGGGGTGTTGGGTTATGGACTGGGTCGACCCAGTTCGAAATGGACTGGGTCGTTTGGGAAGATTGGGTCATTTTTTGGGCCTGTGGCTTGAAATCGAAGAAGAGGCCCAATTTCGACTTTCTTTATATTTTTGCTCTCTTTTCTTCTTTTATTTTTCTAAAACTAAATTATAAAATATACTTAAATTATTATTAAGAACTAAATTAAGTTATAAAAGCGCAAATTAACTCCCAATAACAATTAACGCATAATTAAGTAATAATTAAGCATAAAATTGTATATTTGGACATTAAATGCTAAAAATGCAAACGATGCCTATTTTTGTAATTTTTATTTTTTGTAAAACAAATTTAATTACTAACAATTGTATAATTAAATCCTACATGCGAAATGCGACATATTTTTGTATTTTTAATAATTTAACAAATAAACATGCACAGACAAACATACAAATAGTTACACAAAATATCACAAAATTGCACACCAAGAAAAATTATTTTATTTTTGAATTTTTTGGGAGTAATTCTCATATAGGGCAAAAATCACGTGCTTACAGCTGCCCCTCTTTGCCCGAAGACACGAAGGGTTTTCGTGCAAAGATAAAGCGAGCGATTTTTGCCCATCCGAGTACTCCGTGTGAAGCATTTTTTTGAAAAAGATTTGACCGAACCTTTGCTTCAAAGGTTTCCTACATATCCTGGGCTAAACAGGAATCAGGTCAATGTAGTTCGGGAAGTTTTGGTAGCTGGGACTACCGTGGGACTGCAATGTTACTGTTGTTGCATGCTATTACCACTGCTTATTGATCTCCTTGTTACACCGTGCTTAAAAGAAAACAAGAAGCTAGGCTAGAGTGCAATTTGTTTTTGTTGCCTTGCTTCCTTGTCTGCATGCATTTCTTCCGGTGCTTTTCTTCTTTTGACACATGTAATTGAGCTTGTACTGTGACCTCTTGTTGCAACCTTCTGTTTCCCGGTGCCGGGGAATTTTATTGTTTCCTGCTGGGGATTCCTATTGTAACCCTCTGTTTTATTGTCCTCTGACTTGATCTTGAAATGTATGCCTCTGTTGTATGGGCGGGCTCCCAACTTCAATACTTGAAAATTAAAGACTGAAATGTATGCCTCTGTTATCTGGGCGGGCTCCCAACTTCAATGCTCGAAATATAAAGACTGAAATGTATGTCTCTGTTATCTGGGCGGGCTCCCAACTTCAATGCTTGAAATGTAAAGACTGAAATGTATGCCTCTGTTATCTGGGCGGGCTCCTAACTTCAATTCTTGAAATGTAAAGACTGAAATGTATGCCTCTGTTATGTGGGCGGGCTCCCAACTTAAAATAAACAACTTTTGAAATAAACGTCATTCCTCTCTTCAGGCGGGCTCCTGACTTCAACAACAACTTCTAAAATAAAATGTCTTTCCTATCTTCAGGCGGGCTCCTGATTTCAACAACAACTTTGAAAATAATCGCCATTCCTCTCTTCAGGCGGGCTCCTGACTTCAACAACAACTTCTAAAATAAAATGCCTTTCCTCTCTTCAGTCGGGCTCCTGATTTCAACAACAACTTTGAAAATAATCGTCATTCCTCTCTTCAGGCGGGCTCCTGACTTTAATCAATAAATCGCCATTCTATTCTTCAGGGGGCTCCTGACTTCAACATATAAATCGCCATTCTGTTTTCCAGGGGGTCTCCTGACTTCAACCAATAAATCGTCATTCTGTTCTTCAGGGGGGCTCCTGACTTCAACAACTTTTCAAAAAATGTCATTCCTTTCTTTGGATGGCGAGATTTCAACAACCCCTTTTTTTTAAAAAAACGTCTTTCCTTTCTTCAGGCGGGCTCCTGACTTCAACCAATACATCGCCATTCTGTTTTTCAAGGGGGATCCTGACTTCAACCAATAAATCGTCATTCTATTCTTCAGGGGGGCTCCTGACTTCAACAACTTTTCAAAAAACACCATTCCTTTCTTTGGATGGCGAGATTTCAACAACCCTTTTTTTTAAAAAACGTCTTTCCTTTCTTCAGGCGGGCTCCTGACTTCAACCAATAAATCGCCATTCTGTTCTTCAGGTGGGCTCCTGACTTCAACCAATAAATCGCCATTCTATTCTCCAGGGGGCTCCTGACTTCAACCAATAAATCACCATTCTGTTCTTCAGGGGGCTCCTGACTTCAACAACTTTTCAAAAAATGTCATTCCTTTCTTTGGATGGCGAGATTTCAACAACCCTTTTTAAAAACGTCTTTCCTTTCTTCAGGCGGGCTCCTGATTTCAACCAATAAATCGTCATTCTATTCTTCAGGGGGCTCCTGACTTCAACCAATACATCGCCATTCTGTTCTTCAGGGGGCTCCTGACTTCAACCAATAAATCGCCATTTTGTTCTTCAGGGGGGCTCCTGACTTCAACAACAACTTTTAAAATGAAATCATATTTGAGGGCGGATGAACCCGACATATCCTATTCGAGGGCGGATGAACCCGACATATCCTATTCGAGGGCGGATGAACCCGACATATCCTATTCGAGGGCGGATGAACCCGACATATCCTATTCGAGGGCGGATGAACCCGACATATCCTATTCGAGGGCGGATGAACCCGACATATCCTATTCGAGGGCGGATGAACCCGACATATCCTATTCGAGGGCGGATGAACCCGACATATCCTATTCGAGGGCGGATGAACCCGACATATCCTATTCGAGGGCGGATGAACCCGACATATCCTATTCGAGGGCGGATGAACCCGACATATCCTATTCGAGGGCGGATGAACCCGAAATATCCTATTCGAGGGCGGATGAACCCGAAATATCCTATTCGAGGGCGGATGAACCCGAAATATCCTATTCGAGGGCGGATGAACCCGAAATATCCTATTCGAGGGCGGATGAACCCGAAATATCCTATTCGAGGGCGGATGAACCCGAAATATCCTATTCGAGGGCGGATGAACCCGAAATATCCTATTCGAGGGCGGATGAACCCGAAATATCCTATTCGAGGGCGGATGAACCCGAAATATCCTATTCGAGGGCGGATGAACCCGAAATATCCTATTCGAGGGCGGATGAACCCGAAATATCCTATTCGAGGGCGGATGAACCCAAAATATCCTATTCGAGGGTGGATGAACCCAAAATATCCTATTCGAGGGCGGATGATCCCATTTTCAAAATCTTGGAATTGTCTTACCTCCGACTGTTTTTCTTTGAATCGTGTTGTCTTGCTATTTTTTAAAACTTGAATTGATTTCCTCGTTCTTCCGAGAAAATTTTCAACAATGGCAGAAAATCTTCTGCCCCAGTTTTGGTATTTTTCCTTGTTCTCCAGGTGGACGCCTGACTTCTGATATTTTAACTGTTCTTCCTTGTTCTCCAGGTGGATGCCTGATTGCTGATACTTCAACTGTTCTTCCTTGTTCTCCAGGTGGACGCCTGACTTCTAATACTTCAACTGTATTCCCTTATTCTCCAGGTGGGCGCCTGACTGCTGATACTTCATTGTTCATCCTTGTTCTCCAGGTGGACGCCTGATTGCCAATACTTCTTCTACTCTTCCTTGTTCTCCAAGTGGACGCCTGATTGCTTTTTCCTTTCTTCATCCATGTTATCCAGGTGGACGCCTGATTGCTTTTTCCTTTCTTCATCCTTGTTCTCCAGGTGGACGCTTGATTGCCATTTCCTTTCTTCATCGTTGTTCTCCAGGTGGACGCCTGATTGCCATTTCCTTTCTTCTTCCTTGTTCTCCAGGTGGACGCCTGATTACTTCTTCCTTTCTTCTTCCTTGTTATCCAGGTGGACGCCTGATTACTTCTTCCTTTCTTCATCCTTGTTCTCCAGGTGGACGCCTGATTGCTATTTCCTTTTTTTCATCCTTGTTCTCCAGGTGGACGCCTGATTGCTAATTCTTTTCTTCATCCTTGTTCTACAGGTGGACGCCTGATTGCTAATTCTTTTCTTCATCCTTGTTCTCCAGGTGGACGCCTGATTGCTTTTTCCTTTCTTCATCTTTGTTCTCCAGGTGGACGCCTGATTGCTTCTTCTTTTCTCATCCTTGTTCTCCAGGTGGATGCCTGATTGCTAATTCTTTTCTTCATCCTTGTTCTCCAGGTGGACGCCTGATTGCTTTTTCCTTTCTTCATCATTGTTCTCCAGGTGGACGCCTGATTGTTTCTTCTTTTCTCATCCTTGTTCTCCAGGTGGACGCCTGATTGCTATCATTTCCATTCTTCATCCTTATTCTCCAGGTGGACGCCTGATTGCTTTTTCTTTCTTCATCCTTGTTCTCCAGGTGGACGCATGATTGCTATTTCTTTTCTTCATCCTTATTCTCCAGGTGGACGCCTGATTGCCTTTTCCTCTCTTCATCCTTGTTCTCCAGGTGGACGCCTGATTGCTATTTCCTTTCTTCATCCTTGTTATCCAGGTGGACGCCTGATTGCTTTTTCCTTTCTTCATCCTTGTTCTCCAGGTGGACGTCTGATTGCTTCTTCCATTCTTCATCCTTGTTCTCCAGGTGGACGCCTGATTGCTATTTCAATTCTTCATCCTTCGTGCTGCTTTGTTCTTGCTTGCTGGGGATAATACCACTGTGGGAGTCTCCTTTCTTCCCCTCCTTCAAATTCAATTTTTTTTTTTGGTTTATTTATTTATTTATTTATTTATTTTCTCTCAACACTGCTGGGGATAAAAGTGTTATCTTCTTTGGATAACGTTGTTGAGAATAATGTTGCTAGGGAATTTTATCCCTTCAAATCGATGCTTCATTCTTCTGGAAGCTGCTGGGGATGATAATGGCTTTTGCTTTTTCTAAACACAAATTTCATCTCCTTGGTTCTGTCTGCTGGGGATCAACTTCCTCCATTGGAAACTTATTATGTTGGGGGCAACCCTAGTTCAAAGACCACTTCCTTGGTGCTATCTTTATTCTTCCCCAAATGGGTACCTGATTTCCAGAAAATTTTCTAACTGAAAAGAAACTTTTCTGCCCCAGTTTGACAATCTTTATCATGCATTTCCGTTATAAATGCTATTTCTTTTACCTGTTTCAAATCAAACAAAATTTGTTAGTTTAAAATGCGGTGGTTGGTTGTGATACTCCTACTGGGATGGCTTTTCCCTTTCTCCTTCCTTGCTCTGCGTCCCACAACTTGTTGGGGATGATATTATTTGCTGGGGATAATCCTTTTCTGCTGGGGATATCCCTCTTCTTTCGTGGCATGGCTCGGAAACTTGCATTTTTCCGTCCTTTTAGTCTCATATAAATTTCCCAAATCATGCTCATTGCTCTCCTTGATTTGTCCACGGGCCTTGGCCTTGAGGTTTTAATAACCTTTGATTTTAGCAAGGATATCCCTCTTGACACTCGTTGATCCTTTTGTCAATCTCCTTTTGCTGGAGATATCTTTCTTGATACTGGCCCCGCGCTTGTTCCTTGCTGACTATACCATTTGTATGTACTAGTCAGATCTTATCTTGGAAAGCTGATAGCCTATTTTGAAGTCATTTCCCACTGGTTCTGACCAAACAGACTCTACTGGGGAATTTTCTATGAAAGGAGAAAGATATAAAGGGACAGAATAAAAGACAAAGGAAAAAGATGACTCTTTAACAAAAGAAACTATAAATAAAAACCTATCAAACGCAGATGCCGACTCTAATGGTCATGACATGCATATGTGGCCTATCCTCCGCCGTCAATCCTTTCAAGATCTTTCCTTGGCGATTCCCCATCTGATTCCCAATCTTATTCGACTTGTAGTGCCCGAAGGGTTTTCACTATAAAGTCTCTCTCATTTTGGTTTTTATCTCAGCTTTCATCGTCTTATGGTGTCCGTAAAGATTTTCACCTATAAGACTCTCTCATTTGTATCATTTTTCAGCTGGGGATTTGGAGTGTTGCCGGTATGACTCTCTCTGCTGGAGATTAGAGTCCTTTCTGTTGTGGAACAGAATGTTATGTTTGCCGGTAAGACTCTCATTTGTCTGACTTGGCATCTTTTGCAGACTGGCAAGAAGGTCTTTGTTTGAAAAGTAATGTGGGTTTTTGGACAGGCTAGAAAGAAAGGGTATTAAAAGCTCAAAAATAAAATAAATTTGGGGTTTAAAATTACAACTTTCGGAACCAATTTTGCTTACCACAAGCGCAACCCTTGCCCCAGTTTCTTGCTTGGGGATTATTTATTTATAATTAAAAAAAAATTTAAATTTTTATTACACCATGCACACTGTGACCATTGTGGCCATTATGCACCCTATGACCGAGCCGTGAAGCGCCTACGTATCCTCTTTGAGGAATCAGGTCAAACGTAGTTCCCAATTCCTCATTTTTCTTCTGACTTTCCTTTGTTTTTTGTTATCATTTTTTCCCTTCTTATTTTTTTCGTTTTTTTTTTATTGATTTTTTTTTCTTCTCTTTACCTTCCAGGCTCGTATTTCCTAGTCGTTGCTTTTGATTCCGAACGAGGGGTATGAAAGAAAATAAATAAGGCTCAAAAGGGATAACGAAGGATAAAGTGTTTAGGTAGCAGAACAAAATGCCTTCGTCATTCCAGTCTTCAAAACATGCCAAGTGCAAACAGCACAATTGATCATAGATTTATAGTCTCTTCCGATGGTGCTGGACTTGACAATTATGTTAAACACTTGCTTTTTCAATTGTCATTTCTAAAGCACTGTTGGGCGACACTCTCACTCTTATGAACGACCCTCATGCCAATTTGGCGAATCTTGCATTTAACGGTTTTCTTTATGTTTTACTTGCCCCAGTTCCACATGACTCGGGCTTCAAATAATCTCAAACCGTTCTATTTCCTTTAAATGCTTTGATCACCTTCCCGGGGTTTTATGATTAACCTTTAAGATTAGGCCCAAACTGTGTGCGCATGTCATGTCACTAGAATCGGTGCTGAACAAAAATGATAAAATGACCAAACAAAAAGATGGCTGGAAATAATAAAAGACCGGCTTTTGTATTAGACTACCGGGTTTGAATAATAAAACAAACAAAACAACCAGAATAAAATCCTAACACAGCCTTGACAAAACTTAAACAAACTAATATGACAAACTGGAAAGATAAGAAGGTTTGACACAAGACAATATTTGAACTACAACTCTAAGAATAATTCGATCAACAGAAATGACAACAAAATAAGCCGCCACAAGCTTCTCTCTTGCTAACCAAGGAACGGAGCGTCCTCCCACTTTATCAAAACTGACATCTTAGCCACTGAGCTTCGCATCAGTATTGCCCAGACCATTGCCAACTTCCATATCATCAACTTTAGTCAACAAGTCCCAATAGGATTCGAGTGCTTCTGTTATCAGGCCTGATCCCCGCAAAGTGTGCTTCTGGGTCTTGTATTTCCGGCTTACCACAAACCAACCACCTTAACTTTCTTTGTGATTCAAAGCGAAACAGGTTAGAATGGACTCCGTCGGTCCCCATTATTAATAACATCTTTTCCTTTTTTTTTATTTTTCTTTTTTCATTTTTCTTCTTTTTTCGATTTTTTTTTCATTTTTTTCGATTTTTTTTTCTTCATTTTTTCTTCATTTTTTTTTATATCTTTTCCTCTTTTTTTCATTTTTTTTTTTCATTTTTTTTCATTTTTTTTTCGATTTTTTTTGTTGTGGTCGAATCTTATGGAGATTGCCTACGTATCATGACCCCGCATGAATCAGACCTTGCGTAGTTCGGACCAATAAACAATAAACATTTTTTATCAATTTTCATATTAAAACATACTGGGTTTCAATGGTTTGAAGATTACTTACAAACTTGAAAATCAAATAACCCACATATTTTAATCAAAAGATTTATACTCTCAAAACAAAAAAGGCCAACTTCCTTTCCCCGTTTGACAAATGCAACCAAATGGCTATTTTTGCAAATGTGGCCCCTTCCAAATCTCACATGAATTTTGAGGTCGGGGAGGATTATTTTATGACACTTTACAAACTTGTCCGTTCTTTTACGAAAATAGTCTTTCGACAACTGAAAGATACTCTAAGACTATTTCGGCAAGAACGGTTTAAGATGCGGCCGAAGCTAGCTCGGCTTATTTTTGACAAAAAAAATCTAAACGGTATTTACCTGACCGTTAACTCTTTGTTTTTTGTTTTTTTTTAAAAAAAATTACAATAAAAACCGGTTGTTGCAAACATGGCCCTTCAGCGCTTCGGGGGCGAAGATTTTTTAAGGTTGTGTGGGTCAACTAGACCAAAATCCTAAACATGACCCAAAAGGTGGCTGTTTATGCAAAGTCAGCCTTCCGGCGTCCTTTTCGGGAACATTCGGCTATGTCTTGACAAAACAGCGTCACCCGACTTCTTTATGACAAAATTAAAATTTGACATATTATTTCGGCTATTTTTTTAGCAAAAGGGGAGGTTGGATACCACCCGACTTATTTATGACAAAATTAAAATTCTGACATGTTTTTTTTGTATTTATTTGTTTTTGGCTATTTTAGCAAAAAGGGAGGGTTGGATACCACCCGACTTATTTATGACAAAATTAAAATTCTGACATGTTTTTTTTTGTATTTATTTGTTTTTGGCTATTTTAGCAAAAAGGGGGGTTGGACCCGATGAGGGTTGCCTACGTATCTCACATCCGGTGAGAATCAAACCTGCGTAGTTCGGGCAAATTAACCGAACTATTTTAAAACAGGATTTTTTTTTCTTTTTCAGCAACAAATAACAAAACTACTTTCAAAGCACGACTCTTTTCATTTTCATTTTGGCATTTTCAGAACCAAATAAAAAAAACTATTTTAAAAGTAAGATTCTTTTTCATTGTCATTTTCAGGGGAAGACAAACTATTTTCCTTTTTATATATTTTTTATTTTATTTTTTTATTTTGTAAAAAAAAATAAGACAGAAACTTTTTTTTCTTCTATTTTTCCTTTGCTTAAAACAAACTAATAAAACATTTTTTTTCATTTTCTCAAAATTTCGTCAGAATTTGACAGTATTTGGGCATTGGTTTTTTTTTTCAAAAATAAATAATCAACTCCCTAACCGCTATTTCTCTTTTTTTTTCAGTTTTAAAATATTATTTCTCATATTCAAAAGTCAGTCAACACACAAGTCCGAATCAAACAAATGCGCAAGTAGCAGCAAGTAAGATGCATCAGGATGGCCATTTTCATTTTTTGGTACACCTGTCCTAGACAGACTCAACCCCTGTGTTGAGCCTCCAAAGTCAAATGCACGTGATGCAAACAAGCGCTCCTACTAGGGATCCGACATGAAGCTGATTTATTCTAAGTGAAAAAACCTGAGGCATATTGTTCTAGCCCTGGCTCACCCAAGTGGACAGCTTGAGCCGAAGTGGGGGCAACGTACCGGGAGCACGAAAGTCTGCCCGACCTAGTTACTTGTCTCAACTTCGTCTTATTTGGTATGACTTCTAACATAAAGGTGGGCCACGCGCACGTGTACACCATAAGTTCAGAAGACTCAGAAAGAAGAAGGGTTTCGTAGCAGTTGTATATACACAATTAAGATAATATTAAAGCGGTAAAAGCATCATTTAGCACATTAGGCATATATCATGTAAAAATCAGATAATAAATAAAGCCAACTATAACAATTATTTTAAGCTCGAATTCTTGAACCCTGAACCAGTGGTTCTGGGTTTCTTCCCCAGCAGAGTCGCCAGAGCTGTCACACCTCCTTCTTCCGCCCCCACGGGGGTACAGGGAGTTTTTTCCAATTAAAGAACAATCGAAACGGGATTTATTTATTTATTTCAGAGTCGCCACTTGGGAGATTTAGGGTGTCCCAAGTCACCAATTTAATCCCGAATCGAGGAAAATATTCGACTTTCCAAATGAAGTCTGCGAACCAGAAATTCTAAGTAAGGAATTCTATTGACCCGAGTGAAGGTGTTAGGCACCCCCGAATCCCGTGGTTCTAGCACGGTCGCTTAAACTGTTGTAATGGCTAAAATATCTGATTTTAATACATGTTCAAAAACTATAGTGCAATTTTAACTTTTAACCGCTTTTATTGTTATTATTATTATTTTTACAAGAATGTGAACATTGTTTAAAAGATGTCTTTGGATTACGTCACATGAAATGCACCCGCAATCCGGAACACATTTTATTCAATGTTTTGGGATTTGGATTTGGGTCGCAAAAATGCGCACCCGTGTTTAAGAATGTATTATTATTAACATCGTGCCTAAAGCGATTAACGTATTGTTATTTATGGGTAAGACCGTGGAATTCACTAAACAGTCCATCCCGAATTCTAAATACTCAATTAAACATTTATTGAGGGCCCCGCAATTGGTGCATTTTATTGGGCGAGGCTCATCTCATTTATTTTTAAAAGACAATCCTAAAATGCCTACATTATTTTCTATTAAATCTGTCTCTACAAAATAAAATAAAAAAATATCTTAATTTATTTACATGCTGAAATTAACCAATAATATTTACTCTAAACAATATTTCTACCAAGTTCCTACTAGATGGCCTATTCGTTTGATTTTTGACTCGACGAAATTACTACACCATTTATTTATTTAGGCAACATATGCAGATAGTTCAACTGTTAAGCTATCGTCGAATGTTTCACTATGTGTATTAAATACCTACATGATTCTGATTTTTTACAAGCTAAATAATTTGTACATACAAATAAAAATCATAATATAATTAAAGCTAATTCAGAATTTCAACTCTTCAGTTTTCGTATTCATGCTTCATATTCGGATTACAATAACCGGCTTTCTAGTTGTGTACCTCATATTGGAAGCAAAAGAAAATGAAGATGAGAATCAGCAGCAGTAATAACAGTACAACACAGCAACAACAGCCCAGCAACAGTAACACCCCAGTAACAGACCGGTGGAGTAGTAATCCCAAAACAATGCTTCCAACTTTTATGAAACAACAACAATTAATGCTGATTTCAAACAATGAAAGAAAGCAGAATATTTTTTTTGTTTTTTTTTATTTTTTATTTGAAGGTTTGAATATTTTTCGGAATTTTTCTCTCTCTTAAATATTCAGCTCTTTTTTTTCTCTGTTTGTGTTTTTCTGTTCTGTCTATCTGTTCTCTTTTTTTTTCAGATTCATTCCTCTGTGTTCCTCTGTCTGTCCGTTCTTTCATTATTCAAGACCTTCTATATATAACACATTCCCAATCTCAATTAAAATCAATCACTTTCTCCTACCAAACCCATTATCTTCTCACTCATCCCCATTACATTAAATAAATATATCAACACCACCCCATTATATTTTGTCCCCCATGCTTCACTAAACAAATACAAGATTCCTCCCCACTAAATTTTGTCTTGTCCCCTCTTTATATTAAACAACTATATCACAACCCACCCCATTACATTTTGTCCCCCATGCTTCACATAAAAAATTACAAAAATGTACAACTACTAAACTACCCCTCCGACCTTGTTGCAATTACTATTTTACCCCCAAACGTACTGCGATTTACCAAATTACCCCCATCAGCTATAACAAATCAATTAATCAAACTCAACCAAAATATAGCCAATATGACCAATTTCTACATAAATTCAAACAACAAATCTCATGAACATGATTTCTTCAACATTTCAACAACAAATCACATGAACATGATTTCTTCAACATTTCAACAACAAATCACATGAACACAAATTGAACAACAAAGAACTACTAAAATTTGATTGAACAATATTTTTAGCAACAAACAAATCTATTTTCAGATTCAACAACAATAACAACAAACAAGTATATTTAGATTTCTAAATTCAATAATATTGAACTTAAAATTAACTCTAACAACATTACAACAGACAATTCCTATATTAAACTTTAAACAAGATTATGAGACAAATTCAAGAAATAATCATAAATGGTAAACAAGAAATCAAGCTATACAAATTTCGGATTCAAGAACAAACAAACAAAGTATGAACATGAATGAAATCTATTTTAAACAACAAACATGATGGATTCAAACGATTAAATCAACATATTTCCCTTAACACAACTAAATTCTTTTAGACAAATAACAAGATCGACGAAGAAACAATTATGAACTTAAACTTGAACTTAACAATATTAACAATTTCTAAAAATACATAAACACATGAAACAAATTGAAGAAACAATTAATTAAACTTCAATTTGTATCTCACCAATATTAGACTAACAACTTTTACCTAAACAATAAAACAAACATGAAATAAACATGAAAAACCACTAATTAAATTTCCATTTGAAATCTGAAAATTAATTCAATCAAAACACATGAACAAACTAAAAATTAATTCAACGATGAACAACGAACAAAACAAGAATCAAATATTTAACGATTTTAACTTTGAGAAATATAAAAACGAAATATGGACAAAAATAAAACTCAAAAACAACTAACCGGAGATGAATCAACGACGAACTCGATCATAAACAATCTGTCCGGGTTTCGACTCAAATAAAAAAATAAACCTTCGAACTTTGACGAGATGAAGGAGATGAAGAAACGTGAAGCAGAAACACGAAGCAACTGCTGCGACGAGCAGCAGCAGCAGTCCATCGAGTGGGGAAGAAGAAGCAGCATGAAGCATTAGCAGCGGGGAGCAGAAACGGAGGAAGCAACATGGCTTCACAGTAGAGCTGGTCGACGCACCTGTGCGTGCTCGTCCATGGCGGAGAAGCAGCAGCTCGGAGGAGAAGGAACAGCAGCAACATGAGTAACTGAAACGTGAGCAGCAGTGCTGTCATGGCGAAGAGGCAGCAGCGACGCAGCAGCACGACGGAGCAACGGTGGAGCTCGTTTTTGGGCTGGTTTCGAGCAGCTCTCATTGCTGTGTTTTGGAGAACGGAGCAGCTTGGTCGTTTGGACTTGAGGTTGAGAAGATGGAAGCAGAAGGACCTCCATGGATGACGAAGGAACAGCAGTAGCAGCTGCAACGACTGGAAGAAAACGCAGCAACAATGGCGGACGTGAAGCTACTCCAATGGTCGTTTGGTTTCGACAACGGGAAATGGGGGGGGGGGGAAGCAGCCATGGCTGCTCGTGTTGGGGTCGATGGGACGATGGATAATGTCGTGTGTGTGTGTGTGTGTGTGTGTTGAGGTGGTGGAGCCGTGAGGAAGGGCAGCCATGGGAGGTGGGGCTTGGAGGTTGGAGAAGATGAAGATAGGAGGGGGGCGGATGGCTTAGCTCTTTTTTAGGGTTTTCTTTTGTTTTGTTTTGTGTTGTTTTTTTGAAATGTAAGATAATAGGGGTGTTGGGTTATGGACTGGGTCGACCCAGTTCGAAATGGACTGGGTCGTTTGGGAAGATTGGGTCATTTTTTGGGCCTGTGGCTTGAAATCGAAGAAGAGGCCAAATTCCGACTTTCTTTATATTTTTGCTCTCTTTTCTTCTTTTATTTTTCTAAAACTAAATTATAAAAAATACTTAAATTATTATTAAGAACTAAATTAAGTTATAAAAGCGCAAATTAACTCCCAATAACAATTAACGCATAATTAAGTAATAATTAAGCATAAAATTGTATATTTGGACATTAAATGCTAAAAATGCAAACGATGCCTATTTTTGTAATTTTTATTTTTTGTAAAACAAACTTAGTTACTAACAATTGAATAATTAAATCCTACATGCGAAATGCGACATATTTTTTTATTTTTAATAATTTAACAAATAAACATGCACAGACAAACATACAAATAGTTACACAAAATATCACAAAATATCACAAAATTGCACACCAAGAAAAATTATTTTATTTTTGAATTTTTTGGGAGTAATTCTCATATAGGGCAAAAATCACGTGCTTACAGCTGCCCCTCTTTGCCCGAAGACACGAAGGGTTTTTGTGCAAAGATAAAGCGAGCGATTTTTGCCCATCCGAGTACTCCGTGTGAAGCATTTTTTTGAAAAAGATTTGACCGAACCTTTGCTTCAAAGGTTTCCTACATATCCTGGGCTAAACAGGAATCAGGTCAATGTAGTTCAGGAAGTTTTGGTAGCTGGGACTACCGTGGGACTGCAATGTTACTGTTGTTGCATGCTATTACCACTGCTTATTGATCTCCTTGTTACACCGTGCTTAAAAGAAAACAAGAAGCTAGGCTAGAGTGCAATCTGTTTTTGTTGCCTTGCTTCCTTGTCTGCACGCATTTCTTCCGGTGCTTTTCTTCTTTTGACACATGTACTTGAGCTTGTACTGTGACCTCTTGTTGCAACCTTCTGTTTCCCGGTGCCGGGGAATTTTATTGTTTCCTGCTGGGGATTCCTATTGTAACCCTCTGTTTTATTGTCCTCTGACTTGATCTTGAAATGTATGTCTCTGTTGTATGGGCGGGCTCCCAACTTCAATACTTGAAAATTAAAGACTGAAATGTATGCCTCTGTTATCTGGGCGGGCTCCCAACTTCAATGCTCGAAATATAAAGACTGAAATGTATGCCTCTGTTATCTGGGCGGGCTCCCAACTTCAATGCTTGAAATGTAAAGACTGAAATGTATGCCTCTGTTATCTGGGCGGGCTCCTAACATCAATGCTTGAAATGTAAAGACTGAAATGTATGTCTCTGTTATCTGGGCGGGCTCCCAACTTCAAATAAACAACTTTTGAAATAAACGTCATTCCTCTCTTCAGGCGGGCTCCTGACTTCAACAACAACTTCTAAAATAAAATGCCTTTCCTCTCTTCAGGCGGGCTCCTGATTTCAACAACAACTTTGAAAATAATCGCCATTCCTCTCTTCAGGTGGGCTCTTGACTTCAACAACAACTTCTAAAATAAAATGTCTTTCCTCTCTTCAGGCGGGCTCCTGATTTCAACAACAACTTTGAAAATAATCGTCATTCCTCTCTTCAGGCGGGCTCCTGACTTCAACCAATAAATCGTCATTCTATTCTTCAGGGGGATCCTGACTTCAACAACTTCTTTTTTTTTCCAGGGGGCTCCTGACTTCAACCAATAAATCGCCATTCTGTTCTTCAGGGGGCTCCTGACTTCAACAACTTTTCAAAAAATGCCATTCCTTTCTTTGGATGGCGAGATTTCAACAACCCTTTTTTAAAAACGCCTTTCCTTTCTTCAGGCGGGCTCCTAACTTCAACCAATACATCGCCATTCTGTTCTTCAGGAGGGCTCCTGACTTCAACCAATAAATCGCCATTCTGTTCTTCAGGGGGGCTCCTGACTTCAACAACTTTTCAAAAAATGCCATTCCTTTCTTTGGATGGCGAGATTTCAACAACCCTTTTTTTTAAAAACGCCTTTCCTTTCTTCAGGCGGGCTCCTGACTTCAACCAATAAATCGCCATTCTGTTCTTCAGGTGGGCTCCTGACTTCAACCAATAAATCGCCATTCTATTCTCCAGGGGGTCTCCTGACTTGAACCGATAAATCGCCATTCTGTTCTTCAGGGGGGCTCCTGACTTCAACAACTTTTCAAAAAATGCCATTCCTTTCTTTGGATGGCGAGATTTCAACAACCCTTTTTTAAAAACGCCTTTCCTTTCTTTAGGCGGGCTCCTGATTTCAACCAATAAATTGCCATTCTATTCTTCAGGGGGCTCCTGACTTCAACCAATACATCGTCATTCTGTTCTTCAGGGGGGCTCCTAACTTCAACCAATAAATCGTCATTCTGTTCTTCAGGGGGGCTCCTGACTTCAACAACTTTAAAAATGAAATCATATTTGAGGGCGGATGAACCCGACATATCCTATTTGAGGGCGGATGAACCCGACATATCCTATTCGAGGGCGGATGAACTCGACATATCCTATTCGAGGGCGGATGAACCCGACATATCCTATTCGAGGGCGGATGAACCCGACATATCCTATTCGAGGGCGGATGAAGCCGACATATCCTATTCGAGGGCGGATGAACCCGACATATCCTATTTGAGGGCGGATGAACCCGAAATATCCTATTCGAGGGCGGATGAACCCGAAATATCCTATTCGAGGGCGGATGAACCCGAAATATCCTATTCGAGGGCGGATGAACCCGAAATATCCTATTCGAGGGCGGATGAACCCGAAATATCCTATTCGAGGGCGGATGAACCCGAAATATCCTATTCGAGGGCGGATGAACCCGAAATATCCTATTCGAGGGCGGATGAACCCGAAATATCCTATTCGAGGGCGGATGAACCCGAAATATCCTATTCGAGGGCGGATGAACCCGAAATATCCTATTCGAGGGCGGATGAACCCGAAATATCCTATTCGAGGGCGGATGAACCCGAAATATCCTATTCGAGGGCGGATGAACCCGAAATATCCTATTCGAGGGCGGATGAACCCGAAATATCCTATTCGAGGGCGAATGAACCCGACATATCCTATTCGAGGGCGGATGAACCCAAAATATCCTATTTGAGGGCGGATGATCCCATTTTCAAAATCTTGGAATTGTCTTACCTCCGACTGTTTTTCTTTGAATCGTGTTGTCTTGCTATTTTTTAAAACTTGAATTGATTTCCTCGTTCTTCCGAGAAAATTTTCGACAATGGCAGAAAATCTTCTGCCCCAGTTTTGGTGTTTTTCCTTGTTCTCCAGGTGGACGCCTGACTTATGATATTTCAACTGTTCTTCCTTGTTCTCCAGGTGGATGCCTGATTGCTGATACTTCAACTGTTCTTCCTTGTTCTCCAGGTGGACGCCTGACTTCTAATACTTCAACTGTATTCCCTTATTCTCCAGGTGGGCGCCTGACTGCTGATACTTCATTGTTCATCCTTGTTCTCCAGGTGGACGCCTGATTGCCAATACTTCTTCTGCTCTTCCTTGTTCTCCAGGTGGACGCCTGATTGCTTTTTCCTTTCTTTATCCATGTTCTCCAGGTGGACGCCTGATTGCTTTTTCCTTTCTTCATCCTTGTTCTCCAGGTGGACGCCTGATTGCTATTTCCTTTCTTCATCCTTGTTCTCCAGGTGGACGCCTGATTGCTCTTTTCTTTTCTTCATCCTTGTTCTCCAGGTGGACGCCTGATTGCTATTTCTTTTCTTCATCCTTGTTCTCCAGGTGGACGCCTGATTGCTATTTCCTTTCTTCATCCTTGTTCTCCAGGTGGACGCCTGATTGCTTTTTCCTTTCTTCATCCTTGTTCTCCAGGTGGACGCCTGATTGCCATTTCCTTTCTTCATCCTTGTTCTCCAGGTGGACGCCTGATTGCCATTTCCTTTCTTCTTCCTTGTTCTCCAAGTGGACGCTTGATTACTTCTTCCTTTCTTCTTCCTTATTCTCCAGGTGGACGCCTGATTACTTCTTCCTTTCTTCATCCTTGTTCTCCAGGTGGACGCCTGATTGCTATTTCCTTTTTTTCATCCTTGTTCTACAGGTAGACGTCTGATTGCTATTTCTTTTCTTCATCCTTGTTCTCCAGGTGGACGCCTGATTGCTAATTCTTTTCTTCATCCTTGTTCTCCAGGTGGACGCCTGATTGCTTTTTCCTTTCTTCATCTTTGTTCTCCAGGTGGACGCCTGATTGCTTCTTCTTTTCTCATCCTTGTTCTCTAGGTGGATGCATGATTGCTAATTCTTTTCTTCATCCTTGTTCTCCAGGTGGACGCCTGATTGCTTTTTCCTTTCTTCATCCTTGATCTCCAGGTGGACGTCTGATTGCTTCTTCTTTTCTCATCCTTGTTCTCTAGGTGGACGCCTGATTGCTATCATTTCCATTCTTCATCCTTATTCTCCAGGTGGACGCCTGATTGCTTTTTCTTTCTTCATCCTTGTTCTCCAGGTGGACGCCTGATTGCTATTTCTTTTCTTCATCCTTGTTCTCCAGGTTGACGCCTGATTGCCTTTTCCTCTCTTCATCCTTGTTCTCCAGGTGGACGCCTGATTGCTATTTCCTTTCTTCATCCTTGTTATCCAGGTGGACGCTTGATTGCTTTTTCCTTTCTTCATCCTTATTCTCCAGGTGGACGCCTGATTGCTTCTTCCATTCTTCATCTTTGTTCTCCAGGTGGACGCCTGATTGCTATTTCAATTCTTCATCCTTCGTGCTGCTTTGTTCTTGCTTGCTGGGGATAATACCAATGTGGGAGTCTCCTTTCTTCCCCTCCTTCAAATTCAAATTTTTTTTTTTTGGTTTTTTTTTTATTTATTTATTTTCTCTCAACACTGCTGGGGATAAAAGTGTTATCTTCTTTGGATAACGTTGTTGAGAATAACGTTGCTAGGGAATTTTATCCCTTCAAATCGATGTTTCATTCTTCTAGAAGCTGCTGGGGATGATAATGGCTTTTGTTTTTTCTAAACACAAATTTCATCTCCTTGGTTCTGTCTGCTGGGGATCAACTTCCTCCATTGGAAACTTATTATGTTGGGGGCAACCCTGGTTCAAAGACCACTTCCTTGGTGCTATCTTTATTCTTTCCCAAATGGGTACCTGATTTCCAGAAAATTTTCTAACTGAAAAGAAACTTTTCTGCCCCAGTTTGACAATCTTTATCATGCATTTCCATTATAAATGCTATTTCTTTTACTTGTTTCAAATCAAACAAAATTTGTTAGTTTAAAACGCGGTGGTTGGTTGTGATACTCCTACTAGGATGACTTTTCCCTTTCTCTTTCCTTGCTCTGCGTCCCACAACTTGTTGGGGATGATATTATTTGCTGGGGATAATCCTTTTCTGCTGGGGATATCCCTCTTCTTTCGTGGAATGGCTCGGAAACTTGCATTTTTTCGTCCTTTTAGTCTCATATAAATTTCCCAAATCATGCTCATTGCTCTCCTTGATTTGTCCACGGGCCTTGGCCTTGAGGTTTTAATAACCTTTGATTTTAGCAAGGATATCCCTCTTGACACTCGTTGATCCTTTTGTCAATTTCCTTTTGCTGGAGATATCTTTCTTGATACTGGCCTCGCGCTTGTTCCTTGCTGACTATACCATTTGTATGTACTAGTCAGATCTTATCTTGGAAAGCTGATGGCCTATTTTGAAGTCATTTCCCACTGGTTCTGACCAAACAGACTCTACTGGGGAATTTTCTATGAAAGGAGAAAGATATAAAGGGACAGAATAAAAGACAAAGGAAAAAGATGACTCTTTAACAAAAGAAACTATAAATAAAAACCTATCAAACGCAGATGCCGACTCTAATGGTCATGACATGCATATGTGGCCTATCCTCCGCCGTCAATCCTTTCAAGATCTTCCCTTGGCAATTCCCCATCTGATTCCCAATCTTATTCGACTTATAATGCCCGAAGGGTTTTCACTATCAAGTCTCTCTCATTTTGGTTTTTCTCTCAGCTTTCATCGTCTTATGGTGTCCGTAAAGATTTTCACCTATAATACTCTCTCATTTGTATCATTTTTCAGCTGAGGATTTGGAGTGTTGCCGGTATGACTCTCTCTGCTGGAGATTAGAGTCCTTTCTGTTGTGGAACAGAATATTATGTTTGCCGGTAAGACTCTCATTTGTCTGACTTGGCATCTTTTGCAGACTGGCCAGAAGGTCTTTGTTTGAAAAGTAATGTGGGTTTTGGACAGGCTAGAAAGAAAGGGTATTAAAAGCTCAAGAATAAAATAAATTTGGGGTTTAAAATTACAACTTTCGGAACCAATTTTGCTTACCACAAACACAACTCTTGCCCCAGTTTCTTGCTTGGGGATTATTTATTTATAATTAAAAAAAATTTAAATTTTTATTACACCATGCACACTGTGACCATTGTGGCCATTATGCACCCTATGACCGAGCCGTGAAGCGCCTACGTATCCTCTTTGAGGAATCAGGTCAAACGTAGATCCCAATTCCTCATTTTTCTTCTGACTTTCCTTTGTTTTTTGTTATCATTTTTTCCCTTCTTATTTTTTTCGTTTTTTTTTATTGATTTTTTTTTTGATTGATTTTTTTTTCTTCTCTTTACATTCCAGGCTCGTATTTCCTAGTCGTTGCTATTGATTCCGAACGAGGGGTATGAAAGAAAATAAATAAGGCTCAAAAGGGGTAACGAAGGATAAAGTGTTTAGGTAGCAGAACAAAATGCCTTCGTCATTCCAGTCTTCAAAACATGTCAAGTGCAAACAGCACAATTGATCATAGATTTATAGTCTCTTCCGATGGTGCTGGACTTGACAATTATGTTAAACACTTGCTTTTTCAATTGTCATTTCTAAAGCACTGTTGGGCGACACTCTCACTCTTATGAACGACCCTCATGCCAATTTGGCGAATCTTGCATTTAACGGTTTTCTTTATGTTTTACTTGCCCCAGTTCCACATGACTCAGGCTTCAAATAATCTCAAACCGTTCTTATTTCCTTTAAATGCTTTGATCACCTTCCCGGGGTTTTATGATTAACTTTTAAGATTAGGCCCAACTGTGTGCGCATGTCATGTCACTAGAATCGGTGCTGAACAAAAATGATAAAATGACCAAACAAAAAGATGACTGGAAATAATAAAAGACCGGCTTTTGTATTAGACTACCGGCGAAATGGTTTGAATAATAAAACAAACAAAACAACCAGAATAAAATCCTAACACAGCCTTGACAAAACCTAAACAAACTGATATGACAAACTGGAAAGATAAGAAGGTTTGACACAAGACAATATTCGAACTACAACTCTAAGAATAATTCGGTCAATAGAAATGACAACAAAATAAGCCGCCACAAGCTTCTCTCTTGCTAACCAAGGAACGGAGCGTCCTCCCACTTTATCAAAACTGACATCTTAGCCACTGAGCTTCGCATTAGTATTGCCCAGACCATTGCCAACTTCCATATCATCAAGTTTAGTCAACAAGTCCCAATAGGATTCGAGTGTTTCTGTTATCAGGCCTGATCCCCGCAAAGTGTGCTTCTGGGTCTTGTATTTCCGGCTTACCACAAACCAACCACCTTAACTTTCTTTGTGATTCAAAGCGAAACAGGTTAGAATGGACTCCGTCGGTCCCCATTATTAATAACATCTTTTCCTTTTTTTTTCATTTTTTTCTTTCATTTTTTTTCCTTTTTTTTCGATTTTATTTTTATTTTTGTGATTCAAAGCGAAACAGATTAGAATGGACTCCGTCGGTCCCCATTATTAATAACATCTTTTCCTCTCTTTTTTCATTTTCTTCTTTCATTTTTTTTTCATTTTTTTCGATTTTTTTTTTGTTGTGGTCGAATCTTATGGAGATTGCCTACGTATCATGAATCAGACCTTGCGTAGTTCGGACCAATAAACAATAAACATTTTTTATCAATTTTCATATTAAAACATACTGGGTTTCAATGGTTTGAAGATTACCTACAAACTTGAAAATCAAACAACCCACATATTTTAATCAAAAGATTTATACTCTCAAAACAAAAAAGGCCAACTTCCTTTCCTCGTTTGACAAATGCAACCAAATGGCTATTTTTGCAAATGTGGCCCCTTCCAAATCTCACATGAATTTTGAGGCCGGGGAGGATTATTTTATGACACTTTACAAACTTGTCCGTTCTTTTACGAAAATAGTCTTTCGACAACTGAAAGATACTCTAAGACTATTTCGGCAAGAACGGTTTAAGACGCGGCCGAAGCTGGCTCGGCTTATTTTTGACAAAAAAAATCTAAACGGTATTTACCTGACCGTTAACTCTTTGTTTTTTGTTTTTTTTTCAAAAAATAATTACAATAAAAACCGGGTGTTGCAAACATGGCCCTTCAGCGCCTCGGGGGCGAAGATTTTTTAAGGTTGTGTGGGTCAACTGGACCAAAATCCTAAATATGACCCAAAAGGTGGCTGTTTATGCAAAGTCAGCCTTCCGGCGTCCTTTTCGGGAACATTCGGCTATGTCTTGACAAAACAGCGTCACCCGACTTCTTTATGACAAAATTAAAATTTGACATATTATTTCGGCTATTTTTTTAGCAAAAGGGGAGGTTGGATACCACCCGACTTATTTATGACAAAATTAAAATTCTGACATGTTTTTTTTGTATTTATTTGTTTTTGGCTATTTTAGCAAAAAGGGAGGGTTGGATACCACCCGACTTATTTATGACAAAATTAAAATTCTGACATATTTTTTTTTGTATTTATTTGTTTTTGGCTATTTTAGCAAAAAGGGGGTTGGACCCGATGAGGGTTGCCTACGTATCTCACATCCGGTGAGAATCAAACCTGCGTAGTTCGGGCAAATTAACCGAACTATTTTAAAACAGGATTTTTTTTTCTTTTTCAGCAACAAATAACAAAACTACTTTCAAAGCACGACTCTTTTCATTTTCATTTTGGCATTTTCAGAACCAAATAAAAAAAACTATTTTAAAAGTAAGATTTTTTTTCATTGTCATTTTCAGGGAAGACAAACTATTTTCCTTTTTATATATTTTTTATTTTATTTTTTTATTTTTTTAAAAAAAATAAGACAGAAACTTTTTTTTCCTTCTATTTTTCCTTTGCTTAAAACAAACTAATAAAACATTTTTTTTTCATTTTCTCAAAATTTCGTCAGAATTTGATAGTATTTGGGCATTGGTTTTTTTTTTCAAAAATAAATAATCAACTCCCTAACCGCTATTTCTTTTTTTTTTCAGTTTTAAAATATTATTTCTGATATTCAAAAGTCAGTCATCACACAAGTCTGAATCAAACAAATGCGCAAGTAGCAGCAAGTAAGATGCATCAGGATGGTCATTTTCATTTTTTGGTACACCTGTCCTAGACAGACCCAACCCCTGTGTTGAGCCTCCAAAGTCAAATGCACGTGATGCAAACAAGCGCTCCTACTAGGGATCCGGCATGAAGCTGAGTTATTCTAAGTGAAAAAACCTGAGGCATATTGTTCTAGCCCTGGCTCACCCAAGTGGACAGCTTGAGCCGAAGTGGGGGCAACGTACCGGGAGCACGAAAGTCTGCCCGGCCTAGTTACTTATCTCAACTTCGCCTTATTTGGTATGACTTCTAACATAAAGGTGGGCCACGCGCACGTGTACACCATAAGTTCAGAAGACTAGAAAGAAGAAGGGTTTCGTAGCAGTTGTATATACACAATTAAGATAATATTAAAGCGGTAAAAGCATCATTTAGCACATTAGGCATATATCATGTAAAAATCAGATAATAAATAAAGCCAACTATAACAATTATTTTAAGCTCGAATTCTTGAACCCTGAACCAGTGGTTCTGGGTTTCTTCCCCAGCTGAAGAAACATGGTGTCACACCTCCTTCTTCCGCCCCCGCGGGGGTACAGGGAGTTTTTTCCAATTAAAGGACAATCGAAACGGGATTTATTTATTTATTTCAGAGTCGCCACTTGGGAGATTTAGGGTGTCCCAAGTCACCAATTTAATCCCGAATCGAGGAAAATATTCGACTTTCCAAATGAAGTCTGCGAACCAGAAATTCTAAGTAAGGAATTCTGTTGACCCGAGTGAAGGTGTTAGGCACCCCCGAATCCCGTGGTTCTAGCACGGTCGCTTAAACTGTTGTAATGGCTAATATATCTGATTTTAATACATGTTCAAAAACTATAGTGCAATTTTAACTTTTAACCGCTTTTATTGTTATTATTATTATTTTTACAAGAATGTGAACATTGTTTAAAAGATGTCTTTGGATTACGTCACATGAAATGCACCCGCAATCCGGAACACATTTTATTCAATATTTTGGGATTTGGATTTGGGTCGCAAAAATGCGCACCCGTGTTTAAGAATGTATTATTATTAACATCGTGCCTAAAGCGATTAACGTATTGTTATTTATGGGTAAGACCGTGGAATTCACTAAACAGTCCATCCCGAATTCTAAATACTCAATTAAACATTTATTGAGGGCCCCGCAATTGGTGCATTTTATTGGGCGAGGCTCATCTCATTTATTTTTAAAAGACAATCCTAAAATGCCTACATTATTTTCTATTAAATCTGTCTCTACAAAATAAAATAAAAAAATATCTTAATTTATTTACATGCTGAAATTAACCAATAATATTTACTCTAAACAATATTTCTACCAAGTTCCTACTAGATGGCCTATTCATTTGATTTTTGACTCGACGAAATTACTACACCATTTATTTATTTAGGCAACATATGCAGATAGTTCAACTGTTAAGCTATCGTCGAATGTTTCACTATGTGTATTAAATACCTACATGATTCTGATTTTTTACAAGCTAAATAATTTGTACATACAAATAAAAATCATAATATAATTAAAGCTAATTCAGAATTTCAACTCTTCAGTTTTCGTATTCATGCTTCATATTCGGATTACAATAACCAGCTTTCCAGTTGTGTACCTCATATTGGAAGCAAAAGAAAATGAAGATGAGAATCAGCAGCAGTAATAACAGTACAACACAGCAACAACAGCCCAGCAACAGTAACACCCCAGTAACAGACCGGTGGAGTAGTAATCCCAAAACAAATGCTTCCAACTTTTATGAAACAACAACAATTAATGCTGATTTCAAACAATGAAAGAAAGCAGAATATTTTTTTTTGTTTTTTTTTATTTTTTATTTGAAGGTTTGAATATTTTTCGGAATTTTTCTCTCTCTTAAATATTCAGCTCTTTTTTTTCTCTGTTTGTGTTTTTCTGTTCTGTCTATCTGTTCTCTTTTTTTTTTCAGATTCATTCCTCTCTGTTCTTCTGTCTGTCCGTTCTCTCATTATTCAAGACCTTCTATATATAACACATTCCCAATCTCAATTAAAATCAATCACTTTCTCCTACCAAACCCATTATCTTCTCACTCATCCCCATTACATTAAATAAATATATCAACACCACCCCATTATATTTTGTCCCCCATGCTTCACTAAACAAATACAAGATTCCTCCCCACTAAATTTTGTCTTGTCCCCTCTTTATATTAAACAACTATATCACAACCCACCCCATTACATTTTGTCCCCCATGCTTCACATAAAAAATTACAAAAATGTACAACTACTAAACTACCCCTCCGACCTTGTTGCAATTACTATTTTACCCCCAAACGTACTGCGATTTACCAAATTACCCCCATCAACTATAACAAATCAATTAATCAAACTCAACCAAAATATAGCCAATATGACCAATTTCTACATAAATTCAAACAACAAATCTCATGAACATGATTTCTTCAACATTTCAACAACAAATCACATGAACATGATTTCTTCAACATTTCAACAACAAATCACATGAACACAAATTGAACAACAAAGAACAACTAAAATTTGATTGAACAATATTTTTAGCAACAAACAAATCTATTTTCAGATTCAACAACAATAACAACAAACAAGTATATTTAGATTTCTAAATTCAATAATATTGAACTTAAAATTAACTCTAACAACATTACAACAGACAATTCCTATATTAAACTTTAAACAAGATTATGAGACAAATTCAAGAAATAATCATAAATGGTAAACAAGAAATCAAGCTATACAAATTTCGGATTCAAGAACAAACAAACAAAGTATGAACATGAATGAAATCTATTTTAAACAACAAACATGATGGATTCAAACGATTAAATCAACATATTTCCCTTAACACAACTAAATTCTTTTAAACAAATAACAAGATCGACGAAGAAATAATTATGAACTTAAACTTGAACTTAACAATATTAACAATTTCTAAAAATACATAAACACATGAAACAAATTGAAGAAACAATTAATTAAACTTCAATTTGTATCTCACCAATATTAGACTAACAACTTTTACCTAAACAATAAAACAAACATGAAATAAACATGAAAAACCACTAATTAAATTTCCATTTGAAATCTGAAAATTAATTCAATCAAAACACATGAACAAACTAAAAATTAATTCAACGATGAACAACGAACAAAACAAGAATCAAATATTTAACGATTTTAACTTTGAGAAATATAAAAACGAAATATGGACAAAAATAAAACTCAAAAACAACTAACCGGAGATGAATCAACGACGAACTCGATCGTAAACAAATCTGTCCGGGTTTCGACTCAAATAAAAAAATAAACCTTCGAACTTTGACGCGACGAAGGAGATGAAGCAACGTGAAGCAGAAACACGAAGCAACTAATGCGACGAGTAGTAGCAGCAGTCCATCGAGTGGGGAAGAAGAAGCGGCATGAAGCATTAGCAGCGGGGAGCAGAAACGGAGGAAGCAACATCGCTTCACAGTAGAGCAGGTCGACGCACCTGTGCGTGCTCGTCCATGGCGGAGAAGCAGCATCTCGGAGGAGAAGGAACAGCAGCAACACGAGTAACTGAAACGTGAGCAGCAGTGCTGGTCATGGAGAAGAGGCAGCAGCGACGCAGCAGCATGACGGAGCAACGATGGAGCTCGTTTTTGGGCTGGTTTCGAGCAGCTCTCATTGCTGCGTTTTGGAGAACGGAGCAGCTTGGTCGTTTGGACTTGAGGTTGAGAAGATGGAAGCAGAAGGACCTCCATGGATGACGAAGGAATAGCAGTAGCAGCTGCAACGACTGGAAAAAAACGCAGCAACAATGGCGGACGTGAAGCTACTCCAATGGTCGTTTGGTTTCGACAACGGGAAATGGGGGGAAAGCAGCCATGGCTGCTCGTGTTGGGGTCGATGGGACGATGGAGAATGTCATCGTGTGTGTGTGTGTGTGTGTTGAGGTGGTGGAGGCATGAGGAAGGGCAGCCATGGGAGGTGGGGCTTGGAGGTTGGAGAAGATGAAGATAGGAGGGGGGCGGATGGCTTGGCTCTTTTTTAGGGTTTTCTTTTGTTTTATTTTGTGTTGTTTTTTTGAAATGTAAGATAATAGGGGTGTTGGGTTATGGACTGGGTCGACCCAGTTCGAAATGGACTGGGTCGTTTGGGAAGATTGGGTCATTTTTTGGGCCTGTGGCTTGAAATCGAAGAAGAGGCCCAATTCCGACTTTCTTTATATTTTTGCTCTCTTTTCTTCTTTTATTTTTCTAAAACTAAATTATAAAAATACTTAAATTAATATTAAGAACTAAATTAAGTTATAAAAGCGCAAATTAATTCCCAATAACAATTAACGCATAATTAAGTAATAATTAAGCATAAAATTGTATATTTGGACATTAAATGCTAAAAATGCAAACGATGCCTATTTTTGTAATTTTTATTTTTTGTAAAACAAACTTAGTTACTAACAATTGAATAATTAAATCCTACATGCGAAATGCGACATATTTTTGTATTTTTAATAATTTAATAAATAAACATGCACAGACAAACATACAAATAGTTACACAAAATATCACAAAATATCACAAAATTGCACACCAAGAAAAATTATTTTATTTTTGAATTTTTTGGGAGTAATTCTCATATAGGGCAAAAATCACGTGTTTACACATGGTACTACATTTGGTTTGGGGTATGAATACACTTGGAAGGAGTTCAATGACAGGTCGCCACCATGGCGCGGTCCCTACTATCCACTGGAGCATCCGATACCTCGCCTGGAGCAGACTTTCCAACCAGCAAATACTATATATGGGTCAGAGGAAGATGAAGCATTGGCAGCCATGAAGAATCTGTTTCTGGAAGACGATGATATGGACTGCTGTGTCATTTTCAAGGAGGAAGGGGAGGAAGGCCCTTCTATACAAGTTGTGAAACGAGGAGAACGCCTCAGCAATTAGTTAATCAGAACCACCAGGGCCCGGAAAGCTTCAAGGTAGCAAGGCTAAACAAAAGCACCATGCATCATATTTTACCTTTTACTAGCTGATTTGTTTTTCCCGCATTGTCTTCCAAAACAATTATGAATTCAATCAAAGCATTCCAGTTTATTATATATCTCGCTCTTATTATTTTTTCTATCATTCACTTTATTTTACACAGCATTACTATTACTTGCCTTGATAATGAACCAATGATTGTGACTTGCAACGAGACAACGCAACAAACAGATATGGATTCAGAAGAGGATGATATACCAGAAGAGGTCATCATAGAGGTTGAGAATTTTGAAAATAGGCCTAAGTCTAACTTGGACGAAACTGAGGTCGTTAATCTGGGAGATACAGAGAATGTTAAAGAAACGCGCATCAGTGTTCACCTGTCACCATCAGAAAAGAAAGAGTACACGGAGTTCCTAAAGGAATATGAAGACATATTCGCCTGGTCATATTATGATATGACTGGTCTCAGTACATCCATTGTAGCTCACAAACTGCCAACCAATCCAACATGTCCGCCGGTGAAGTAGAAGCTAGGAAATTCAAACCCGACATGAGTTTGAAAATCAAAGAAGAGGTTACCAAGCAAGTCAAAGCCAAGGTTCTCGGGGTAGTGGAATATCCGACATGGTTAGCCAAATTCGTGCCAGTACTAAAGAAGGATGGGAAAGTTAGGGTCTGTGTCGACTACCGGGATCTTAACCGGGCCAGTCCCAAAGACGACTTCCCCTTGCCGAACATACACATTCTAATTGACAACTGTGCCAAGCACGAGTTGCAGTCTTTCATTGATTGTTTCGCTGGGTATCATCAGATATGGATGGATGAGGAAGATGCAGAGAAAACGGCTTTCATCACGCCGTGGGGATTGTACTGTTACAAAATGATGCCATTTGGTTTGAAGAATGTTGGTGCCACCTACATGAGAGCCATGACTACTATCTTTCACGACATGATACATAAGGAGATCGAGGTATATGTAGACGACATCATCATCAAATCCAAGAAAGCCACGGATCATATGGAAGACCTGAGAAAGTTCTTCAACAGACCGAGGATCTACAATCTGAAACTGAATCCCGCCAAGTGTGCATTCGGGGTTCTTGCTGGAAAATTATTGGGTTTCATCGTTAGTCGTCGAGGAATAGAATTGGATCTGTCAAAGGTTACGGCCATCCAAGAATTGCCGCCGTGAAAGAACAAGAAGGACGTGATGAGTTTTCTGGGAAGACTCAACTATATCAGCCGGTTCATAGCTCAGTCCACTTTCATTTGTGAACCCATCTTTAAAATGTTGAAGAAGGACGCTGCTACCAAATGGACTGATGATTTTCAGAAAGCTTTTGACAGAATTAAGGAATACTTGTCAACGCCGCTGGTCTTGGTTCCGCCTGAGCCAGGAAGACCCCTATTGCTTTACCTTGCGGTATTGGATGGAGCATTTTGTTGTGTTCTAGGACAACATGATGAAACAGGGAGAAAGGAGCAAGCCATCTACTATCTCAGTAAGAAGTTCACACCGTACGAGGCCCGGTATTGACTTTTAGAACGCATTTGTTGTTCTCTAACTTGGGTCGCGCAGAAGTTGAGGCATTACTTCTGTGCTTACACTACTTATCTCATATCCAGAATGGACCCTTTGAAGTATATCTTCCAGAAACACATGCCCACTGGCAAGCTCGCTAAGTGGCAAATCCTGCTAAGTGAATTCAACATTGTTTATGTGATACAGAAAGCAATCAAAGGGCAAGCCTTGGCGGATCATCTCACCGAAATCCCGTGGAGGAGAATATGAGCCCCTAAAAATCTATTTTCCCGATGAAGAGGTATCTTTCATAGGAGAAGATATTGCAGAATCCTATGATGGTTGGAGGTTGTTTTTCGACGGAGCTGCAAATTTCAAAGGAGTTGGCATAGGAGTAGTCCTAGTATCGGAAACCGGCCAGCACTACCCGGTATCCGCCAAGCTTAGGTTCCCTTGCACCAATAATATGGCCGAATATGAAGCATGCATCTTGGGGCTCAAAATGTCCATTGACATGAATGTTCAGGAGTTGCTAGTGATCGGGGATTCAGACTTGCTCATACATCAGGTTCGAGAAGAGTGGGAAACTAAGAACTCTAAGATACTTCCCTACTTGCATCACGTACAGGAGTTGAGGAAAAGGTTCGCAAAGACAGAATTTCAGCATGTCCCCAGAGTCCATAACGAGTTTGCTGATGCATTACCTACTTTATCGTCCATGATCCAAACTTCCAGATACAAATTTTATTGATCCCATCCCAGTAAAGATTCAAGATCAGCCAGCTTATTGCGCCTACGTTGAGGAAGAAGCGGATGGAAAACCATGGTTCCATGACATCAAGGAGTACTTGACAACAGGGGAATATCCAGAACTTGCCAACGCTACTCAGAAGCGCACACTTCGTAGGTTATCCAGCAACTTCTTTCACAGTGGAGGAATCCTGTACAGGAGGACTCCCGATTTAGGTTTACTAAGGTGTGTCGAAGCAAAAGAAGCATCCAGGCTATTGGACGAAGTGCATGCATGGACCTGCGGGCCGCACATGAACGGTTTTGTCTTAGCAAAGAAGATACTCCGAGCAGTGTATTATTGGATGACTATGGAAACGGATTGTATCCGGTATGTTCGCAAATGCCATCGCTGTCAGATACATGCAGATATGATAAAGGTACCTCCAAACGAGCTTACTGCAACAATCTCACCATGGCCATTTGCCGTTTAGGGAATGGATGTTATTGGACCTATCGAGCCTGCCACATCAAATGGGCAGAGGTTCACCTTAGTAGCAATCGATTATTTTACCAAATGGGTCGAAGCAGCATCATACAAGGCGGTCACTAAGAAGGTTGTGGTAGATTTTGTCCGCGACCGCGTTGTCTGTCGGTTCGGAATTCTGGAATCAATCATCACCGATAATGGTTCCAATCTCAACAGCGACTTGATGAAAGCAATGTGTGAAACATTCAAGATCAAACACAAGAACTCTACAGCCTACAGGCCTCAGATGAATGGAGTTGTGGAGGCAGCCAACAAGAATATCAAGAAGATACTAAGGAAGATGGTCGAAAGGCACAAACAATGGCATGAGAAATTATCATTCGCCTTAATGGGATACCGCACCACAGTCCGCACATCGACCGGAGCAACTCCCTACATGCTGGTTTATGATACATAGACGGTCATCCCCGCGGAGGTAGAAATTCCCTCCTTAAGGATCATACAAGAAGCAGAGTTGGATGATGCAGAATGGGTAAAAGGTCGCTACGAGCAGTTAGCCCTTATAGATGGGAAAAGGATGAATGCAGTTTGCCACGGTCAGTTGTATCAGAACAGAATGTCTAGAACCTTCAACAAAATAGTTAAGCCAAGGAAATTTACACCAGGACAGCTGGTGTTGAAGAAAATATTCCCACATCAAGATAAAGCCAAGGGGAAGTTCTCTCCAAATTGTCAGGGTCCGTACATGGTTCACCGGGTTCTAACTGGAGGAGCCCTTATTCTTGTAGAGATGGATGGAGAATTCTAGCCGAAGCCAATCAATTCAAATACAGTGAAACGATATTATGTGTAACCACTTATGATTCCCTTTATGATGTAATTTGAACTACGCCTGACCTGATTCCCGTTTAAGAGGGGATACGTAGGCAGCCCTATGGGTTCTTTCACAATTTAATAAAAAAATTCCATTTTCCCCCGCTATTGGAATTGGGGAAGAATTTTGAGGAGGACCCTCAAGATTCCGAAGTTGATTTTAGTCCATGCATCGCCAGAAGCGCCAGCCCAGTAAACTGGGGCAGAATTTTGAGGAGGACCCTCAATATTCCGAAGATGATTTTTTTAGTCATTCAACACAGCCATCAGAAATGTCCGCTCAGCAAACTGGGGCAGAATTTTGAGAAGGACCCTCAAAATTCCGGAGCGAAAGAGGTTGCAATGTCTTGAACCACGTCGCAGTCGTTGGTTCATCTAAAGAAAACTATTTTCGATTATATATTTACGTTATATTTACTAAATCATGCATAACTATTACCAAAATTGCTTTGTTTAGCAGCGCTACCCCAATGAAAACACAACGTCGAGTAGGACGAGCAAAGGCCACGGGAAGACGAAATAACCTTCCCTTTTTTACAAAACTCACGATTTTTCTTTGGATGCAGGCACTCAATTCGCAAAATCATTAGATATATTTATGCACTCATACTTTCTCAAGAATGCAACTTCTCAAAATCATCACCTATTTACAATTGCTATACGTACACAACAGCCCCAGCAGGCGAAATCAGCTTTCAGCTATCATCTATCAGCTAAGAGATTTCATTACTATTCACCTTTTTATTTCTGCATTTTGCATAAGGCTATTATTTTGCCTTTCGAGACTAAACAGTGTCTCCATCTGCATTTTCTGCATTGCATAAGGCTACTTTTCTGTCTTCCGAGACTAAGCACTGTCTCCATCTACATTTCCTGCATTACATAAGGCTACTTTTCTGCCTTCCGAGACTAAGCATTGTCTCCATCTGCATTTCCTGCATTGCATAAGGCTACCCTTCTGCCTTCCAAGACTAAGCACTGTCTCCATCTACATTTCTCTGCATTGCATAATGCTACCTTTCTGCCTTCCGAGGTTAAGCTCTACCTCCATCTGCATTTCCTGCATTGCATAAGGCTACCTTCCTGCCTTCCGAGGTTAAGCTCTACCTCCATCTGCATTTCCTGCATTGCATAAGGCTACCTTTCTGCCTTTCGAGACTAAACTCTGTCTCCACCCTGCATGGCTGAAATATCACCACTTTATTTCTCCTGCATGGCTGAAATATCGCCACCTTTATTTAAATCTTGCATCGGCTGAAATATCGCCACTTTTATTTTATGCCTTGCATTGGCTGAAAGATCGCCACATTCTGCATTTCATTGGCTGAAAGATCGTCACCTTCTGCATTTCATGGGCTGAAAGATCGCCAAATTGTCCAAAGGCGTCATTGTTCGGAGGCACCACTTACATAGCCCGAGAACGCCATGCCATGGCCTGAGGACCCTACTTTTATCTTTTACATATCATTATTCAAAGGCATCATGGTTTGGAGGCATCATTTTAAGAGCCCGAGAACATCATTTCATGGCCTGCGAATCATCTATTATACGCTTCATGGCCCAGGACGTCATCCTACCCGTCCAAAGACAGCATTCATGGTCCAATGGAAACTTGCATCACATTTAGATTTATGCACAATATATATTTGTATTGCTCACTTGCAGGTACACCGGCTAGCAACGAGTATCTCAGCAGGAGCGATCCCACTCCGGCTCCCGCAACCTATCGGATTTCAACTACCTTCTACAACATAAACATCGAGTCCGTCCCTTGCGAAAACCTCCATCGGCATATTCCGTCAATGGATCCTGAACTACATATGGCCTGATTCCTGTGAGACCAGAGATATGTAGGCAGCTCAGGAACCAGAGCTCAGTCAAAATTCTTTATAAATCGCCTCTTTCGGTCAAAATTGGTCATCCTATCTTTACCCAATAACTCTTTCATCATTCTTGGGTAAAGAAGGGTAGCTGTTGATACCCAATTTTTCTCTAGGTATTTTTGTACTCCAAATACTTTTAAAATAACATATATATGCGTATATGAACATACCCGAGTATTTTGGTATTTTTCCAAATTTTTAAAGATTTTTTAAAACCAATTTATTGTCTATTTTAATACTACAAAATTCAATAATTATTCCCAAAATTATTATTTTTGGTGAATAATTCATTTCACTCTTATATTTATACCAAAATATAATTTAAGTGATTTTTTGCATATTTCTACACATTAATTTGGTATTTTTAAAGCTAAATTGCATAGAATTACAATTATAGCCTATTTTACAAGTAATAGCATTTTGCAATTATAAAATAATTTTTATTATTTTTAAATTTATATTTATATGTTATTAATTAATCCAGTACCTTTAATTTGTTTTTAAAATATTTTTTACTATTTTGTAAAATAATAAAGGGAGAAAATTGGCTATTTAACAAACAACCCTTTGTTATTTTGATTTTAGCCAATTTGGCTATACCCCCTATCAGATTTCATTGGCCCAACATCCCAATTAAACTAACCCAGCCCAATCCCTAATATGACCCGGTCCAACCCCGTTTCAATCTGAGCCGTCGATCAAATGAGATCAACGGCCCAGGTTCACTTGCCTTAATTAAATCTAAATTACCCCCAGACCCCTCATTTCCACGAGACTTTATATCTCTCTCTATATCATCTCTCCCTTCTCTCTAGAACCTTCTGGTTCTCTCTTCTTCTCTGATGAACTCACCGCCTCTCCGACCACCTCCAGCCTCACCCCTTTCGACCACCAGTCGTCGTGAAACCTTACCTCGTTGATTCCCTCTATCGGTGAGACCCCAGAAGCCTCCGTCATACGAGATGGTCACTGAAGGCTTGGTCTGGTTTGTCTCTGGCCTTTCTCCGATGGGTTTTGGTCCGATGGTGCTGTGGACACCATTATTGTTGAGTTTCACAGCCAGGTTTCTCTTATCTCTCACTAGTTTCTTACGAAACCCTAATCTCTACCCAACCCCTCAAATCTCTGTATTTTTTAACGATTTTAACTCACACCTTTATATTTTACACTACTCTCTAATCGATCTTCACGATTGCTCAAGTTTAAACGTTTTGTTCTTTTTTAAAAAAAACTAGGGTTTTCTGAACCCCTTTCGAAATCACTATATCTTCTGATTTTTTTTAGTAATATGTGTTTATGTTTGTGTTATGTGCTTGTTTGTGTGATCTTCTGGTTACTCTCCGAGTTCCATGCTTTAATTTTGCTATTAGGGTTCCAGCCTTCTATTGATTCTATGATTTCTTGCTTAGGGTTCTCTGATTTTCATGCCTATTGTGTTTTATAGGTCTAATTGTTCATCGTTTACCAAATATTTTGCTGATTTTGTGCATCTCTTTGAATCCCTGATTTGTATATGTTTTCCTTAGAAGTTTTACACTGATTTTTGAATCACTTCCTTATTTGTTAAATGCTCTCCTTACTTAGTACTGATTCCTTGTGATTTTCAATTTCATCCATGATTCTTTGAACTAATTTGTATGCACAATATGTTGTCCTTATACTTTCCTTATTTGAAATATTTTGTATTCAGTCCTTATCACATGCATCATACTCTTACTACTCCTATTATGAAAATACCAGTCTTGCAAACAATACTTTTCCTTATTTGATACAATTTGTACCTGTTTGAACTATGACTCCCTAATTGAAGGGAGTCCGAGGCTTTAATTGATTCTAATAGGTATTATTTCTATAACTTTGATCAGTCTATACGTGTTACCTTATTCTCCACTTGTTTTCAAAACTATTAATAGTCTACCCTCTCTTTGGCATAAGACACGAACAATCACTGTTCTGAACTCTCTCTTACACACATAAGCATCTTCACTGCTCTCTCTCTTATTTTTCTACACATTCTCTCACTTCTACTGGTTGCCCAGTCGGCTGAAAGCCAAGATTGAATAACTTGTTACTCTACTGCTGAATTGCTCTACTTCTCTTGGTCTGTATACACTCCTGCTGTACTTCCTTGCACACCACTGTTCTATGTTATCTTACTCTTGACTGGTATGTCTCCTATTTGATTTACAGTTTCCAAAACAACATGTTTTTATGTGTATTGCACTTCCTCTTGTTTCTTTTATGCTTCTACTTATGGTTCTGCTGTTCTCATTGCAATTAGCATGCCTCTGTGTTAATTGATGTGTCTATCTTTTGCTTAATTCAGCATGCCTACTACTTCCTTTATTTGTCTAATGCATGTTCTTCCTTATCCCCGTACAATTATCAGCTATCAGCATGTAACCCTGAACCTCTTTGGTAAAAAATGTTGTGACTGCCTAAATTCTGAAATACTTTTCTCTGATGACTATGTATGTGCAATTGTGCTCTTACATGTGAACTACTTGTCCCCATGCCCCATGTCCCCTGTTTGTGTTTGTTTCCCTGAACTATGTGTGATGTTTTGATTCTGAGATTGTCTTACTCATCTCCTTACAAAAACTGTCATACTCTTCTATTTTTTCAAGAACCGATTCTATATGGATCATGTTAAAATGTTTTCTCCTCTCAACTCAATTTCTTTAAAAACCCTATCACTCACTCTCACTACTCTTAGAGATTAGGTTCTACCCCTTTAGTGTAAGCATTGTTTTGGGTACCTTTTGAGTGCTCACTGAACTTTGATGCACAAGGCTGGTAATTCCACACTGCACTTGTTCAACGTTTTAGTAAATGTTTGGGTGCTGGTATTGGCCAGGGACCCAATGGAGCCCTAGGGAGCTTTGCCGCACCCAGACTATGGCTGTGAAACTCGAAAGAAGTAAGGTTGGAAGATTGGGCCTGGTTGAAGGCTCCTTATAGAATAACTTCTTATTTTATTCTTCATTACTGTAATTCAGCTATCTTGGTTTGTAATAATTTGTAACGAATGATTGGGGTTGTAGTGAAATTGGGTGGGGTTATGCATTCTTAGTTTAAATAATGGGTAGAAACATGCTTATAGGGCTTTACTTACTTGTTTGTGCAATAGATATCATGTATATGACATGCATCTCATATAGTAGTAATCATGTTTTAGACTCTTTATTTTCAGCTTGTTGTCATACCCATTTCATAATCACGACTAGCTAATAACTAACGAATAACTGTTAAAATAACTGGTGCATTCTCACTGGCATTTAGAGACCATGTTTTAGGACTTTTATGTGCATTAGACACCATGTTACTTAGGGTCTTTATTTTTTGTCTGAGTTGCAATTTGCTGAACGCCTCACCAATATGTTTAATCTAATAGTACAAGTCTGGTTAACTGCGTTCTTTTTAAACTGGGATTAATATGCATGCTCACCTTTAAGATAAGTAGGCAATACATACGACGCCTAGGCAAGCTTTAGGCCCAATAAAAATTGATTAATCATGTTTTACCAATTTCAGACTACTCAGCCTCTTTTAACTTTCTGAACTCTGTTGCCTCTCTGAAGTTTGCTCTGTTTTTCTACTAAACTTCCGCCCTATTTTGAGATAATCTCAGAATCGTGCATCTGTTCTATCATGTTTTTCACTGGGTTATCTTTCCTGTCTAGAATCGTGCTACTTTTTCTACGACTTATCAGGATACTGCATCTTTAATGCCTCTACTATATTTTCAAAGTATGTTTTAACAAGTTTATCTATACTTTTACTAATTCCTAAAATGATGTGTACTAACTGCCATCTTTGGTCATATTTATGAAAATCAAACATTTTTCGGGTCACTCAGTTTTTGGTTAAACCTTCTGCTTTCACTGAAACTTATCTTTTTCCGACATTCCTGCTTTTAAATTCTTGTCTTTGGGACCTTAAATGTGTTAAGAGACGTGCTAATTACATGCTTACTTGTGGAGGGATTTGTGAGCCTCTTATTTGCCTTTTTATGTTTCCTTTATGTGTAGTCCTACTTGTTATGTATGTCGCCTAGCATTTTGTCCTTTAAACCTAAGGGTTCAGCCTAGTCCTTACCCTGTAGGAATAGTGGTCCTAAATACCCTCTAGGACTTATAGGATGGGACGGGTACAACATGCAATAAGCTTTCGTGACCCAATCATGTGTTTAAATTACCTTTACGAGGTGGGATGGGTAGGATATGGAGATGATCACCGATGCGCTAATATCACGTGCGACCTCTCTTTTGAGGAGTGATTGCTGGGAATTGCATTGAAGTGATCCATATTAATCACAAACATAGGACCCCATTTCTTTATTTGCTTCCTTTAGAATTGTTTAAACTTTTCAAATCCTTGCTCTCTTTCTACTTACTTTCATAAGTTTCAACCTAATTGCAATGTTGTGAACACCTAATTTTTGACAACATTTAATTTTTTTATCACTTCTTTTATGTAAATATTTTAGGGGGTTTTAACCTACTATTATTTTAGCTTTATTACACTTTTTATTATAGGATAAAAATACCAAAAAAATTAAAAGCTGAATTATCACTATTAATATTTTTATTATTATTTTTTGTTTTTTTTTATATAAAAAAATCCGAAAATATTTTTTAAAACAAAAATAATAATTTCGGGAATGATTTAAAAAAATAAGAAAAAGGGAAGTATTGAATAAAAAAATATATATAAAAAATAGGTGGAATTCTCTTTAAAAAAAAAAGTAAAAGAATGTAGAAAATTTAAAAAAATAAAAAGTTTTGTGGAATTTTTTTTAAAAAAAATAAAAAGTAAAAGAAGGTTGGAATTAAAAAATAAATATAAAGGTATCTGAAAATTTTAAAAATTTAAAGTAATTGAAAGTAGCATTTTTGAAAGAAAAAGAAAAGATAGTGGTTTGTTTTTTTAAAGAAAAGTTAAATAAAGTGAGATTCTCTTTTAAAAAAATAAAAGTGGGATTTTAAATAAGATAAAGTAATTAAAGTTGGAATTTTAAAAATAAAAGTAAATAAAGGTGGGATTTCGTTTTCTAAAAGAATAAAAGCAATTTGTAAGTGGGATTTCTTTTAATTAAAAAAATAAAAAAATAAACAAATAAATCTGAAAATTTCGAAAATTTTGCTATAAATAGAAGAGAAAATTTAGGAAGAAGGGAGTGGGAAAAAATAGGAAAAACTAGATAGAGAGAAGAAAAAAAGAGGGGGCGGAGAGAGAAGTATACATTCGATATACACTCTGGATACATAGAATATACAGGGACAGAATTCATTTTGGAGAGAGTAAAAAAGATAGAACCAAATTTTCTGAAATATTGAGAGCGGAAGAACACCATAGAGAGTTCAAATCTAGAAAGAAAAAACAAAGAGAGATTTCCGCACTATTTTTCTTCTCCATTTTTACTAGTTTTCTCCGTGTTGCTGGGATTTCTGGATTGAGGTGTTGAAGCTACTATGTTGGGCTTTCTGCTGCTGTATGTTGCTGTGTTACATACTACTTTGCTGACCTTCTTCTTCTTGTATTGACAATACCATGTACACAAACGATATACTAGTTCATCTTGTAAGCTACTCGAAATATGAATGCAAAAAATGAGAAAGATTTGAAGTTGTAGTTTAATGTAGTCTTTTCTTTCTTTTACTGTCTGTATGTAGAACATTCTATGCGCTGCCCATGTAAACTCTTTAAACGACTCACTTTCGAAACTTAACTATAATAACTCGAAAATATGTAAATAAAGTAGGACATTTTCTTCACTTATTTTAGAGAAAAAACGAAAAATAAAAAAAATGTAGTCATCTAAGATTATCTTTTTTTTAAAAAAAATAAATAAATAATAAGACGAGCCTCGCCAAATAAAAATGCAAATTGCGGGGCCCTCAATAATTGGTCATAATAAATACTTAGAATTCGGGATGGACTCTTTAGTGAATTTCACTGCCTTCCCCAAAGATAATAACGTGTTAGACTCTTTAGACGCGATTTAATTAAATTACATTCTTAAACTCGGGTGCACATTTATGTGACCCAAATCCAAATCTCAACGGAGTCGAAATGTGTCTCTAATCACGGGTACATTGATTGTGACGTGGTCCGAGATGCATGTCCATGACGTTGCAAATTCCTTTAAAAAATAAGAATGAGATAAGCCTCACCGAATAAAAATACAAAATTGTGGGGCCCTCGGTAAATATTTGCTTTAAAATTGCTTAGACTTCGGGATGGACCGTTTAGCAAAATTTCACGGCCCTACCCAAAGTAAATGATATGCTAGTCGCTTTAGGCACGCCTTTTAATAATTTAATTTTCTTAAAACTCGGGTGCACATTTATGTGACCCAAATCCAAATCTCAACAGAGTTGAAATGTGCCAACAACCACGGGTGCATTGATGTGACGTGGTTGGAGATGTATTTCCATGATGTTGCAATTCTTGAAAAAATTATATAATAATAATGACGAAAGCGGTTAAAAGTTGAAACTTGCACATGAGCTCATAATTGTATAAAATCAGATAAACAAGCCGAATATGACAGTTGAGCGACCGTGCTAGAACCACGGAACTCGGGAATGCCTAACACCTTCTCCCGGGTTAACAGAATTCCTTATCCGGATTTCTGGTTCGCGGACTGTAATACAGAGTCATTCTTTTCCTCGATTCGGGATTAAATTGGTGACTTGGGACACCCTATATCTCCCAAGTGGCGACTCTGAAATAAATAAACAAATCCCGTTTCGATTGTCCTTTAATTGGAAAAACTCTTGTACCCTCGCGGGGGCGGAAAAATGAGGTGTGACAGCTCTGACGACTCTGCTGGGGATGGAGACTCATAACCACTGGTTCAGGGCTAGAAATTCGAGCTTAGATAAATTGTTATATTTGGTTTTATCTGATTCTGTTACATGATATATGCCTAATGTGCTAAATGATGCTTTTACCTCTTTAATATTATCTGAATTGTGTATATAAAACTGCTACGAAACCCTTCTTCTTTATGAGTCTTCTGAATTTATAGTGCACACGTGCGTGTGGCCCACCTTTCTATTAGAAGTCATACCAAATAGAACGAAGTTGGGATAAGTAACTAGGCCGGGTAGACTTTTGTGCTCCCGGTACGTTGCCCCCACTTCGGCTCAAGCTGTCCACTTGAGTAAGCCAGGGCTAGAACAATATGCCTCAGGTTTTTCACTTAGAATAACTCAGCTTCATGCCGGATCCCTAGTAGGAACGTTTGTTTGCATCACGTGCATTTGACTTTGGAGGCTCAACACAAGGGTTGGGACTGTCTAGGACAGGTGTACCAAAAAATGAAAATGACCATCCTGATGCATCTTACTTGCTGCTACTTGCGCATTTATTTGATTCGGACTTGTGTGTTGACTGACTTTTGAATATCAGGAATAATATTTTTAAATTGAAAAAAAAATAGCGGTTAGGGAATTGATTGTTTATTTTTTAAAAAAACCCAATGCCCAAATACTGTCAAAACTCTGCCGAAATTTTGAGAAAATGAAAAAATAATATTTTATTAGTTTGTTTTACTAAAAGCAAAGGAAAAATAAAATATAAAAAAAAGAGTCGTTGTTGTGTTTCGTTTTCAAAAATAGAAAAGGAAATAGTTTGCCTTCCCATGAAAAATGAAAATGAAAAATGGTCTTTTTTTTAAATATAGTTTGTTTTATTGGCCCGAACTGCGCGGGTTTGATTCTCACCGGATGTGAGATACGTAGGCAACCCTCATCGGGTCCAACCCCCCTTTTGCTAAAATAGCCAAAAACCAATAAATAAATAAAAAACGTGTCAAAATTTTAATTTTGTCATAAATAAGTCGGGTGGTGTCCAACCCCCTCTTTTGCTAAAAAATAGCAACCAAAAAAAATATGTCAAATTTTAATTTTGTCATAAAGAAGTCGGGTGACGCTGTTTTATCAAGACATAGCCGAATGTTCCCGAAAGGGACGCCGGAAGGCTGACTTTGCATAAACAGCCACCTTTGGGTCATTTTTTAAGATTTGGTCCAGTTGACCCACACAGCCTTAAAAATCTTCGTCTCCGAGGCGTTGAAAGGCCGTGTTTGCAATGTTGAGTTTTCTAATTTGAAAAACGATAAAAAGAGTCATAAATAAGTCAGGTGATGCTGTTTTGTCATAAATAGCTGAATATTCCCGAAAGAAACGCCGGAGGGCTGTCTTTGCATAAACAGCCACCTTTGGGTCTTGTTTAGTATTTTTGTCCAGTTGACCCACACAGCCTTAAAAATCTTCGCCCCGAGGCGCTGAAGGACCGTGTTTGCAACACCAGGTTTTCATTGTAATTTGGAAAAAAAAAACAAAGAGTCAGCGGTCAGGTGAACACCGTCTGGATTTTTAGTCAAAAAATAAGCCAAGCCAGCTTCGGCAGTGTCTTAAACCGTTCTTGCCGAAATAGCCTTAGAGTATCTTTCAATTGTCGAAAGGTTATTTTCGTAAAAGAATTGACAAGTTTGTAAAAGTGTCATAAAATAATCCTCCCGGCCTCAAAATTCATGTGAGATTTGGAAGGAGCCACATTTGCAAAAATAGTCGTTTGGTTGCATTTGTCAAACGGGGAAAGGAAGCTGGCCTTTTTGTTTCGAGGTTATAAATCTTTAATTAGAATATGTGGGTTGTTTGATTTTCGAGTTTGTAGGTCATCTTCAAACCTTTGAAAGCCAGTTTATTTTAATATGAAAATTGAAAAAAAATGATTAGTATTGCTTATCTTTTATTGGCCCGAACAACGCAAGGTCTGATTCATGCGGGGTCATGATACGTAGGCAATCTCCATAAGATTCGACCACAACAAAAAAAATGAAAAAAAATGAAAAAAAAATGGAAAAAAAAAAGAAAAAAAGAAAAAAAAGAGAAGAAAAAGAAAAAGATGTTGTTAATAATGGGGACCGAAGGAGTCCATTCTAACCTGTTTTGCTTTGAATCACAAAGAAAGTTAAGGTGGTTGGTTTGTGGTAAGCCGAAAATACAAGACCCAGAAGCACACTTTGCGGGGATCAGGCCTGATAACAGAAGCACTCGAATCTCATTGGGACTTGTTGACTAGGTTGATGATATTGAAAATTGGCAATGGTCTGGGCAACACCGAAGCGAAGCTCAGTGGCTGAGATGCCATTTTTGATAAAATGGGAGGACGCTCCGTTCCTTGATTAGCAAGAGAGAAGCTTTTGGTGGCTTATTTTGTTGTCATTTCTGCTGTCCGGATTATTCTTAGGGTTGTAATCCGGATATTGTCTTGTGTCAAACCTTCTTATCTTCCCATTTTGTCATAGCGGTCTGTTTAAGTTTTGTCCAGGCTATTTTAGAATTTTATTCTGGTTTGTTTCGTTTGTTTTGTTATTCAAACCATTCCACCGGTAGTCTAATGCAAAATCCGGTCTTTTATTTCCCGTCATCTTTTGTTTGGTCCTTCTGTCATTTTTGTTCAGCGCCGATTCTAGTGATATGACATGTGCGCACAGTTGGGCCTGATCTTAAAAGATAATCATAAAACCATTGGGAGGTGATTAGAACATTTAAAAGGAATAAAGATGGTTTGGGATTATTCGAAGCTCAAGTCATGTGGAACTGGGGCAAATAAAACATAAAGAGAACCATAAAATCAAGTGAGAGAATTGCCCAGCGGTGCTTTAAAAATGACAAAAGAAAAAGGCAAATGTTTGCATATGGTTATCAAGTCCGGCACAATCAGAAGATGTGACGAATATTTAATGGCGTTGTTTGTGCTTGGCGTGTTTTGAAGACTGGAATGACGAAGGCATTTCGTTCTGCTACCTAAACACTTTATCCTTCGTTACTCTTTTTGAGCCTTGTTTATTTTTTTTTCTTTCATACCCCTCTTTCGAAATCAGTAGCAAAAAGTAGAAACACAAACATAAAAGATAAGAAAAGAAAAAGAAAAAGAAAAAAAAACAAAAAGAAAAAAAGAAAGTCAGAAGAAAATAGAGGAATTGGGAACTATGTTTGACCTGATTCCTCAAAGAGGATACGTAGGCGCCTCACAGCTCGATCATAGGGTGCATAATGTGCATAGTGTAACATAGTATAACAAAAATAAAAATCTCCAAACTAAAAACTGGGGCAAGAGTTGCGCTTGTTGTAAACAAATATGGTTCCGAAGGTTGTAATTTTGAACCCCAAATTTATTTTTGAGCCTTTAATACCCTTTCTTTCTAGCCTATCCAAAACCCACATTACGGTCCAAAGAAAGACCTTCTGATCAGTCTTCAAAAGATGTCAAGTCAGACAAATGAGAGTCTTGCCGGTGAACATAACACTCTGTTCCATAGCAGAAATGACTCTAATCCCCAGCAGAAAGAGTCATACCGACAACACTCCAAATCCCCAGCTGGAAAGTGATACAAATGAGAGAGTCTTATCGGTGAAAATCTTCACGGGCACCATAAGGCGATGAAAGTTTTAAAAAAAATGAGAGAGGCTTGACAGTGAAAACCCTTCGGGCACTACAAGTCGAATAAAGATTGAGAATCAGATGGAAATCACCAGACAAAAGTTGTGAAAAGTGATTAACGACGAAGGATAGGCCATATGTGCATGTCATGACCATTAGAGTTGATATCCACATTTGATAGGTTTTTATTTTATAGTTTCCTCATTAGAGAGTCATCTCTTTCCTTTGTCTTTTATTCTGTTCCTTTTTATCTTTCTCCTTTCATAGAAAAATTCCCCAATAGAGTCTGTTTGGTCAGAACGAGTAATGACTTCAAAATCTGCCATCAGCTTTCCAATTATGCAAGACGAGATCTGACTAGTACATCCAAGTGGTATAGTTAGCAAGGAACAAGCGCGAGGCCAGTGTCAAGAAAGATATCCCCAACAAGAGGGAATTGACAAAAGGATTGACGAGTGTCAAGAGGGATATCCTCGCCGAAATCAAAGGTTATAAACCTCAAGGCCAAGCCCGTGGACAAATCAAGAAAGAACAACGCGGAGAGCAATGAACATGATTTGGGAAATTCATATGAGACTAAAAGGTCAGGGAAATGCCAGTTTCCGAGCTGTGCCACAAAAGAAGAGGGATATCTCCAGCAGAAAGGGATCATCCCCAACAAATAATATCATCCCCAGCAAGTTTTTTGGAACGCAGAGCAGGGAAGGAGAAAGGGAAAAGCCATCCCCAGTAGGAGTATCACAACCAACCACCACAGTCAAATCTTAAAGGAAATGGCATTGATGGCGGAAAGTCATGCCATAAAGAAGATTATCAAACTGGGGCAGAATTTTTTTTTTTCATTTTGAAAATTTTCTGAAAGTCAGGTATCCACATGGGGAGGAAGAAAGATAACACCAGTCTTAAGGTAAGTGGGTTTTGAACCGGTGTTATCCCCAGCAGTGTTGAAAGAATGAAAATAATGAGTTTTAATAAAAGGAGTTGTATCCCCAGCGGACAGAACAAAAGAGATGAAACTGGTGTTTAGGAAAAGCAAAAGCCATTATCATCCCCAGCAGCTTCCAAAAGAATGAAGCATCGATTTGAAGGGATAAAATTCCCCAGCAGCGTTATCCTCAACAACGTTATCCCAAGAAGATAACACTTTTATCTCCAGCAGTGTTGAGAGAAAAAAAAATTGAAGGAGGGGAAGAAAGGAGACTCCCCCAGTGGTATTATCCCCAGCAAGCAAGTAAGTAATTCCCCAACATCATTATCCCCAACAGTCTCGTGGGAAGACAACACCAGCTTTTAAAGGAGGAAGCCATCCCTAGCAAAGCCACAAATCGGCCACCATTTTAAAACTGATAAATTTTTCTTTGGTTGAGAGTTGAAACAGGAACAAAGCAGCGCAAAGGAAAAAGAAAAGAAAAGAAGAAATTACAAAGGCAAGTTTCTCAAATCATTGATCTTTACATTTTCCTCGTAGGATAAAAAGTCCTAATCTGATGAATTTCCCTCCCGATACAATCTTAGTCCGATGAAATTTTCTCCTAAGATATCAAATCTTAGTCCGATGAAATTTTCTACTAAGATATCAAATCTTAGTCCGATGAATTTTTCTCCTAAGATAGAAAACTTAGTCCGATGAATCTTTCTCCTAAGATCACAACAAAATGGACCTAGTTTGACGATTTATCTCCAGAGTCACAATCTTGGTCCGATGGAATTTTTTCTCCCAAGATAAGATATCAAATCTTAGTCCGATGAAATTTTCTCCTAAGATACCAAATCTTAGTCCGATGAATTTTTCTCCTAAGATAGAAATTTTAGTCCGATGAAATTTTCTCCTAAGACATCAAATCTTAGTCCGATGAATCTTTCTCCTAAGATATCAAATTTTAGTCCGATGAATTTTTCTCCTAAGATACCAAATCTTAGTCCAATGAATTTTTCTCCTAAGATAGAAATTTTAGTCAGATGAAATTTTCTCCTAAGACATCAAATCTTAGTCCGATGAATCTTTCTCCTAAGATATCAAATTTTAGTCCGATGAATTTTTCTCCTAAGATATCAAATCTTAGTACGATGAATTTTTCTCCTAAGATAGAAATTTTAGTCCGATGAAATTTTCTCCTAAGATATCAAATCTTAGTCCGATGAATCTTTCTCCTAAGATCACAACAAAATGGACCTAGTTTGACGATTTATCTCCTACAGTCAAAATCTTGGTCCGATGGAATTTTTCTCCCAAGATAATATAATAAAATCTTAGTCGGATGAATCTTCTCCTAGGATCAAAATCTAGTCTAATGAATTTTCTCCTAGGATAATTTGAAAAAGAGGAAGTTTGAATTTGAAAAAAAGGGAGTCATTTTTTTTAGTTTTCTTAAGATTATCAATGTTTAGTTGTTGTTGAGGTCAGGAGCCCGCCTGAAGAAAGGAATGACGTTTATTTTCAAAGTTGTTCTTGAAATCAGGAGCCCGCCTGAAGAGAGGAAAGGCGTTTTATTTTTAAAAGTTGTTGAAATCTCGCCAACCTAAAGAAAGGAATGTCATTTTATTTTTAAAGTTGAAGTCAGGAGCCCGCCTGAAGAGAGGAATGACGTTAAATTCCAAGATTGTTGAAGAAGTCAGGAGCCCGCCTGGAGAATGGAGGTTGTGTCATCTTTCAAAAGTCAAGGTGGAGTCAGGAGCCCACTTGCAGAACAGGAGAATACATTGAAGTTTGAAGTCAGTAAAGCAGAGGGTTACAACAAAAATCCCCAGCAGAAATCAGAAGGAAGACCACAAGTCGAGCTAGAAGTAAAGAAATACCAGAGGAAACATAAAGCAACAAGGCAGCAACAATCACATGACCAAGCTCGAGAATAAATCTTTGTAATTCATAGATCATAACTTAGTATAACTTCTTGTTTTCTTTCTAGCAATGGTGTAATAAGGAAATCGAAAAGTAGTGGTAACAGCACGCAACAGTAATAACAGTAACATCGCAATCTCATGGTAGTCCCAGCTACCAAAACTTTCTGAACTACACGCGACCTGATTCCCTTATAACCAGGAATATGTAGGCTGTCCAAAACCAGGACTCGGTTGCGCCTTTCCTTTTTTATTTTCTTCCTATTTTGAATAACGATATGATCAAAAATTAGTCGCATTGTTCACTTTATCTTTGTCCGAAAGCTCTTCGTGTTTTCGAGCAAAGAGGGGCAGCTGTGAACACCTAATTTTTGACAACATTTAATTTTTTTTATCACTTCTTTTATGTAAATATTTTAGGGGGTTTTAACCTACTATTATTTTAGCTTTATTAAACTTTTTATTATAGGATAAAAATACCAAAAAAATTAAAAGCTGAATTATCACTATTAATATTTTTATTATTATTTTTTGTTTTTTTATATAAAAAAATCCGAAAATATTTTTTAAAACAAAAATAATAATTTCGGGAATGATTTAAAAAAATAAGAAAAAGGGAAGTATTGAATAAAAAAATATATATAAAAAATAGGTGGAATTCTCTTTAAAAAAAGTAAAAGAATGTAGAAAATTTAAAAAAATAAAAAGTTTTGTGGAAATTTTTTAAAAAAATTAAAAAATAAAAGAAGGTTGGAATTAAGAAATAAATATAAAGGTATCTGTAAATTTTAAAAATTTAAAGTAATTGAAAGTAGCATTTTTGAAAGAAAAAGAAAAGATAGTGGTTTGTTTTTTTAAAGAAAAGTTAAATAAAGTGAGATTCTCTTTTAAAAAAATAAAAAGTGGGATTTTAAATAAGATAAAGTAATTAAAGTTGGAATTTTAAAAATAAAAGTAAATAAAGGTGGGATTTCTTTTTCTAAAAAAATAAAAGCAATTTGTAAGTGGGATTTCTTTTAATTAAAAAAATAAAAAAATAAAAAAATAAATCTGAAAATTTCGAAAATTTTGCTATAAATAGAAGAGAAAATTTAGGAAGAAGGGAGTAGGAAAAAAGAGGAAAAACTAGATAGAGAGAAGAAAAAAAGAGGGGGCGGAGAGAGAAGTATATCGATATACACTCTGGATACACAGAATATATAGGGACATAATTCATTTTGGAGAGAGTAAAAAAGATAGAACCAAATTTTCTGAAATATTGAGAGCGGAAGAACACCATAGAGAGTTCAAATCTAGAAAGAAAAAACAAATAGAGATTTCCGTACTATTTTTCTTCTCCATTTTTACTAGTTTTCTCCGTGTTGTTGGAATTTCTGGATTGAGGTGTTGAAGCTACTGTGTTGGGCTTTATGCTGCTGTATGTTGCTGTGTTACATACTACTTTGCTGACCTTCTTCTTCTTGTATTGACAATACCAGGTACACAAACGATACACTGGTTCATCTTGTAAGCTACTCGAAACATGAATGCAAAAAATGAGAAAGATTTGAAGTTGTAGTTTAATGTAGTCTTTTCTTTCTTTTACTGTCTGTATGTAGAACATTCTATGCGCTGCCCATGTAAACTCTTTAAACGACTCACTTTCGAAACTTAACTATAATAACTCGAAAGTATGTAAATAAAGTAGGACATTTTCTTCATTTATTTTAGAGAAAAACGAAAAATAAAAAATGTAGTCATTCTAAGATTATTTTTTTAAAAAAAAAAATAAATAATGACACGAGCCTCGCCAAATAAAAATGCAAATTGCGGGGCCCTCAATAATTGGTCATAATAAATACTTAGAATTCGGGATGGACTGTTTAGTGAATTTCACTGCCTTCCCCAAAGATAATAACGCGTTAGACTCTTTAGACGCGATTTAATTAAATTACATTCTTAAACTCGGGTGCACATTTATGTGACCCAAATCCAAATCTCAACGGAGTCGAAATGTGTCTCTAATCACGGGTACATTGATTGTGACGCGGTCCGAGATGCATGTTCATGACGTTGCAAATTCCTTTAAAAAATAAGAATGAGATGAGCCTCACCGAATAAAAATACAAAATTGTGGGGCCTTCGGTAAATATTTGCTTTAAAATTGCTTAGACTTCGGGATGGACCGTTTAGCAAAATTTCACGGCCCTACCCAAAGTAAATGATACGCTAGTCGCTTTAGGCACGCCTTTTAATAATTTAATTTTCTTAAAACTCGGGTGCACATTTATGTGACCCAAATCCAAATCTCAACAGAGTTGAAATGTGCCAACAACCACGGGTGCATTGATGTGACGTGGTTGGAGATGTATTTCCATGATGTTGCAATTCTTGAAAAAATATATAATAATAATGACGAAAGCGGTTAAAAGTTAAAACTTGCACATGAGCTCATAATTGTATAAAATCAGATAAACAAGCCGAATATGACACTTGAGCGACCGTGCTAGAACCATGGAACTCGAGAATGCCTAACACCTTCTCCCGGGTTAATAGAATTTCTTATCCGGATTTCTGGTTCGCGGACTGTAATACAGAGTCATTCTTTTCCTCGATTCGGGATTAAATTGGTGACTTGGGACACCCTAAATCTCCCAAGTGGCGACTCTGAAATAAATAAACAAATCCCGTTTCGATTGTTCTTTAATTGAAAAAACTCCTGTACCCTCGCGGGGGCGGAAAAAGGAGGTGTGACAAATGTTATATGTGATTCCTTATTTGAGCCTTGATTGTTTACTTGTAAAGGTACAATTGTAACATGGCTGGGACCACACTAGTGGATCTTGAGGGGTGCCTAACACCTTCCCCTCGAGATAATTTCTAACCCTTACCTGAACTCTGGTTTTCCAACTCAAACCTTTCTTAAAGTGTTCTAATGCACTATAATCATTAGGTGGCGACTCTCCAATTCCAAAGACCCAATTCTCGAAAGGGAATAAAGTTGTCCTCCCAATTCGATTTTTACCCATAGAAAAAGGGGGCGTCGACAAACCTGAGACCATGGAGAAGTGATCAAAAACTCCCATCATTAACTTCATTGATACCTCATCTGCTCTACAACACATCAGTAAGTCATCCGCAAAGCAAATGTGTATGACTTGCAGTCTAGCATATTTAGGATGAAAGTTAAAGTCAGGGTTCTGAGTCAGAGTCTTCAGAAATCTGTTTAGGTACTCCACTGCTAATACAAACAAGTATGGGGACATAGGGTCCCCCTACCTTAGCCCTTTTCTTGCTACAAATTTATCAGTTAGTCCACCATTCAGTAGTAGAGTATAACTGACTGTAGATACACATTCCATGATTAGTGCTACCATCTTGTATGGTATCCCAAACTCAAGCAGTACTGCTTTCAAAAAACTCCATTCAACCGAATCATATGCTTTTCTGATATTTACTTTGATCATACATCTAGGAGAGACTGCTTTTTGAGAGTACCCTTTAATCAATTCATGAGCCATTATGACATTATCAAGAATATTTCTCCCTTCTATGAAGGCAGACTGAGAAGGTCCAACCAATAGATCCACAACTAGTTTAAGCTTATTTGTCAGTATCTTAGCAATAATCTTGTACATTATTGAGCAACATGCGATAGGCCTAAACTCCTTCACATAGCTAAGATTTTTCACCTTCGGAATCAATGTAACAGTTGTGCAGTTAATTTCTTTCAATAGTCTGCCAGTTTGAAAGAATTGTTGTACTGCTTCTATGACCTCCTTTCCAATGATTGACCAGTATTCCTTAAAGAACTCATCAGGGTATCCATCCATACCTGGTGCCTTGTCATTAGGCAGATTCTTCACAATTTGACAGATCTCATCTATTGTTGCTTTGACAGATCTCATCTATTGTTACTACTTGTAATAGTTGTTGTTGCTGATTCAGTGTTAGATAAGGACCATTTCTTGCTATATTAACATCAATCCCTGGTAGTTCATCTGCTGCTGTCCCTAATAGTTGCTGAAAGAACTGGATGAATTCTCTCTGAATGTGTTTTGGCTCAGTGATCTTCACCTGTTGTTCAGTGTAGATGCAACTCACTTTGTTACTTGCTTGTCTGGCCCTCATATAAGCATGGAAATATTTGGTATTACAATCTCCAGTTGGATCCATGTTGCTCTTGATTTCTGCCTCATAATTTGCTCCTGTATTGTTTCCCATTTCTCTATGCCTTTTAAGGTCATTCTTTCTTCTTCTATTAGCAGCTTGTTGAAGTAGTCATCATTGAGCTTCCCCTGTATCTCCTTCAATATTTCTCTAAATTGTATCAACTTTTGATCTACCGAGGAATGTTCCTGTTGAATATCCCTTGTTTGTTGCTCAATAAGCTTCAGCTTTTTCCATACAGAATACATTGCATATCCTTGAATCTTTTGACTCTAAATGTTCTGGACTACTTCCTTGTACTCTCTTTGTTGCATCACTGAAGTTAGTAACCTATAAGGCCTTTTCACTTTATCCTTGACCACCTCAGTATTTATCATTATAGGGGTATTGTGCTTTTGAATCCTAAAAAATATTGCTAACATATAATTTCTTAAAGTTCTAAATAATAAGAAAATCTTATAGTTTAATATTGTTTTAAAGCTTTACTATTGATAGACGTGGACATTCATATAAAGTTTTAAAGCTTTAATAATAGACGTCAAATAAGGACATTCATATAAGGTAAAAAATTTAATCATATTAGGATTTGCTACTTAGTTTAATAAGGAAAGGTTTAATAAATAAATTTTAGTTGATTTTAAAGTCCTAAAATTTAGGAAAGCAACTTAAAATTACAAATTTATTCAATGTGAAATCTTTGTTTAAAGGGCAAAAAAGGCGAACGACATTTCGCTAAGGGCCTTCGTGCTTTTATATAGTATAAATAGATATATAGACTATAGAAAAGTTCATATAATAGTAAACTAGTAACTAAATTTTTTTTTGGGGGGAGGGGGGCCGGGGGGAGGGTCGAGAATAAAATTTATTCAACCAATTATGCCTATTTACAATTGCTAGTTCACACGGACTCTAGAATTAGACTAATGGATCTACCTTGAACACCGATTGTTTTTTAGCCACACATTATATTTCTATGTTGTGAACTAGTAATTATATACAAATTCCTACAAAATGTTGTTAGAATTTTGCCAAGAATTTTTTAATCTATTATGACTCTTTTTCGAAAGAAGGAAAAAAGACTTCTAAAAGGAATAAATCTCTTTCATATGTCTTATCTTTTTTTTGGAGGAGAAGTTTTGTATTTTAATAAATTGACGTTTTCTTCACAACAAGAACAATAACAATAACATTCACAATGTAGTCAATAAAAATTCTTGTTTAGGGAGAGACTTTTTCTCTTAATAGTTTTTTTTATACTAGTTTTTATATATATTAGGTCAATTGACCAAACCCGATTATAATGTCCCATTCTTTAGTATATTTTCTTTCTTTGTCTAATTTATCACCCTCGAGCTTTGCATTGTTAGTTTGTCCATACACTATATTATATCAATCCCAACAAATATTACCTATCTAATTGCCATAATATAGAAAGAAGGAATAGCGAAAGTATTTAATCTAGGGGTGTACAAAGAAAACCGACAAACCGCATCAATCCGATAATCCGAATCAAACCGAGGAAAAAACCCGATTATGATTTGGTGTTGGAAAATAAACCCGACCATAACTGGTTTGGTTTGGTTTTAACTAAAGAAAGTCAAACCGAAACCAAATCAACCCGACATTACATATATAGAAATTTTAGATATATTTAATATATAAATTTACTTATTGTAATGCAATTTATAAATATTTCTTAAAAGTTTTCATAATTTTATCTTTTAAGGTATTATTTCAAGGTTGGACTTAGAACTTTTGAATGCTCCAATAAGTTTTGTAGCCATTAATATTAGTAAATTAAATAATGCTAACAAAAGCCCAAACCAAAATCAAATCAATACTAATGCTAACAAACGATATTCAATTTAATACTACGAACGAGAATGTATAAAATATCTATTTTTTGTTTTGCAATAATTTAGATAAAAATGCATAACCTATTTTTATTTTTTCTTTAGCGTTTAGTCATGTAATTAATACTCCCTTATTAGTCTACTTATTTTAGCATGACTTAGTACTTTCAGATTATATTTTTTTTTATTATGGCATTTTAATTAGCAATATTTATATTACATAATTTTATTGTCTTTATTGTTGAATATTTTAGGATAATGCCATGACACATCTCATATTTTCTATTATTTACTTTATATAGTTGTATCTTACTAGGATTAAAGAAATATTTTGAACACAAGTTATATGTTTTGTTCTACGGAGATTTTACCGGAAAAAACCCGAAAAACCCGAAAACCCGGAAAAAAACTGAGAAAAACCGAGATTGAAAAACCTGAGTTTTATTGGTTTGATTTGATCTTTAGATTTAATAACCTGACACAACTTGTTTGATTTGATAATTGTAATATTCGAACCAACCCGACCGATGTACACCCCTAATTTAATCTATCTAGTAGCTTTCTCCAATTGCATCCTTTTTGTCCTCAAATATGCAATTGGATTACAATCTATGTACTACATTATATTTTTGTTTGTGTTCGTGAACCTTCGGACAGTTCTTTCACCTTAGCATTAAGGAAAACTAGTCAAGTTTCAATGTAAGTGGGGTGCATGTTCATTCCCTTTTCCTAATTAATCAGTATTATAGTGAAATACTAAACTTTTCTATAACCCCCTAAAGAGTAAATACATTTGTACGTTACAATACCAAACAACTATTTATTGAACTTCCCATTTGTCTTAATAAAATTCGATCAAACCAACCTGCTGCATTTGTCTATAAACGTACCCACAATTTGACTTCCCGAAACTGTAAGATATCTGTACTTGATCATCTTCTTGAAAGTATTCTTGATTGTCCACCTATCGGGTCGATTTTAGCCCAATAGGTGAACAGAGGATAATATTATATCAGGTTCTATAGTTCAGGGGCATTTTAGGCCAGGGGTAGACAAATAAAGCCCTTGTCTTAGACCCTCAAATATTAAGGGCCCAAAAATATAAAGTACTAGTAGTATATTAGTATTATATATAGCATATAATTTGTACAATTATTATTACAAAAAATTTCAATTTTATATTTTGTAAATTTTATTGAGGTTGTATCATGACTGAGTGAGTAAATTAATCACAAATTTTTTTTCTTATTAAATTAAATGGTATCTTTACCTTCTCATCAATTTTAATTTTTTTTTCTTTATGTATATTTTTTTCTTCTAAATATTTTTGATGATTTTACTCTTTAATTTCAACTTCGGTTCTCTGAATTAGCTATTTCTTTTGTCATATTTGATTGATATGCATCAGAAAAAAAGTTCTTTTATGTCTCATCATTTTAGTTAAGAAATTCTCGAGGGCAGCGGCACAAGATTTGAATCGATGAATAATGAGCTCACTATTCTGTCCTTTTTCGCTTAAATATCATGCTATTGTCCATGGGAGAGTTCGAAATCGTGATGTGAGCCTAACGTCATCACATGTTGTACTCTTACCATTAAACCAAAGTCATGTAGGTTTCTTTTATGTGTCATTATAATATAGATTTTATGAAAATTTAAGGGTCTTAATATATTTTGGCTTTAGACCACAATTTTTTTTTGAATTACCCCTATTTTAGGCCCTTTTCCATAAATTGTATTTTATTTTATCTTAACCAATATTTTACTTTTGGCAGGAAATCAATTTAAAACAGAATATGTCAGGCAAGCAAAACATGGTATTGTTACCCATTTGCACATTTCTCTTAATATTAGTACTTCCTAATGCATTGGTAAAGTGTACATTAACACCTAAAGAAGAAGAAGTTTGTCAGCACGAATGTGTAGAGGAGTATCTCCAACTCTATTGGGCGGAGGGTCTTACTGCAGAAAAGATAAAAGAATATGAAGAAGCATGCAAAACGCGTGAAAGATTGTTTCTGTGTGAGCAAGAGGCAGAAGGCGCCTTCCCTCCGGTTTGGAAGCTGCCGGAGGAGGAGTTACATCCCGGAAAATTTTATTAACTTTTATGCAATTTAATATTTGAGTGGCTTCATTTAATTATCTTAAGTTGGCTTATTTCTTAAGGTCGCTCTATTTGATAACTTTTATAGATATATAAATAGCAAATGTACGAACTTAAATATTGAAATGTGATTATATTAAATTATTGCGGAGTTGATAAATAAAAACAATAAATTTACCGAGCAGCTGCTTAGTGGGGAATGAAAGATATTCAAACTTTGTAAAACTGGACATGATCATAATTGAGGCAAAGCCAAAAAAAAATAAAAAATAATTGACATTTCCCTCCTTCCATTTTTATGACCACAACTTTACGAACAAATGATGCGAAAGAAATGACAAAAACTAAACCTAAGAATAATAGACATTTAAGCATCTTTACAAGAAACTCTAGCCCTTTGACATTTTCTGTAAATATAATAACAATTATTACGACCATTCTAGAGAGTGCCATAGCAAAAGGAGCAAGTGAATTAAGTTGTCACCTGCTCCCTTTCTACTGCACTCTCGAGACAGGTCGTGTTCGCTTCAGTTTACCGTCCAAAGAAACAAGAGCTTGAAGTTGTAAAGAAGAAGAAGAACTGAACCGAAAATGCTTTTGAAACGTAAGAAGATAACCTTTTTTATAGGCAACTTGGTTTGGATTAAGACCAATCAATTTTACAAATGATTTTTGTTCTAGTTTTGTTAGCAGATGATATTCTCAGGGAATAAATTAATGAATCCTTGAAAGTATAACCATATCATGTGATCAAGTAAGCCCATCTTCTTTCAAGACCCAATTTTAGCCAACAAATTAAATGGTATACCACATTGAGAATGTTCTTTATAGATCCATGTTACAATATCAGTCACTTATAACAGCCTATTTCTAGCCTTTTACAAAAAAATTGTAAATACAGATATTGACCCACTTTTAAGTTTTACCTACCAATCTTGCCTTATGAAGTTGGAGAACAATTTAATATAGGGTTCTTTAAAAAGGCCTATAATAGACCCTAAGGGCTGTTCTTTGGAGTAGATTTATGTTTTAATTTGTAGGACAAAGGCAATGAAAAAATCGTCTTTAATGTGGTTACTAAATAGGTATGTGACGCTTGACTTTCTAATTTGGTGTTTGTTAGGACAAGGAGATATGGAGATATCGTGTCTAACGAGGTGACTAAGAATCCGAGGGCAACAATAGAGACATTACGTCATCTTCTATTATTACTACTTCCGGGGCAGATCCAGCCGAGGGAATATTCATTCCAAATATAAATGTTTAGTGCAACTGCATGCCCAGAGAAAATCCATCCCCAAATATAAATGATTAGGGCAAATCATGCCCAGAAAATATCCATCCCAAAATATAAATGATTAGAGTAAATTCATGCCCAGGAAAGATCAATCTCAAATATAAATATCATTTGCATTCACTAGGGGTATGCAGACTGCGGAGGGGCTCCTTCAGCCCAAGCGCTATAATAAGCCAATCTAGCCTGCTGCGGCGTGTAGCCCGATCCCATCGATAATATATATAAAGCCCATAGGGCCTGCTGCGGCGTGCAGCCCGATTCCATCAATATCATCACAATCAGGCTCTCGACCTCACTCAGTCATCAATTTCTCCAGTCTCTCGCGCTCCCAATGTCATGAAATCAGCCCAAATGATGATATGATGTATCAAAAATAGCAACAGAGACTGAGATATGATAAGCAATGAATGAATATGACTGAGTATGAAATTTCAATTTAAACATATAATTCAACAGCAGAAATGACCTCAGTGGATCCCAATAATGCCAACATATGCCTAAGCATGATTTCTAGCATGAGTCAAAGCTCAGTTCTCTAACACGTGGAAAATACAAGTTATTTGACTACACAGCTCTACGAAATTGATTGAGTCGCAATTATTACGGTGCACGCCTACACGCCCGTCACCTATCATGTGCGTCATGATCGGGTCCAAGCCTACACTACTATTGAGCAGCAAGGATGGTCGATACAGTTTTACCAACAAGGTCGGGATCGAATCCACAGGGAATTAATTTGTTTGGAGTTAGGTTTATATCCAAGTAGACATACGGGTTTTGCTCTTAATTGCACTTCCACAAATGGTTGGTTTGTTTTCTACTTCTACTTCTATTCTAGTGGTTGCAATGATTTAAACTAAGCACAATATTTTTGTTGGTTGTTTTCAAAGGTTTAAAGGGACTAGGGTAGTGACTTCCTCCTAGGTGGATATCTAATGGGTAGTAGAATCTAGGGCAAGCTTGTGATTAATTGGGGTCGTAATATAGCTATCACACCCGGGTACTCACTCTATACCTCTCGGTAGTTTGAGTGATTTTGCCCAATTTGGCTTTCTCAAGTCCAAATGGGTATTCATGCAATTCAAGTGATTTTAGCTCAAGTCGGGTATTACTATCTCTTGGTCTAACCCTTTAATTGGGGCTATCAATTTCTTGAGTTCATCCAATTCCTTGTTAGCCTAGCTTTCCTAGACTTAGTCCCTCTTTCTCAAGTAGAGACTAAGTCATAAAGGCATGAATCAGTGATTGCAACCACTAATTCTAAAGTTCTAGCAAGAACTAGGCTAAATATCATTAACCTATACACATTCAAGCCCTAAAATTCAATACCCAATAAATACTCATACTAGGGTTGGATTACAACCCTAGCTATGAGTTTAGCTACTCATGGAAATAAAAGAAATCAAAGAAGAAATAAAGATAAAATCCATATTACTAGATTAAAATATTAAAAGTTAATGTTAAAAGATGAATATAAACAAAATTGCCAAAAAACAGAAACAACAGCAGTCAGCACGTACTCAGCAAAAATATAACATCACCTAAAAATGTGAAAAAGATCTATTTATACTAGGCTGAAATTTCTGAAAAAAATGCCCTTGCGGAGATTTCGCGGCCACGTAATTCTGACTGCGGCCGTACTCTTGCTTTCACGACCACGTAATATTGAGCGCGGTCCGCGTTTCTTTATATCTGAGACTAGGCTAGAACTTCTTTCGCGGCCCGCGTATTTTTCATCGCGGCCGCATAGTGGATTTTCGCGGCCGCATAATTCCACCGTGGTCCGCACTCTTTTTGTTGCTTGAAGTTGTGAAATCTTTAAATTTCCTCCGCCGCGGTCCGCATAATTCCAACCGTGGCCGCCTCTTTCTGACTCGATCCGCATCCATATCTGTGCCCAAAAATGACCTCTCTAATTCTCCATTTTACTGTCCGCGAATGAATGGCCGCGTCCACGTTGATATTTTTGCAGCCGCACTTTTCTATCGAGGTCCGCTTTTTCACAGCTCTTGGCCCAGTCTTGGTCTTTGTTCAAGTTTTTACTCCTTTTTGAGTTCATCATGGCTAATTTGGCTGATTATGAACAATCCTGCAAGCAAACATATAACATCAGTTTTTGGGAATGCCTTTACGCAACTTAAGCCCAAAACGCAAGTAAAAGAGAGCAAATAATGATTAAGATCCTCACTTATCAACTCCCCCAAACTTAAGTGTTTGCTTGTCCTCAAGCAAATAAGGTAAATCCCACCTCCATTAAAACAAAACAAAAGGATATTTCAGCTGCCCCTATGTGAATCAAACATGCATCTATTGGGACTAACAATTTCCCTTAACACAAATGAATCATCAACAACACAATAACCTTTTTAGTACCATAGTTCTAGAGCGATACAAAAACATCAAGAGTTGACTTAACTTACCAAGGAAGCTCACTCTACTACGTAGGTCATTGTGGAACCCAATTTCTTCCTCCTCTACTCTCCGTAAGCAAATCTCACTTTAAATAGTAACACTCAAAACAAGGATTATGGATAAGTATGCTCATCTCTCTCAAGGGAATGCCACAAGTCCGGCTCTAAGTACCATAAGCTTGCCCCTTATGTAAATCACCACTAATGCAAGCTCACTCAACTCGAAATCATATAGGGATTTTTCGGGAATGTAAATGAAAGCTTTTTGATCAAAGTAGGACTTATTTACATATGATGGTTTCATCTTTTCTTAAGCACTCCATTTTCTCATTTTGGCTCATACTTTATTGACTCTTTGAGTCCTTTTCTTCTTCCTTAGGGGAACTAGAGAGATACACTGTCACTCTTTCTTGCTTTTGACGATCATTTTCTCCTTTTCTAATCATTCCATGCCTTTCATCATTGCTTTCTTTGAATCCCTTCACTTTTCTTTTTGACATATTTCTTTTTGGCTTTTCTTTCTTTTCTTTTTCCTTCCCTTTTCTTCATTTTGTACTTTTTTTTCATTTTCCCATGCCTCGTCTCTCCCCCAAACTTATACTTTTGCCAATTGGTAATGCTAAGGAAAGATCGGGTTCCAAGAGAGGCTCATTATAAAATGAATAAAGGCTTATATCATGGTTATTAAAAGAAAAGGGCTTAGGCTCAACGGGGTTGACTAGGGATATCATATTTGGTAGGCTATGGATGCATTCAAGTTTAAAATTGGATCAAGGAGAGCCTATAATCATTTCTCAAGTCGAGCTACACTTAGAACTTCGCCTAGACAAACATTCAGGGCAATTTCTAGACTTATTGGCACGGGACTTGGACTTGTAATTCAATACCTCACCTCACAAGCTGTTGGATTGTTAAAGAGAACAGAGTCGAGGGCCTACAAAAACCCTAGCTAAGATTTGAGAATCACAAATGGCTCCAAGAAGCCACTCGACGATTGTTTAGCCAACACAAAAGTCTAAAGGTCATAACTAGAACTATTCTTTTGCCAATCAACTTGTTTTAACCATAAGGTCGAAGGTAAATGTGTTAGGCCCAAGTGAAGCCTGCTTGAGATACTTTTATTCATTACTACTATTTACACTAAAATATAAAGAAAACGAACCCAAAACCTTAAGAAGGTTGTCATGTCATCCATCATCGGGAAGAGCCACCCGGTTCACACAACATCCATCTTTGCAAAGAACCATGGCATTAAGAAAATCCAAGGCTTATTGATCACGCAAAATGTAAAAAGAAGCTAAAAACTTAAAAAGAAGCTACTAAAGAAAATAAGAAGCTATGCTAATAAAGGAAAATAACGAAAGGAGTTATGAAGTATAACTATGGAAATAAAACTGAATATATACAAACTTGAAGTAAAGCAAATATACACATAAATGAAAATAAATATATACATCAAATGATAAAAATATATACATACCAAATGTGAAAGTAACGAAAATATACATACCAAAAGTAAAAATAGCGAAAAGTAAAGATGGAATGAATATATACATCAAATGATAGAGTTATATACAAACCAAAAGTAAAATCATCAACAAATTAAAATGAACCACCCCTCCCCCTAAATAAAAGATAGCATTGTCCTCAATGATAATATCAAAATAAGCTCAAGGAAAGGGTTAGAGAGTAAAGAAAACTCCCTATGTGGTCTGCATCGGGTCCGACATATAAGTGGTGTCCTCGGACTGCATAGGATTGGAAGCTCCCTCTGGGTCTTCTAACTGGATCTCCAAATCTGATTGGGGGACCACGGGGTTACGGAGCATCTGGATCAACTCCGTAGCACTATGTGTAGTGGCAACTGGCTCCTCAGACTGGCCAGCTGCTGGTGCCTGCTGCTCTACTGTATGTGATGTTGGGATTTGCTCCTCCATGAGCAAATCTAGTGGAATATCACCAGCAGATGTGAACCTCTCTACATCCTTCTTCAGCTGCTCTACTGACTCCTTTGAGGCCTGAGTCTTTTTCATCTTCTTGACTTGCTTCCCCAGATCCTTTATAGCCTTGCCATGATTATCCAAAGTGTCCATGACCTTCTTCTGGTTGTCCAGGAGCTTCTTTTGGTTGTTAAGAAGATCCTTCAAGGACTCCTCCACTGATGAAGGTATCTAGGGCTGTGCTGGGTCTGACTTTGTTGCTACTTCGCTGGATAAGACAGTCAGCTTTGATGTAGCTGACTGCATCCAGTTGTTGATGCTGGATAAAGTTTGAGAGACCCGCAGTGCAGTCTGAAGGTAAGTGGAAGAAGAAGGCATAGACAATGGCATTGTGATGGATGGCCCGGATGAAGGAGGGGGTATGGCAGCTGAAGATCCCCTTGCTGCAGAAAGCTCTGACCCAGCGGCCACTACCCCTGGCTCCTCAGACTGGCCAGTGGAAATAGCGGCTTTACCCTTTGATTTAGGGTTGTCCGATACTTTAGTGATGTACCAGGAGAAAGGATTCTTTGGCTTTGTCTTTGTGTCATAGCTCTTTTTCTCGACTCCTTGGTCCTCGAAATACATGGTGAGGAAGTTGGGGTAGGGGTAGGATCTTTCTTCCTTTCCAACAACCTTTGCGATGTGATAGTACATAATGTTCCCCACATTGATAGGGTACCCCTCCATGATGGAGGCTATCAAGACACACCGGGTGAGGGGGGGGATATTGTCATGATGACATGGATCCAATCGGCTGCACACAAAGGTGGACCACCCCTTGGCTTCATAACTGAGGGTGTTTCTGTATATCGAGACTCCAACTGTGAGCCATGCTGGAGTCGTCCCTGGGGATAATATCTCCGCCAACCATGGACGGGCTTCTTCACTAAGTGACAGCTCCTCCAAGTACTATACTGCTTCCACGTCCTCAAAACCAGCATATTCATTCAACGTGTGGCCATCAAACCAGATCTTCAAATTCTAGACATTTGTCACAGTAGTGCCCTTTTTTATGTGGGCAACGTTTGCATAGAATTCCTTAACAAGATATTCATTAGCATCCGGAACATTGCTGGTGAAGAACTTCCACCCTAATCTCTCCTCGAACTGCCTTTTTACATTTGGATCGTGGGGAAGGAGGTCTCTCTATATATTGTCTCTCAAGGGTGAGTGACCTTTGGGGCCACCATTCTCGGAATTTGTGATAAGCTAATTCGCTTAAAAATCTGTCAGCCCACACCTTGACTTTTCTAGATCTGGCCAAACCCCCAATATTGGTGTCACCCCCTCTCCCGTCATCCAGGACCGTGAAAAAGTGACAGCGGCCGTGAATATCAAAAGAAATCGGCACTGTAGAATGGTTATAACTGGGTTTTCACTAAGCGCTCAAAAAATGAGCTCAATTAATCATGCAAAACTACTAACCCTATCCCCCATTAGACATATAAACACTACCCATATGAACTCATGCATCAATTAAGCACTAATTTTTTCATTAGGGCATGCATTTAACTCTAACTAAAGAACTAAAAAGAAAAATTAAAAACAGAAAGAAAAGAAAGAAACAAATAAAATTAATTCAAGGATTTGAACATACCACTTGTGAAGTTTTAGTAGGAAAGCAACTTTCGATTAGAAAGAGATGAGATCGAGAGCCAGAGAAGAGGAACAATGCTCTTTGGGTGATGAAATTTTAGGGTTCAAAAAGTATAAAAGGTTGAGGGACCCCCTATTTATATTTAGCATATGTGGACCTCGTTGACTAACCTGAACGCAGCCATGAAATTCTACCGCGGTCTGCGTTTTGCTACCTGATGAAGAACAGCTTCAGGCATCTGACCGTGGTCTGCAAAATATTGAGCACGGCCGCGGTATGCACCGCGGACCGCCAAACTATGAACGCGGACGCGAACTCAACTTCAGAGAGCTGATATATTGAGCTCTTCAAGTACGCGTTCGCGAACAAAAAGATGCGGCCACGAAATCCTCAGGCGGACCGCAAAATTATGGGCGCGGTCCACGAACTTCCAATACTTAGCACTATTTTTCCTTTGTCAATTTGCTGCATTGCACAACCAATTCCTGCATACACTTCAAAACCAGTTAGTCCAAAACTATAACTAATCTAAGAAGAAAATCAAAAGAACAAAAAAAACACATGGGTTGCCTCCCAAGAAGCGCCTGATTTAACGTCGCGGCACAACGCATGTTACCATCATCATTTAAAATTGATCAAGGCCACCACGTGGATGTTCTCAAACTTGCCAAGATAATAATTTACTCAGTGTCCATTAACTTTGAAGATTTCACCATTTTTGTTTTTCAAATCAAGAGTACCAAACGGAGTTACATGCACCACTTCAAAAGGGTCACCCCATTTTGACTTGAGCTTTCCGAAAACAGTCGTAATCGAGAGTTGAAAAGAAGAACCAAGTCACCCTCCTTGAATTCTTTGTTCCAGGCATATTTGTCATGTAAGTACTTCATTTTGTCCTTATACAAGGACGATCTAGAATAAGCATGAAACCGGAACTCATCAAGTTCATTTAGTTGCTCTACCCGGAGATTCACAGCTACATCCCATTCAAGGTTTAACTTCTTCAGCACACACATGGCCTTATGCTCTAATTCAACCGGAAGATGACATGCTTTCCCAAATACCAACCGGTACGGAGACATACCAATTGGAGTATTGTACGCAATTCTGTAAGCCTACAAATCATCGTCAAGTTTTTTTTACCAATCCGTTCAGTTTGCATTGACAGTTTTTGATAATATGCTCTTTATCTCCCTGTTGGAGACCTCAATTTGCCCAATAGCCTGGGGATGATAAGGGGTTGACATCTGATGATTGACACCATACTTGGAAAGTAAGTATCGAAGGCCTTGTTGCAAAAATGAGAACCCCCATCACTGATGATCGCCCTTGGAGTGCCAAACCTATTGAAGATATTTTTCTTTAAGAACGCTACTACACTCCTTGCCTTATTGTTGGGCAAAGCCACGGCTTCAACCCACTTGGAAACATAATAAACAACGACCAGAATGTAAGTGTTACTACATGAACTCACAAATGGCCCCATGAAGTCGAACCCCCACACGTCAAAAATATCAATCTCAAGAATAGTGGTGAGAGGCATTTCATCCTTCTTGGAAATTCCACCAGCTTTATAGCATTCATCACATCTCTTAACAAGATCACTAGCATTTTTATACTGGATAGGCCAATAAAATCCACAACTGAGAACCTTTGAAGCAGTTCTCGCCCCACCATGATGACCACTGTAGGGAGAGGAATGGTAAGCATCAAGAATACTCATTTGCTCTTCTTCCAGAACACATCTCCAGATCACACCATCATTACAAATATTGAACAGATATGGCTCATCCCAATAATAATCCAAGTTGTCCCGTTTAAGCTTCTTCCTTTGGTTAGAAGAGAGCTCACTCGGGGCAATGCTGGTCACAAGAAAGTTATCCATATTAGCGAACCAAGGCATACCATTCACAGACACAGAGATAAGTTGTTCATCCAGAAATGAATCATTAATTTTGAGGCCATCATGGGGCCTCCCCTCCTCGTCTAAACGGGACAAGTGGTCCGCTACTTAATTCTCACTCCCTTTTAGATCAATGATTTCAAGGTCAAACTCTTGAAGCAGAAGAACCCGTCTCATCAACCTAGCCTTAGAGACTTTTTTAGTCATCAAGTAACGGAGTGTTGCGTGATCGGTGTGCACAATCACTTTTGTACCCATGAGATATGGCCTGAACTTTTCCATGGCGAAGAAAATGGCTAATAACTATTTCTTGGTCACCATATAGTTGATTTGGGCGTCATTCATCGTTTTGCTTGCATAATAAACTAGATGAAATATCTTGTTGATCATTTGCCCAAAATCGCCCATATCGCAATGTCACTAGCATCACATATGAGCTCAAATGGTAATCTCCAATTGGGTGCGGTAATGATGAGAGTGGTAGTAAATCTATACTCGAGAAGCTCAAAAGCTTTCATGCAATCATCATTGAATACAAACTTTGTATCCTTTTCCAACAACTTGCACAAGGGGTTCACCATTTTTGAGAAATCCTTGATAAACCTTCGGTAGAACCCCGCGTGCCCAAGAAAGCTCCTAACTCCCTTGACAGAAGTAGGAGGAGGAATTCTTGAAATCACTTCATTCTTCACCTTGTCCACTTCAATACCGTTCATCGAGATCTTATGGCCGAGGACAATGCCCTCCTCGACCATAAAGTGGCATTTTTCCCAATTAAGCACTAGGTTGGTCTCTTCACATCGGGCCAACACTTTGTCAGGATTATCTAAGAATTCTTCAAAGGAGTCACCCACAACATTAAAATCATCCATGAACACTTCGAGGAAGTCCTCCACCATATCCATAAATATTGTAATCATACACCGCTGAAAGGTAGCTGGTGCATTACATAAACCAAACGGCATCCGTGAGAATGCAAATGTGCCATACGGACATGTAAAGGCGGTTTTCTGTTGGTCTTCTGATTCAATAAGAATCTGGTTGTACCCGGAATACCCATCCAAAAATCAATAATAAGCACGCCCGGCAAGTTTATCTAGTATTTGATCATCAAAGGGCAATGGAAAATGGTCCTTGCGGGTCACTTTGTTCAGCTTTCGGTAATCCATGCATACCCTCCATCCGGTGACAGTCCTAGTGGGAATCAACTCATTTGTCTCATTTGTGACCACAATCATATCCTCCTTCTTTGGCACACATTGTACCGGCAAAGTCTATGAACTGTCCGAAATGGGGTACACAACCACTAAATCTAGCCACTTGATAATTTCCTTCTTGATGACCTTTTGCATGGACTTATTCAACCTCCTTTGATGTTCCATGGAGGGTTTGGCATCATCCTCTAGTATAATTTTGTACATGCAAAAGGCGGGGCTTATACCCCAAATATCTGCCATTGTCTAACCTATTGCCTTCTTCCGCCATTTGAGTACCGCAAGGGTGGATTCTACCTGCATGTTAGTTAAGCAAGTGGAAAGAATAATAGGAAAAGTAGAACAAGGGAATAAGAACTCATACCCGAGGTGTGAAAGTAAGGGCTTCAACTCCAATTTGGGAGGCTCCTCGATTGAGGGCTTTGCTGGTGGAGTCTTCCGGTTCTCAAGGTCCAAGGAAAGTTTCGGGGGCTCATATGTATATGAACCCATTCCTTATAAAGCATTAACATATTCAACCAAGCCTTCCCTCTCATCAATATCATAATTCAACAACACAGCTTCCAATGGATCTTCTACATTAATCACAGCACTTGTGTCTTCAACAATTACCTCGGTCACAAGATCCACAAACGAACACTCTTTGTTGCTATTAGGCTGCCTCATTGACTTGCAAACATAGAACACAACGTTTTCATCACCCACCCGGAAGGTGAGCTCCCCTGCTTCCACATCAACTAAGGCCTTCCCTGTAGCTAGGAAAGGTCTCCCCAATATGATTGGCACCTCGTAGTTAACCTCACAGTCAAGTATCACAAAATCTGCGGGAAGTATGAACTTGTCGACCCGAACTAGCACATCATCAGTTATCCCCAATGACATCTTCATTGTCCTGTCTTCCATTTGTAACCGTATGGATGTGGGTCTTGGTTGCCCAATCCCCAATGTCTTAAACACAGAATATGGCATCAAGTTAATGTTTTCCCCCAAATCACACAAAGCTTTGGTGAAATCGGCACTACCAGTAGTGCATGGGATTGTAAAGGCACCGGGGTATTCTAACTTTGGAGCCATGGAATGCACAATGACACTCACTTGATGTGTCATTTTGATCATTTGACAGTTCATCGATCTCTTCTTTGTCACCAAGTCCTTCATAAACTTGGCATACCTCGACACTTGTTTTAGAGCTTCAACCAAAGGCACATTTATGGACAAACTTTTTATCATATCAATGAATTTCTTAAATTGATTCTCATTATTTTGTTTTTCTAGCCTCTGAGAATATGGTCGAGGTGGCCTTGGCAAAGGAGCCTTGGCTTTGGCCGCTACCATTTCCGGTATGTCTATCATATGTTCCCTAGACGGGTTCACATCATTTTATGTCTCCTCCACATTTTCATGAATGTCTATCCTCACTTCATCATTCATATTATCATTATTCACTTGCACATCATTGCCTTTCTCATCATCTTGAACCAACACATCATCACTCACAATCTTCCTTGGATTAGAGGTACTAGCAATTCCACCTCTACCACTCTTTGTAATCACTGCCATAACATGGCCCGTATTGTTCCCACCCTTTGGGTTTACTACCATATCACTAGGTAGTGCCCCCTTAGGGCGAGTGTTCAATACTTGAAAAATTTGGCCAAGTTGGACTACCAAGTTGCGGATAGAAGTGTTTTGGGAGGCTAGTTGGGCATCAGAGTCGGCGTTTTTCTTCATCATTTTCTCAAACATGGATTCAATCTGTCCCATCTCATTGTTGGAAGAGCTAGGATCTTGTGATGGATATGAAGGTGGGTTGTTTTGTTGTTGATACATCGGAGGCCTTTGAAAGCCCGACCATCAATTCCCTTGATTATTGTTATTCCAACCCCCTTGATTGTTGTTGCCTCCCCAATTACTAGTATTGTTGCCACTCCAATTGCCTCAGTTTTCTTGGTTAACCCAATTTTGACTGTTGTTGTTCCCCTAATTGCTTTGGTTGTTGTTATTTCCACTATTCCAATTTCCTTATTGACCTTGATTGCCCCAATTTGGATTGTTGTTGTTCCCCCAATTGCTTTGGTTTCCTTATTGATTCGGAGCATTGCTCCGTTGACCTTGGTAATTATTGACATATTACACCTCTTCACTTTGACTATCATATGACTCATCTTGGTTGTAACTACTACTATTTTGCTCAAATTTATCCGCATTGTTTTGAACTTGTTGACCTCTTTTCCTTCTCATCATGTTCACTCCTTCCATGATGTTCACTTGCTTTGGTCCTTGTACTTGTTGCAATTGTACCTTGGCCAATTGATTCATGGTGGTTTTCAACTCCGCTATAGCTTGTCTATGGTAATGAAGCTCCTTATGTAAGTGAATAACATTTGGATCACCCTAAGGAACATTAGCTCTACTTTATCAAGTCGAAGAAGTTTCTGCCATCTCATCTAATATTTCAAACGCTTTGGCATATGGCGTGTTCATGAAATTATCCCAGCGAATTGATCCACCATACACTGGTTAGTTGTATTGACCCTCTATAAAAGTTTTGTGGGATCATAGCATCGATCATGTCGTTATTAGGGGACTCCTTTACCATCGTCTGGTACCCTTCCCAAATTTCATGCAACGGTTCATTTGGCTTTTGTTTAAAAGCAAGGATCTCATCTCTTAGTATTTCCATATATCTCGGCGAAAAGAAATTTGCGATGAACTTCTCGACCAACTCATCCCAAGTGTCTATGGTACGGTTGGGTAACCTCTCAAGCCAATCTAAAGCCTTCCCCCTTAGAGAAAATGGGAAAAGCCTTAACCTCAATGTGTCTTCAGATACATTAGTCTACTTGCTCCCCCAGCATGTGTCAACAAAATCTTTGAGATGCTTATAGGCTATTTGGTGTGGAGCTCCGGTGAAGAAACCCATCTATTCCAGCAGTGTAAGCATGACATTGGTTATTTGAAAGTTGTCCGCCCTAATCCGGGGCAGGAATATTGCACTTGCATATCCTTCGTTGGGCAACACCCTATGTGCTGCCCTTAGAGGAGGTGGGGGAGGGTTTGGGATGTTGTAATTAGGCGGGCGACCTCTCCTTTGTACTTGAGGTTCGGGTTGAACCTTATCCACTTGATCGTCATCTACCTCCTCCTCCAATTTGAAATTTCCGAGAGCTTTGTTGTTAAGACCCATTTGGTACTTAGAAACAATTCCCACACAAGATTAGAACAATAGAAGGAAATAAAACACACACACACACAAATACTCAAATATATAGCTAAAACCGTCTAACTCCCCATCAACGACGCCAAAAATTGATCGGGTCCAAGCCTACACTACTATTGAGTAGAAAGGATGGTCGATGCAGTTTTACCCAATAAGGTCGGTGTCACGACCCAATTCCCGAACCCGGTCGTGATGGCGCCTCTCAAGAAGACAAAGCCAGCCAGACCAAACGAAACACCTCTTTAAGCAGTTAATTATCATAAATAGTAATAAGCATAATATAATATCCATAGATTGCGAAATTTAACAATAACAACATTGGAAACCATCCCGACACAGCCCAAACCGGGGTGTCACAAGTCATGAGCAACTAAGAAATGCGGATACAAGTCTACTAAACACTAAATCCGATACAATAGTTCTAAAAAACATAAAAATGATAAGATAAGGGAGGCATGGGGCTGCAGACACCAATAGCTACCTCGTAGTCTCTGAATCACTGCCTGGACTGGGAGAATCAGCACTCAGGAGCGGACTCTACGATGCCTGAATCTGCACACATAGTGCAGGGAGTAATGTGAGTACTCCGACTCAGTGAGTAGTAATTATAAATAATGGCTGAAAGTATGAAAACACGTAAAGGCACAAAGCAATTCCATATCAAGTAGTAAAATCACTTAAGGCAGTAAATCAGTGAAGAAATCAATTTTTTTACGCGATGCGTGACGCCCAGGCAGACGTGCCCTCGGCCTAATGGCTTCGGGCGCAACTTGCGTTCAAAGACTCGATGGTTCACGGGATTCTGCAATTCACACCAAGTATCGCATTTCGCTACGTGAAGAAATCAAATGAAATCCCATTTTAAAACAAGTAAAACAGGAAAAGTTTAACAGGTAAATATCAAGTAGAAATCCGCCCCTTGGGCACAGTATCAATTGCTCAGAATAGTATCAGCCCTCAAGTAGAAATCCGCCCCTCGGGTACAGTATCAATCGCTTAGAATAGTATCAGCCCCTCAGGCTCACTCTCAGTACAATATCAGCCCCTCGGGCTCAGTATCGATCACTCAGAACAGTATCAGCCCCTCGGGCTCACTCTTAGATCATAATGGGTACCCGCGCTCACTGTGGGTGTGCAGACTCTGGAGGGGCCCCTTACGGCCCAAGCGCTATATCAAGCCACCTTGTGGCATCATCACTCGACACTCGGCCTCACATCACTCAAGCCACCTCGTGGCATATAAAGTATCTCAGGCCCTCGATCTCATATCACTCAGCATATCCTCACATATGGCCCTCGGCCTCACTTAGTCTGAAAATCATCACAAGCCCCTCGGGCATTAGTAAATCAGTAGTTCTTATCCCAAAACCTCATTTAGAAATATCATATAAGTTTCAAATCTGAGTAAAAGTGGTTGAGTTGTAAAACAGTAGATAGCAACAGGACTGAGTTCAAATAATAAGTCAAAGTAGTGAAGAAATAGTGATAAAAATCCCCGAAGGGTCCAAATAGTTGGCACGAAGCCCAAATATGACAATCAGCCCAAATCATGATGATAACAAATAAGTCTCAGTCAAATACGCGGAAAAATTATCAATCGGGATGGACCAAGTCACAATCCCCAGTAGTAAAAGACCCCACGCTCATCATCCAGCGTGTCTTGCCTCAATATAGCACTACGATGTGCAATCTGGGGTTTCAAACCCTCAGGACATCATTTACAATCATTACTCACCTCGAACCGGTTACAACTATAGCTCGTGACGCCTTTGCCCCTCGAATCGTCCTCCACGCGCATCTAATCTATCCAAAATTAGAACAAATATGTCACAATATGCTAAGGGAAAAAAACCCAAGCGAAAACAATAGAAAAATATCAAAAATCCCGAAATTAGCAAAACCCGAGCCTTGGGCCCACTTCTCGAAACTCGAAAATTTTCACATCAACGCGTTCCTTATCCTCCCACGAGTTCATACACATCAAAAGTTCTCAATTCTGACCTCAAATGGCCCTTCAAATCCCAATTCAAAAAGATCAAAATCCCAAGCCCTACTTCTTCCATTTTTTAGCTTAGGTTCCATGAATTTCTAGGTTAATTTCACAATAGAATCACGTTTTAGGTTCAAAAGTCTTACCTCCAATCAATTCTCCTTGAATAACTCTTCAATCACCTTCAAAAAGCTCTCAAAATACTCAGCTATGAAGGAAAAATGGTTCAAAATCGCGGATAAGAGGACTTAAAAACATTCTGCCCAGACCTGACCTCCCTTCTTCGCGAACGCGGTCAATGCCTTGCGTTCGCGAAGCACAAAATTTCGTTGATCAACTTTTGCTCTACGCAAATGCGTCACTCCAGTCGCGAACGCGAAGCTTCTGCCTCCCATACCTTTGCGAACGCGAACGACCTTACGCGAACGCGATGAAGAAATTACTTGGACCCCAATTTACTCTACGCAATCGCGAGTTTCCTCTCACGAACACGATGCACAACTTCACCACCCTTCGCGAATGCGGCACCTGCCTCGCGAACGCAAAGGCCTAACCTTCCCCTCCCTCAGCAGACTCTTCGCGAACGTGAGGGTCCTCCCGCGAACGCGAAGAACAATTGTCTGCAACTGCTGGAACTGATTTTCTACAGCTTCCCAAATTCCAATTTGGTCCGATTGACCACCCGAAACTCACCCGAGGCCCCCGGGACCTCAACCAAAAGCACCAACACATCCTAAAGCCTCATTCAAACTTGTTCCAATCATCAAAACACCTCAAACAACACCAAATCCATCAATTCACATCGAATTCAAGCCTAAGTTTTCTAAAAACTTCCGAAATACGCTTTCGATCAAAAACACAACCAAACCACGTCCGAATGACCTGAAATTTTGCACACACATCAAAAATGACATAACAAAGCTACAAAAACTCTCAGAATTCCATTCCGACCCTCGGATCAAAATCTCACCTACCAACCGGAAGTCGCCAAAATACTAACTTCGTCAATTCAAGCCTAATTCTACACCGAACCTCCAAAACCACTTCCGATCACGCTCCTAAGTCACAAATCACCTCCCAAAGCTAAACGAACCATCAGAACTCACATCCGATCCCTCTAACTCATAAGTCAACATCCGGTTGATTTTTCCAACTTAAGCCTTCTTAAAAGAGACTAAGTGCCTCATTTCTTACCAAAAGCACACCAAACGCAAACCAATCAACTCGACCACATAAAACATAGATAACGAAGCATAAAGAAGCAGAAATGGGGAAAATAGAGCGGTAACTCATGAGACGACTGACCGGGTCGTCACATCCTCCCCAACTTGAACAAACGTTCGTCCTCGAACGAGTCAAGAAACATACTTGAAGCCTAAAATAGGTGAGGATATCTGCTCCACATCTCCCGTTCGATCTCCCAGGTAGCCTCCTTCACGGGTCGACCTCTCCACTGCACTTTCACTGAAGCTATATCTTTTGACCTCAACTTCCGAACCTGACGACCCAAAATAGCTACTGGCTCCACATCAAAGGTCAAATCATCCTCCAATTGAACCATGCTGAAGTCCAAAACATGAGACAGATCCCCAATATACTTTCGGAGCATAGAAACATGAAATACCAAATGTACACTCGACAAGCTGGGTTGCAAAGCAAGCTCATAAGCCACCTCCCAATCCTACGAAGCACCTCAAAAGGCCCAATGAACCGAGGACTCAATTTCCCTTTCTTCCCAAATCTCATAACACCCTTCATAGTTGAAGCCTTCAGCAAGAGCTTCTCACCAACCATGTAGGATACATCTCGAACCTTCCTGTCCGCATAACTCTTCTGACGCGACTGCGCTGTACGAAGTCTCTCTCCTGAATCACCTTCACCTTCCCTAAGGCATCCTGAACCAAATCTGTCCCCAATAGCCTAGCCTCGTCGGGCTCGAACCAACCTACTGGAGATCTACACTGCCTCCCATACAAAGCCTCATATGGAGCCATCAGAATACTCGACTGGTAGCTGTTGTTGTAGGCAAACTCTGCAAGCGGCAAAAACTCATCCCATGAACCTCCAAAATCAATAACATAAGCACGCAGCATGTCCTCCAATATCTAAATAGTACGCTCGGACTGTCCGTCCGTCTGAGGATGAAGTGTCGTGCTCAAATCCACCCGGTACCCAACTCTCTCTACACAGCTCTCCAAAACTGCAAAGTAAACTAAGTACCTCTATCTGAGATGATGGAAACCGGAACACCATACAACTGAACAATCTCCCGAATATAAATCCCTGCCAACCGCTCTGAAGAGTAGGTAGTACGCACAGGAATGGAGTGCGCGGACTTGGTCAGCCAATCCACAATCACCCAAATAGCATCAAACTTCTTCAAAGTCCGAGGAAGTCCAACCACAAAGTCCATAGTGATCCTCTCCCACTTCCACTCAGGAATAACCATCTGCTGAAGCAAGCCACCCGGTCTCTGATGCTCATATTTTACTTGCTGATAGTTGAGACACCGAGCTACAAATCTCACAATATCTTTCTTCATTCTTCTCCACCAATAGTGCTGCCTAAAATCCTGGTACATCTTCGCGGCACCCGGATGAATGGAATATCGCGAGCTATGGGCCTCTTCCAGAATCAACTCTCTAATCCCATCTACATTGGGCACGCAAATCCGGCCCTGCATCCTCAACACACCATAATCACCGATGGTCACATCTCTGGCATCATCATGCTTAACTCTGTCCTTAAGGACAAGCAAATGCAGATCATCATACTGGCGCTCTCTGATACGATCATATAAGGAAGACCGAGAAACAACACATGCCAACACCCGACTAGGCTCCAAAATATCCAACCTCACTACTGATTGGCCAAGTCCTGAATATCAACTGCAAGGGGTCTCTCCCTAACTGGAATATATGCCGAACTCCTCATACTCACTGCCTTTCGGCTCAACGCATCAGCCACCACATTGTCCTTTCTAGATGGTACAATATAGTGATATAATAATCCTTAAGCAACTCTAACCATTTCCGCTGCCTCAAATTAAGATCTTTCTGCTTGAACAAATGCTGAAGACTACGATGATCAGTGAATACCTCACAAGATACACCATACAAGTAGTGCCTCCAAATCTTCAATGCATGAACTATGGCAGCCAACTCCAAATCATGAACAAGGTAGGGGCTTCAACTGATGAGAAGCATAAGAAATAACTCTACCCTCCTGGATCAATATACAACCAATCCCAACTCTCAAAGCATCACAATACACGGTATATGAACCTAAAGCTGATGGCAAAACCAATACTGGAGTTGTGGTCAAAGCTGTCTTGAGCTTCTGAAAGCTCTTCTCACACTCGTCCGACCATACAAATGGAGCACCCTTCTGAGTCAACTTGGTCAAGGGTGATGCGATAGATGAGAATCCCTAAACAAACCGGCGATAATAGCCTGCCAACCCAAGGAAGCTACGAATCTCTGTGGCTGAGGACGGTCTGGGCCAACTCTGAACCACCTCTATCTTCTTCAGGTCAACCTGAATACCCTCGCTGGACACCACATGCCCCAAGAAAGCCACTGAACTGAGCCAAAACTCACACTTGGAGAATTTTGCATAAAGCTTCTCCTCCCTTAATCTCTGCAACGCAACTCTCAAATGCTCCGCGTGCTCCTCCTGGCTATGAGAGTACAAAAGAATATCATCAATGAATACTATAACGAACAAATCAAGATAAGGCCGGAACACGCTGTTCATCAAATGCATGAACGATGCTGGGGCATTAGTTAGCCCGAAAGATATCACAAGGAACTTATAATGACCATATCTGGTCTTGAAGGCAGTCTTAAGAATATCTGAATCCCTGATCTTCAACTGGTGATAACCCGAACGGAGATCAATCTTGGAGAATACTCTCACTCCCTGAAGCTGGTAAAATAAATCATCAATGCGAGGCAAAGGATACTTGTTCTTAATTGTTACTTTATTCAATTGGTTATAATAATTGCACATTCTCATCGTGCCATCCTTCTTCTTCACAAACAAAACCGGTGCACCCCAATATGACACACTAGGCCGAATGAACCCCTTATCTAGGAGTTCATGAAACTGTTCTTTCAATTCCTTCAACTCTACTGGTGCCATACGATATGGCGGAATAGAAATGGGCTGAGTGCCCGGCACCAAGTCAATACCAAAATCAATATCCTTGTTCGGTGTCATGACCGACAAGTCTGCAGGAAACACATCGGGAAAATCCCTCACAACTGGGACAGAATCGATACTAGGAGTCTCAGCTCCAACATTCATCACAAACGCTAGATATGAAAGACAACCCTTCCCAACCATATGTTGGGCCTTCAAGAAAGATATCACTCTACTAGGAACATAATCAGTCATACCACGCCACTCGATCTGCGGTACACCCGGCATAGCCAAAGTGACTGTCTTAGCATGACAGTCTAGAATAGCACGACATGGAGATAGCCAATACATGCCCAAAATGACATCAAAATCCACCATACTCAATAGCAATAGATCTACTCGGGTCTCCAAACCCCCAATAGTCACGACACATGACCGGTACACACGATCTACAACAACAGTATCGCCTACTGGGGTAGATACATGAACAGGTAAAGCAAGAAACTCACGGGGCATACCCAAATAATGAGAAAAGTATGATGACACATAAGAAAAGGTGGAGCCGGGATCAAATAATACAGAGGCATCTCTATGGCAGACTGAAACAATACCTGTAATGACAGCATCTGGCCTACCTGGAAGTGCATAGAAATGGGCCTGACCGCCCCCTGATCGACCTCCCCCTCTTGGGCGACCCCTGGATGCCTGACCTCCACCCCTAGCTGGCGGGTGGTGAGGTAATTGGAGCAGAAGTCGAGGGCTGACCCCTCTGCTGAGATGAACTAGCAATACGACGAGGACACTGCCTTCACACATGTCCAAACTCTCCACACTCAAAACAACTCCCAAGTGCTAGAGAAGGGGACTGAAGGGAACCCCTCGCACCAGAGTGACCAGCTAATGCACTCAACATAGAAGAACCCTGAGTTGACGGGGCACAAGATGAACTCTGGGCTAGAAGGGCGCTGAATGAAGGCTAACCCTGCTGAGACCCATGATAACCACGACCTGAAGGTGCCCGCGATACTCTGGACGGGCTGACAGAGCGGGCCTGAAAGAACAACCTCTACCATGCTGGAACTGGCCCCTCGAAGGAGCGCCACTGAAACTGCCAGAACCTCGAGGCCTCTTGGCCTCCCTCTACTCTTGATCCTGACAGCGAACCGTCTCAATCTCACGAGCGATATCAACCACCTCCTCGAACGTAGCACCCAATACTCTCTCTCTAGTCATCAGAATACGGAGATGGTAGTTAAGGCCATCAACAAATCTCCTGATCCTCTCACGATCTGTCGGAACCATCCAAGTGAAGGCAGCCCCTCATACGCCTCCCACCAAGTGAAGGCAGCCCCAGTAAACTGAAAGGTGGTAAATGCCACACCACTAGTCTCCAGAATCCCTGCTGTACGGAGCATCCGCTGACACTTATAACCCTAGGCATCCTCGCCCTCAGCACCACTGAATGACGGAGGCTGGAGTCTACCAAACCTCTCAAGACGATGCTGCTCATCATCCGGCATAACTGGCACCACAAACTCCTGAGCTGGTGCAACCGACTGGGCTGGAGGTGCCCCGGTGTCTGTAGTCCCTGCACTACCTACTCAGGTGTGCTAGCAGCGGGGGTTTGATTGCCTCCCCCGGCCTGTGAAGTAGCTGCTGCTGCTGTGGTGGCTGAAACTGCCTGAGCCAGGCCAGTGCAAACTGTCCAGATCTGTGCCAAGGCCTTTTATAGACCCGGGATCACGATGGGCACAGCTGGTGCCTGAACTGGTGCTGCTGGAGCCTGATCCCTAGCTGGGGCAGCTGGTGGATCAACAGGTGCCGCCCTCGCTGCTCTGCCTCTGCTACGACCATGACTGCGTCCACGGCCTCTGGTGGCCTTAGTGGGTGGCACTGGTGGTCGTCCAACTCGTCCGGTAGCTCGCGTCCTCACTATTTGTGAGAGGATAGAATAACAGAAGTTTAGTTCTCGGATCAACAAAACCGCACGACAAGAATTTCAAGAATATGAAGTTTTTCTTAAAAAGGTTCTGCAGCCTCTCAAGGATAAATACAGACGTCTCCGTACCGATCCGCGAGACTCTACTGAACCTGCTCATGACTCGTGAGACCTAAGTAACCTACGCTCTGATACCAATTTGTCACAACCCAATTCCCGAACCCGGTCGTGATGGCGCCTCTTGTGAAGACAAGGCCATCCAGACCAAACATAACACCTCTTTAAGCAGTTAATTATCATAAACAGTAATAAGAATAATATAATATCCATAAATTGCGAAATTTAACGATAACAATAATGGAAACCATCCCGACACAGCCCAAACCGGGGTGTCACAAGTCATGAGCAACTAAGAAATGCGGATAAAAGTCTACTGAACACTAAATCCGATACAATAGTTCTAAAAAACATGAAAATGATAAGATAAGGGAGGCACGGGGCTGCGGACGCCAATAGCTACCTCGTAGTCTCCGAATCACCGCATGGACTGGGAGAATATGCACTCAGGAACGGACTCTGCGATGCCTGAATCTGCACACATGGTGCAGGGAGTAATGTGAGTACTCCGACTCAGTGAGTAATAATTATACTCACTGAAAACACGTAAAGGCACAAAGCAATTCCATATCAAGCAGTAAAATCACTTAAGGTAGTAAATCAGTGAAGAAATCAAATGAAATCCCTTTTTAAAACAAGTAAAACAGGAAATGTTTAACAGGTAAATATCAAGTAGAAATCAGCCCTCACTCTCAGGACTGAGTTCAAATAATAAGTCAAAGTGGTGAAGAAACAGCTATAAAAATTTCCGAAGGGTCCAAATAGTTGGCACGAAGCCCAAATATGGCAATCAGCCCAAATCATGATGATAACAAATAAGTCTCAGTCAAATACGTGGAAAAATCATCAATCAGGACGGACCAAGTCACAATCCCCAGTAGTAAAAGACCCCACGCTCATCATCCAGCGTGTCTTGCCTCAATATAGCGCTACGATGTGCAATCTAGGGTTTCAAACCCTCAGGATATCATTTACAATCATTACTCACCTCGAACCGGCTAAAACTCTAGCTCGCAATGCCTTTGCCCCTCGAATCGGCCTCCACGCGCGTCGAATCTATCAAAAATCAGAACGAATACGTCACAATATGCTAAGGGAACAAAACCCAAGCGAAAACAATCGAAAAATATCAAAAACCCTGAAATTAGCAAAACCCGAGCCCACTTCTCGAAACTCGAAAATTTTCACATCAACGGATTCTTTATCCTCCCACGAGTTCATACATATCAAAAGTTATCAATTCTGACCTCAAATGGCCCTTCAAATCCCAATTCAAAAAGCTCAAAATCCCAAGCCCTAGTTCTTCCAATTTTTAGCTTAGGTTCCATGAATTTCTAGGTTAATTTCACAATAGAATCATGTTTTAGGTTCAAAAGTCTTACCTCCAATCAGTTCTCCTTGAATCCCTCTTCAATCACCTTCAAAAGCTCTCAAAATACTCAGCTGTGGAGGAAATATGGTTCAAAATCGCGGATAAGAGGACTTAAAAACATTCTGCCCAGGCCTGGCCTCCCTTCTTCGCGAACGCTTCAACGCCTCGCATTCGCGAAACAAAAAATTTCGTTGACCAACTTTTGCTCTACGCGAATGCGTCACTCTGTCGCGAACGCGATGCTTCTGCCTCCCATACCTTCGCGAACGCGAACGACCTTACGCGAATGCGATGAAGAAATTACTTGGACCCTAATTTACTTTACGCGATCGCGAGTTTCCCTCGCGAACGGGATGCACAGCTTCACCACCCTTCGCGAATGCAGCACCTGCCTCGCGAACGTGAAGGCCAAACCTTCACCTCCCTCAGTAGACTCTTCGCGAACGCGAGGGTCCTCCCACGAACGCGAGGGTCCTCCCGCGAACGCGAAGAACCATTGTCTGCAACTGCTGGAACTGATTTTCTGCAGCTTCCTAAATGCCAATTCGGTCCGATTGACCACCCGAAACTCACCAGGCCCCCGGGACCTCAACCAAAAGCACCAACACATCCTAAAACCTCATTCAAACTTGTTCCAATCATCAAAACACCTCAAACAACACCAAATCCATCAATTCACATTGAATTCAAGCCTAAATTTTCTATAAACTTCCGAAATACACTTTCGATCAAAAACCCAACCAAACCACATATGAATGACCTGAAATTTTGCACACACATCACAAATGACATAACGAAGCTACAACAACTCTCGAAATTCCATTTCGACCCTCGGATCAAAATTTCACCTACCAACCGGAAGTTACGAAAATACTAACTTCACCAATTCAAGCCTAATTCTACACCGGACCTCCAAAACCACTTCCGATCATGCTCATAAGTCACGAATCACCTCCTTAAGCTAACCGAATCATCGTAACTCACATCCGAGCCCTCTAATGCATAAGTCAACATCCGGTTGAATTTACCAACTTAAGCCTTCTTAAAAGAGACTATGTGAATCATTTCTTTCCAAAACCACACCAAACGCAAACAAATCAACTCGACCACATAAAACACGGATAACGAAGCATAAAGAAGCAGAAATGGGGAAAACAGAGCGGTAAATTATGAGACGACTGGTCGGGTCGTCACAGTCGGGATCGAATCCACAGGGAGTTAATTTGTTTGGATTTAGGTTTATATCAAAGTAGAGATGTGGGTTTTGATCTTAATTGTACTTCCATAAATGGTTGGTTTGTTTTCTACTTCTATTTATATTCTAGTGATTGCAATGATTTAAACTAAGCACAATATTTTTGTTGGTTGTTTTCAAAGTTTTAAAGGTACTAGGGTAGTGACTTCCTCCTAGGTGGATATCTAATGGGTAGTAGAATCTAGGGCAAGCTTGCAATTAGTTCGGGTCGTAATATAGCTATCACACCCGGGTACTAACTTTATACCTCTCGGTAGTTTGAGTGATTTTACCCAATTTGGCTTTCTCAAGTCCAAATGGGTATTCATGCAATTCAAGTGATTTTAGCTCAAGTCGGGTATTACTATCTCTAGGTTTAACCTTTTAATTAGGGCTATCAATTTCTTGAGTTCACCCCAATTCCTTGTTACCCTAGCCTTGCTAGACTTAGTCTCTCTTTCTCAAGTAGAGACTAAGTCATAAAGGCATGAATCACTGTTTGCAACCACTAATTCTAAAGTTCTAGCAAGAACTAGGCTAAATATTACTAACACATACACATTGAAGCCTTAAAATTCAATACCCAATAAATACCCACATAAGGGTTGGATCACAACCCTAGCTATGAGTTTAGCTACTCATGGAAATAATAGAAATAAAAGAAGAAATAAAGATAAAATCCATAATACTAGATTAAAATATCAAAACCTAATGTTAAAAGATGAATATAGTACAAATTTCCAAAAATAGAAACTACATCCATCTCACGTACTCATAAAAAATATAACATCACCTAAAAATGTGAAAACTATCTATTTATGCTATGCTGAAATTTATGAATAAAAATGCCCATGCAGAGGTTTTGCGACCGCGTAATTCTGACCACGGTCGCACTCTTGCTTTCTTGGCCGCATAATATTGAGCGCGGTCCGTGTTTCTTTACATCTGACACTAGGATGGAACTTCTTTCGCGGCCCACATATTTTTCATCGTGGCAGCGTAGTGGATTTTCACGGCTGCATAATTCCACCGCAGTCGTCACTCATGTTGTTGCTTGAAGTTGTGAACTCTCTGAATCTCCTCCACCGCGGTCTACATAATTCTAACCGCGGCCGCTGTGAGATTTTGGCGGCCACCTCTTTCTGACGCGGTCCGCATCCATGTCTGTGCCCAAAAATACCTCTCTGATTCTCCATTTTGCGGTCCGCATTTCACAGCTCTTGGACCAGTCTTGGTCTTTGTTCAAGTTCTTGCTCCTTTTTGAGTTGATCATGGATAATTTGGCTCATTATGAACAATCCCTTCAAGCAAACATATTACATCAGTTTTCGGGAAAACCTATACGCTATTTAATCCCAAAACACAAGTAAAAGAGAGCAAATAATGGTTAAAATCCCCACTTATCACGTCACCTCCCAGCAAACCACATAACACGCATAATCTAGGCTAATACCCCCGGATCAAAGTTTAGAAGTGTTACTTACCTCGAACAAGACGAATGTAATCCGAGCAAGTTAAACAATACTCCGAAAATTCCATTCCGTACGTATCAACCCCCAAACGCCTTCCTATCTCCTCAATTCCAAGCCAAACGATCCAAAACTAGTAAAAAAACATGCAAATTAATTAAAATACACTCCAATGCTTACAATTTAACAATTTATAAAAATTCTCAACTCCGCTCAAAAAGTCGACAGTGGGGCCCATATCTCAGAACGCGATGAAACTCACAAAATTCGACAATCTATTTAATTATGAGTCCAACCATACAAATTTTACTCAAATACGATTCCGGATCGATATTCAAAACTCAAAAATTCATTCTATGGAATTATAGAAAATTCCTCCGATTTCTCTTGAAAAATCAATAACCATACATCAAAAATGAAGATTAATTCATGATATATATTCGCAATCGGATCAAGAATACATACCCAACTTGCATAGAGAAATTCCTAACCAAAGTCGCCCAAACCAAGCTCCAAAATCTGAAAAATGGGTAAAAATATCGAACCCTCGAACTTAAAAAATTCTGCCCAGCATCGTTCGCATTTGCGGACAAGTGGTTGCATATGTGACCTTTGCTTCTGCGGGAAAAGGCTCTCATTTGTGAGACAGCCTCGACCCAGTAGTGGTCGCTTCTGTGATGCCTAGAACTGCATGTGCGGTCGTGCTTCTGTGCAAATTACTTCGCATTTTCGGATTGCTACCCAGCAGTGCATTCTCGCTTCTGAGCTCAATTGGATCACTTCTACGACCATCGCACCTGCACTATACCAGTCGTTGGTGCGGAACACCAGAACCAATATCCTAGCAAAAAATTCAATTTAGTCAAAAACTTGTCCGAACCTTGTCCGAAACATACCCGAGCCACTTAAGACCCCGTCCGAATATACCAACAAGTCCCATAACATAATACAGACTTACTCGAAGCCTTAAATTACATATGATAACATCGAAAATTATGAATTGCACCTCGAATTGAACTTATAAATTTTCAAATATTCCAACTTATAAAACTCGTGTTGAAACGTATCAAATCAATCCGGAATGACTTCAAATTTTGCGTACAAATCACAAATGACATAACAAAGCTATTGAAACTTCCGGAACAACAATCCGAACTTGATATAATCAAAGTCAACTCTCGGTAAAATTTATGAAAATTCAAAACCTTCAAATTTTAAATTTTCGCCGATTAGAGTTGAAACCTCCTAGAAATATTCAAATGAACTTCCGAGCATACGTCTAAGTCCAAAATCACCATCTGGACCTAACAGAATCATTAAAATTTCGTTCCGAGGTCAAATACTAAAAATTTAGACTTGGTCAACTCTTCCAACTTAAAGCTTGAATCATGAATTTTATTCTTTCCAACTAACTCCGAAATATCTGAAAAGCCACAACCAGTGACTTACACATGTCATAGTACATCATCTGAAGCTACTCAAGACATCAAATAGTTGAACAGAATGCAAATGCTCAAAACGACCTGTTACGACCCGGAATTCTCGTCGTCGGGACTGTGATGGTGCCTAACATTTCACTTGCTAGGGAATCCAGCATTAGAGATCATTAAGCCAATTTTAAAACCTTTCAATGATTAACAACAATTAACCCATAACAAGTTAAAAGAGCATGGAAATCCATATCAGTCTTAATATTTATACACAACTACCCAGAATCTAGAATAACAATTTACGAATTTCTAAGATTTAACTACAAGCAATTGTCTGAAGGAAATACAACTGTTTTTGATACAAAAGAAATAATAAAAAGAATTTATAGAAGGGGACGCTAGGGCCTGCAGACACCAACATGACTACCTTGGGTCTTCGATCAGATGAAGCCAGCAGCTAAACTCAGGATCAACTCGGTCTAGTACCAAAATCTGCACAGAAAGTGCATAGTGCAGTATCAGTACAACCGACCCATACCTCTGTCAGGGGCATTTTTGTCCGAAAAAATTTAGCTATGTATAAATACTTTTTTTTTTCAGATTTTTAGGTCATCTTATCTTTAGCTGAACACGTGAACCAGCCGTTTTCCCCTTTTGAGTAATTATAGAGCTTGTTTAACAATTAATCATAGACTTTTATCTTGTAATTAATTTTTATGGGTTATTCTTCATCTCAATCTTTGATTTCTTCAGTTATTATGAGTAGCTAGACCCATTAGCTTGAGTTGTGGGTCAACCCTAGTATGAGTATTTAATGGGTCTCCTATTTTAGGGCTTAGATGTTTATGGGTGATTGATATTTGGCATGATTTATGCTTTTTATGTTGAATTGGTTGTTGCAAACACTAATTTGTGCCTTTTTGACTTAGACTCTTCTTGAAAAAGAGAGCATAAGTCTAGGAAATTCAGGCCAACAAGAAATTGGGGCATATTCAAGAGATTGATAGCCCCAATTAAAGGGTTAAACCTAGAGATAGTAATACCCGACTTGAGCCAACATTGCTTGTACAAATTGAAAACCCAATTGGCTTGAGAAAGCCAATTAGGGCAAAGTCACTCAAACTACCGAGAGGTATAGAGTGAGTAGCTTCATGCAATGGCTATATCATGATCTCAACTATAACATTATTGCCCTAAGTTCTAGATCCCGTTAGATACTCACTTAGGAGAAAATCACTTCCCTAGTGCCTTTTTACCCATTTAGAAAACCTTACAAAAATATCTACTTAGCTTAATTTTGTGCATCATTAGTATTAAATTAAAAATAGAAAACAAACAAAAGAATGATTTGAAGTGCAATCAAGAGCACTACACATTGCTTGATTAGATATGAATCCAACTCCAAATATATCTAGCTCCATGTGGATTCGATCCCGACCTTTTTGGGTAAAAGCTGCATCGACCGCTTTTGCCACTCTATAGTAGTATAGGGTTGGTTACGATCATTGAGCCTTTGCTGCTCTTCAGATTTTGAGATATTTGAGAGGATTGGAGAGGTGGCCTGCAGACTTCTACTACAACCTAGTCTAGCTGCAGTTCATCTAGCGCTCCATGTTTCTATGCTCTGAAAGTATCACGTCGATCCGTGTGGTATGTTAGACTTCAACTCAGTCCAGTTGGACAAGGATCTATCTTATGTTGAGGAGCTGATGGCCATTTTGGACAAGCATGTTTGAAAGTTGAGGTCGAAGAACATTGCTTAAATGGAGGGGTCAGCCAGCCAAGGAGGCAACTTAGGAGACCGAACATGATATGCGTAGCTATTATCCTCATCATTTCACCTCTTCTGGTATGTCTCTATACTCGTTTGAGGATGAATGTTTGTTTTTAGAGGGGGAAGATATAGCGACCCGATCGTTGTTTTGAGTGTAATAGCCATTATCCCCTATTTATTGCCACCCTGGTGTTATATTATAGTTATGTGACTTGCCGAGGTGTTTGGTTTTGGTTTTAGGTGAGTTTCGGAGTGAGATGGGATACATAGTCCCTAAAATGAAAGTTTAAGTCGTAGGAGTTGACCGAAATTTGACTTGTGTGAAGACGAACCAAGAATGGAGTATTAACGGTTCCAATATCTCCCTATGGTGATTTTGGTCTTAGGAGCGCCTCTGGATATTTATTTCGAGGTCCGTAGGTCGTTTCAGTGTGATTTGGCTAAAGTTGGAAATCGGTGGAATTTTGAAAATTCTGACCGGGAGTTGACTTTATTGATATCAGAGTCAGATCCCCATTCCGGAAATTGAAATAGGTCTGTAATTTTAATTATGACTTATGCGCAAAATTTAAGGTCAATCGAAGTTGGCTTGGTAGGAATCATCATTAGTTTTGGAATTCGGAAGTTCATAAGTTTCTTAGGCTTGAATCGATGCGCGATTCATTATTTTAGTGTTATTTGATAAGATTTGATGCTTTAAGCATGTTCGTATAATGTTTTAGGAATTGGTGGTATGTTTGTTTGAGGTCTTAGGGGCCTCGGGTTAAGTTCAGACCATGTTTGGCGCATTTCGGGTCTTTGAGGAATAACTGAAGTGCTGGTTTCTTAGCGCATTTCACAAGGTCCTCGGGTGAAGTTCAGACCATGTTCGGTTCATTTCATGTAGGGTTCTCATAGTTTTTGCTGGAATTTTACCCTTCACGTTCGCGAAGGGTCAGGACCTAGTGCACTTCGATCGCGGACTGGAATCCGCGTTCGCGAAGAGGAAAGGTAGTCTGGAGTGGACTCCTGCATTTGGTCTTCGCATTCACGTGAATGGGCTTCACGATCGTGAATCTTGAGAACTGTTTGCACCGCATTAGGGATTGGATCCTCGTATTCACCTAAGAGGAAATCTGGGGAGTAGCTTCTTTGTGCTTTGCAACCTCTAGGAAGTTTCCACGTTCGCGAAGAAGGAATTAACTGGGCAGCAAACTTAAGTTCTAAATCGAGGGTTTATTTCATATTTCACAAATTTGGACTTAGAGAGCTCAGTTTGAGGCAAAATTTCAAGGGATTTTCAGATGGATTGTTGGGGTAAGAGTTCTTAACTCGATTTTGATTAAATTTCACTAATCATTATTGATTTTATCATTTAATTAGGGAATTAGATTGAAAAATTGAGGAAAAAATGGAGGAAACTTCTTAGGCCAAACTTTGGGGATTTGAGCGAGATTTTATTTCATGACCCAAAATTCAGCTAGACATGATAGAACTTAACCCAGCCTGCTAGGTAAGCCAATTAACTGCTATCCAATTCCAATGAAATTTAATAAGACAAATAAGTAAAGGAAAAATATATGAATCTTATACATTTTCCAAGGACTGGTAGTACAAATCACGACCCCTTGTACTCAATAAGTAACAAATCTAATCTTAGGTTGAAAGTAGTAACGAGTTGGGACAAGGGTCACAGTCCAACACAAATAGCCAACAACAGTTCATAACAACATAATGAAAGCAATAAAAGAAGTAACTTAGAGATAAAATGCTCAGCTCGTTCACAGTTCCAGAAAATAGGTCTGCTTTTTAAGTATATCAGTAAAAGTCTAAATCCTTTACCGAAATTGCCAAAAATAAGAGTAAGTTTGAAAACTGTAATTTTTTCCCAAAGTTTTCAACAAGTAAATGTTTCATTTTAAAATGGCAGGAAAATACATATCTATACCTATATGTCAATATGTGTGAGAAGTCATGAAGGTCGTGATACCGTACAACATGAGGAAAAATACATCTATATGCCTGTATGTCATGTGTGCATGTCAATACAATGTATCTTAGAGATAAACTCATGTACTCACACTCTTAGAGTACTTAATCTCACTGTCTCACACTTTCCACTCACTATGCTCAATCACTCGACATGCTCAGTCACTCAGTACTGTATATGGCCAATCCAGCCCAGGGAAGATCCATCCCAAATATATATATATATATCAACTGACAGTCAATCACGCAGTAAGTCACTCAGTACTATATAAGGCAAACCAGCCCTGGGAAGATCTATCCCCAAATATAAAGGATTCGGGCAAGATCTATGCCCAGGGAAGATCCATCCGTTAATATAAATTAACTGAGCTCACTAGGGCTGTGTATAGACTCCAGAAGGGCTCATTCAACCCAAGTGCTATAATAAGCTAGATCCGGACATAAATACATAAAAACATGCTGCAACGTGCAACCCGATCCCATAATATCACTCACAATCAGGCCTTCGACTTCACTCAGTCATTAATCTCTCAAATCTCTGGCTCACAATGCCATAAATCTAGCCCAAGAATGATGATATGATGTGTCAACAAAAAGCAGCAGAGACTGAGATATGACATGAAATGAATGAACATGACTGAGCATGAAATTGCAATGTAAGCAAATAACTCAACAACAAAAATGACCTCAGCCGGTCCCAATTGAATAAGCATGTATCCTAGACATGGTTTCTTACATGGATCGCAGTTCAATATCTCTAGTACGTAGATATTTCATGGTTACAGATAAGATCAGGTAACTACACAGTACCATAGAAATAACGAAGTCAAAATTCATACAGTGCATGCCCACAAGCCCATCACCTAGCATGTGCATCACCTCAACACCAACACATAACACATATATTCATGGTTCATACCCTCAGCGCCAAGTTTAAAAGTGTTACTTACCTCGAACGAGCCAAATCCAATACCGAGCAAGCCAAACGATGCTCCATAAATTCCATCCCGACCGTACCAACCTCTAAACGACTCGAAACTAGCCAAAAGCAACTCAGATATATCCAATAATACCAAAGGAAACAAACTTAATCGATAAAGGTTGAATCTTTAATCAAATGCCCACAATCGACCAAAAGGTCCAACCTGGGCCCACGTCTCGAAACTCGACGAAACTTGAAAAATCCGACAATCCATTCAATAACTTACTCTATGAAACTTTAGGCTATAACCCCCAATTTCTCTTTGAAATTTACTTAACAATCGCCATAAATGAGGAAAGATTCACGAAATAAAATCAAAACCAAGTAGAGAATACTTACCCCAATCCATATGGTGAAAATTTCTTCAAAAATCATCTCAATCCGAGCCCCCAATCTCAAGTTATGGTAAAAGAACAAAAAACCTTGATATATAGCTTCTGCCCACCATTTCTGCATGTGCGGTCTAATTGTCGCATGTGCGACCTCCGCTTTTGCGGAAAAAACTCGCTTATGTGAAGCCCCATGAAGACCAGACCTTCCGCACTGATAAGTTGGTATTTTACCAACTTATCTTGTCTTTAAACCTATACGTTTCCGATGTTTGAGTGAGAAAATCGTGTGTTTAATGTCATTTACTTCTATTTTACAGGTTGTATGTGATTAAGAGGTAATGGTGAAGAAACCAAGTGAAATCAAGTCAAATCATAGCTAAAATGGACAATGAGAACCTGCCCAATTATTTACTCTTTGCGAACGTGAAGGTCCACCGCGAACGCGAAGAAGCAGGAAGCCAGACTTCGCGAACACGAAGGACACAATGCTAACGTGATGCATCAGACTCAAATCGTTGCGAACGCGAAGGACCAAACGCTAACGTGAAGCCTAAGGAAAGCAAACCTTCGCGAACGCGATGGTACAGTCACGAACGCGAAGAAGGAACTGGGCGAGAAAGCTGGGCAGTTCTGAAATTCACATTTTCTACCCTAAACCATTTAATACCCAAACCAGCTCATTTGTAAATATCTTTTGGCTTATTTTCAGTTCCAAAGACTTGAGAGAACAAGGTTGGAAGCTAGGGTTTGCACACACACTTTGGTCTTGAAGATTAGAAACTTGTGGTTGAGAATTTCTTACCTATTTATTTTTATCTCTTCATTTCCTTGCTTTGTATTGTATATATAAGTGTGTAGTATTTTACACAACACTTGAATATTTTTTATGAAAATATTCATATTTAAAGTCTGGATTAAATACCTTGTTGTGCTTAAGTATTGAATGATTTTTATCCTTTTATGAAGTGAGATATTGTCTCTTTAATTATTCTTGTTCTTTAATGTTTCCAAAGGGATTAGTTAACCCTAGGACTCGTCCATTAACTCCGAATTAATTTTGGAAAAGATTATTTGGGGTTGGGAAAGATTAATTAACAAGAACTTGAGGCTTTAACCCTCATTTTATAGATTCTACCTAGGGATAGGATTGAACTACTTGTAGCCATATCCGGGTGTGCTTAATATCTTAATTGTTTTAGTGATAATTCAATTAGGAAGTCTTATTAGTCTTTAGAAGAAACTAATATAGAATTATTACCTGTGGCTAATTAACATAAACTCGCTCATATTTGTAAAATTGTGAAATACAGTGGATTGTTACTTGAGTGTAATTCCCGATGCATCCATACTTGTAGCCATTGATTATTTTACTTGCTTCTAGGTTAGTTTACATTTTCTCATTTAGGTATAAATATTTTCTCAAATCAATTCGAAGTGTTTGGCATTGCATAACAAGTGATAATTCTCTTACATTCCTAATCATCTACATATTGTTCTCTGTGGGATTCGACCCCAACTCATAGTTGGGTATATTATATTACATGCGACTGTGTCCATTTACTTTTTAGTAGTGGATCTGGACGTCATCAAAATTTGCGCCGTTGTCGGGGAACAATTTGGCATAATTTTGGTTGTTTGAGAAATAAGCGTAAGTGCATTGGTCCAAACTTGTAAATATTTGTGTAATTATTTTTCTTACCTTGTCAATTTTTCTTGTTTATTTTCTTATTTTTGAAAAATGGTATCATTTAATGAAAATTGGTCAGATGGTAGTTGTTCATACTTTGATGACCTTTGTCTTTATTGTGGAGGACCACACTCGTGGCAAAATTGTGTAGATTGTGCGCACAATCTCAAACCCATGAGTGGAGTATTTGTGATAAGTGTGGTTGTCAAAATGGTCATTGGGATGATTATGATTATTTTTCCTTCCATTCCCCAAGCCCCCGCTATGATGATTCTACTTTTTGTGATGAAAATGATAGGGCTATGGAAGTGGAAGAAATTGAGCATGGTCAAAATGGAGAGTTCAAGCTCATGTTAGAATTCCTACTTGAAGGAGGAAACAAAGAACAAAGTGTCTTGGAGGAGCTTTTGGAAAATAGTCTCCAAAATGACTTGGTAATTGAAAGGTTGCACTCACAAATAGGAGAAACGCTTGAAGCTTTATAGGTCCAAAAGGCCTCAGAAGTTAATGATAGCCAAGAATTTTCCTTAAATGTGGAAGCCGGAAATCCTTCCTTGGCGCTTGATCAAAACCAAGAATAACTCTCAAATGCTCAAAATGAGAAGATGATGCTCATGTTGGAGACCATTCTTGAAAATGCGAAGAAGCACAACTTTGCACTCGAGGACTTAAAACAAGGCTTGGATCACAATGATGAACATATCCGCACTTTGGATGATCAAATGAAAATATTGGTTGAGGCTCACTATGCCCACCAACTTGAGAGTGTGGAAAGAAGTCAAGAAGAGTCCGATTTCGAGGAAGAAAGTGAACTCAACTTTGAGGAATCAAGAATTGAACATCCCCCAACCGACTCCATGAGTGTTAATGATGCCGAGAAAAATATGGAATTAGAGTCATCTGGTGTAAACAAAAATATGGTTGATATTGACTCTAGTTCGGGGGAAAAGAGGATGTCAAAATCCAGGAAGAATTGAAATTTTGAGGGTTGATGTCACATTACAAGCATTTTTCAACATTGAAATTATATAGTGAAATGGGAATTGAACTATACGAGTCAATGAGGGATAGCGAGGAGGAAAGACAAAGACCATACATTTTACAATTTGAGGGAAGAAGAAGGCAAAATGACATTCCTCATATGAAAGCCAAGAAGTGCAAAATGAAGAAATTGAGGTTTGGCTTGATCATCAACTTACCACCCCCCACAGCTCGTGGTCTCAAGCTTGATTCCAAGTTGGGTGCCCAATTCATATCGTCCAAGTGGCGAGAAAAGTGGTAAAGTTATTTTGCATCATGCCACGACGTTAAATGCGGCGCTTGGTGGGAGGCAACCCGTCGTTTTTCAAAAATTTTAGTCATTTTTTAAGTTTTCTTTTTTAGAATAGCTTAGAATATTATTTGTAACTAATCTGCCAAGTTTTAGATTTTTGGGAGTTGATTTGAGCATGTCAGAGTGGTACGGAGAGCCAAAACCACTAGCTGTCAGAACTGTGGAAATGCAGAAAAGAACAACTCTTCGCGTTCGCGAGGACATATCGCGTTCGCGTAGGTTTAGCAAATTTTAACCCTTCGCATTCGCATGAAAATCACTCGCGTTTGCGGCATTTGACAGTCTTTACCCTTCGCGTAGGCAACACATCCCTCGCGAACGTGTAGGGTCAGGTAAGTTAAAATACACAATGCCTACTAGAAAAACCTGAAAGAAAACTAGGTCTGTGCGAGGAAGACAACCTTCACGAACGCTAAGGCAAAACTTAGGGGGCAGAAATTTTTTACCTTCGTGAACGCGATGGTTGCCTCGCGAACAAGAAGTTATAATTATGGGAATTTTTTTTTGCTCTTCCCGAACGCGGTGGTCTGCTCACGAACGCGAAGAGAAACCACTGACAGTCCCAAAACTGGCGAACAATAGTAGCTTCACACAGCTCTGCCCGGGACCTTTTTCGCCCATTTCTTTGGCTTAAATACTTCCTAATATATTGTTTTAAGTGTCTATATGAGATTTTAACATTGTTGGTCTATTTTGTAGGTACTTTAGGCATAAAATGGATCCGGAACACAATAAAATTGAGCAAGAACATGTCTTTTGAGCTGAACAAGAGAAAGCATTTGATAATGACTGGTTTCTATCTGCAGCATGTGAGCGAAGATATAATGAACTCTTGTCAAAGGCCATCGTCCGGGAAAGAGGCATAAACGTAGAAAAGGTCGAAGCCAAAATGCCGAGCTTCTACATACGGTTGATAGAAAGCGGGTGGATTTGTTTTTCCGAGCAACCAAACAATGTCAACCACACAATAGTTTTGGAATTATATGCAAACACCTTGAGGACCGACTTCCAAGGTGCCTTTGTTACTACCATGCGGGGCGTGTAAGTCCATTTCGACCCTAAGATAATTAATGGTATTTATGGCCTTCCCAATTCTGATAATAAGGTCTACAAAGATAGAGTTAAAGCAAGAGGAAACCAGTGGCTAGTGGATAAGTTACATGATGGGGTAACCCCGCAGTGGCTGACAGTGCACAAGGGAGTTGATTCTCATGATTTCATGGTGGAGGCAAAGACATGGCTCTCTATTATCTGTTCAAGAGTATCACCCTCTCCAAATGACACTGATGTGACATCAGACAGGGCACTGATAATTGCTGCTATCATGGATGGAATACATGTGAACGTGGGGAACACATTGTCGGAGAAATTGAGGAAGCCACTCATGGGAGGTCCAACAGCCTTTTCTTCCCATCTTTGATAACTAGAATTTTCTATGGTTCTAGGGTGAAAAAACGCCCCAATGATGTTGAGAAAGGTCCAGGAAAGCCAATGATCCTTTCTTTGCTGAAAAGGGGACCTAGTGACAAGCAGAAAAAAGGAGAATTGATGTTGCTTCCTCTTCATTTGGGCAGTTCTCTGAGGCCACCACTGATCCCGCCGGATCCTTTGCACCATCATCACAGTCCTTTGACCCCATGGGACCACTCCAGTCCGACCCCCACACTATGCGCCACTTATCCAGTCAAATACATGGAGTAGATGCACATATTAGGCAGCTTATAGCTGGCCTTCCCACTAGCCCACCTGGGGCTGGCACATCTACTGGGGCTGGCACATCTACTGGGGCTGGCACATCTACTGGGGCTGCTGCCCGACCATCCATGGAGGATGTGGTCAAAGAGCAAAAACAATCACGGGCAAGATGGATGCCATTAACACCAAGGTTGGAGAACATGAGTCGCCGACAAGGAAAGATTGAGAAGAGGCAGAAAAAGTTCAAGGAGCATGAGAAGAAGAAAAGCAAACTTCTATCCAAGATGATGCAAAAGCTGAGTACATTTGAGGTTCACATGAATCGGAGGATGATGATGATACGGACTTGGAGCTCAAATTTCCCACCATCTCCAGCTCCAACTGATGCAGTATTCAGGGAGCATTTTCCACCATTTTACTCTATCGTGTTTAGTTGCATTGGGGACATTGCAACATCTTTAGCTGGGGGTGGCTTCTTGTATAACTGTGGTTCTTGTATAATTGTGGATAACTGTGGGTATGGCAAATTGGTAATGTGGTTGTTTTAGTTACTTGATGTTCATTAGCTTCTTAATTTTTGTTATTAGCTTCTTAAATATATTTTTTATGTAGTATGTTTTATGTTAGTGGCGATATCCTTGGTTTTCTTTGTACCACGGTTCTTTTTCCAAGGATGCCAATTTTCTTCTTGAACCCGGTAATTGTTAGTAAATTTTGTCGGCTTTTCCCGATGATGAATTGATAGACAACTTTCTTAAGGGAATTATTCTTGTAGTTTAGATATAGCTTATGTTAATTTAGGAAGAATAAATGTTTTGAGTTTGGGTTTGTGCCCATTGACCAAGTTGTGACTTGCTTGGTACCAACATGATTTAAACCTCGGCATATGAATTTTTTGTGGTTGAAAAAGAAAAATAATTGAAGTAAAGATGTCATGACTTTTAGACTCAAATTTTGGCTCTTTGATTCATTAAATAGCTTCCTATGCTATATGTAACCTCTTTGAGTCATTGGTTTCAATTGGATTTTGGATTTGTATTCGACTTGAGTGTTCATGTGCCATGTGTTGTGAGATTTATTGTGTGTTCTTTTGCATTACTTGTAGTCTAGAACTTGCCTGGAATGTGCTTCAAGGCGAAATCATAGACTAACTTGGTTTGGAAAATGATATCTTCAGGCCTTCCTTGGACCGCCATTGTGTCTTAAATTTCCTACCCTTGAATATTTTCCCAAGTCAACCCATTTTGAGCCTTTAACCTTGTTCTTTGGCAACCATGTTACGAACTTTAATCCTTTGTTCTTTATTGATCTAGCTCTTGGCACCCTACCTCCCTAAGTACTTTGAAAGTGTAAACATAGGCTAAAAGCCTAAGTTTGGGGGTGAAGGTTGGGAAAGTTTTGTTATGGAAGTTGTTTAAAAGGTGGATGGTAGAAAAAAAAATGATAAAAAGTGAAACCTTCCTTAATTTTGAAAAGGAAGGAAGAAAAAAAATAAAAAAAAATAAAAAAAGTTGTGAATAAAGGGAAGATTAGATGTGGAATGAAAGTGAAGAAAGGATGGAAAATGTTTTTGAAGGAAGTGGACTTTAATTGTAAATTTTGTAGTGCTTGGGGAGGTTTTGAGTCATTCTAAACAAAATTGTACCTTACCTTAACCAAAAGCCTAAACTACAACCCTTTAATCATAATTGATTTTGAACCAAGTTGTCTATATTAGTGGAGAATTACATGAAGGGCAAGCCTATGGTACTACTTGTATGTATTTGAACATCTTTGAGAGAGTGAGAGTTAATTCTTTCCATTTGATATCCCATGTGTGTTTAAATTGCAATTTAAAAGTTGGGGTTCTCTCTTAAATGTTAGGGCACATGAGATTTGAGTTGTGAATTTAATCCCATTCTTAATTGGAAGGAATGACCAAAGAAAGTTAATTGTTATAAAGAGGCAAATTGTGAAGCTTTAGTGTTATGACTTGATTGCTACTATGATTTGCAGAGTGTTTGAGCACTTGAAATGTAATGAAGTTCATGAGAAGTGTTTGATAATTCATATGCTTTGGAGTAATTGTTGGTACCAATCGAAGTCATGTGTTTGTGCTTATAGTAGATCTTTTTGGCTTGGCATGATATGGATGCACTATTGAGTTAAATACTTGGGAGGAGATTTTGTCGCTTTCATTGCTTGAGGACAAGCAATAGTTTATGTTTGGGGTTTTGATAAGTTGGTATTTTACCAACTTATCTTGTCTTTAAACCTATACTTTTTCTATGTTTGAGTGATAAAATCGTGTGTTTAATGTCATTCACTTATATTTTACAGGTTGTAGGTTATATAGAGGTAATGGTGAAGAAACCAAGTGAAAACAAGTCAAAAAGGAGCTAAAACGGACAATGAGAACCTGCCCAGTGATTTACTCTTTGCGAACGCGAAGGTACACCGTGAACGCGAAGAAGCAGGAAGCCAGACCTTCGCAAATGTGAGGGACACAACGCGAATGCGATGCATCAGAACTCAAACCTTCGCGAACGCGAATGACCAAACACGAACGCGAATCCTAAGGAACGCAAACCTTCGCGAACGCGATGGTACAGTCGCGAACGCGATGGTACTGTCGCGAACGCGAAGAAGGAATTGGGCGAGAAAACTGGGCAGTTCTGGAAATTAACATTGTTTACCCTAAACCATTTAATACCCAAACTAGCTCATTTGCAAATATCTTTTGGCTTATTTTCAGTTCCAAAGACTTGAGAGAACAACGTTGGAAGCTAGGGTTTACACGTACACTTTGGTCTTGAAGATTTGAAGCTTGTGGTTGAGAATTTCTTACCTATTTATGTTTATCTCTTCATTTCCTTGCTTTATATTGTATATCTAAGTGTGCAGTATTTTATCCAACACTTGAATCTTATTTATGGGAATATTCATATTTAAAGTGTGGATTAAATACCTTGTTGTGCTTAGGTATTGAATGATTTTTATCCTTTTTATGAAGTGAGTTATTGTTTCTTTAATTATTCTTGTTCTTTAATGTTTCCAAAGGTATTAGCTAACCATAGGACTTGCCCATTAACTTTGAATTAATTTTGGAAAAGATTATTTGGGGTTGGGAAAGATTAATTAACAAAAACTTGAGGCCTTAACCCTCATTTTATAGATTCTACCTAGGGATAGGATTGAACTACTTGTAGCCATATTCAGGTGTGCTTAATTTCTTAATTGTTTTAGGGATAATTCACTTAGGAAGTCTTGTTAATTTTTGGAAGAAGCTAATATAGAATTATTACCCATGGCTAATTAACATAAACTCACTCATATTTGTAAAATTATGAAATACATTGGATTGTTACTTGAGTGTAATTCCCAATGCATCCATACTTGTAGCCATCGATCATTTTACTTGCTTTCTAGGTTAGTTTACATTTTCGCATTTAGGTATAAATATTTTTTCAAATCAATTCTAAGTGTTTGGTATTGCATAATAAGTGATAATTCTCTTACATTCCTAATCGCCTACATATTGTTCTCTGTGGGAATCTACCCCGACTCATATTTGGATATATTATATTGGATGCGACCGTGTCCATTTACTTTTTAGTAGTGGATTTGGACGTCATCACGCACCTATGGAGTTTTCCCACTTCTATGCACACGTAGGTGCGCCAACCAACTCACTCTTCTACGGCTACACTTACACTTCTGCGGATGCGTAGATGCGCCCTTAATTCCACTTCTATGATTGTCACACCTACTTTTCCCGAATGTATAGGGAGTTTTCCAATTAAATTAATATTATTCGAAATGAGATTATTTAAGTAATTTAGAGTCGACACTTGGGATAATTTTATGGTGTCCCAAGTCACCGGTTTATTTTAAAATCCCAAATCGAGGAGATTGACTCTATTTTTATGTTCCGCGAACATAGAAGACCGGGTAAGGAATTCTGTTAACCTGGAAGAAGGTGTGAGGTACTCCCGAGTTCCATAATTTTAGCACAGACGCTTTAATCATACTGGCTTAGTTAAATTGTTTAATTACTCCTTTAAGAACTTATATACATTTTCCCTTTTACTATTTTTAATTATGGTATTTTATGAATTTATTTTTGAAACAGATTATATGTGCGTAACTCCGTTTTCTTTAGGGCGCCAAAATCATGTCACGTGTACGTGTACACAATTAATAACACTTTATTATTTTTGAAGATTGTTTTTGGCCACAGTCGCGCGAACGCGTACCTTAGTTTATTTTGGGAATCATAATTATGTCACACAAACGTGTATATAATCACGATGATTTGATTAATTAAAAGCGTACCTAAAAGCAAACTAATGCATTCTTGAATTGTTTTCAATTTCTAGTATTGTGAAATCACTCATTACAGAACATAATTTCTATAGGGTGCCTTTAAACTTTGAACCCAAAATTGAGACTGAACAAATTCTTAGCCCAGCACTGTATTCATACTCCTTATCTCAAAAATTAGCTCGGCTGGAGGCCAATACTACATTTACATTTGAGCTTGCCATGTGACTTTCATTAGTTTCATATGAACAACTCACAATGACTCACCAGCTATCTAATGAATACATGATAAAACACATAGTAATTTTGTCATGCTTGCAATATCCTTAGCTAACGTATAACTATATCAGGTAAAACATTACAGGAATACATGAATTCATACAACCAAAAAAACATCAATTAATATCAACTCATGAAATCTAGCAATTCCAATTATATAACTCCAATGTAAATACAGAGATCTAGTGTGTACCTAGTATTTAAAAGCAAACTCAAGAAGCCAGATAAAAGCTAAGAGAAACAGCCACGAATTTGATGTCACCAGTGATAAAGCAACAACAACAACAACAATTTCACGCTTCTACAGCTTTTTGAAACCCAAAAATTGAAGAGCAGCTTCAAACGATTTTGTACTGGTATCACCATCTCTAGGGTCCTCAAGGGACCAGGGTTAGTTTGCTTGCATATATGGCCATTTCTCGTTGTTTCAGGTTGTCCCGGTTGGATTCCAAGTAAGATCTTCCTATATCTATGGGTTTCTAGGCTTGCTTCTTCATCTTTGTGATCGTTCTTCTAGAAACCCTAATTTCTTTCTTCTAAACTTCTTAGATCTGTACAGATCTGAGATAGTTTGGACCTTTTTCATATGAGTTTTACAAGAACTTTTTGATTTTTACAAGAATCGTCTGATTTTCGAATGATTTTTCATTTTTCTCTAAACTAGGGTTTCCAGAAATTTCTTTTTCTAAAACATTTGGTAATTTTGAGTGTTTAATCTTCTGTTTCCTATATGTTCTAACCGATTTTCTCTAACCCTAACTTGTTTATACTAAAAGCCCAATTTTGTTTTTTCCCGACATTCTTTGTTTGGTTTCTGAGTACTTGTGTACTGACTTTGTTCTTGCCTTAGTTCTTGTGATTTTTCTTTAGCCATTTAGATGTCTCGTGGTTTTCTTATCCTAATATGCCTCTACTGAGTTTCTTAGTTCAACTTTTCTACTGATTCTAAATGTTTATGCCTCTCTTTTCTACTTGTAATCCCTGTTATTCTAGCCGGCTGCAAGCCAAGGCTGGGAATTGCACAATACCTTGCTCACATCTTGTGTTTTCTTTCTTTAACTAGGTATGCTTCTGATTATTTTTAAGAATCAAAACCTATGTGTTTATTTACTCTCTTAGTTCATATGGCCTGAGTCCATTCTTGCTTCTGTTTACTGCTTACCCAACTTGCCCAATACTGCCTATTCAAATCTGTGATTAGTATGTTTCCACTTTACCTGCTTGTTTGTTATCTTATTTAATATGTCTACATATGGAACTAAGCAGTTTGATTAAATACTGTTTATCTAGCATGCCTAAACTCTACTTCTATATAACTAGCATGCCATTACTTGTTAATACCTGCCCAACATGCTCATTTAAGTCTTTACCTGTTCTGTCCCCTCCTAATAAGTTAGTTAATCTCCTTAAAGTGATTCTAGCTGTGTTGTTTAGATGTCCTCAACATGTTTCTGCTGTGATCTTTGCTGCATTCTATCTAACCTACTAGTTCTACAGAACCCTTCAAAACTCTATGTATCCTATTGTTTGTGTGTTCCATTGAGGTGTACTATCTGTGTTCGCAACCCCTCTTCCCTTATGTGAAAGTTGTTTGCCAAAGTGCTCCCTAAAACTGTTATGTTCTATGACTTCCGTTCTGATTGCAAAAAAAAAATTATTTCTTTACACGTTACTCAAACTGTTTTCTCACTAATGGTTTTCAGATGTTCTTTTCATTCCTAAGACCTTTCTTTAAACTGTCTATTAAACTCTTTCAAATTATTATGCACTTCCACTTACTCTTAGAATACTAGGTCTTGCCCCTCTGATATGTGTACTGCCTTGAGACCCTTGAGATCTCTCTGAACTCTGGCATGTCAGGGCTGGCTTTTTCACACTGCACCTAAATAAGTTGTTATTTTAGAAAGGTCTAGGTGTGAGCACTGCTTGGGATCCTTGAGACCTTTAGGGAACTCTAACACATCTAGACACGAAATTGGCTATGGAACTTTGGCATTTGAGATTACTAGAGGCTTGGAAATCATTTGGGCCTACTTCAGGCTCCCTATAGATTAATTTCTATTCTACTTATGTATTCATTAGTCTATAATAATTATTGTAAACAAACAGTGGGGTTATTAGTGAAAAAGGGAGGGTAGTTATATATTGTGGGTAAAATTGGGTATATTATGCCTATAGGGTCCATGTTGATTTAACTGGGGTGATTAGTGAAAAAGGCAGGGTAGTTATATATTATGGGTAAAATTGGGTAGATACCATGCTTATAGGGTCCATATTGATTCTAATATGTTTGTTATATAACATGCCTATAGGATCTAAATCAGTTTTTAATAACTAGATATCATGCCTATAGGAGTTAAAATCAGCTTTAATAGAAATCATGCCTATAAGGGTTTCACTTTGGTCAAATGAATTCTGCTTGCTTCACATTATGTTTAATTAGAAATCATGCCTATAGGACTAAAAACCAGTTTAGTAAGGAAAATTAGTTTAATTCATGTTTGTTTATCCTGAATTGGTTTAATTAACTAATTTGTCCACTTCTTTAATAAGTTTCAACGTTGCCTAAATAATATTGCTAGAAAGCATGCCTATAGGATCCAAACTGCCGCCTAAAGATGTTTGTTGTTTAGTTATATTCTTATTCAATAATAGATATCATGCTCATGGGACATCACTGTTATACGTCTAGGCAAGCATGTAGGGCGATTGAAATTCTGCAAACGATAAAACTGCGTCTTGTTATTTGAGACTGCTCACATTCGACAGGTTTAAAAGAATCAGTAGGCAAGTAGGATTCAGTTCTTTGACACTTTGGTCCTAATTCAATATTGTATGCTCTCTGCTCACCTAGATATCATGTTCTAAGGTGTTCTCTTAAATACCTAAAACTGTTTGAGACATGCACTTGCTTGTTATGTTTGTGGAGGTAAATGTGAGCCTTTAATTGTTGCCTCTTTAAGTGCAGTCCTAATTATTTTGATTGACGATTAGACTTTTCTCCTTTAAATAACATAGGATGGTCTAGAACACCATAAATTAAAGGTCCTAAATATCTCCAGGGCCACAAGGAACGGACGGGTAGTGCACTCATAGGATATCTTTCAAGGTTGCTAGAACTCTTTAGGCTATGACCAGGGGAGAGAATTGGGTAGTAAGGAATATGATGACCATGCGCTAATGTCACGTGTAACCCCTCGTTGAGGAGTGTTTAAAGAGCATTATGTGGGTATGATCTTATAGGCTAACCAACCTAGGACACCACTTTCCCAACTCCCATTGTTTAAATAAATTCACTTTTCTTTATATATGTGCAACTTGTTCGAACCTTTTCCCTTGTTCCATTACTTGAATCATACATGAGCTTAGAATGTCAAAACATGCCTTTACTTGCAAATACGTGTTAAAACTATTTATTTGTTAAAATGATTAATTCACATAGTTTAAGTTCAGCCGAGACCTATCGTTGTGGACCGCGAGGGGTGCCTAACACCTTCCCCTCAAGGTTTTTTCGAGCCCTTACCTTAGATTTATGGTAATGCAAACTAGTCCATGAGTTAATTGTTCAAGGTTCCCTAACACACCATAATCCGTTAGGTGGCGACTCTTCAAATACCCAATTAAGGAAACGAGTTATTTTCCCCATGAATGTCGAAACCCGGACTTCCCCGTCAAGAAGGGAAAAAGGGGGTGCGACAGCATGGCGACTCTGCTGGGGATAGTTTTAGGCTCTTACCATAACGAACTTATCTTTTGTGAATTAATCCAAGCATGATCTATCCCACGTACTCTTTCCCCTTATTTGAATCTAATTGTCTATTTTTCAAGCATTTATGATTCTTTTATTCCTGAAATTGACTTGTCTCTTTGTTTTCTTTTTTGTAACTATCTTTCAATTATTAAATACCGCATTTATCATTTTCTTACGTGCAAATACTTGACAACAAGCTCTTTATTGCTGGATAAATCATGCTCAACATCATATTCCACTCGTGCATAATTAATCCTATAGCAACGCTTGATGAGTGTTTGCGCTCTTCCTATATATCACCCTTTAAATTCGGAAAGGCGTATTTGCGGTAAAACTAGTCGATCAGCGATGCGTTCGACGGTTCCGTGCCTTTCCTCCTCAAGTTGTCTGCTTGAAGGTCCCAGTCTAGACCTCTATAGCAGCCTTACTCTGGTTAATTGTACATGTATCATGGTCAAACCTAGCCGGGTTAATATGTTGTCCACATAATAACCCTTTAAGACAAGCCTTGTCCAAAAGCCCATTGGGTTTTCCATGATTCCAACGGACGTAACCACGATTATATGCATTAATTTGAAGAAATAAATGCCAATATGCTAATCATTATTGTATAAATAGACGAACCTGGAGGGGCAAAGGACCTAACTCTCTTTGTTTTGCAGAAAATGAGACACGAGGTCCCCAGATTCGGTATGGTTAGTACACTCTCACTCTTGCTAGATTGGTGGAGAGATATTCCTTCATGTGACCAAAACCATGTGAAACGAGTCCTAGGAAACTTGCCTTCTCTGATAGATCTTCAGCTCAACAAAATGCTAATTGAGGCTGCAACTATTTTTTGGGACAAAGAAAGGGTTGTGTTCCGTTTTAGGAACATAGAATGATACCCCTTCTAGAAGAGATAGAAGGATTTGCTGGGTTGCCCTGGGATAGCCCTAATCTGTTAGCACTTGAAAACCGCACTACTAGAGGATTTTTGAAAATGGTGGGGCTGAAGAAGAATGACAACTTGAAATACCTAAAGGACTCCTACATACCTTTTGAGTTCCTTTATGAAAGATACGGTCACAGCAGCTCCTACCGTATTTCTTATGATGAGTTTTCAATCACTTCTTTAGGTTGGATTCATCATAGGGTTTTCGTGTTTATTATGTGTTTCTTGGGCATGCTGGTATTCCCATTCCAACGGGATATGATCCATACTAGGTTGGCCATGGTGACCAAAACTCTGATGGACGGGATCGAGGGAGAGACATACACTATCATCCCTGTGATCGTTGTAGACATGTACCGGGCTTTGGAGCGATGTCAGAAGGGGTTCAGGTTCTTCGAGGGTTGCAACTTGCTGCTACAGGTCTGGTTGTTGAAGCATCTCCAAAAGGTGTAATACCATCAAGAATTTCCGCGAAGGTCGTGGAATGATCACATAGCCTTCCATCATCCCAAAAGAATGAACTACATTCCAAACATGTTTGCTTAGCTAGAAGACGCTGTGGGATGGGTACAGCTTTTCAAAAATTTGACTGCGGATCAAGTCTAGTGGATGTTCGAGTGGTTCCCTACCGATGAATTCATCATTAGATCCAGGGATTTTCCGCACTTGGTGTTGATCGGGTTGAGGGGCATATACCCTTACGCTCCTCTCAAGGTTATGAGACAAGTAGGAAGGAGACAAATCATACCACGGGTCGCTAAAATGTGTCACTTCAAAGCCAATTTCCAAGGTGACACCATCCCGTATAAGAATGAAGTGCAACACATGTGGACCTTAAAGATTATTGTAGAGAAGGATACTATTGAGCCAGACCGATATCACGCGGGCCACTCGTACCTTTACCCTTCATGGTTGGAGAACAACATAACTGGGGTCGTTGAGCCAGGGGCTGGGCCAGGAAACAGGGTCATAGACGAGGTTACTGAAGCTGAGGTGAATTACAAGAAGCTGCGGAAAAGAATTCGAGAGTCTGAAGCCGAGCATATGGCACTGCACAAGTCTGACATGGAGATGATTAACAAGTGGAAAGAAAGAGCTATTAAATCCAGCGAGAAGCTGGAATACCTAGAGTACAGTTTAGTGGAGTTGGAAGGGAAGATGAGAAAAAGGGTCACTAACTGCCAGAACGCTAAAGGTAACGAAGGAGGGCATCTTGCAAGGGCATTCCTACTGTTGGACCGGCGCGAGTTGTGAGAGTTGATCGACAAGAGCATCCAGTTTGGAGAGGTTCCTTCTGGGACCAAGTAGACTAGATTTATTTGCTTTCCTTTCAAATGTAATAAGGCCAAGAGCCACTAGTGACATTATCTTATTTAGTTTCGTTTTGGTTCGTTTACTTTTACTTTAATGAAATGAGGCAATTACTGGCATTAAATTTCTCAAAATATATTTGTCGCTAAGCCTACCTTGAGCATAACAAGGCTCCCAAATTAGGATACGAATTTACATTCCCGCAATATGTGTTTAAATATTATAAAAATTTCAGAATCCTTACTGACTTGTTTACCCTTTTGTTTTCCTTTATTTCTTATTCCCATTTCCTTAAGGTTGGTTCGCTCACACTGGCATCATCAGCATATCACACCAGATCTAGAGGTCATCCACCTCCTCCTCCTCCAAGCAATACAAAAGGCAAATGAAAAGTAAAAATTGTCGATTTAAGTGGTATTCGAAAGGATAATGCTGAGAATGCAGAAGCTTCAGATGGTCGGAGTACTACGACACCAAATAATATAGTCGTGAGGTTGGAACAAAAGATATTGGAGCTACATGGATAGCTTGAGCAGGTCCGCAACTTGGCAAACTTATCACTTACCCTGAATATCCTCGTTATCAACCAAACAAAGAACCAAGCACCTCCCCCAAAACACACCAAAACAACATCCACAAAACCCTCCTTCACCGCATCAATATGCCACCCCACCCCAAAACCTCAATCCCTTACCAATACCAACTCCGCCACAACATCACCATCAACAAATTCATTATCCACCAACCGCCACTTATCATACTCCCCAGAATACCCCACAACCCGTTCCTGACCCTCAAAAATTGACCAACGACCACCATTACACCCAGGCACTGGGTACTCAACAAAACAATCCCATATATGTGGAAATTGTACCTCATTCTATCCAACCAATCTCCTATACACCAAAATCCTCCAAGAAGGACCTGCTCATTAAAAACATGGCTGAAGAACTCAAGAAGTTGATGAGTCGAGTTCAGGGTGTCGAAGGCGGCAAGGGAATAGAAGGCTTGAACTATGAAGACCTATACATACAGACAGATGTAGAATTACCGGAGGGATACAAACCTCCCAAGTTCGAGATGTCTGACGGTACAGGTGATCCCAAGGTTCATCTGAGGACCTATTGTGATAAGCTTGTCGGGGTCGGGAAAGATGAAAAGATCCGGATGAAACTCTTTATGAGGAGTCCTACTGGAGATGCTTTGTCCTGGTACATCAGCCAAGATCCTAAGAAATGACCCAATTGGGTGAGTATGGGGTCGGATTTCATGGATCGGTTCAGGTTCAATACAAAGAATACACCAGATGTTTTCTACATCCAGAATCTTAAGAAGAAACCCACCAAAACCTTCCGCGAGTATTCTACTCTTTGGAGGTTAGAAGCGGCCAAGGTCAGGCCATCTTTGGACGAGGAACAGATGAACAAGTTTTTCATCACAGTATTATGAAAGATTGATGGTTATTGAAAATCATAAATTCTCTAATATCATCAAGCTTGGGGAAAGAATTGAGGAATGCATCAAAAACAGAATGGTAACAAATTTTGATGCATTACAGGCCACAAATAAAGCATTGCAATCAGGCAGCATATCGAAGAAAAGAGACATTAGGGTAGTAATGGTGGCTCAAGGCCCGAAATTTCCACTTACATATCAAACACCTCCATCCACCTATCAAACACCTCCACCCACATACCAAGCATCACCACCCACATAACAAGCACCACCACCCATATATCAACCCTTCTCTCCCAGATATTCCCAACCACTGCATATCATACTTATAATTATCAACCATCCCATTTCCAATCACCTCCAGCTCGCCAAAATTTTCCAAGACCACAACCAAACTTTGAGCGTAAGCCACCCAGATAGTACACTGCTATTGCTGAACCCATCGACCAGCTGTATGAAAGGTTGAAAGTCGCTGGTTATGTCACGCACATTCCTGCTGTGGCATTTGAGAATCCATATCAATGGGTCAACCCAAACAAAACTTGTGCGTACCATTCCGGTTTGAAGGGGCACACCACTGATGAGTGCCGAACATTGAAAAATAAGATCCTGATCTAATTGACAACAAGGTCATACAGGAGAAAGAAGCCGCACCCAATGTCTGCAACAAATCTGTCCCTGATCATAGAGATGGTGGAGTACATATGATAGAGACGAACGAAGAGTGGGACCCTGAGGGGTCAATTGGTCTTATTTGGGAAGGCGATGACTATAAACCTCAGTCACACTTACTCCCATTATAGTATAGACTCAGTCACTAATCGAGGTTGAGGTAGCTGCATCAGTTCCATTTGAGGTAGAGGTGGCTCCGCCTACGAACACCCCTGCTTTGTTTGAAGTATAAGTGGTCACACCTTTCACAGTGACAATATCAAAAAACCTCCTTTCCACTCAAAAGAAATACCTTGGGATTACGTGGCCGAAGCTCAGCGAAAAGGGAAGGCAAAGGTAGAGGAATCTGATGCTGCACAATGAATGACCAGAAAAAGTCTATACACCTGAACAGTTGGGAGGACCAAGTAAGGATGCCACTACCAAGCAGTCTGTCATTGAAACAAGGCCAGATGACCTTTAAAGGAAAATACAAGCAAAGGAGTATTCCTTCATTTACCATTTGAACAAAACCCCAGCTCAGATATCCATCCTGTCACTGCTACAAAATTCATAGGCGCATAAGAATGCTTTAATAAATGTTCTAAGTGAAGCTTATGTACCCAACAAAATCACCGGCAGAGAGATGGCCAATATTGTAGGGTAGGTACTGGAAAGTCATAAGATCATCTTCCACGAAGATGAGCTACTGCCTGAGGGGTTGAATCATAATCGAGCATTGCATATCACAGTGCAATTCGAAGATAAATTCATTGCCAGGGACTTGGTTGACAGGGGTTCAAGCCTCAATATTTATCCATTGGACACTCTGAAAAAGGTTGGACAAAGTTTTTAAATGAATGTGAAAGCTTTCTATAGGTCATAGAGGGCCACGATTGGGGAAATTAACCTTTGCTTGTAGATGGGGCCAACTTGGTTCGACATCGAGTTTCAGGTGCTCGACATACCGGCCTCATACAATCTTCTGTTGGGCCGACCATGGATCCATGCCGTTAGGGCTGTGGCATCCACAATACATCAAGCCGTGAAATTCGAATGGAATTGTCAGGAGGTGATCATTCACGGAGATGGGAGTACCCCATTTACACCAGTCAAACCATCTCGGTTATTGGAAATAGAAGAAGGCTAGGGGTGAGACCTATCATCACATTGAACGTGTCAATGCCGACGAAAAAGACAAATGATGGAGTAGTAAAATAGAGAGCATATTGGCATGGTCTTGGTATGAACCCGACAAAGGGCTGGGGAAGAATCTCCAGGGTATCACTAAACCAATACGGCTGAAGGGTCATCATACTACCTTTGGGATCGGATATTAGTACACATGACAAGAATACAATAATTGGTCGCCTCCATAGCGCGGACCGTATTACCCTCTCGAGCAACCAGTGCCACATCTGGATCAAGCTTTTCACTAAGCTGATACAATATAGGGAACTACAGAAGAAGAGGCATTAGCTAGGCTGAAGAATCTGTTCTTGGAAGAGGAATATATAGACTGTAGTGCCATAAGTGAGGAGGAGGAGAAGGAAAAGGAAGAAGGCCTTATTATTCAGACTGTGGAGAAGGGAGCTGTTCTCAGGAACTAGACCACCACAACGTCCCGGGACCGCCGAGTCCCCGGGTAGCTTGGCAGATTTTATTTCTATAGCCATTTTAGGCATTTAAGATTTTCAATAATTTTTTTTAAGATTCGATTGTTTCAAAATAAATGCTCGATTCATTGAGCCATACTCATTTGGATGTTTTAAGTATCAATCAAATGCATTGCTCTTTATTATTTATTATTATCTTTCATATTGTTCTTTCTACAACGTTATTGTTACTTTTCCTGATGAACCGGTGACTGTGACATGTAATAAGGCAACGCAACATGAGAATAGTGATTCGGATGAAGAATACGAGATACCTAAGGAAGTTGTAAGGGAAGTTGAAAATTTTGAGAATAAGCGTAGGTCCAACTTGGATGAGACTGAAGCAGTAAATTTGGGGGACGTCGAGACTGCCCGAGACCCGCATCAGCATTCACTTGTCACCAACAGAGAAGGAAGAGTACATTCATTTCCTAAAAGAATATGAGGACATTTTCGCATGGTCATATGATGACATGACCGGTTTAAGCACATCCATAGTGGCTCACAAGTTGCCTACTAATCCCATGTGTCCGCCAGTGAAGCAGAAACTCAGAAAGTTCAAACCAAACATAAGGCTTAAAATCAAGGAGGAAGTTACCAAGCAGATCAAAGCCAAAGTTCTCAGGGTTGTTGAATACCCAACCTGGTGAGCTAACATTGTGCCAGTACCGAAGAAAGATGGGAAAATCAAAGTATGTGTTGACTATCGAGATTTAAACAGAGCAAGTCCCAAAGATGACTTTCCACTGCCAAATATACATATCCTGGTTGATAACTGCGCCAAGCATGAACTCCAATCTTTTGTAGAATGCTTTGCGGGTTATCACCAGATCTGGATGGATGAATAAGACGCAGAGAAAACTGCTTTTATTACACCGTGAGGGGTATACTGCTACAAGATGATGCCATTTGGTCTCAAGAATGCTGGGGCTACCTACATGAGAGCAATGACAATCATCTTCCATGGTATGATACACAAAGAAATAGAGGTGTATGTGGACGACATCATTATCAAATCTAAGAGTGTCGCGGATGACATAGCAGACTTGAGAAAGTTCTTTGATAGGTTAAGGAGGTACAACTTGAAACTGAACCCCACAAAGTGTGCATTTGATGTTCCCGCAGGAAAGCTACTGGGATTCATTGTCAGTCATCGAGGGATCGAGCTGGATCTGTCTAAAGTTAAGGCTATTCAAGAGTTACCTCTACCAAGAAGCAAGAAGGACGTGATGAGCTTCCTAGTACATCTCAACTATATCAGTCACTTTATAGCACAGTCCACAGTCATATGTGAACCCATCTTCAAAATGCTGAGGAAAGATGCCGAGACAAGCTGGACCGAGGATTGCCAGAAAGCTTTTGACAAGATCAAGGAGTACTTGTCCACACCACCAGTGTTGGTCCCGCCAGAGCCGAGTCGACCTTTGCTACTCGATCTACCTGTATTAGATGGAGCCTTTGGATGTGTTCTGGGATAGCATGACGAGACAGGAAGAAAGGAGCAAGCCATATACTATTTGAGTAAGAAGTTCACACCTTACGAGGTATGGTACTCTCTGCTGGAACGCACTTGTTGTGCTTTGACCTGGACGGCCCAGAAGTTGAGGCATTACTTCTGTGCCTATACTACATACCTCATATCCAGGATGGACCCTTTGAAGTATATATTTCAGAAACCAATGCCAACAAGGAAGCTAGCAGAGTGGCAGATACTGTTGAGTGAGTTCGATATCATCTACATAACTTAAAAGGCGGTCAAAGGGCAAGCATTGGCAGATCATTTTGCTGAAAACCCGGTGGGAGGAGAATACAAACCCTTGAAAATGTATTTTCCTGATGAAGAAGTGTCGTTCGTAGGGGAGGACATTACTGAAGCATACAATGGTTGGATGATGTTCTGTGACAGAGCTACAAATTTCAAAGGAGTGGGCATTGGAGCAGTTTTGGTATCAGAAATGGGTCAACATTATCCGATATCTGCTAAACTCAGATTTCCCTGCACTAACAACATGGTGGAATATGAGGCCTGTATACTAGGACTCAACATGGAAATCGACATGAATATTTAGGAGCTGCTAGTAATCGGTGATTCAAGTTTGCTCGTGCACCAGGTACAAATAGAATGGGCCACCAAGAATTCCAAGATATTGCCATATCTGCACCATGTGCAGGAATTGAGAAAAAGGTTCACGAAGATAGAGTTCCGACTTGTGCCCAGAATTCAAAATGAGTTTGTCGATGCATTGGCCACTTTATCATCCATGATACAGCATCCAAATAAGAATTATATTGATCCTATCCTGGTGAAAATTCATAATCAGCTGGCATATTGTGCCTATGTTGAAGAAGAAACGTATGGAAAACCTTGGTTCCATGATATCAAGGAGTTATTGGTAAAAGGAGAATATCAAGAGCATGCAAACCACACTCTGAAACGCACACTCTGGAGATTGTCCAATCACTTCTTCCACAGCAGAGGAAACTTGTGCAGGAGAACTCCCGATTTGGGATTGCTAAGATGTATCGAAGCAAAAGAAGCTTCTAAACTACTTGAAGACGTATATGCTGGGACCTGTGGCCCGCACATGAATGGTTTTGTCTTGGCTAAGAAGATACTTAGGGCCGGTTACTTTTGGATGACCATGGAGATAGATTGCGTCTAGTATGTCCGCAAATGCTACCAATGCCTAGTGCATGCCGATATGATAAAAGTGACGCCAAATGAGCTGAATGCAACAAGCTCACCTTGGCCATTTGCCGCCTGGGGAATGGATGTCATTGGTCCAATTGAGCCCACTGCTTCAAACAGACACATGTTTATTCTGGTACCCATTGATTACTTCACAAAATGGGTAGAGTCTTCATCTTACAAAGTTGTAACAAAGAAAGTCGTCACAGACTTTGTCAAGGATCGTATCGTTTGATGGTTCGGAGTTCCCGAGTCCATTGTTACTGATAACGCCGCTAACCTCAATAGTGATCTGATGAAATCCATGTGTGAAACTTTCAAAATCAAGCACAAAAATTCCACACCCTATAGACCTCAGATGAATGGAGTCGTAGAAGCCGCCAACAAAAACATCAAGAAGATACTAAGGAAGATGGTATAAAACCACAAACAATGGCACGAGAAGCAACTTTTCGCTTTGTTGGAATACTGCACTACAATTCGCACATCGACTGGGGCAAATTCCTACATGCTAGTTTATGGTACTGAGGCTGTCATCCCAGCCGAGGTAGAGATTCCTTCTTTAAGAATTATACAGGAAGTTGAACTCAGCGATGCCGAATGGATAAAGAGCTGCTATGAACAATTGGCTCTCGTAGATGGAAAAAGAATGAACGCAATATGTCACGGTCAGCATTACCAGAACAGAATGTCTAGAGCTTTCAACAAAAGAGTTAAACCAAGGCAATTTCCGCCAGGACAGCTAGTAGTGAAGAAGATTTTCCCACGTCAAGATGAAGCCAAAGGGAAATTCTCTCCCAACTGGCAAGGCCCTTACATGGTTCATAGGGTGCTGACAGGAGGAGCACTCATACTTGTAGAAATGGACGGAGAAATTTGGCCAAAACCAATCACTTCAGACGCAGTCAAAAGATATTATGGTTAGACTATTTACATTTCCTCATCTAATGTAATTTAACTACGCTTGACCTGATTCCCGTTTAAGAGGAGATACGTAGGCAGCCTTATGGGTTCGGTTATATCATAATAAAATTTCCACCCCCCCTAAAAAAAAATCAGAAACTGGGGCAAACGTTTGAGGAGGACCCCCAAAATTCCGGAGCAAGTCCAGCCAATGCCAACATATGTGAGACGGTCAGAAATCGGTTAAGAAAGTGAGGCAGAAATTTTGAGAAGGATTCTCAAAATTCCGAAGAAGGTTTAACATGGCTCATTACCCGCAAACAGCCGAAGGATCATCTACCAAACTGGGGCAGAATTTTGAGGAAGACCCTCAAAATTATAAATGAGGAAGCTACAATGTCTCTGAAATGTGTTACAATCACTAGTTCATCTAAAAATCACTTAATATATCAATATGTTTCTAAAATGACTCTATTTTATCAATAATTGCATATTTTCGAAAACTCTACTTATGTAATGGTCAGGCGTTACCCAAGGAAACGCGAAGAGGCCTCCAGAGTGGAGCAAAGCAAGGCCAGCGGACAGAAGCACGAACCAACCTCCCCTCATAAAATTTATAATTTTTCTTTGAACGCAGACACATTTGACATAGCGATAGCATTCGCAAACATGTATACATAAAGCAAATTCACTATCAATCTGGCCATCAGATGCCAAATATATCTCCAGCTAAGGAATCTACTACTCTTATTTGCTACTCGCTCTTTGCATGGGAATAAGCCTTGTCCCGCATATTTGCATGAGGCAAATCCTTGCCTCCATATTTGCACAAGGCTAATCCCTGCCTCCAAACTTGCATGAGGCTAATCCCTGCCTCAAAACATGCATGGGGCTAATCCTTGCCTCCATATTTGCATGAGGATAATCCTTGCCTCCGTACCTACATGAAGCTAATCCTTGTCTCTATATTTGCACGAGGCTAATCCCTGCCTCCATATCTACATGAGGCTAATCCTTGCCTCTATACTTGCATGAGGATAATCCTTGCCTCCATATTTTCACGAGGCTAATCCTTGCTTCCACACTTACATGAGACTAATCCTTGCCTCTATATTTGCATGAGGCTAATCCCTGCCTCCATATCTTGCATGAGGTTAATCCTTGCCCCTGTGCATGAGGCTAATCCTTGCCTCCGTACCTGCATGAGGCTAATCCCTGCCTTCATATCTGCATGAGGCTAATCCTTGCCTCCATATTTACATGAGGCTAATCCCTGCCTCCATACTTGCATGAGGCTAATCCTTGCCTCCATATTTGCATGAGGCTAATCCTTGCCACCGTACCTATATGAGGCTAATCCTTGCCTCCATATTTGCATAAGGCTAATCCTTGCCTCCATATTTACATGAGGCTAATCCCTGCCTCCATATTTGCATGAGGCTAATCCTTGCGTCCATATTTGCATGAGGTTAATCCCTGCCTCCATACTTGCATGAGGCTAATCCTTGCGTCTATATTTACATGAGGCTAATCCTTGCCTCTCTATTTGTATGAGGCTAATCTTTGCCTCCATATTTGCATGAGGCTAATCCCTGCCTCCACATTTGCATAAGGCTAACCTATGCCTCCATATTTACATGAGGCTAATCATTGCCTCTACACTTGCACGGGACTAATCATTGTCACTCATTGCATAAATGTTGCTCTATTCTGGTACTATCTATTTGCTCTTCTATTGGGCTAAGCTCTGCCCTCCATTTCACAAGACTAAGCCTTGTTTTGGGAACACCATATTATTGTGATGGGCTAAAATATTGCCAATCTATCCAAAGGCGTCATAGTCTAAAAGGCATCATCCTCACAGCTGGAAGACACCATGCCATAACCTGAGAATCTCTCAAATTTGCATATCATTATTCAAAGGCATCATGGTTCAGAGGCACCATTTTCATGGCCCGAGAACATCATTTCATGGCCTACGAATCCCGTACTAAACAATTCATGGCCCAGGACGTCATAGTCTGAGGACGTCATCCTTAAACCGTCCGAAGACAACTTCATGGTCCAAAGGGAATCTGCATCATGTTTAAATTTTCGCACAAATACATGTTTGTAGCATCTATTTATCTGTAGGTGACCAGCAAGCAACCGCTATCCTAGCAGGAGCGACCTCGCTCCAGTTCCGTCAAACTATCTCAAACCTAACCATGTACCATAACCGCTCTTGCATCTCGTGTCCGTTCTTGCAATGACTTTATCGATATATTCCGCCAATTAATCCAGAACTACCCATGGTCTGACTCCTGTAAAACCAGGGATATGTAAGAAACTCAAGAGCAGAGTCCGTCCCCTATCTTTCAAAACACCCCATTCAATCAAAATTGGCCATCATTTCTTTACCCGAAAACTCTTTCATCCTTTTCAGGGTAAAGAGGGGCAATTGTTGATACCCAATTTTGCCTCACATATTTTGAACATATATATAATTTCAAAATAGCACATATGCAGTTATAAGCATGCATAAGTATTTTTATAATTTTCTTTCTTTTTTATAATTTTACAAGCTCCAAATCAATTTATTTCTTCTCTTTTTATTATATAAATATCGAATAATTATCCTTCATATTAGTTTTGTAATGATTTAGCCATTTAAATTTATTATTTATGACAACATAGTGTTTAAATATTTTTAGTGTATTTTTATAATTGCATTTATATTTTTTGGGCTAAATTGCACATCTTTGCAATAATAGCACATACTAATGTATAATTATATTATTTATGCATAAAATGATTAATTTTATTTTTAAAATGTTAAATAACTATTTTAAATCATTTTCGTACACAAAAATATTTTTTGGCACTCATTTATTATCTTATAAATTATTTAGTTATTAAAATTGGCTATTTAAAATCTGGCCCTATTTTACATTCAATTCTAATCCTAAATTGAACCCAACACTCAGCCCAATTTTTGTGATCACCACTTGCTTTTAAATTGAATTCTGTGTTTTCGAGACCTTGAAAACCTCATTTAGCATCACCTCAATTTGCATGCATAGTCCGGGCGCGTAGCCGGAAAACTTATATATGAAAATCTACGAAAAATGATAAATTTTGACTGTAAAATGAATGAATTTGACTTCGTTCAATGTTTTTGGGTAAACGGACCCGAACCCGTGATTTGACGGTCCCACGGGGTCCATAGGAAAATATGGTACTTGGGCGTATGCCCGGAGAATTCCGAGGTCCCAAGCCCGAGAAATGAATTTTTAAAGAAAATTATTTTCTGAAATTGTTTAAAGGAATTTGAAATGAAATGTGATTAGAACATGATGGTATCGGGCCCGTATTTTTGGTTTTGGCGCCCGGTACAGGTCTTATATGTGATTTAAGACGATCCTCTGAAATTTTGTAAAAACGGATGTTATTTGACGTGATTCGGACCTAAATTGCAAAAAATGATGTTTTAAGAAGTTTGAGGAAAATCATTAATTTTGAAGTTTAATTCGTTGTTATTGAGGTTGTTTTGGTGATTTGATCACACGGATAAGTTCGTATGATGTCATTGAGTTAGTACGTATGTTTGGTTAGGAGCTCCGAGGGCTCGGGTGTGTTTCGGAAGGTTTTGGACTTAGGAAAAGTTGCAGAAATTCTGCTGTAGGTCCACAGACCTTTTGTGCATCGCGATCGCGTAGCAACACTAGCGATCGGGAAAGGGAAATTGGGACAGGGGTGGAATTGTTCTTCGCGAACGCGAAGCCACAGTCGTGAACATGGAGCACTGGAGGATTGCTCATCGCGAACGCGACCTATGTGACGCGAACACGTAGTGTAAATTGGAGGTGGGCTGGGATGTTGTCGTTCTTCTACGCGAATGCATACGTAGTTCCGCGAACGCGAAGGTCAGGGGGTCAACCCTTGGCGAACGCATAGGAGAACTCGTGATCGCGTAAGTCCACTTCTGGCAGTTCTTTGCGATCGTGACAGTGTCCTCGCGAACGCGATGAACATTGTCGCCCAGCACTTAAAACAGTAGCCATTGCGGGATTTCTTCAAAATTTCATAACTTCTTCATTTCAACTCAAAATTGGGCGATTTTTGAAAGAGGATTTCACCACCAATTCATAGATATGTAATCTTAGGCTCATTTTCTTCAATTTTCATTAACACCCATTAGATTTCTAGGCTCAAATTATGTGATTAAGGGTAGAAAATTAGGGATTTGGGTAGAGTTATGGCTTTTTGATTATTTGTGATGTAGACCTCGTTTTGGGGTCAAATGTTGGAACTAATTATATATTCGGGCTCGTGGGTGAATGGACAGTCGGGTTATGGTCCTAACCTCGTGTTTTGACCTAGCGGGCCCGGGGTCAATTTTTGACTTTTTGGGAAGAATGATTGGAGAGCTATAATTAAGTATTGGAATTGGATTGTTTAGCATTTTTTGATGTTATTAAGTCGATTATGTCTAGATACCATTGATTTGGAGTCAAATTTGAAAGGAAAGGCGGTGTTTGAGGCTTGAGTTGGCCGTGGAAGTTCGAGGTAAGTGTTCGGTCTAACCTTAGCTTGAGGGAATAAGAGTTGTGTCCTATTTGCTATTTTCTTCTTGTTGAGTACGACGTATAGGCATGGTGGCAAGTATTTCTATGTTGGTGTTGAGCATGACCGTGAGTCTTAAATTGCAATTTATTTTGTGTTCTTAAATAGTGTGGTTTGTTAGTGATCCCTTGTCGGGACTGTTGTTATGATTATTGTTGACTGTATACTTGGAACGGGTTGTGCACCGCAATATTATTATTATATATGGATCGGGTTTCATGCAGTAACAATGTTATGTTGGATCGGGTTGCACACCGCAATAAATATTATATTGGATCGGGTTGCACGCCGCAACGGTTATATAGATGGATCAGGTTGCACGCCGTAACAGTGTTAAATGATAAGGGATCTGTTTGCGTGCCGCAATAGTATTATTATTGTTTTGTTGTAGATTTTGAACTGTTCTCTCATATATCTCTTAGGTTTCTGCTGGATTTGATATGTTCCCCGAAGCATGCACCCCCTCCCGTTTAAACTGCTTATTTCTATTTATTTTCCGCCATATATTATAGTATTGCACAGGTTTATCTGCAGTCTGGTCCTAGCCTCGTCACTACCTCGCCGGGGTTAGGCCAGACACTTACCAACACATGGGGTCGGTTGTGTTGAAGCTACACTCTGCACTCTGTGCAGATACCGGAGAAGCTTTGGGATAGTAGCACTTGGGGAGCCAGCCTTCAGTCCACAGAGATCCTGAGGTAGTCCTACAGGCATCCGCAGGCCCAATGTCTCTTCTATCTACTTATATGTTCTGTTTTCATTTTTATCCGAGACAAACTGTATCTCTTTTCTTCAGACATTTGTATGTAGTATTCATAGACAGTCCGTGAATATTGTGACATCGGTTTCGGGGTAGAGGCGTATATTGGCATTTTCGTATTGCTTTGGTATTATATTTGTCTAAATCTTCCGCTTAATTTCATCTTTCGCAATCATTTAAATGTTGATTGCCTGCCATTACAAGTTGTTAAAAAGGATTAAAATTGAAGAGTTAAGATTTCCAAATTTCGTGGCATGCCTAGCTTCTATGAGTAGGCGCCATCACGACTCCCGAGGGTGGGAAATCCGGGTCGTGACAAGTTGGTATCAGAGCTCTAGGTTACATAGATCTCACAATTCATGGACAAGCTTAGGAGAGTCTGAGGGATCGGTATGAAGACGTTTGTATTTATCCCCCAAAGGCTATAGAGTTAGGAAACTTCACATTTGTTCTTTCTTGTCATGCGATTTTGTTTCTCAATGCTAATTGAATTTCTACTCTGTTCTTTCATAGATGGTGAGAAAATACGCTTCCTCATCCACCGCTCAGCAGCCCGAGCCCCCAGCAGCAGCTCCCACAAGGGGCAGAGGGCGAGGCCGAGGCCGTGCTAGAGGGCGAGGCCGAGGTCGTGGTAGAGGCTGAGGTAGGGTCAGAGCTTAGCCCCGAGCAGCAGTACCAGTGGCGGAGCCTCAGGTTGATTTTGATGAGGAGGTTCCGACCCCAGCAGTTCCGGTGGGCCCAGCTCAGGTCCTAGAGGGGTTCATTGCTACACAGTTCTTCAGGATGCTCTGGTTCGTCTAGTGGGCCTCATGGAGAGCGTCACCCGAGCATGCTTACTTCTTGTAGCACCAGCCCTCTCTCAGGCTGGAGGAGGAGCCCAGACTCCTGCTACTTGCACTACGGAGCAGGTAGCTCCCCAGATTCAGACTACTGTGGTTCAGCCAGTTGGAGCAACTCAGCCGGGTGTGATAGCTCAGACCGGTGATGGAGCAGCTATGTCTGCCGATGCTTTGTGGAGGCTGGATAGGTTCACTAAGCTCTTTACTACTACTTTCAACGGTGCATCTACTAAGGATCCCCAGGATTATCTAGATAGTTGTTATGAGGTTCTCAGGAACATGGGGATTATTGAGATCAATGGGGTTAATTTTGCTACATTTTGCTTGTCTGGATCTGCCAAGACTTGGTGGAGAGATTATTGCTTGGCTAGACCAGTCGGATCGCCAACTTTGACTTGTGAGAAGCTTACATAGCTATTTCTGGATAAGTTTCTCCCCATTACTCAAAGAGAGGCCTATCGGAGGCAGTTTGAGCATCTCCAGCAGGGTTCCATGACGGTTACCCAGTATAAGACCAGATTCATCGACTCGATCTCCATGCTCTGATCATACTTCCTGCCGAGAGAGAGAGGGTGAGGAGGTTTATTGACGGTCTTATTCAGCTGATTTGTCTTCAAATGGCTAGGGAGGCTGGGAGTGAGATTACATTTTAGGAGGCGGCCAATCTGGCTAGGAGAGTGGATATGGTTCTGTCGCAGGGAGGTGGTTATGGGTCGGATAAGAGGCCCTGTCATTCAGGTAGAATCAGTGGTGCCTCGTCTGGAGGCAGGGATTCGTATGGTAGAGGCCATCCTCCTAGGCCCTTTCAGTCATCTCTTCAGGTTTCTCACGGTGGTTCAGGTGGCCGTGGTTCTCACATGCAATATTTTGATAAGCAACCCTAAAGTGTACCACCAGTTCCTATCAGTGCATCGCCGCTCTAGAGTTTTCGGGGTGGTCATTCAGGTTGCTAGGGTCAGTCTTAGTTTCCTCAGCCACAACACACGAGTGGATGTTTTGAGTGTGGTGAGTATGGTCATATCAGGAGGGCTTGTTCGAGGTTGGTGGGTACTCAGTCGCAACAGCAGGGTTCCCGTGCTATGGTCCAGGCACCAGGTGTTCCACAGATCGCCCAGCCAACTAGAGGTGGGGGTAGATGTGCTAGAGGTGAAGGTAGATGATTTAGAGGGGGAGCTTAGACCACTATAGGTGGAGTCCAGCCAGCTGCAGGCCGTCCCAGAGATGTAGCCCAGGGTGGTGGGGCCCAACCCCAATGTTATGCTTTTCCAGCCAGGCCCGAGGCTGAGGCTTCAGATGCAGTTATCACAGGTATGTTTTGGTTTGTGATAGAGATGCTTTAGTGTTATTTTATCCAAGGACTACATACTTGTATGTGTCATCTTATTTTGCACCGTATCTGATCATGCCTAGTGATTCATTGAGTGTTCTTGTTTATGTGTCTACACCGGTGGGAGATTCTATTGTGGTAGACCGAGTCCATCGCTCTTGTGTAGTTGTGATTGGGGGTCTTGAGACTCGAGTAGATTTGTTGCTTCTAGACATGGTCGATTTCGATGTTATATTGGAGATGGACTGGTTATAACCTTACTATACTATCTTGGACTATCATGCCAAGACTTTGACCTTAGCTTTACCGGGTATGCCTCGTTTAGAGTGGAGAGGGACTCCTGGTCATTCTACCCGTAGTGTTATCTCTTATGTGAAGGCTTGGCGCATTGCCGAGAAGGGGTGTTTGAAATATTTGGCATATGTTCGTGATTCCAGTGCTGAGGTTCCATCTATTGATTCTGTGCTCGTTGTTCATGAGTTCCCTGAGGTTTTCCCTTCAGACCTGCCGGGTATGCCACCCGACAGGGATATTGACTTTTCCATTCATTTGGCTCCGGGCACTCAGCCCATTTCTATCCCGCCGTATCGTATGGCCCCGCCTGAGTTGAAAGAGTTGAAGGAGCAGTTGCAAGACTTGCTTGAGAAGGGTTTCATTGGACCCAGTATTTCACCTTGGGGTGCGCCGGTGTTGTTTGTTAAGAAGAAGGATGGGTCGATGAGAATGTGTATTGATTACCGGTAGTTGAATAAGGTTACAATCAAGAATAAGTATCCATTGCCGAGGATTGATGATTTGTTTGATCAGCTTTAGGGTGCCTAGGTATTTTCCAAGATTGACTTGAGATCTGGCTACCATCAGTTGAGGATAGGGCATTCGATGTCCCTAAGACATCTTTTCGCACATGGTACGAGCATTATGAGTTCTTGGTTATGTCATTCGGGTTGATAAATGCCCCAACAGCTTTTATGGATTTGATGAACCGAGTGTTCAAGCCTTATTTGGACTCATTCGTGATAGTCTTCATTGATGATATTTTGCTATATTCCCGTAGCCAGGAGGAGAACGAGCAGCATCTTATAGTGGTTCTTCAAACCTTGAGGGATAGTCAGTTATATGCTAAGTTCTAGAAGTGTGAGTTCTGGTTGAGTTCAGTTGCATTTCTGGGTTATGTTGTATCAGTAGAGGGTATTCAGGTTGATCCGAAGAAGATTCAGGCAGTCAAGAACTGGACTAGACTAGCTTCAACTACAGAGATTCGGAGTATCTTGGGATTGGCAGGCTACTATCGTCGGTTCGTAGAGGGGTTCTCATCTATCGCAGCCCCAATGACCAGGTTGACCCAGAAGAGTGCCCAGTTCAGATGGTCGGACGAGTGTAAGGCGAGCTTTCAGAAGCTCAAGATAGCTCTGACTATGGTACCGGTGTTGGTTTTGCCCACAGGTTCAGGGCCTTATATAGGTTTTTGTGATGCATCTCGTATTGGGCTTGGTGAAGTATTGATGCAGGATGGCAAGGTTATTGCCTATGCTTCGCGACAGTTGAAAATTCATGAGAAGAACTATCCAGTTAATGATTTGGAGTTGGCAGCCATTGTTCATGCATCGAAGATTTGGAGGCATTATCTATATGACGTGGCATGTGAGGTGCTTATGGATCACAAGAGTCTTCAGTATTTGTTCAAACAAAAAAAGTTGAATTTGAGGCAGAGGAGGTGGTTGGAGTTATTGAAAGATTATGATATCACTATCTTATATCATCCGGGAAAGGCCAATGTGGTGGCTGATGCTTTGAGTAGGAAGTTAGCCAGTATGGGCAGTCTTGCTTATATTCCGCTCGATGAGAGACCGCTTGCTTTGGATGTTCAGGCCTTAGCCATTCAGTTCCTGAGATTGGATGTTTTTGAGCCCAGCTGTGTGTTAGCTTGCACAGTCGCTCGATCTTCATTATTGGAGCGTATCCGTGATCGGCAATATGATGATCCCCATTTGTGTGTCCTTAGAGACATGGTGCAGCGCAGAGGTGCCAAGTAGGTTACCTTAGATAATGATGGAGTTTTGAGATTGCAGGGTCAAGTTTGTGTGCCTAATGTGGATGGGATTCGGGATTTGATTTTAGAGGAGGCACATATCTCCTGGTACTCTATTCATCCGGGCGCCGTGAAGATGTATCGGGATTTGCGGCAGCATTATTGGTAGTGGAAAATGAAGAAGGATATCATTGCATATGTGGCTCGGTATTTGAATTGTCAGCAGGTTAAGTACGAGCATCCGAGGCCTGGTGGTTTATTTTAGAGGATTAAGCTTCCCGAGTATAAGTGGGAGCGGGTCACTATGGATTTCATTGTAGGACTCCCACAGACTCGGAGGAAGTTCGACGCAATATGGGTCATTGTTGATACGCTGACCAAGTCAGCGCATTTCATTCCTGTGGTAGTCTCCAATTCATCCGAGAGGTTAGCTGAGATCTATATCCGGGAGATTGTTCGTTTTCATGGTGTGCCCGTGTCTATCATTTCGGACCGAGGTACGTAGTTTACCTCACGATTTTGGAGAGTAGTTCAGCGATAGTTGGGCACGCGGGTTGAGTTGAGCAAAGCATTTCATCCTCAGACGAACAGCCAGTCCGAGTGGACTATTCAGATTTTGGAGGATATGCTCCGAGCTTGTATCATAGACTTTGGAGACTCGTTGGATCAGTTATTGCCTTTAGCAGAGTTTGCCTATAACAACAACTACCAGTCGAGTATCCAGATGGCTCCTTATGAGGCTCTATATGGTAGGCGGTATCGGTCTCCGGTTGGATGGTTTGAGCCGGGAGAGGCTCGGCTGTTGGGTATGGATCTGGTTCAGGAGGCCTTGGACAAGGTCAGGATTATTCAGGATAGGCTTCGTACAACTCAGTCCGGGCAAAATAGTTACGCCGACCGCAATGTTCGAGATTTGGCTTTCATGGTCGTTGAGCGGGTATTGCTCCGAGTGTCGCCTATGAAGGGCATGATGAGATTTGGGAAGAAGGGCAAGCTTAACCCTAGGTTCATTGGTCCGTTTGAGATTCTTGATCGAGTGGGAGAGGTGGCTTATAGACTTGCATTGCTGCCGAGCTTATCAGCTGTGCATCCAATATTTCATGTGTCTATACTCCGAAAATATCACGGCGATCCATCCTATGTGTTAGATCTCAGCACTTTCCAGTTGCACAAGGACTTGTCTTATGAGGAGGAGCCGGTAGCTATTCTAGACATGCAGGTTCGTCAGTTATGATCGAAGAGTTTTCCTTCTGTTCGTGTTCAGTGGAGAGGTCAGCCTGCTGAAGCATCGACCTGGGAGTCCGAGTTCGATATGCGGAGCCGTTATACCCATCTTTTCCCCAACTCAGGTACTTCCTTCTTATGTTCGTTCGAGGACGAATGGTTGTTTTGGAGGTGGAGAATGTGATGACTTGCTTTTAAATTGAATTTTGTGTTTCCGAGGCCTTGAAAACCTCATTTAGCGTCACCTCGATTTGCATGTGCAGTTTGGGCATTTAGCCGGAAAGCCTAAATGTGAAAATCTACGAAAAATGATAAATTTTGAGTGTAAAATGAATAAATTTGACTTCGGTCAACATTTTGGGAAAACAGACCAGGACCCGTGATTTGACGGTCCCAGAGGGTCCATAGGAAAATATGGGACTTGGGCGTATGACCAGAATGGAATTCCGAGGCCCAAGCCCAACAAATGAATTTTTAAAGAAAATTATTTTCTGAAATTGTTTAAAGGAATTTGAAACGAAATGTGATTAGAACATGATGGTATCAGGCCCGTATTTTTGGTTCCGGCAGTACAGGTCTTATATGTGATTTAAGACGATCTTGTGAAATTTGGTGAAAAACGGATGTTATTTGACGTGATTCGGACCTAAATTGCAAAAAATGATGTTTTAAGAAGTTTGAGGAAAATATTTGATTTTGAAGTTTAATTCGTTGTTATTGAGGTTGTTTTGGCGATTTGATCGCACGGATAAGTTCATATGATGTCATTGAGTTAGTACGTATGTTTGGTTAGGAGCCCCGAGGGCTCGGGTGTGTTTCGGATGTGTTTCGGAAGGTTTTGGACTTAGGAAAAGTTGCAGAAATTCTGCTGCAGGTGCACAGACCTTTTGTGCATCGCGATCGCGTAGCAACACTCGCGATCGCAAAAGGGAAATCGGGACAGGGGTGGAATTCTTCTTCGCGAACGTGAAGCCAGTCGCGAACATGGAGCACTGGAGGATTGCTCATCGTGAATGCGACCTATGTGACGCGAACGTATATTGTAAATTGGAGGTGGGCTAGGATGTTGTCGTTCTTCTACGCGAACACGTGCATAGTTCCGCGAATGCAAAGGTCAGGGGGTCAACCCTTCGCGAACGCGTAGGAGAACTTGCAATCGTGTAAGTCCACTTCTGGCAGTTCTTTTCGATCGCGACAATGTCCTCGCGAACACAATGAACACTGTCGCCCAGCACTTAAAACAGTAGCCATTGCGGGATTTCTTCAAAATTTCAAAACTTCTTTATTTCAACTCAAAATTGGGCAATTTTTGAAAGAGGATTTCACCACCAATTCATAGGTATGTAATCTTAGACTCATTTTCTTCAATTTCCATTAACACCCATTAGATTTCTAGGCTTAAATCATATGATTAAGGGTAGAAAATTAGGGATTTGGGTAGAGTTAGGACTTTGTGATTATTTGTGATGTAGACCTCGTTTTGGGGTCGAATTTTGGAACTAATTATATATTCAGTCTCGTGGGTGAATGGGTGATCGGGTTATGGTCAGAACCTCGTATTTTGACCAAGCGGGCCCGGGGTCAATTTTTGACTTTTTGGGAAGAATGATTGGAGAGCTATAATTAAGTATTGGAATTAGATTTTTTAGCATGTATTGATGTTATTAAGTCGATTATGTCTAGATACCATTGATTTGGAGCTCAATTCGAAAGGAAAGGCGATGTTTGGGGCTTGAGTTGGCCGTGGAAGTTCGAGATAAGTGTTCGTCTAACCTTAGCTTGAGGGATTAGGAGTTGAGTCCTATTTGCTATTTGTTTCTTGTTGAGTACGACATATAGGCATGGTGACGAGCATCTATACGTTGGGATCGAGCATGACCGTGAGTCTTAAGTTGCAACTTGTTGTGTTCCTAAATGATATTACAGATGCTTTAATTGATGATTCTCGATATTGAGCAAATATTAAGTTTGTTTTCGTGAAAATTACTAAGTTTGAGTATTGGTGATAGCTGAGACGGTTAGATGATGGATTAAGATTGGTTATAGATGTTTCTCCCTTGACGGGACATACTTATTTATGTTGTCGATTCCCTTGCCGGGATATTATGGTTTGTTAGTGATCCGTTGCCGGGACCGTTGTTATGATTATTGTTGACTGTATACTTGGAACGGGTTGCACACCGCAATATTATTATTATATATGGATCGGGTTGCGCACCGCAACATTATTATTATATATGGATCGGGTTGCACACAGTAACAATGTTATGTTGGATCGGGTTGCACGTCGCAACAGTGTTAAATGATAAGAGATAGGGTTGCGCGTCGCAACAGTATTATTATTGTTTTGTTGTAGATTTTGAACTGTTCTCTCATATTTCTCTTCAGTTTCTGCTGGATTTGATATGTTCCCCGAAGCATGCACCCCCTCCCATTTAAATTTCTTATTTCTATTTATTTTCCGCCGTATATTATATAATTGCACAGGTTTATCTGGAGTCTGGTCCTAGCTTCGTCACTACCTCGCCGGGGTTAGGACAGACACTTGCCAGCACATGGGGTCGGTTGTGTTGATGCTTAACTCTACACTCTGTGTAGATACTGGAGCAGCTTTGGGACAGTAGCACTTGGGGAGCCAGCCTTCAGTCCATAGAGATCCCGAGGTAGTCCTGCAGGCATCCGCAGGCCCAGTGTATCTTCTATTTACTTATATGTTATGTTTTTATTTGTATCCGAGACAGACTGTATCTCTTTTCTTCAGACATTTGTATGTAGTATTCATACACAATCCGTGAATACTGTGACACTGGTTTCTGGGTAGAGACGTATATTGGCATTTTCGTATTGCTTTGATATTATATTTGTCTTAATCTCCCGCTTAATTTCATCTTTCGAAATCATTTAAATGTTGATCGCCTGTCATTACAAGTTGTTAAAAGGATTAAAATTGAAGAGTTAAGATTTCTAAATTTCGTGGCTTACCTAGCTTCTACGAATAGGCGCCATCATCACTCCCGAGAGTGGAAAATCCGGGTCATGACAATTTTAAACCCAAAATATACCCAGCCTAATACCCATCTACCCCAACCCAATACCTGGGCAAATCTTGTCCGTTGATCATTGCGATCAACGGTTCAGTTTAACCCTTACCTAAATTAAACCTAATGACCCCTCAAAAACCCTCTCATTTCCCTCACCTCTCATGGCGTCACCTAATCCTCTCCTCTCTCAAATGCTCTCAAGACTAACCCTAATCGGACCTCGCCGTCACTCATATATGGCTATCTATGGTGGTTTCTCACCACCCCCTGGCCTCTAATGACCTCTCTTATATTGGTATCACCATCTTCGGGGTCCTCAAGGGACCAGGGTTAGTTTGCTTGCATCAATGGCCATTTCTCGCCTATTTCAGGTTGTCCTGGTTGGATTCCGAGTAAGATCTTCCTATATCTATGGGTTTCTAGGCTTGCTTCTTCATCTCTGTGATTGTTCTTCTCGAAACCCTAATTTCTTTCTTCTGAACTTCTTAGATCTGTACAGATCAGAGATGGTTTGGACCTATTTCATATGAGTTTTACAAGAACCGTCTAATTTTTACAAGAACCATCTGATTTTTGAATAATTTTTTATTTTTCTCTAAACTCGGGTTCCGTAAATTTATTTTTCCAAAACATTTGGTAATTTTGATTGTTTAATCTTCTATTTCCTATATGTTCTAACCGATTTTCTCTAACCCTAACTTGTTTATACTAAAAGCCCTAATTTTTTTTCGACATTCTTTGTTTGGTTTCTAGTACTTGTGTACTGACTTTGTTCTTGCCTTGGTTCTTGTGATTTTTCTTTAGCCATTTAGATGCCTCGTGGTTTTCTTATCCTAATATGCCTCTACTGAGTTTCTTAGTTCAATTTTTCTACTAATTCTATATGTTTATGTTTATTCTGACTATTCATGTTAAGACTATATTTTTCTCCTTAAATCAGGATTGTTTTGAATTTTGATTTACCAATTTGCTTCACTTAAAACCATGTGTTAAGCCTTGACTATTCCTTCTGGCCTGTTTGGATTGTCTGCGATATTTACTAACTCTTTACGTGATTTTATCTTTTAATTAAATCCTGAACTATTCTGAAGTTCTTATTTTGGTTTGATTAAAACTCCTTTCCTTAACAAACCCTTTTACTTCTTTACTCATTTTGATTGAATTTCTTGCCTTAATTATGTTTTCTCTTGCCTTATTTGTTATTTGCTGATTTCTTGTCAATTGTTTCCTTAATTGAACTCCCGTTCATTCACCCCTAATTACCTACTCTATACCCAAGTCTTACTTGATTCCCTTCCTTAAATATCTGTCCTGCTTTACCGTTGATTGATTATCCCTTGATTAAGGGAAAAACTTACTGATTTTATGTGTGACTGATTCTGTGAATTTCCCTAATTGATACATAATTGATCCCTTACCTTATTTTTCTTAACTCTTGACTACTATATATGCCTTTACATATTCTCACTTCAAAACACGAACATATAGTTCAGAAACTACCACTTTACACTCTAAAAGGCTCTCTCTCTGCTCTCTTTGCTACTTGTGATCCCTGTTATTCTAGCCGGCTACAAGTCAAGGCTGGGAATTGCACAATACCTTGCTCACGTCTTGTGTTTTCTTTCTTTAACTAGGTATGCTTCTGATTATTTTTAAGAATTAAAACCTATGTGTTTATTTACTGTCTTAGTTCATATGGCCTAAGTGCATTCTTGTTTCTGTTTACTGCTTACCCAGCATGCCCAATACTGCCTATTCAAACCTGTGATTAGTATGTTTCCACTTTACCTGCTTGTTTGTTATCTTGTTTAACATGTCTACATATGTAACCAAGCAGTTTGATTAAATAATGTTTATCTGGCATGCCTAAACTCCGCTTGTATATAACTAGCATGCCTTCACTTGTTAATACCTGCCCAGCATGCTCATTTAAGTCCTTACCTATTTTGTCCCCCTCCTAATAAGTTAGTCAATCTCCTTAAAGTGATTCTAGATGTGTTGTTTAGATGTCCTCAACATGTTTCTGATGTGACCATTATTGCATTCTATCTAACCTACTAGTTCTATAGAACCCTTCAAAACTCTATATGTCATGTTGTTTGTGTGTTCCATTGAGGTGTACTCTCTGTGTTCTCAACGCCTCTTCCCTTGTGTGAAAGTTGTTTGTCAAAGTGCTCCCTAAAAGTGTTTGTTCTATGACTTGTGTTCTGATTGCAAAAAAAATTGTTTCTTTGCAATTTCCTCAAACTATTTTCTCACTAATGGTTTTCAGAAGTTCTTTTCAGTCCTAAGACCTTTCTTTAAACTGTCTATTAAACTCTTTCTAATAATTATGCACTTCCACTTACTCTTAGAATAATAGGTCCTGCCCATCTGATATATGTACTGACTTGAGACCCTTGAGATCTCTCTGAACTCTGGCATGTCAGGGCTGGTATTTCCACACTGCACCTAAATCAGTTGTTATTTCAGAAAGGTCTAGGTGTGAGCACTGCTCGGGATCCTTGAGGTCTTTAGAGAACTCTGACACACCTAGACACGAAATTGGCTATGAGACTTTGGCATTTGAGACTACTGGAGGCTTGGAAATCATTTGGGCCTACTTCAGGATCCTTATCGATTAATTTATGTTCTACTTATGTATTTATTGGTCTGTAATAATTATTGTAAACAAACATTTGAGTGATTAGTGAAAAAGGGAGGGTGGTTATATATTGTGGGTAAAATTGGGTAAATACCATGCCTATACGGTCCATGTTGATTCAAATGTGTTTATTAGATAACATTCCTATAGGATCTGCTTTGGTTTAAAATAAGTTATGTTTGCTTTACTTTCACACAATTAGAAGCCATGCCTATAGGATCTAAATTAGCTTTTAATAACTAGATACCATGCCTATAAGAGTTAAAATCAACTTTAATAGAAATCATGCTTATAGGAGTTAAAATCAACTTTAATAGAAATCACGCCTATAGGAGTTTCACTTTCGTCAAATGAATTCTGCGTGCTTCACATTATGTTCAATTGGAAACCATGCCTATAGGACTAAAAACCAGTTTAGTAAGGAAAATCGGTTTAATTCATGTTTGTTTATCCTGAATTGATTTAATTAACTACTTTGTCCACTTCTTTAATAAGTTTCAACGCTGCCTAAATAAGATCCAAACTGTCGTCTAAAGCTGCTTGCTGTTTAGTTACATTCTTTATCAATAATAGATAATGTGCTCATAGGACATCACCGTTATACACCTAGGCAAGCCTGTAGAGAGATTGAAATTCTGCAAACGATGAAACTGCATCTTGTTATTTGAGATTGCTCACATTCAACAGGTTTAAAAGAATCAGTAGGCAAGTAGGATTCAGTTCTTTGACACCTTGGTCCTAATTCAATACTGTATGCTCTCTGCTCACCTAGATATCATGTTCTAAGGTTTTCTTTTAAATACCTAAAACGGTTGCTTGAGACGTGTACTTACTTGTTATCTTTGTGGAGGTAAATGTGAGCCTTTAATTGTTCCCTCTTTAAGTGCAGTCCTAATTGTTTTGATTGACGCTTAGACTTTTCTCCTTTAAATACCTTAGGATGGTCTAGAACCACCTAAATTAGAGGTCCTAAATACCTCCAGGGCCACAAGAAAGGGATGGGTAGTGCACGCATAGGATATCTTTCAAAGTTGTTAGAACGCTTTAGGGTATGACCAGGGGAGGGGATTGGGTAGTAAGGAATATGATGACCACGCGCTAATGTCACGTGTATCCCCTCGTTGAGGAGTGTTTACCAGGCATTGTGTGGGTATGATCCTATAGGCTAACCAACCTTGGACCCCTCTTTCCCAACTCCCGTTGTTTAAATATTTTTACTTTTCATTATATATGTGCAACTTGTTCGAACCTTTTCCCTTGTTCCATTACTTTAATCATACATTAGCTTAGAATTTCAAAACATGCCTTTACTTGCAAGTACGTGTTAAAACTATTTATTTGTTAAAATGACTAATTTACATAGTTTAAGTTCGGCTAAAATCCACCGTTGTGGACCGCGAGGGGTGCCTAATACCTTCCCCTCAAGGTTATTTCGAGCCCTTACCCTAGAACTCTGGTAATGCAAATTTGTCCATGAGTTAATTGCTCAAGGTTCCCTAACGCACCATAATCCATTAGTTGGCGACTCTTCAAATACCCAATTTCCAAAAGGAAAGGAGTTATTTCCCCCATGAATGTCGAAACCCGAACTACCCCGTCAAGAAGGGGAAAAAGAGGGCGCGACAATGAGCATCTAAAACATCCATATAAGAGTACGAAGAGACTACATAGTCTACTACAAATCCAGTACAAATGAAAATAAAGATAAGAAGGAGAAGCACTTTGCTGCGAACGCCGAGCAGCAACCTAGTGAACTCCGAACCGTCTGCTGGAAGCAATCAACCCTCGCTAGCTGGAGCCGAGGTTCCTGAATCTGCACACAGGGTGCGGGAGTAATGTGAGTATGCCTACTCAGTGAGTAATAAAAGTTAAGGCAGCTGAGCGATAAGAAAACATGTAAAACACTGCAAAATGCTACAAAAAGGTAGTATAAAAATCAAAAAAGGCTATAATCAGTAAAAGCTCATGGAAAGCACCTTAGTTCAGTAAAAACATCCTTAAAACATCTTTAACAATTAAACGAGTGAATGAAAAGTAGTGAAAAAAGATAAACACGTAAAACTAGACCCTCGAGCAAAGTACCAACAGAATCAGCCCCTCGGGCTATCTCACAATCACACGTATTAGCCCCTCGGGCAATGGCATGGAACAACATCACCCCCTGGGGCTATAACACATCTCACAATGTGTACCCGCGCTCACTAGGGGTGTACAGACTCCGGGAGGGGCCCCTTATGGCACAAGCGCAATATCAAGCCATCTCTTGGTATAATCAAACAGGCTCTCGGCCTCATATCAAGCCACCTTGTGGCGTTCAACTCAGTCCCTCAGCCTCATAATCATGAATTATCACAATATCGTTGCGGCGCGCAGCCCGATCCTATACTAACCTCACAACACATGCCCTCAGCCCTACTCAGTCAGAAATCTCTAAAAGCCACTCGACAAAGTAAAATATGATACTCAGCTCAAAATATCATTTAAGATGTCAAAATAGAATAAACATGGTTGAGTTATGAAAACAGTTAAATATAGCATTACTGAGTACAAGTTTAAAGTCAAAACAGTAAGGAATAGTAGTAAAAATCCCCTAAGGGTCCAAAACAATTGGCAAGAGGCCCAATATGGCATTCAGCCCAAAACATGATGATATCAAATAGCTTTCAATCAAATACGTAGTAAAACAGTCATTCGAGATGAACTAAGTCACAAATCCCCAATAGTGTACGACCTCACGCTTGTCATCTAGCGTGTGCGTCACCTCAAAATAGTACAACGATGTGAAATCTGGGGTTTCATACCCTCAGGATAACATTTACAATCATTACTCACCTTTATCCGGTCTAAACTCCAGCCCGCAGTGTCTTTGCCCCTTGAATTGGCCTCCGGATGCTCGAAATCTAACAAAAATTAGTACATAACCATCAAAATATACTAAGGGAATAAAGCCCACTCAAAAGTAATCAAATTACAACACAAATCCCGAAATAAACCAAATTCGACCCTCGGGACCACATCTCAGAATACGATAAAATTTACATCAATAAGCTCCTTATCCTCCCACGAGTTCATCCATATCAAAAGTACCAAAATCCAACCACAAATGACCCCTCAAAACCTTACTCAAAGGTCTCCAATCTAAAACCCTAGTTTTTTCAATATTTACCCAGCAATTTCCATATATTTCAAGCCTAATCAATGAAATAATACTATAGAAAAAGAGTTTTATGTTCAAAAATCTTACCTCAATGAAGTTCCCTTGGATTCCCTCTTCAAAATCCCCCAAAAACCTCCAAAATAGCTTTGAAATGGTGAAGAAATGCTAAAAATTGCGAAGGAAACCTTATATAGGTTCTGGCCTAGGGATCCGAACATGCGGCCTAAATCACGCTCCTGTGGTACCGCTTCTGCGGTCCACGAACTGCTTCTGCGGTTTTCACTTAAGTCCCTCAGGGTCGCATCTGCATCCAGGAACCGCACCTGCGGTCCCGCAGATACGCCAGATGCACCGCATCTGCGGCCAAGCTCCAAATGGCCAAACTCCACTTCTGCGGCCTCCTCTACGCATCTGCGGCGTCGCACCTGCGGTCCCCAATCCGCAGGTGCGTAAATATCAGAAGCAAAATATTCTGCAACAACATTCAAGCTCCAATTCTTTCGTCAACCATCCAAATCCATCCTGAGGCCCTCGGGACCTCAACCAAACACGCCAACAAGTCACATAACACTATTCAAATTTGTTCCAACCCTCGAAATACCCAAAACAACACCGGAACACCAAATCACCCTCGGATTCAAGCCTATGAATTTTAAAAACTACCAAATTCTGCTTTCGATCAAAACGTCTATCAAACCTCGTCTGATCATCCCAAAAGATACACCGGACATACAGCAACTCCCAAAATTCCATTCCGACCCCTATATTAAAATCTCACCCATCAACCGGAAAACACCAAAATTCCAATTTCGTCAATTCAAGCCTAAATCTACTCCGGACCTCCAAAACACATTCTGTTCACACTCCTAAGTCCCAAATCATCTCCCGAAGCTATCCGAACCATCGGAATTCACATCCGAGCCATTTTTCACATAAGTCAACATACAGTTGACTTTTCCAACTTAAGCTTACTCAAAAGAGGCTAAGTGTCTCAAACCTTACTAAAACCTTTCCGAACCCGAGCCAACCAACTCGATAACACCTAATACCGCTGAATAAAAAGCAGAAATGGGGAAAATAGAGCGGTAACACATGAAATGACCGTTCGGGACATTACTTCCTCCCCCTCTTAAACAAATGTTCGTCCTCGAACGGGCCAAGAAACATACCTGAACCCTCAAATAGGTGAGGATATCTGCTCCGCATCTCCCGCTCAGTCTCCCAAGTAGTCTCCTCCACGGGCTGACCTCACCACTGCACTTTCACTGAAATTATATCTTTTGACCTCAACTTTCGAACCTGAAGCTCTAAAATAGCTATTGGCTCCACATCATAAGTCAAATCATCATTTAACTCAACTGTGTTGAAGTCCAAAATATGAGACGGATACCTAATATACTTCTGGAGCATAGAAACATGAAATATTGGATGCATACTCGACAAGCTGGGTGGTAAAGCAAGCTCATAAGCCACTTCCCCAATCCTCCGAAGCAACTCAAAAGGCCCAATGAACCGAGGACTCAATTTAGCCTTCTTTCCAAATCTCATAGCACCCTTCATGGGTGAAACCTTCAACAGAACTTTCTCACCAACCATGTAGGACACATCTCGAACCTTCCTGTCAGCATAACTCTTTTGTCTCGACTGCACTGTACGAAGCCTCTCCTGAATCACCTTCACCTTGTCTAAAGCATCCTGCTCTAAGTCTGTACCAAATAGCCTAGCCCCACCTGGCTCAAACCAACCAACTGGAGATCTACACTGCCTCCCATACAAAGCCTTATACGGAGCCATCTAAATACTCGACTGGTAACTGTTGTTATAAGCAAACTCCGCAAGCGGTAGAAACTGATCCCATGATCCTCCGAAATCAATAAAACAAGCGTGAAACATGTCCTTTAATATCTGAATGGTGCGCTCGGACTGCCCGTCCGTTTGAGGGTGTAAAGATGTGCTCAACTCAACCTGAGTACCCAACCCTTGCTGCACGGACCTCCAAAACTGTGAAGTAAACTGAGTGCCCCTATCTTAAATGATGGAAACTGGGACACCATGCAAACGAACAATCTCTTGGATATAGATCTCTGCCTACCGCTCTGAAGAATAGGTAATACACACAGGAATGAAGTGCGCGGACTTGGTCAGTCGATCCACAATCACCCAAATAACATTGAACTTCTTCAAAGTCCGTGGGAGCCTAACTACAATGTCCATGGTGATCCACTCCCACATCCACTCTGGAATATCCATCCGCTGAAGCAAGCCACTCGGTCTCTGATGCTCAAATTTCAGTTGCTGACAATGGAGACACCGAGCTACAAATCCCACAATGTCCTTCTTCATTCCCCTCCACCAATAATGTTGTCTTAGATCCTGATACATCTTCGCGGCACCCGGATGAATGAAATACCATGAGCTATAGGCCTCCTCTAGAATCAACTCCAGAAGCCCATCTACATTGGGCACACATATCCGGCCCTGCATCCTCAACACCCCATCATCACCAATAGTCACATCTCTGGCATTATCGTGGTGAACTATGTCCTTAAGGACAAGCAAATGAGGATCATCATACTGGCACTCTCTAATGCAATCAAGTAAGGAAGACCGAGAAATTACACAAGCCAATACCCAACTGGGCTCCGAAATATCTAACCTCATGAACCGATTGGCCAAGGCCTGAACATCAACTACAAGAGGTCTCTCCCTAACTGGATTATATGCCAAACTCCCCATACTCAAGGCATCGGCCACCACATTGGCCTTTCTCGGATGGTACAAAATAGTAATATCATAATCCTTTAGCAACTCCAACCATCTCCGCTGCCTAAAATTGAAATCCTTCTATTTGAACAAGTGCTGGAGGCTATGATGATCAGTAAACACCTCATAAAACACACCATACAAATAATGTCTCCAAATCTTCAACGCGTGAACAATGGCAGCCAACTCTAAATCATGAACAGGGTAGTTCTTCTCATGGGACTTCAACTGGCGAGAAGCATAAGGAATAACTCTACCCTCCTGCATCAATACACACCCAATACCCACTCTCGAAGCATTACAATACACGGTATATGAACCTGAAGCTGAAGGCAAAACTAACACTGGAGTTATGGTCAAGGGTGTCTTGAGCTTCCAAAAGCTCTCCTCACACTCATCCAACCACATGAATAGAGCACCCTTCTGAGTCAACTTGGTCAAGGGTGATGCAATAGATGAAAATCCCTAAACGAACAAGCGGTGATAACCCGCTAAACAAAGAAAGCTACGAATCTCTGTGGCTGGGAACGGTCTGGGCCAACTCTGAACTGCCTATATCTTCTTTGGATCAACTTGAATACCCTCACTGGACACCAAGTGCCCCAAGAAAGCCACTGAACTTAGCCAAAACTCACACTTGGAGAACTTTGCATAAGCTTCTCCTCCCTCAATCTCTGCAACGCAACTCTCAAATGCTCCGCGTGCTCCTCCTGCCTATGCGAGTACACTAGAATATCATCAATGAAAACTATCACAATTGAGTTGAGGTAAGGCTGAAATACGCTATTTATCGAATACATGAACGTTGCTGGGGCATTGGTCAGCCCGAAATACATCACCAAGAACTCATAATGACCATATCGGGTCTTGAAGGATGTCTTAAGAATACCTGAATGCCTGATCTTCAACTGGTGATAACCTGAACAGAGATCAATCTTGGAGAACACTCTCGCTCCCTAAAACTGGTCAAATAAATCATCGATACGAGGCAAAGGATGCTTGTTCTTGATTGTTAATTTGTTCAACTGCCTGTAATCAATGCATATCCTGATCGAGCCATCCTTCTTCTTCACAATAGAACAGGTGCACCCCAAGGCGGCACACTAGGCCGAATAAACACCTTATCAAGGAGTTCCTCAAGCTGCTCCTTCAACTCCGCTGGTGCTATACGATACGGTGGCATAGAAATGGGCTGAGTGACGGCACCAGATCAATACCAAAATCAATATCCCTCTCCGGTGGCATACCCGACAGGTCTGCAGGAAACACATCGGGAAAATCCCTGACAACATGAACAGAATCAATATTGGGAGTCTTTGCACCGACATCCCTCACAAAGGCTAAATATGAAAGACAACCCTTCCCAACCATACGTTAGGTCTTCAAGAAGGAAATTACCCTACTGGGGACATAATCAGTCGAACCTCGCCACTCAATCCGTGGCACACCCGGCATAGCCAATGTCACTGTCTTAGCATGACATTCCAAAATAGCACGGCATGGATATAGCCAATCCATGCCCAATATAACATCGAAGTCTACCATTCATAACAACAAAATATCCACCTGGGTCGCTAGACCCCCAATAGTCACCACACATGACCGGTACACATGATCTATAACAACATTATCGCCCGCCAGAGTAGATACACGAATAGATGAAATAAGAGACTCACGGGGCGTATCCAAATAACGAGCAAAATGTGATGACACATAAGAATAAGTGGAACCGGGATCAAATAACATTGAGGCATCTTTGCGACAGACTGAGATAATACCTGTGATCACAGCGTCTGAAGCAATAGCATCGGGTCGAGTTAGAAGTGCATAGAAATGGGCCTGTCCACCACCTGATCGACCTCCCCCTCTGGGGCGACCCCTAGATTACTGACTTATACCCTTAGCTAGATGGGTTGCTAGTGGTGATATAACTAGCGCTGAAGCTGATGGCTGACTGATAAGTTGGTATTTTACCAACTTATCTTGTCTTTAAACCTATACTTTTACTATTTTTGAATTACAAAATCATGTATTTGATGTCATTTACTTCTATTTTACAGGTTGTATGTGATTTAGAAGTAATGGTGAAGAAACCAAGTGAAAACAAGTCAAAAAGGAGCTAAAATGAAAAATTGACAACTGCCTGTGATTACACTATGCGATCGCATAAGTCAACAATAGCAAAGCATTGCGAACGCGGGTAAATAAGTGTGAATACATATAAGGAAGCATGGTCAGCGTCTGGTCAACTAAGCTATGCGAACGTAGGACACTGTATGCGATCGCATAGCTTGGAGAAATCATTCTCTGCCATCGCGGTCGCACTGTTGTGAACGCATAGTGTATTTTCTGGGCAGTTCTGGGAAAAAATGGAATTTCACGTTTGTAATCCCCAAACCAGTTTTATACACGACCTAGCAGATCTTTGGCATATCTTTGGCTTATTTTCAGTTCTTAGGGCTAGAGAGAACAAGTTTTGGGAGCTAAGGCTTTGCACACACACTTTGGTCTTGAAGATTTGAAGCTTTTAGTTGAGAATTTCTTACCCATTTATGTTGCTTTCATCATTTCTTTGCTTTGTATTGTATATCTAAGTGTGTAGTATTTTATTCAACGCTTGAATCGTGTTTATGGAAATATCATATTTAAAGTATGGATTAAATACCTTGTTGTGCTTATGTATTGAATGATTTTTATCCTTTTATGAAGTGAGTTATTGTTATTTTAATTATTCTTGTTCTTTAATGTTTCCAAATGGATTAACTAACCCTAGGACTCTCCCATTAACTCCGAATTAATTTTGGAAAAGATAATTTGGGGTTGGGAAAGATTAATTAACAAGAACATTAGGCTTTAACCCTCATTTTATAGATTCTACTTAGGAATAAGATTGAACTACTTGTAGCCATTCCAGGTGTGCTTAATCTCTTAATTGGGTTAGGAATAATTCAATTAGTAAGTCTTGTTATTCTTCGGAAGAAGCTAATTAAGAATTGTTATCCGTGGCTAATTAACATAAACTCGCTCATATTTGTAAAATCGTGAAATACATTAGATCGTTACTTGAGTGTAATTCCCGATGCATCCATACTTGTAGCCATTGATAATTTTACTTGCTTTCTAGGTTAGTTTACATTTCCGCATTTACGTATAAATATTTTCTCAAATCAATTCTAAGTATTTGGCATTGCACGATAAGTAATAATTTTCTTACATTCCTAATCGCCTACACATTGTTCTCTGTGGGATTCGACCCCGACTCACAGTTCGGTAAATTATATTACATGCGACATTGTCCATTTACTTTTTTAGTAGTGGATTTGGACGTCATCAAAATTGGCGCCGCTGTCGGGGAACAATTTGGCGTAATTTAGGTTTTTTGAGAAATAAGCGTAAGTGCTTTGGTCAAAACTTGTGAATATTTGTGTAATTATTTTTTTTTACCTTGATATATTTTTCTTGTTTGTTTCTTGTTTATTTTCTTATTTTTGAAAAATGACATCATATAATGAAAATTAGTCGGATGGTAGTTGTTCATACTTTGATGACCCTTGTCCTTATTGTGGAGGACCACACTCGTGGCAAAATTGTTTAAATTCTCCCGGGGATGGATTGTGCGCACAATCTCAAACCCATGAGTGGAATATTTGTGATAAGTGTGGTTTTCAAAATGGTCATTGGGATGATTGTGATTATTTATCCGTCCCTTCCCCAAGCCCTCGCTATGATGATTCTACTTTTTTTTTGATGAAAATGATAGGGCTATGGAAATGGAAGAAGTTGAGCATGGCCGAAATGGAGAGTTCAAGCTCATGTTGGAGTGCCTACTTGAAGGAGGAAACAAAGAACAAAGTGCCTTGGAGGAGCTTTTGGAGAATAGTCTCCAAAATGACTTTGCTTGAAGCTTTAGAGGTCCAAAAAGCCTCGGAAGTTAATGATAGCCAAGAATTTTTCTTAGATGTGGAAGCCGAAAATCCTTCCTTGGCACTTGATCAAAACCAAGAAGAACTCTCAAATGCTCAAGATGAGAAGATGATGCTCATGTTGGAGACCATCCTTGAAAATGAGGAGAAGTATAACTGTGCACTCGAGGACGTGAAACAAGGCTTGGCTCACAATGATGAACATATCCGCGCTTTGGAAGCTCAAATGAAAATATTGGTTGAGGATCACTATGCCCACCAACTTGAGAGTGTGGAAGGAAGCCAAGAATAGTCCGATTTCGAAGAAGAAAGTGAGTTCTACTTTGAGGAATCAAATATTGAACATCCGCCAACTAACCCAGTGAGTGTTAGTGATGCCAATAAAAATATGGAGTTAGAGTCAACCGGTGTAAATGAAAATTTGGTTGAGATTGACTCTAGTCCGGGGGAAACAGAGGATATCAAAATCCGAGAAAAATTGCAAGTTGGAGGTTTGAAGTCACATTCCAAGCATTTTTCAACATTGGAATTGTGCGGTGATATGGAAGTTGAACTACACGAATCAGTGAAGGACTGCGAGGAGAAAAACTCATGCCATACATCCTACAATTTGAGGGAACAAGAAAGCAAAATGACACTCCTCATATGAGAGCCAAGAAGTGCAAAATGAAGAATTTAAAGCTTGGCTTGATCATCAACTTACCACCCCCATCGCTCGTGCTCACAAGCTTGATTCCAAGCTAGGTGCCCGATTCATATCATCCAAGTGGCAAGAAAAGTGGTAAAGTTGACTTGCGTCGTACCACGACGTTAAATGCGGCGCTTGGTGGGAGGCAACCCATTGGTTTTTCAAAATTTTTAGTCATTTTTAAAATTTTCTTTTATTTAAATAGCTTAGAATATTATTTGTAACTAATCTGCCAAGTTTTAGAATTTTTGGAGTTGATTTGAGCAGATCGGGGTGACCGGGAAGCCAAAAACCAATAGTTGGTGCAAAATTGTAGTGCAGCACACTGTTGCACTATGCGATCGCCGCAAAATAATTGCGATCGCATTTCAGCAGGTCGCAATCCACTATGTGATCGCATAGTTGACACAGCAATCGCAAAATTTCAGATTATATTGCATGCAACCGTGTCCATTTACTTTTTTAGTAGTGGATTTGGACATCATCACTGACCCCTCTGCTGAGATGAACCCCAAAGATGACGAGGACACTTCCTACACATATGGCCCAACTCTGCACACTCATAACAACTCCCTGGTACTGGATACGGGGACTAAAGGTAACCTCTAGCACCGGAATGACTAGCAGATGTACCTGGCATAGAAGAGCCATAAACTAACTCTGCACGGGACAAACTCTGGGCTGGAAAGGCACTGAGTGATGACTAGCCCTGATAAGAACTGTGAGAACCATGACCCGATGATGCCCTACGGTAACCTAGGCGAGCTGACTGAGCATGCCTGAATGGATGGCCTCTGCCGTACTGAAACTGACCCCTCGAAGGAGCACCACCATAACTACTAGATCCCCGAGGCCTATTGGCCTCCCTCTCAACTCGCTCATGGCGACGAACCGACTCAATCTCACGAGCAATGTCTATAACCTCCTCAAAAGTAGCATTAGACACCCTCTCCTTGGTCATGAGAATACGAAGCTGATAAGTGAGTTCATCAATGAACCTCCTAATCCTCTCTCTCTTTGTAGGAACCAAACAAACAACATGACGAGCTAACTTCGAGAACCTCATGTCATACTGCATCAGAGTCATCTCTATCTGATGCAACCACTCAAACTGCCTACGCAGCTCCTCTTTGTGAGACTGTGGTATATACTTCTCCAAAAAGAGAATGGAGAACTGTTGCCAGGTAAGGGGTGCTGTACCAATAGGCCTACGCCTTGCATAAGCCTCCCACCAAGTAAAGGCAGCTCCAGAAAACTAAAAAGTAGTGAAAGTGACCCTGCTGGTCTCCAGAATACCCGTTGTACAAAGAATCTTCTGACACTTATCCAAGAAACCCTGGGCATCCTCGCCCTCTGCACCACAGAAAGTTGGAGGCTGAAGTCTACCGAACCTCTCCAACCTGCGTTGCTCGCCCTTGGCATAGCAGGAGCTACATAGTCTTGAACAGCTATAACCGGCTGGGATGGAGGTACCCCGGTGTCTAAAGTCCCTGCACGACCTGCTCAGGTGTGCGAGCGGCGGGAGTTTGAGTGCCTCCCCCGGCCTGAGAAGTAGTTGCGGGTGTAGTAATTGAGACCGCCTGAGCTAGGCCAGTGCATACTGATAGAATCTGAGCCAGGGCCTCCTGAAGACTCGGAATCACAATGGGCACAGCTGGTGCCTGAGCTGTTAGTGCTGGAGCATCCACAATTGGGGTCTAATCATGAATTGGGGCGGCTGGTGGATCTACAGGTGCTACCCTAGCTGCTGTGTGGGCTACACCCCTGCCCCTACCACGACCTCGATCGCATCCTCGGCCCCTAGTGGCCCAGCTAGTGGTACTGGTGGTCGTCCATCTTGACCGGTCGCTCGTGTCCTCACCATCTGTGAGAGAATAGAATAACATAACTTTAGTACTCGGATCAACAAATTCGCACGACAAGAATTTCAAGAATATGAAGTTTCCTAAAGGTTCTGCAGCCTCTCAAGGATAAATACTGACATCTCTATACCGATCCGCGAGACTCTAGTAAACCTTCTTATGACTCATAAGACCTACGTAACCTAGGCTCTGATACTAACTTGTCACAACCCTAAATCCGGACACGATCTTAATGGCGCCTATCGTGAAACAAAGCATGCCGAGACAAATCCCCAATAGCAATTAATAGTTATTTAGTTCATAATTAAACCATTAATAAGTGATAAATTCCAAAATAAGGTGAAATAAAATAATTTGTGGAAACAAACACAGCCCGACATCGGGGTGTCACCAGTCATGAGCATCTAAAATATCCGTCTAAGAGTACGAAGAGACTACGTGGTCTACTAAAAATCTAGTACAAATGAAAATAAAGATAAGAAGGAGAAGCACTGGGCTGCGAACGTCGAGTAGCTACCTAGTGAACTCTGAACAGTCTGCTGGAAGCAATCAACCCTCGCTAGCAGGACCCGAGGCTCCTGAATCTGCATACACGATGCAGGGAGTAATGTAAGTACGCCAACTCAGTGAGTAATAAAAGTAAAGGTTGTTGAGTGATAAGAAAAACGTAAAACACAACAAAATGCTACAAAGTGGCAGTATAAAAATCAAACAAGGCAATAATCAGTAAAAACTTGTGGAAAACACCTTAATTCAGTAAAAACATCCTTAAAACATCTTTTAACAGTTAAACGAGTGAATGAAAGCAGTGAGAAAAGATAAACACATATAACCAGCCCCTTAGGCAAAGTACTAACAGAATCAACCCCTCGGGCTATCTCACAGTCACTCGTATTAGCCCCTCGGGCAATGGCATGGAACAACATAAGCTCTTCGGGCTATAACACATCTCACACTGGGTACCCGCGCTCACTAGGGGTGTACAAACTCCGGGAGGGGCCCCTTACGGTCCAAGCGCAATATCAAGCCATCTCGTAGCATAATCAAACTGGCTCTCGGCCACATATCAAGCCACATTGTGGCGTACAACTCAAGCTCTTGACCTCATAATCATGAATCAGCACAATATCACTGCGGCTCGCTGCCTGATCCCATACTAACCTCACAACACAGGTCCTCGGCCCTACTCAGTCAGAAATCTCTAAAAGCCACTCGGCACAGTAAAATATGATACTCAGCTCAAAATATCATTTAAGATGTCAAAACAGAATAAACGTGGCTGAGTTATGAAAATAGTAGAATATAGCATGATTGAGTACAAGTTTAAAGTTAAAACAGTGAGGAATAGTAGTAAAAATCCCCTAAGGGTCCAAAATAGTTGGCACGAGGCCCAAATATGGCATTCAGCCCAAAACATGATGATAGCAAATAGTTTTCAATCAAATACGCAGTAAAATAATTATTCGGGACGGACTAACTCACAAATCCCCAATAGTTCACGACCCCACGCTGGTCATCTAGTGTGTGCGTCACTTCAAAATAGCACAACGATGTGAAATCCGGGGTTTCATACCCTCAGGACAAAATTTACAATCATTACTCACCTCTATACAGTCCAAACTCTAGCCCGTGGTGCCTTTGCCCCTCGAATCGGCCTCCGAATGCTCCAAATCTAACGAAAATCAGTACATAACTATCAAAATATGCTAAGGGAACAAAGCCAACTTGAAAGTAATTAAATTACAACACAAATCCTGAAATTAACCAAACCCAACCCCGGGCCCACGTCTCGAAATTCGATAAAAATTACATCAGTAAACTCCTTATCCTCCCACGAGTTCATACATATCAAAATTACTAAAATCCAACCATAAATGGCCCCTCAAACCCTTACTCAAATGTCTCCAATCTCATGACCTAGTATCTTCAATATTTACCCACCAATTTCCATAAATTTCAAGCCGAATCAATGAAATAATACTACAGGAAATGAGTTTTATGTTCAAAAATCTTACCTCGATCAAGCTCCGTTGGATTCCCTCTTCAACCCCCCCCCCCCCAAACCTACAAAATCGCTTTAAAAATGGTGAAGAAAGGCTGAAAATCGCGAAGGAAACCTTATAAAGATTCTGGCCTAGGGATTCCGCACCTGCAGCCTAAATCACGCTCCTGCGGTACCGCTTCTGCGGTTTTCACTTAAGTCCCTCAGGGCTGCATCTGCGTTCAGGAACCACACCTGCAGTCCCGCAGATGCGCCCGATGCACCGCATCTATGGCCAAGCTCCAAATGGCCAACCTCCGCTTCTGCGGCCTCCTCTACGCATCTGCAGTGTCGCACCTGCGGTCCCAATCCGCAGGTGCGGAAATATCCAAAGCAGAAAATTATGCAGCAACATTCAAGCTCCAACTCTTCAGTCAACTATCCAAATCCATCCCCAAGGCCTCGGGACCTAAACCAAACATGCCAACAAGTCACATAAAACTATTCAAACTTGTTTTAACCCTCAAAATACCCAAAACAACACCAGAACACCAAATCACCCTCGGATTCAAGCCTATGAATTCCAAAACTACCAAATGCCGCTTTCGATCAAAGAGTCTATCAAACCTCGTCCAAATGACCTGAAATTTTTGACACACACATCTCAAAAGACACAACGGACCTAAGCAACTCCCAGAATTCCATTCCGACCCCTATATCAAAATCTCACCCATCAACCGGAAAATGCCAAAATTCCAATTTCGCCAATTCAAGCCTAAATCTACTCCGGACCTCCAAAACACATTCTGATCACACTCCTAAGTCCCAAATCATCTCCCGAAGCTATCTGAACCATCGGAATTCACATCCGATCCTTTTTTCACAAAAGTCAACATCCGGTTGACTTTTCCAACTTAAGCTTACTCAAAAGAGATTAAGTGTCTCAAACCTTAGCAAAACCTTTTCGAACCCGAGCCAACCAACCCAATAACACCTAATACCGCTGAACAATACAATAAGAAGCAGAAATGAAGAAAATGGAGCAATGACACATGAAACTACCGGCCGTGTCGTTACAGCCTCAAACCAAACTTTATTTTAAATAAAAACTCCAAGCAAAGTCTTGTACAAAACAATGACTATTTAGCTTCCCAAATTGAAATTCCGAAAACTCGAACATGACCTTGACCGAAGAAACCTCGACTTTGGCCTTATGAACTCAAACAAAAATATGGAGACATGGTGGAGCCTTACTGGTTAATAGACAAGAAAAAAAGCTTTAATGGCTACAGTTTCGTGGGTAAAAGGGCCGAAGGTTTGGGGCTGTTTGGGATCTGGCTTTTGGAGTATTTTTGGAATGAATTTTATGGAGTTTTTGCTGCATTTTTATGGTGTTTAAAGGCTGAGATCTAGAGGAAAAAAATGGGGGTGTTTGGTTGTTGATGGGTGACGTTTTTGGGGTTGAATTTCAGCTAGGTTTGGGGCTAGTTTTGAGTTGGGATTCGTTGGGGAAAAAAGATGGTGTTTGAACTGATTTTTACATTGTTTTGATGGTGCTTATGGGGTAATTTTATGACTAATTTTTAGTGACTCATGGAGGTTTAGTGAGGAAGAATAATATCACCTAAGGAAGAAGAAGTAGTGAGTGGCGGCTGACTGCGGTGAAGAGGGAAAGGGGGGAGGCTAACTATGTTTTTTTGGGTTGTAAAAGGAAGAGGGTCATGTCGTTCTTCTTCTAGAGAAAGGGGAACTGGGAATAGCTGTTAGGGTTTTCAAATTGGGGGAGGTCTCAGACGTTCTGTGTTGTTCAGAGAGAAAGGGTGAAAATAGGGTCTCGCAGTGGGGAGCTTGTCTTTGTTATCGAGAAAGGAAAACGGGTGGGGGTATGGGATTATTTAGTGAGGGTTTTAGGTGGGTGGGCTTGGGCTGGTAGATCTGTACACTTTTGGGCCTCTCAATGAATTGGCCCAAACAAAATTCAGCCTACTTCCTTCTTTTCTTTAATTTCAAAAACTATTATTTTATTTAAATACTCCTAAGTCACAACTAATTAACTTGATTACCTAGTTTCTATCAATTAATTGAATTAATTAGCTAATAATTCATGTAATGTTACTAATGTATTTTGTTGTGATTTTTATGTATTAGTTCTAATAATTAAAATGCAATTAAACCTAAAATGACATGGAATTAAAATTTGAGAATTTTATGATTTTTTTTAAGATTTCAAGATATTAAATATGCACAAAATTGAAACTAAATACAAACAAACAATTAAAAAAATTCCTAGAAATTTTGTAAAAATCAAAAACCATTAGAAAATTTTTATATTTGTGGATTCTAGGAATATTTTTGTTGGGCAAAAAGTACGTGCTCACAGTGATCTTCCTCGTCCAGGTCTCACCTTGCTTCTGCGATTCCTTTATCACTTCTGCGACCATCGTACATGTACAAACCAGTCGCAGGCATGATCACACCAGATTTGTCACCAGCAACTTTAGCCAAAAAATGATTCAAACAATCTGAACCTGGCCCGAAACTCGCTCGAGTCCCTCGGGACCCCGTCCGAATATACCAACAAGTTCCATTACATAATACAGACCTACTCAAGGCTTAAAATCACACCTAATAACATCGAAACGATGAATCGCACCTCAATTCGAACTTGAATGAACTCTGAACTTTCAACTATCAAAACTCGTGCCGTAACATATCAAATCAACCCGGAATGAACGCAAAATTTGCACACAAGTCCCAAATGACACAATGAGGCTATTCTAATTCTCGGAACCACAATCCGAATCTAATATCACCAAAGCCAACTTCCGGTCAAACTTATGAACTGTCCAAACCTTTAGATTTCCAGCTTTCGCCAATTTGTGCCGAAACCTTCTAGAAACATCCAAATGCAAATCCGGACATATGCCCGAATCCAAATTCACTATTCGAACCTAACGGAACCATCAAAGCTCCATTCCAGGGTCAAATAGACAAAAGTCAAACTTGGTCAACGCTTCCATATTAAAGTTTCAACAATGAAATTCATTCTTCTGAATCAACTCCGGATAACCTAAAAACCAAAACCGACGACACACACATGTCGTAATACATCATATGATGCTGCTTAATAATCCAAATAGCTGAACGAAAAGCAAATGCTCAAAACGAGCGATTGGATCATTACATCCTCCCCCATTTAAACATTGGTTCGTCCTCGAACGTGCCATAAGTCGTTCCAAGGCCGTCAAACTACCATATAACCTTATCATGCATATACCCGGGGGTGATCCCACGTCTCCTAATCCATATAATTCTGAAGACACAATATAACTGAAAATCCTTAATTCAGCCTAGCCCATAAACCTTAAAATTCAATTTTCCAGCATCCGAAATTTCCTATAAGACCCAAATCTCACATCTCAATATTGTATAAGTCTGAACAAGTTGTATAAAGCCATAGCCATAGCCCAAGATGCCATCACATGATATACCACATAACTCAAATACTCATAGTACTAATTTCTTAGAATAATAATGCTCGAAACAAACCCAGTACTGGTAGTAAATCTCATATCGAACAAAACCTTGTTCTAAAACCTTCGCACACCGCCAATAATGAAAGAAACATGCAGAAACTCATAACCTTTCATCAGATCAACAATTCATGGAGCTCCCTCTCCTTCGACAAAAACCATAGCAAATTTCTAAGTCGATCAACGACATTATCCTTTCAAATATACTGCAATCAAATCCGATAGCACCAATTCTAGATCCGACGACCTCATCTTATCAAATAGAAGTTACTCTACTGACATGGCATACCAATACTACCCAGAGCCACAAACTGTGCAATCCATGCACCAATAAGTAACAATTCAAACATACTCAAACATAGAAAATAACTCCAATTAGAGAACTGTCCCGCAAGCTCAACAAGTACCACCACCACACAATGCTAAGAACGCATCACACACCGTAGAACCAAAACACATGAATCTAACACAAAGGATCATATCCCAACATAACTCCACTACAATGTGTAACCCCATCCAAACACTAGCCTATATGAAATACATCAAGCCACTATGCTCAAAATCGATAACCATGTGCAATTCGGTATCAAATGCCCTAGGGGCATGACCCTAACCACGGAGAACAAATAACACAACACCATGGTCCAGAAGAACATACCCAATGCGCAATCAACCATTTAACACCCTAATATCCATTTCACTCAAAGTCTGTTATAAGGCCCAAATAGTACCCCATCTTGTGTGCATATAACCAACAAATCACAACCCCTCGTAGCATAGAGGAGTAACACATATATCATATCACAACACGAATAAGCTCAACCCTAACCGAATGACACATCCCTCAACAGTAGCAGCACAAAGTCAACCAATCTGACCCGGTATAGAATACATATCCTCCTTAGTCCTACCAATGGCCCCCAAATCAATCCCGGTCATCCACAAATAGATACATAACCCTTTGAAAGCCTACAATGACTGAATCATAACACATACTATCATCTGGCTAGCTTTAGCCACATTTTCACAGTCTACAACCACGAAACAATCTACTCCTAAGAACTCTCATTCTACAAATCCATAGAACGCACGACTGTAAGCTCGTGATTTTTGCCCTATGAAAGAATTACTCCGAAAAAATTCAAAATAAAACGATTTTCCTTGGTGCGCAATTTTGAGAGTTTTTGTGACATTTTGGATAATTATTTGTATTTGTCTGTGCATGTTTATTTGTTAAATTAATAAAAAATACAAAAATATGTCGCATTTACATTTAGGATTTAATTCTACAATTAGGAATAATTAGGTTTGTTTTACAAGAATGAAAATTACAAAAATATGCATCATTTGCACTTTTAGCATTTAATGTTCAATTGCACAATTTTAGTCTTAATTATTACTTAATGGTGTGTTAATTGTTATTGGGATTTAATTTGCGGTTTTATAAATTAATTAGTTCTATATGATAATTTAAGAATTTTTAGAATTTAGTTTTAGAAAAATAAAAGAAGAAAAGAGAACAAAAATATAAAGAAAATCGGAATTGGGCTCTTCTCCAATTTTGAACCGAGGCCCAAAACACTTATACCCAACCTTCCCCTACGACCCGGTCCATTTCAAACCGGGTCAACCCGGTCCGCCCCATAACCCAAACACTCCTCTTCTTTCATTTTCATTTTTTCACTTTCAAACCCCAAAACCCTAAAACTAAACCATCTGCCCCTCTCTTTCTCTCTTCTCTTTCACCATCTCCAAAACTCCAAGCCCATCCATGGATGCCCCTCAAGCTCACTCCAAACAGCCCCTCCCTCGTCCGCCATTGAAGACCAAACGACCCCCATTACTGTGCATCTTCTTCTTCTTCGACCAGCTACTGCCCAAGCTTCGTCTTCATCGACGAACAACATCCGCCATTGACGAGCTCGATAAGCTCCCATGGCTGTTGCGTCTGCTGCTCCCCTCGCTCGTCGACCAACCACAGCAGCCATCGACGACCTCACGTCCAAAACAACCAATGTCCATGGCTGCTTCACCATTGTTGCTCCTGCTACGTCCGTCGAACGACCATGGCTACTGGTTGCTGCGTCTTCTACTTCACCTCCAGCTGCCTCATCGAGCCCCCATGTCCAGCAGTAATGGTTGCTGCTGTTCCACTGCCATCTCCTCATGCCCAGCGGCGAACCAGCAACGCCATACCAGGCAACCACCCAGTCGACACCCTCACGTCCAAATGACCGCCTGCAACGTCCAAACGACCCTCCCTCATCACCATAACTGACCAGAAAACACACACAAACACACACACACACACACGCTGAAACCCAACTAAAAACGTTCAAAAATCGCCCAGAAGTTCTGTTCGGGGTGAGCTTCGTTCGAGTTCGTCGTTAGTCAGTCATTGTTCGTAGTTCCGATCCAGTTAGTTGTTTTAACCAATTCGTGTTTATCGTTTTTCTTATTTTTCTTCAGTTTGTTTCATTTTTCTTGTTTATTTTTAAGTAGAAATTGTTAGTAATTTTAATGTTTTTTAGATTTAAGTTGAAGTTCAATTAATTATGTCTTTAGTTTGTTTTTTTAATTTTAAAAGGATTTAGTATAGAAGAGTGTTAGTTTAAATCAGTTGAATCCGTCATGTTTTTGTTTAATATAGATTTAATTCATGTTCATTTTTGTTTGAAGTTCGTTTTTAATCCAGTGATTTAATGTGAGTTTATGTTTTGGTTTTTAATTTTTTGATTTAGTTTGAATCATGTGTCTTTGTTGTTAATATTGTTGTCTCCTTGCTCATTCATTTTTGTCTAAGTTAACCAGGATTGGTCCCCAATATGGTTAACTTATTCCCATTAATTTGATGTTGTATGATTCAATCTGTATTCATGAGATTTGTTGTTTGAATCTGTTTAGAAATTGGTCATATTTGTTGTATTTTGGTTGAAATTGATTAGGTGAATTGTTTATAGCCGATGGGGGTAGATTGGTAAATTGCAGTACGTTCAGGGGTAAAATGGTAATTTCAGTAAGGTCTGAGGGGTATTTTTGGAATTGAACATTTGAACAATTATTTAATCTAAGTGCTCTGTCCACAAGGCATTAACAATATTAAAATAATACATTGTGGAGAACAAGACATAAATTAGTGGGGAGATGATATAATTGTTTAATATAGTAGGGGACAAGACATAATGTAGTGGGGGAATAATGTAATTATTTAAGTTAAGCATGGGGGACAAGATATAATGGGGTGGGGTTGATATATTTATTTAATGTAGTGGGGGACAAAACATGTAGGCATGGGAGACAAAGGAATTAAATAAGAAAAACATTAAGTAGTGGGGATAAAGCATGCAATTAGGGGAATATTTCGGGTTAGTGGTTCAAGACAAGAGTCTTGCTATAAATAAGAGTCATTTTTACATAAAAGGGAGGATTTTGAGAGGAAGATTGGGAGAGAACATTTGAGGAGGACATTTTTTTTAAAGAGATTTTTTAGAGAGGATTTTTGGAAGAGGAATACATTCTGAAAATCTCAAGAGTGTTGGAGAGTTGAAAGAGAGAAAACAAAAACAAAGTAAGAAACAAGTTTAGTTTCGGATTTAATACATCCGTGGGTTGTTGCTGTTTAGTTTTTTTACAAACTTTTGGGTCTGTTCTATTGAGCTTGTTTGGTTTTCTTCAAATTTTTCTAGGCCTTGAATCTGGTTCGAGTTGCTGCTGTTGGGTTGCTGTTGCGTTGCTGTGTTATTACTGTTGCTGACTCCTCCTTCTTTTCTCATTGTATTACCATTTCCAGGTACATATTTGTACACTCTTGGCTTGAGGCGAAATGAAATATTGACCAGGCTATGTTCCTGTTGAATTCCTCCTGTTTAGATTTGTGCTTGAATAGAATTTTCCTTTCTTTGTATAAAAATGTAGTTGATTGATTAATGAGTAATGGGGTTGCATATGTATAATAACTCCTTCATCTAATAATGTTAGTTTAAATTAATCAAAGAATAGTTAATTTGTTTTGATATTATTATGTGTCAATCTCATGTTCTAGTGTTATTAAATAATAGAATATAGAACGAAAGCAATCTCTCTTTGTACAAAATCGATTGCAATTTTCCATTTGCATTAGCCGTAAACTAATAACTAATAAGTTACGCCTTTTTTAGCATGTAATTAATTGAGAGATTTTCTTTTATTTTATAGACGAACTTAATAGAAAAAATGTAGTCACTGTAGGTTTATCCTTTTAAATAAAAATGAGACGAGCCCCTCCAAATAAAACGCACAGATTGCGGGGCCCTAACAAAATGTATGTGTTAATTACTTAGAACTCGGGATCGGCCGTTTAGCAAAATTTCACGGCCTTACCCAGAAATAATAATACGCTAATCGCTTTAGGCGTGCATTTTAATAATCTTAGCTTCTTAAACTCGGGTGTGCATTTCATGCGACCCAAATCCAAATCCCAAAACATTGAATAAAAATATGTTCTGCATTGCGGGTGCATTTCATGTGACGCAATCCAAATACATATTTTAAACGATGTTCACATTCCTTTAAAAATATAATAAAAGCGGTAAAGGGTTAAAATTTGCACACGAGCTCATAATTGTATAAAATCAGATAAACAAGCCGAATATGACAGTTGAGCGACCGTGCTAGAACCACGGAACTCGGGAATGCCTAACACCTTCTCCCGGGTTAACAGAATCCCTTATCCGAATTTCTGGTTCGCAGACTGTAATACAGAGTCATTCTTTTCCTTGATTCGGGATTAAATTGGTGACTTGGGACACCCTAAATCTCCCAAGTGGCGACTCTGAAATAAATAAATAAATCCCGTTTCGATTGTCCTTTAATTGGAAAAACTCCTTCAACCCTGGCGGGGGCGGAAAAAGGAGGTGTGACAGCTCTGGCGACTCTGCTGGGGATTGAACCCAGAACGTTTTGTTCAGGGTTCAGAATTTGAGCTTGGAATAATTGTTGTATTTGGCTTTATCTGATTTTGTTACATGATATGTGCTTAATGTGCTAACTAACTACTTTTACCGCTTTGATATTTTGTGAACTGTATATAAACTGTGCCGAAACCCATCTCCTCTCTGAGTTTTCTAAATCATTAAGAAGGGTGTACTTCGTACGACTTCTTTTCTATATAGTGTCAAATCCCAATTTAGAACGAGGTTCGGATAAGTTGCAAAGCCGGCGAAGCTTCTATATTCCCGGATTGCTGCCTCCCCCTCGGCTCGAGCTGTCCGCTCGGGTAAGCCAGGTCTAGAACAAACACCCAGGTTCTGAACCTAGAATAACTCAACTTCATGCCGGATCTGTTACAACCCATATCCACATGTGTTAGTTCATGCCATATATTAGTTAACATAAATCCAATAAGGAATTATCTTTGAGATGATAAGAAGTCAATCCTATTGGTCTTAAGTGATACAAGAGTGTATAAGGGTGATTAACAAGTATTAGAAGTTAAATGAATCAAGGATGTTGTAACTCGTATTTTCAAGTAATCTAGCGGTTCTTAATACACTCAAGAGTTCATTTATTAAGGTATTTTAATAATATAATATCCGTATCATAAGTCTTGAAGTCAAACGAGTTATGAAACAAAAGTCGACAAAAGTTGTCGCAACTTAGGTTCATAATTTTACTTAAACATTAGGTCAAATGTTTCTAATCTTTTCTCCTAATTTACAATGAATTCCGGGGTGATCTACCAACAAAATTAAATATCTATGAGTCTAGTTTCCAACGCATTAAACCGTTCATTGATACGATCTTGGAGTAGAGAGATATTCGCGTTTTTGCGAGACTGCGCCAAGCACCTCTCTATGGGGCCCACTAAGGCGGTTTAAGATATTTGGACCTATATAGGATGCCTCCAACCCATTTTAAGTCATTTCGTCTCACTATTTTCAGACCTTAGAACCCTAGGAACATCCTCTCAAGGTTCTCTCAAGATTCAAGACCCAAAAAGGGGCAAACAACACAAATCAAGTGTCGGGAATTCCGTGGTGCTAGTAAGTCTCTTGTTCTTCTTGTTGTTGCTCATTTTTGTGTCGTTCCAGCTCGTGTGGGAGGTTTTTTTAAAGGGTTTATGTTCTTTATATACTCCCTCATGTTCTTAATATCAATCCTTGGTGATTTCAAGCCTTCTAAAGTGATTCCAGTGCCGAAAAACACTAATTGATCGCTAGTTTCGCTTTTTTGGTTGTTGTGGCAGCATTGGAGGGATATTTCATGGAAATTTAAGGTCAAATTGGAGTTGTTATTTCTGTATAAAGGTAAGGAACCTCTTACTCTATATGTATTTAAGATTATCCAAGTTACGGCTAAGCCATTGAAGCTAGAACTTGTGAAATATATATCGAAAGGCTTGGTAGTAATGTTATTGTTTTGTGGACTGTTTTGTGTTGCTGTTGGGCTGCGTATTTTACTACTGTTTTGTGGAGTTTTGGAGGACGAAGGGTGTGGAGAAACACCATATATATGTAGGGTTATGGACTGATAGTTATTCGTAACATTTCCAGGTTGTTTGACACGACTACGGTGGTCGTCGTATGTATGGAGTGATTAGGCTGTGTGTGGACTATTTTGGCAGGCTCAATATGTTTATTATTGATGTTTTTTGGGCTATTTGGTGACTGTTTTGAATGGTGTGAGGTCATATATATAGGGTAGGTTCTATCTGTTTCATCGTAAAATAGGTTGTGGTCGATACATAATAGTTATGACGCTTAAATGATAACGATAGTATCGTTTCTCTTATTGTAGACTAAGGAGTTTTGACAATTGCATAGCTTGAGATTGGGGCAGTATATACAAGGTATGTGAGGCTATACCTTTCCTTCTTTTGCACGCCTACGAATGTACATAATGTAATGAACGAGCATCCAAGATACTCTACTCTTAGAAGCTAGCAGTACTTACATTGTTTTCCCTCTTATGGAACGATTGATGTTAATGTTGCTTCTCTTATTCTTATGTTATCAATGTTGTTGGTACTTCCTGATTCTTATAAGGTTCATAGTGAAGAGTTAGTCCTAATAACGTGTACAGAGGATACCGACCTTACGTCACTCCAAAAGGTTCAGAATGTGATTCCATGAGTCGAGCATGCATTATATATATGTATCTATTTTACTCTACCGAGCCACGCTATAGTTGGCCGGGTACGGCACCTATTATGCAACCACTGATCAGTTGGGTTTTACCGAGCTCCACGTGGCCGGGTACGATTCTACCGAGCCTTATGATGGCCGGGTACATTTTTTTACCGAGCCTATTATGGCCGGGTACGATATGATGATGATAATGCCCAAAAGGCGAATGTTTTAAGGGTTTATGTATTTATACATATGTATCATGCATTTCATGTAAGTAGCCCACAGAGGTACTAAGATGTTACAGGTTGTATATTCTCTATCCTTGCTTACATTACTGATCGTATTTATGGTTCCCTGCCTTACATACTCAGTACTTTATTCGTACTGACGTCCTTTTATTTGTGGACGCTGCATGTCATGCTGCAGGTCCTGATAGACAGGCAGGTGCAGCTCCCTCACCACAGTAGGCTGTCCAGTTCACCGGTGATTGGCGAGATCCCTTATCCGGACTTGCCTTGGTCTTGGTATGCATTTTTGTTATAGATATTATGGGTATGTCGGGGCCCTGTTCCGGCTATGTTGCAGCACTTATGTTCCTTTAGAGGCTCATAGACAGGTGTCGACTCATGTATAGTTTGGTATGCCTTGTCGGCTAGTTTTTGTTGTATAGTCTTTCATAGTAGCGTGGTAGCTCATACCTTATATGTAGTTTCTTGATTGTCTGGTCATCCCCTGCTATGTATGTTCATGCCGTCATATTTTATTGCTGGTTGTCCATGATCCTGGTCTACCATTTATATTGATCTCGTCAGCCCTAAAAGGTAATAATGAAGGTTAGATGAAATGTACATTGGTGCTCGGCAAGTGTGGTCGGGTGCTAGTCATGGCCCCCCAGTTTGGGTCGTGACAGGATCCCTAGTAGGAACGCTTATCTGCATCATGTTGCATTTGACTTAAGGGACTCAACACAGGGGTTGGATCCGTCTAGGACTAGCAACCTGAAATGAAAAGACCATCCTGCTGCATCCTATTTGCTTTATGCATTTATTTGTTTAAGACTTGCATGCTGACCGGCTTCGAAAAATCAAGAATATTGAAAAATTGTGGGGGAAAAAAGAGCGAAGTAACAGTGTAGAGAATTAATTGCCTATTTTAAAAAAAAAACAATACCCAAATATTGTCGAAATTCTGCCGAAAATCTTGGGAAAAAATGAAGAAAAGAAAAATGTTTTATTTCACTCAAAAAAAAAGAGTCTTTTATTTTAAGTTTGGAAGAATAGGTTGGTCATTTTGGTGAAACGAAAAAGAAAAAAAAATCTTCACTTTGTCTTGTTTTCAAAATAAAAAAGAAAAGAAAAGAAAAATAGTTTGTCTTGCCATGAAAAATGAAAATGAAAAAGAGTCTTGTTTTTAAAATGGATTTTTATTTATTTATTTGTCTATGAAAATGCCAAAAATGAAAATAAAAAGAGTCGTGCGTTGAACGTGATTTTATTATTTGTTGCAAAATATATATATATATATATATATATATATATATATATATATATATATATATATATATATATATATATATATATATATATCAAAAAAGTATTTTTCTTTATTTCCTTTCTAGAAAAGTTTTTTTTTAGACCCCCAATTTTCAAAAAAAAAAGTCCAAAATATTTTCCATTATTGATTTCTTTAGAAAGTCTTTTTAATTGTTTTTTTTTAAAACAAAATAAAAAATAAAAATACAAATAAAAATATTTCCTTTTAATTTCTTCAAAAAAAAAAATCCGAAAATATTTTCATTCTTCTTTCAAAATTGAAAAGAAAATTCAAAATTCAAAAATATTTTTGTAAACATATCTTTCATTAAAAGTAAAATTTCAAAACATATTTTCTTTCTTCCTTAAAAGTTTTTCTTTTGAAATTCAAAAAAATAATATTTTTAAAATCTTTTTCTTTAGAAATCGTTCTTAACAAAAATGTTCCCTTTCTTCTTTATAAGTCTTTCCTTCAAAAAAATAAAAAAAAAATAAAAAAAAAAAGTTAGTTCATTTACTTTATTCATGATCTTCCCGAACTACGCGGGTTTGATTCTCACCGGATGTGAGATACGTATGCAACCCTCATCGGGCCCAACCTCCCCTTTGCTAAAATAGCCAAAAAAAAATGTCAAAATTTTAATTTTGTCATAAATTAGTCGGGTGATGTCCAATCTCTCCTTTGCAAAAATAACCAAAAAATGTCGAATTTTTATCATAAATAAGTCGGATAATGCCGTTTATGTAAAATATAGCCAAGTATCCCCAAACGGGACGCCGGAAGGCTGATTTTGCATAAACAACCACCTTTGGTTATGTTTTGATTTTTGACCCTCATAGCCTTAAAATCTTTGTCCCCGAGACGCTGAAAGGTTGTGTTTGCAACACCATGTCTTTTATTTTAATTTAAAAAAAAAACAAAAAAAAACAAAGAGTCAGCGGTCAGGTGAATACCGTTTGGATTTTTGGTCAAAATAAGCCGAGCCAGCTTCGGCAGTGTCTTAAACAGTTCTTACCGGAATAGCCTTAGTGTATCTTTAAGTTGTCGAAAGGCTATTTTCGTAAAAGAACGGACAAGTTTGTAAATTGTCATAAAACTAATCCTTCCCGGCCTCAAAATTCATTGGGAAGGGGCCACGTTTGCAAAAATAACCATTTGGTTAAAATTAGCAAATAGGGAAAGGAATCTGGCCGTTTGTTTTTCAGTTTGTAATTCTTTTGATTAGGGTGTGGTATGTTTTGATTCTCAAGTCTGTAGGTCGTTCTTTCGTCAAAATCTGTTAATATGGTCAGTTTTTAAACCGTTGTAATCATGTTTGTTTTATTATGAAAAAAAATATATATATTTTATTGCTGTTTATCCTTTTTCGTCTGAACTGCGCAAGGTCTGATTCATGTGGGGACATGATATGTAGGCAATCTACGTTAGGTTCGACCACCGCTAAAAAAAAGTGAATAAAGAAAAAAGAAAAAAAGGGAATGGAGGGTTTCCGAAACATGCGGTAGGAGCAAAAACATGTTAGAAATGGTTAACTGCCTAAGAACATTGCATCCCCCAACGTGCAATTGCAATATCTGTTAAAACTCTAACGCTAACAAGTTTGTTGTTTGTCCAATTCCAACCAGTTAGTTTGTTAATGCGTACTGGCACCGTACCATTATCAAACAAGATCAAAAGGGCCCATACCAGAAAGCATGACTGGCTCAGACAACAGTGTTGAGTCGGAAAAGACGGCAAATCAGATGCTGAAGGAGGCCATGGAAAAAATGGAAAAGATGAGGCTGGAAATGAATGAAATGCAGATAGCCTTAGCTAGAGCCCAAAAGGGGCATGAACTACCTGTTACTCCTACTCTCCAACCAGGACACGCACCAGAATACCCCTCTCCCGGCCCTTCAACGAGTTTCCCAAGCCACCATTACTATCAGGGAAGAGAGGCCTATGATCCCCAAGCTCTACTACCCAATCAGAATCCTCCTCCACCAAATGTTCCCATCTTCGGGGCACCTCCACCAGCCATAATGCAAAGATCCTCCAGCGAGCCATTGTTTCAGGCTCATGATAACCAGTATTATCCTCCTGAACCAACCTTTAAAGCACCTGAACCATACACTTACACCCCTCACCTCCAACTCCCAGCAGAAACTGAGAGGCCAACTAAGAATTCGGAGCAGGATGAAGTGCTTCGCAAAATGAAAAGCCTGGAGCAATCTTTCCGGAGTATGCATGGATTGGGCAGCCAAGTTAGTGTGGCCTACAAAGATCTGTGTCCTTTCCCTGATGTGCAATTGCCGGCAGGTTTTAAGATGCCCAAATTTGATCTATACGAGGGGCATGGTGATCCTATGGCACATCTGCGAGGTTTCTGTAGTAAGATGAGAGGAGCAGGTGGAAAGGATGAGCTTCTGATAGCTTATTTCGGTCAAAGTTTAAGCGGGTCCGCACTCGAATGGTACACGAGGCAGGATCCTAGCAGGTGGTATACCTGGGACGATCTAGCACAAGCATTTGCGGGTCACTTCCAGTATTACCTTGAGATCGTCCCGGACCGTCTCACACTGTTAAAACTTGAGAAAAAGCCTGGAGAGAGCTTCAGGGAATTCGGATTCCGTTGGAGGGAACAAGCAGCAAGAGTCGATCCACCAATGAGGGAAGGTGAAATGGTGGACTACTTCTTACAAACTTTAGAGCCAACTTACTTTGGTCACCTGGTGACGTCAGTTGGTAAATCTTTCAATGATGTAGTAAAAATGGGCGGTATGATCGAAGAGGCACTCAGATCCAACAAAATCCTGAGCTATTCGGCGATTAAAGCAACCACTCAGGCCATCCAGAGTGGCGCAGGAGGTGCGCTCGGAAAGAAGAGAGATGAGGTCGCAACGGTCGAAGCAGGTACTGGATCCAAATCCAGAGGTCCTTCCCCTCACTACCAGCCCAGACCCTATCACCCAAATTATCCACCCACTCCATACAACCTTACACAACCCTACTACCCACCATCAGAGCCACTCTTTTCCGCCCATCATGCCCAAACCTGCCCCCGAGCTCCATATAATCCGCCTCAGTATTATCCTCCGAACAATGTCCGGTCACATGTTCGACCATCAGGTCACCCCCTATGGCGAGTGCCAGCACCACATAATGCATTCTTGCCTTCACAACGTTTTCGAGCACCCAACGACCCTAGAAAACAGGGGCAGGGAGGGGAACAAAGGCAAAGAAATAGTTTCACGCCGATTGGGGAGTCTTACACAAGTTTGTTTGAAAAGTTAAAGCTTTCTGGCCTGATTGAGCCGCTCCTTGGTTATACTCCAGACCCATATGCAAAAGGATTTGATCATGTTGTACGATGCATGTACCACTCTAATGTCCAAGGACATAGCATTGAAGACTGTCATTCTTTGAAAAAGGAAATAGAAAGAATGATTCAGGAAGGCGTAATTGTGATCAATGACAGTGACAGGGAGCACGCGAATCCTATTGGGAACTTGTTGACTAAGGTTGATGATATTGAAGTTAGTAATGGTCTTGGCAATACTAATGCGAGGATCAGTGGCTAAGATGCCAGTTTTGATAAAGTGGGAGGACGCTTCGTTCCTTGGTTAGCAAGAGAGAAGCTTTTGGTAGCTTATTTTGTTGTCATTTCTGTTGTCCGGATTATTCTTAGGATTGTAATACGGATGTTGTCTTGTGTCAAACCTTCTTATCTTTCCATTTTTGTCATAGCGGTTTGTGTAGTTTTATCCAGGTTTGTTTTAGGATTTTTATTCTGGTTTGTTTTTGTTTGTTTTGTTATTCAAACCATTTCACTGTTAGTCTAATGCAAATCCGGTCTTTTATTATTTCCAGTCATCTTTTGTTTAGTCCTTTTATCATATTGGTTCAGCGCCGATTCTAGTGACATGACATGCGCACATAGTTTGGGCCTAATCTTAAAAGATAATCATAAAACTCTGGAAAGGTGATCAGAACATTTAAAGGAAATAAGGACGGTTTGAGATTATTCGGAACTCGAGTCATGCGGAACTGGGGCAAGTAAAACATAAAGAAAACCGTTAAAGGCAAGATTCGCCAAATTGACATGAGGGTCGTTCATGATAATGAGAGTGAGAGTGTTGCCCAGCAGTGCTTTAGAGATGACAAATAAAAAGGCAAATGTGTGAATATAATTGTCAAGTCCAACACCATCAGAAGAGGCTACAAATCTTTGTTTAAATTATGTTGTTTGCACTTGGCATGTTTTGAAGACTGGAATGACGAAGGCATTTTGTTCTGTTACCTAAACACTTTATCCTTCGTTACCCCTTTTGAGCCTTATTTATTTTTCTTTTCATACCCCTCATTCGGAATCAGTAACAACATGATAGAAACACAAACCTGGAAGATAAAGAGAAAGAAAAAAAGAGAAAGAAAAGAAAACAACAAAATGACAAAAGAGAAACGAGAAATGAGAAAAAGAAAAAAAAAGAAAATAATAGGTAAATGAAGAAAATAGAGGAATTGGGAACTACGTTTGACCTGATTCCTCAAAGAGGATACGTAGGCGCCTCACGGCTCGGTCATAGGGTGCATAATGTGCATGGTGTGCATAGTGTAACAAAAAAAAATTAAAAATCCCCAAGCAAGAAACTGGGGCAAGGGTTACGCTTGCTGTAGACAAATATGGTTCCGAAGGTTATAATTTTGAACCCCAAATTGACGTGTTTTTTAAGCCTTTAATACCCTTTCTTTCTAGCCTATCCAAAAACCCACATTACGATTCAAAGAAAGACCTTCTGATCAGTCTTCAAAAGATGCCAAGTCAGACAAATGAGAGTCTTACCGGTGAACATAACACTCTGATCCACAGCAGAAAGGACTCCAATCCCCAGCAGAAAGAGTCATATCGGTAACACTCCAAATCCCCAGCTGGAATGTGATACAAATGAGAGATTCTTATCGGTGAAAATCTTCACGGGCACCATAAGGCGATGAAAGCTGAGAGAAAAACAAAAATGAGAGAGGCTTGATAGTGAAAACCCTTCGGGCACTACAAGTCGAATAAGATTGAGAATCAGATGGGGAATCGCCAAATGGAAATCTTGAAAGACGATTGACGGCGGAGGATAGGCCACATATGCATGTCATAACCATCAGAGTCGGTATCTGCGTTTGATAGGTTTTTATTTATAGTTTATTTTGTTAAGGAGTCATCTTTTTCCTTTGTCTTTTATTCTGTTCCTTTTTATCTTTCTCTTTTCATAGAAAAATTCCCAGTAGGGTCTCTTTGGTCAGAACAAGTGAGAAATGACTTCAAAATATGCCATCAGCTTTCCAATTATGCGATATGAGATCTGACTAGTACATCCAAGTAGTATAGTCAGCAAGGAACAAGCGCGAGGCCAGTGTCAAGAAAGATATCCCCAGCAAAAGGGAATTGACAAAAGGATTGACGAATGTTAAGAGGGATATCCTTGCCGAAATCAAAGGTTATAAACCTCAAGGCCAAGGCCCGTGGACAAATCAAGGAGAGCAATGAGCATGATTTGGGAAATTCACACGAGACTAAAAGTCGGGAAAATGCCAGTTTCCGAGCTATGCCACAAAAGAAGAGGGATATCCCCAGCAGAAAGGGATTATCCCCAGCAAATAATATCATCCCCAACAAGTTTTTGGAACGCAGAGAAGGGAAGGAGAAAGAGAAAAGCCATCCCAGTAGGAGTATCACAACCAACCACCGCGTTTTAAACTAACAAATTTTGTTTGATTTGAAACAGGTAAAGGAAATGGCATTGATGACAGAAATGCATGCCGCAAGGGAGATTATCAAACTGGGGAAGAAAATTTTCCTTTCATTTAGAAAATTTTCTGGAAGTCAGGTACCCATTTGGGGAAGAATAAAGATAACACCAGTCTCAAGGGAAGTGGTCTTTGAACCAGTGTTACCCCCAGCATAATAAGTTTTAATGAAGGAAGTTGTTCCCCAGCGGATGGAACAAAAGGATGAAACTTGTTCTCGGAAAAAGCAAAAGGCCAGTGTCATTCCCAGCAGCCTTCCGAAGAGTGAAGCACTAGTTTTGAAGGAATCAAAATCCCCCAGCAGTGTTATCCTCGACAACGTTCTCCCCAGCTGATAACATTTTATCCCCCCAACAGGTAAGTAAATAATTCCCCAGCACTGTTATCCCCAGCAGTTTCGAGGGAAAATAACATAAGTTTATAAGGAAAGAAGTTCTGTAAGAAGGTAATTCAAGAAGAAGGAAATGGTTGACGCATAGGAGACGCACTTCCTAGTTTAAAATCATTAAAGTTTTACCCATAGGAGACGCACTTCCTAAGTTATTTTTATCGCTAGGAGACGCACTTCCTAGTTTAAAATCATTAAAGTTTTACCCATAGGAAACGCACTTCCTAAGTTATTTTTACCGCTAGGAGACGCACTTCCTAAGTTTAATTTCACGCATAGGAGACACACTTCCTAAATTAAAATTTCATGCATAGGAGACGCACTTCCTAAATTAAGTGTTCATTATAGGAGACGCACTTCCTAGTTTAAAATCATTAAAGTTTTACCCATAGGAGACGCACTTCCTAAGTTATTTTTACCCCTAGGAGACGCACTTCCTAAGTTTAATTTCATGCATAGGAGACGCACTTCCTAAATTAAGATTTCATGCATAGGAGACGCACTTCCTAAATTAAGTTTTCATTAATAGGAGACGCACTTCCTAGTTTAAAATCATTAAAGTTTTACCCATAGGAGACGCACTTCCTAAGTTTATTTTTACCCCTAGGAGACGCACTTCCTAAGTTTAATTTCATGCATAGGAGACGCACTTCCTAAATTAAGTTTTCATTAATAGGAGAGGAGACGCACTTCCTAAGTTTATTTTTACCCCTAGGAGACGCACTTCCTAAGTTTAATTTCATGCATAGGAGACGCACTTCCTAAATTAAGATTTCATTCATAGGAGACGCACTTCCTAGTTTAAAATCATTAAAGTTTCACCCATAGGAGACGCACTTCCTAAGTTTATTTTTACCCCTAGGAGACGCACTTCCTAAGTTTATTTTTACCCATAGGAGATGCACTTCCTAAGTTTATTTTCATGCATAGGAGACGCATTTCCTAAATTAAGATTTCATTCATAGGAGACGCACTTCCTAGTTTAAAATCATTAAAGTCGCACTTCCTAAATTATTTTCATTCATAGGAGACGCACTTCCTAGTTTAAAATCATTAAAGTTTCACCCATAGGAGACGCACTTCCTAAAGTTTATTTTTACCCGAGGAGACGCACTTCCTAAGTTTATTTCACCCATAGGAGACGCACTTCCTAAAGTTTATTTTCATGCATAGGAGACGCACTTCCTAAATTATTTTCATTCATAGGAGACGCACTTCCTAGTTCAAAATCATTAAAGTTTCACCCATAGGAGACGCACTTCCTAAAGTTTATTTTTACCCCAGGAGACGCACTTCCTAAGTTTATTTTACCCATAGGAGACGCACTTCCTAAGTTTAATTTCATGCATAGGAGACGCACTTCCTAAATTATTTTCATTCATAGGAGATGCACTTCTTAGTTTAAAATAATTAAAGTTTTACCCCTAGGAGACGCACTTCCTAAGTTATTTTTACCCCTAGGAGATGCACTTCCTAAGTTTAAATTTTATGCATAGGAGACGCACTTCCTAAATTAAGATTTCATGCATAGGAGACGCACTTCCTAAATCAAGATTTCATTAATAGGAGACACACTTCCTAGTTTAAAATGATCAAATTTTTACACCTAGGAGACGCACTTCTTAAGTTTATTTTTACCCCTAGGAGACGCACTTCCTAAGTTTAATTTCATGCATAGGAGACGCACTTCCTAGTCTGGGTCATTTCAGTTTATTCGTAGGAGACACACTTCCTAGGTTAAATCATTTCAGTTCATTCGTAGGAGACACACTTCCTAGGTTAAATCATTGAAGTTTCACCCCTAGGAGACGCACTTCCTAGGCTGGGTCTTTCGGGTTATATTTTTGCTTTAGGAGATGCACTTCCTAAAAATGAGAGTTTACCACTAGGAGACACACTTCCTAATTTTGGTTCACACAAGTTTTACTCGTAGGAGACGCACTTCCTAGTTGGGTTCATCCGCCCTCAAATAGGATATGTTGGGTTCATCCGCCCTCAAATAGGATATGTTGGGTTCATCCGCTCTCAAATAGGATATGTTGGGTTCATCCTACCTCAAATAGGATATGTTGGGTTCGTCCGCCCTCAAATAGGATATGTTGGGTTCATCCGCCCTCAAATAGGATATGTTGGGTTCATCCGCCCTCAAATAGGATATGTTGGGTTCATCCGCCCTCAAATAGGATAGTTTGGGTTCATCCGCCCTCAAATAGGATTTTATTTTCAAAGTTGTTGTTCATGTCAGGTGCCCACCTGTATAACGAGAGGAATACTTTCCAGTCTTTACATTTCATGTCCTAGGCGCCCACCAGTATAACGAGGGAATACATTTTTGTTTTTTTTATTTCATATCCTAGGCGCCCACCAGTATAACGAGGGAATACATTTCTGTGTTTACATTTCATGTCCTAGGCGCCCACCAGTATAACAGGCGCCCACCAGTATAACGAGGGAATACATTTCTGTCTTTACATTTCATGTCCTAGGCGCCCACCAGTATAACGAGGGAATACATTTATGTTTTTTCATTACCTGTATAACGAGAGGAATACTTTTCAGTCTTTACATTTCATGTCCTAGGCGCCCACCAGTATAACGAGGGAATACATTTCTGTTTTTTCATTTCATGTCCTAGGCGCCTACCAGTATAACGAGGGAATACATTTCTGTTTTTGCATTCAGGTGCCCACCTATATAACGAGAGGAATACTTTTCAGTCTTATACTTCAGGTCTTGAAATCTGTAACCCACCGGAAGGCAGAAGGTTACAACAACAAAAATCCCCAGCATAACAAATTTTGATGAAGAAAGTTGTATCCCCAGTGGAATCACCAAAAAGTTTAATGAAGGAAGCCATATCCCCAGCGGACCGAACAAAATGACAAAAACTGGCATTCAGAAAAGCAAAAGGCCAGTGTCATCCCCAAGTTCTCGGAAGAAAAGCACCGGAAGAAACACAAGCCGACAAGAAAGTAAGGCAATAAGAACAAGTTGAAGATAGATGAGATCTTATGATCCGTAGTCTAGCCTAGCTTCTTGATTTCTTTTAAGCACGGTGTAACAAGGAGATCGGTGAGCAGTGATAACAGCATACAGTAGCAGTAACAGCAAAATCACAGTCCCATGGTAGTCCCAGCTACCAAATCTTCCTGAACTACATTAACCTGATTCCCTCCTAGCCAGGGATATGTAGGAAATCTTTGAAGCAAGGTTTGGTTAAATCTTTTTCAGAAAATGCTTCACACGGAGTACTCGGATGGGCAAAAATTGCTCACGTTGTCTTTGCACGAAAACCCCTCATGTCTTCGGGCAAAGAGGGGCAGCTGTAAGCACGTGATTTTTGCCCTATGAAAGAATTACTCCCAAAAAATTTAAAATAAAACGATTTTCCTTGGTGCGCAATTTTGAGAGTTTTTGTGACATTTTGGATAATTATTTGTATTTGTCTGTGCATGTTTATTTGTTAAATTAATAAAAAATACAAAAATATGTCGCATTTGCATTTAGAATTTAATTATACAATTAGGAATAATTAGGTTTGTTTTACAAGAATGAAAATTACAAAAATATGCATCATTTGCATTTTTAGCATTTAATGTCCAATTGTACAATTTTAGGCTTAATTATTACTTAATGGTGTGTTAATTGTTATTGGGAGTTAATTTGCGCTTTTATAAATTAATTTAGTTCTATATGATAATTTAAGGATTTTTAGAATTTAGTTTTAGAAAAATAAAAGAAGAAAAGAGAGCAAAAATATAAAGAAAATTGGAATTGGGCTCTTCTCCAATTTTGAACCGAGGCCCAAAATACTTATACCCAACCTTCCCCTACGACCCGGTCCATTTCAAATCGGGTCGACCCGGTCCGCCCCATAACCCAAACACTCCCCTTCTTTCATTTTCATTTTTTCACTTTCAAACCCCAAAACCCTAAAACTAAACCATCCGCCCCTCTCTTTATCTCTTCTCCTTCACCATATCCAAAACTCCAAGCCCATCCATGGCTGCCCCTCAAGCTCACTCCAAACAGCCCCTCCCTCGTCCGCCATTGAAGACCAAATGACCCCCATTACTGTGCTTCTTCTTCTTCTTCTTCGACCAGCTGCTGCCCAAGCTTCGTCTTCATCGACGAACAACATCCGCCATTGACAAGCTCGTCAAGCTCCCATGGTTGTTGCGTCTGCTGCTCCCCGTCGCTCGTCGACTAACCACAGCAACCATCGACGACCTCACGTCCAAAACAACCAACGTCCATGGCTGCTTCACCACTGTTTCTCCTGCTACGTCCGTCGAACGACCATGGCTGCTGGTTGCTGCGTCTTCTGCTTCACCTCCAGCTGCCTCGTCGAGCCCCCATGTCCAGCAGTAATAGTTGCTGTTGTTCCACTGCCATCTCCTCACGCCCAGCGGCGAACCAGCAACGCCATACCAGGGACCACCCAGTCGCCACCCTCACATCCAAACGACCGCCTACAACGTCTAAATGACCCTCCCTCATCACCATAACTGACCAGAAAACACACACAAACACACACACACGCTGAAACCCAACTGAAAACGTTCAAAAATCGCCCAGAAGTTCTGTCCGGGGTGAGGTCCGTTCGAGTTCGTCGTTGGCCAGTCGTTGTTCGTGGTTCCGATCCGGTTAGTTGTTTTAACCAATTCGTGTTTATCATTTTTCTTATTTTTTTTTCAGTTTGTTTCATTTTTCTTGTTTATTTTTAGGTAGAAATTGTTAGTAATTTTAATGTTTTTTAGATTTAAGTTGAAGTTCAATTAATTATGTCTTTAGTTTGTTTATTAATTTTAAAAGGATTTAGTATAGAAGAGTGTTAGTTTAAATCATTTGAATCCGTTATGTTTGTTGTTTAATATTGATTTAATTCATGTTCATTTTTGTTTGAAGTTCGTTTTTAATCCAGTGATTTAATGCGAGTTTATGTTTTGGTTTTTAATTTTTTGATTTAGTTTGAATCATGTGTCTTTGTTGTTAATATTGTTGTCTCCTTGCTCATTTATTTTTGTCTAAGTTAACCAGGATTGGTCCCCAATATGGTTAACTTATTCCCATTAATTTGATGTTGTATGATTCAATCTGTGTTCATGAGATTTGCTGTTTGAATCTGTTTAGAAATTGGTCATATTTGTTGTATTTCGGTTGAAATTGATTAGGCGAATTGGTTATAGCTGATGGGGGTAGATTGGTAAATTATAGTACGTTCAGGGGTAAAATGGTAATTTCAGTAAGGTCGGAGGGGTATTTTTGGAATTGAACATTTGAACAATTATTTAATCTAAGTGCTCTGTCCACTAGGCATTAACAATATTAAAATAATACATTGTGGGGGACAAGACATAAATTAGTGGGGAGATGATATAATTGTTTAATATAGTGGGGGACAAGACATAATATAATGGGGGAATAATGTAATTATTTAAGTTAAGCATGGGGGACAAGATATAATGGGGTGGGGTTGATATATTTGTTTAATGTAGTGGGGGACAAAACATGTAGGCATGAGGGACAAAGGAATTAAATAAGAAAAACATTAAGTAGTGGAGACAAAGCATGCAATTAGGGGAATATTTTGGATTAGTGGTTCAAGACAAGAGTCTTGATATAAATAAGAGTCATTTTTACATAAAAAGGGAGGATTTTGAGAGGAAGATTGGGAGAGAACATTTGAGGAAGACATTTTTTTAAAGAGGTTTTTTAGAGAGGATTTTTGGAAGAGGAATACATTCTGAAAATCTCAAGAGTGTTGGAGAGTTGAAAAAGAGAAAACAAAAACAAAGTGAGAAACAAGTTTAGTTTCGGATTTAATACACGCGTGGGTTGTTGTTGTTTAGTTTTTTTACAAACTTTTGGGTCTGTTCTATTAAGCTTGTTTGGTTTTCTTCAAATTTTTCTGGGCCTTGAATATGGTTCGAGTTGCTGCTGTTGGGTTGCTGTTGCGTTGCTGTGTTATTACTGCTGCTGACTCCTCCTTCTTTTCTCATTGTATTACCATTTCCAGGTACACATTTATACACTCTTGACTTGAGGCGAAATGAAATATTGACCAGGTTGTGTTCCTGTTGAATTCCTCCTGTTTAGATTTGTGCTTGAATAGAATTTTCCTTTCTTTGTATAAAAATGTAGCTGATTGATTAATGAGTAATGGGGTTGTATATGTATGATAACTCCTTCATCTAATAATGTTAGTTTAAATTAATCAAATAATAGTTAATTTGTTTTGATATTATTGTGTGTCAATCTCATGTTCTAGTGTTATTAAATAATAGAATATAGAACGAAAGCAATCTCTCTTTGTACAAACTCGATTGCAATTTTCCATTTGCATTAGCCGTAAACTAATAACTAATAAGTTACGCCTTTTTTAGCATGTAATTAATTGAGAGATTTTCTTTTATTTTAGAGACGGACTTAATAGAAAAAATGTAGTCACTGTAGGTTTATCCTTTTAAATAAAAATGAGACGAGCCTCGCCAAATAAAACGCACAGATTTTGGGGTCCTCACAAAATGTATGTGTTAATTACTTAGAACTCGGGATCGGCCGTTTAGCAAAATTCCACGGCCTTACCCAGAAATAATAATACACTAATCGCTTTAGGCGCGCATTTTAATAATCTTACCTTCTTAAACTCGGGTGTGCATTTCATGCGACCCAAATCCAAATCCCAAAACATTGAATAAAAATATGTTCCGGATTGCGGGTGCATTTCATGTGACGCAATCCAAAGACATGTTTTAAACGATGTTCACATTCCTTTAAAAATATAATAAAAGCGGTAAAGAGTTAAAATTTGCACACGAGCTCGTAATTGTATAAAATCAGATAAACAAGCCGAATATGACAGTTGAGCGACCATGCTAGAACCATGAAACTCGGGAATGCCTAACACCTTCTCCCGGGTTAACAGAATCCCTTATTCGGATTTCTGGTTCGCGGACTGTAATACAGAGTCATTCTTTTCCTCGATTCGGGATTAAATTGGTGACTTGGGAAACCCTAAATCTCCCAAGTGGCGACTCTGAAATAAATAAACAAATCCCGTTTCGATTGTCCTTTAATTGGAAAAACTCCTTCAACCCTGGCGGGGGCGGAAAAAGGAGGTGTGACAACGACCACCATATCTGATCCCAACTCCACCTCCCGAATGTCCAACACATCTCTCATGTACGATCATCCCACGAGGATTACTTCTATAATTCTTCCATGCCACATAGCAAAATTCTGAATATCAATAGTGGATCAACCAGGCGAGTACCATAATACCAAAGAAACATCCGTAGGTCAAAACACAATGTGCCTTCCAAGATGCGCACCCTTCTCAGCCAAAACCAAATAGTTATAGCATTCATCTAAACATAGAAGACCATCCATGTCGTCTAAGAATTCATGACCTTCCCTTCAAAACTAAACCATGACCTTGCATGTGCAAATCTTAATCCCACATAACACACCACATCAACTATGTCATCATATAAAAAGTACAAGGATCTCATAATCAACTCTGAGTCACAAGTAGAAAACACATTCAATTAACCAGGAACCTTCCATTTGATCTCGTCCAGGAGAGGATCGCCATATGCAACATGTTCCTCACGCCAGGAGGAGATATACACCTCGATCCTTGGTAGTAACCCTCGAGAACTCTTCGAAACCCATTTGCACATAACCAGGCCATCAGAACTAAATCTCTCTAACTCAACCAAGCCATGCAGGTTACTAAAACCCAAGAGTATTACCACAAAAAGTTTGTAGAGACTCACCACATCATGAGTATCCAAAGAACCAATCATATAAATCAACTGCTGCACTATGGGTATGTAAAGACTCCGGAGGGGCTCCTTCAGCTCAAGTGCTATAATAAGCCAGATCCATGCATAAATACATAAAAACATGATGTGGTGTGCATCCCGATCCCATAATATCACTCACATTCGGGCCCTCGACCTCACTTACTCATCAATCTCTCCAGTTTCTCGGGCTCACAATGCCATGAAACTAGCCCAAAAATGATGATATGATATGTCAATAAATAGAAACAGAGATTGAGATGTGATATAAAATGAATGAACATGACTAATATAAAATTGCAATGTAAGCAAATAACTCAACAGCAGAAATGACCTCAGTTGGTCCTAATAGAATAAGTATGTATCCTAGTCATGGTTTCTAACATGGATCACAGTTCAATAGCTCTAGTACGTAGAGATTTCATCGTTACAGATAAGATCAGGTAACTACATAGTACCACAGAAATAACAGAACCAAAATTTACACGGTGCACACCCACACGCCCGTCACCTAGCATGTGTGTCACCTCAACACCAACGCATAACATGTATATTTAGGGTTCCTACCCTCAGCACAAAATTTAGAATTGTTACTTACCTCAAACGAGCCAAATCCAATAACGAGCAAGCCAAACAACGCTCTAGAAATGCCATCCTGCACTTATCGTCCTCTGAACGGCTTAAAACTAGTCAAAAGCAACTTAAATACATCAAATAATGCCGAAGGAAACAAACTCAATCAATAAAGGTCGAATCATTAATCGGAAGCCCAAAATCGATCAAAAAATCCAACCCAGGCTCGCGCCTTGAAACCCGTCGAAACTTATAAAATTCGACAACCCATTCAATTATGAGTTCAACCATACTAGTTTCACCCATATTAGACTGCGAGTCGATGTTCAAAACTCAAAAATTCACTCTATGAAACTTTAGGCTAAAACCCCCAATTTCTCTTTGAAATTCACCAACCCATTGCCACAAATGAGGATGGATTCATGAAATAAAATCAAAACCAAGTAGAGAAAACTTACCCAAATCCATATGGTGAAAATTGCTTCAAAAATCTTCTCAAGCCGAGCCCCGAATCTCAAAATATGGTAAACGAACCAAAAATCTCAATTATAGCATATGCCCAGCATTTTCGCATCTAATTGTCGCATGTGCGACTCCACTTCTGCAAAAAATTCTTGCTTCTGCGAAGCCTCACGAAGATCGGCCTTCCGTACATGTGGATCTTTCCCGCTTCTACGCACACACAGGTGCGCCAACCAACTCACGCTTATGCGCCACATGCCGCTTCTGCGACTAGACTTATGCTTTTGCAGACGCGTAGATGCGCCCTTAATTCCACTTTTTTGATCTTCCTCGTGCAGGTCTTACCTCGCTTATGCGACTCCTTTATCGCTTCTGCGACCATTGCACCTTCGCAAACCAGTCGTAGGAGTGATCATACCAGATCTGCCACCAGCAGCTTTAGCCAAAAAAATGATCCAAACGATCCGAGCCTCGCCCGAAACTCACCCCAGTCCCTCGGGATCCCGTCTGAGTATACCAATAAGTTCCATAACATAATACGAACCTACTCGAGGCCTCAAATCACACCTAACAACATCGAAACAACGAATCTTACCTCAATTCGAACTTGAATGAACTTTTAACGTTCAACTACCGAAACTCATGTCGAAACATATCAAATCAATTTAGAATGAACCCAAATTTTGTACAGAAGTCCCAAATGAAATAACGAGGCTATTCCAATTCCCGAAACCATAATATAAATCTGATATCATCGAAGTCAACTTTCAGTCAAACTTATGAACTTTTCAAACCTTCAGATTTCCAACTTTTGCCAATTTGTGCCAAAACCTTCTAAAAACATCCAAATGCAAATCCGGCCATATGCCCGAATCCAAAATCACCATCCGGGCCTAACAGAACCATCAAAATTCCGTTCTGGGTCAAATTCACAAAAGCCAAACTTGATGAACTCTTCATAATTAAAGCTTCAACAATGAAATTCATTCTTCCGAATCGACTCTATATAATCTGAAAGCCAAAATCGACGATTCACACAAGTCATAATACATCATACGATGTTGTTCAAGATATCAAATAGCTTAACGAAAAGAAAATGCTCAAAACGACCGATCGGGCCGTTACATTTTTGTATCATATTTGTGTAATTCTAGTATGGTTAGACTCGATATCGAATGGGTGTTCGGTTTTTGTAATTTTTGTCAGGTTCCGAGACGCGGGCCCGTGTTGACTTTTTGTGGCAATTTTTCTATTATTTGCTAAGATCATAATTTTATTATTTAAATTAATTTTCTATAGTTATATCTATAGTATGTAATTGTTTTGGCTAGATTCGAGCCGTTCGGAGTTGAAAAATCGAGGAAAAGGCCTTCTAATTGATTGATTTAGCGTGGTTTGAGCTAAGTGACTTGTCTAACCTTGTGTGGTGGAGATTTCCCTTTGGATTTGGTGTTGCTGTGATAAATTATGATATGTGAAGGCCATGTACGCAAGGTGATGAGTGCGTACACATGCTAAATGTTGAATTTTCGGTTTTAGCTATGTAGGTTCCTTTTCATGCCTTAATTGAATTACTTTAGCATGTTATAGTCACCATGTTTAGTCTAATTTCACATGTCTACTTGTCTTATCTCGATTTGCAACTTGTTCTACATGTTTAATTGAATTACTTGCTTTCTTGATTCCGTATTCATTACTTAGATTTGGAATTATTTACTTCAAATTTCTATCCTTGGAGTATCTTGCGGTTGAGTTTGGTGTTGAGTTGCAAAGGTCGTGGTTTCTGTTGATGCAAGGTGTAAGTTGTGAAATTTCATTTTATTTAAATGTTATGTTTTGGTTTTCGTGTTATTGTTGAGGCAATTTTTGCACGAGGTTTCTGCCATGTGGTTGCTACTATTTGCACAAGGTTTTTACTGTGTCGTTGTGATTATTGATACACATGCGGTGGTATAAGGTCCGAGTGTTGAGATGCATGCGATGAGATAAGGTGGGCTTAATACACGTGACTAGTAGGGGAACTACTAGAAGCCGTATGGTGTGATAAGGTGGGCTAAAACGCGGGATATTATTTCGGGAAAATAATTTACAAAACTAAATGTAATGGCTCCCGCGGTTATATAAGGAAAGACAATGAGTTACTTTACATTTGGGACAACAAGGCGGTACCTCGAGAGTACCCCTGTTGATTTTTCTTATTTTCTATATTGTTGGTTGTTGCTTCCTTAACATGTAAAATCCTTATTTTCCTTTCATGTGGTATTAACTTCCTTAATTTCGTGTTGTTACTTTCCATAAATCCTTTATTGTTTCACTTCCCTATCATTTTTATTATATCATCTGTCTTGTTTCTTATTATCTCCAATAGGGCCCTGACCTGACCTCGTTACTACTCTATCGAGGTTAGACTTGGGACTTACTGGGTATCGTTATGGTGCACTCATACTATACTTCTGCACATATTTTTGTGAAAATCCAGGTTCATCGTATCAGTCCCGGTATTAGCGCGTTGAGCTTCCTTTGGAGACTTCAAGGTATATCTGTCTGCAGGCCTCGGAGTCCCCTTCTACCATGTTCTTCCTTATTTCCTTACGTTTTTTTATAGATAGTGATGTATAGGATTGTTTAGCATTGTATCTAGAGCTTGTGACTTATATCTCACAAGGTTTTGGGGAATTGTACATACCGAGCTTGTAGTTTCTATTTATAAAGTTTTTCAAGTTTTGAAATTTTAAGCTTTATTTAATGTTTCTGCATGTTTTTTGGCTTATCTAGTCTTAGAGACTAGGTGTCATCATGATCATTTACGGAGGGGGTTTGGGGTCGTGACAGCCTCGATCGAACCCTCGATATGGGCTCAGTTGTAGTTAAAGAAGAGAATAACTGAAGAACACTTTGAATAATAGCTAGAAGATAAAAATAAATTTTTATTGCTTTGATATATGTGTCAACAGTATGTTAAAATGAATAAATTCTCCCCTTTATATAGTAGAGAAATTTTAATCCTAATACAAATTTAACTAAGGTAAAAATCTTCTTTTTCCGATAAATGTCGATCCGCAGTTAATATCGGATGAGATTTGTGTCGTAATATCCGGTTAAGGGCGAATATTACGGCTCACCACTTTTCATGCTCAACTGTTTCTCTTTTTTCCATGGTCTCAAAACTTTACTTAGTCTGGGCCCGTTGTTTTACCGTTCCCGATCCCAGATGCATCGTTTATTTCTCCCGAGTTCCGACACGAGGGATCCTTCAGCCTTGCTTGTAGGTGCGTCGGACAGTGCTTTCCTCTCGTTTCCTTATTGGGAAATCGGGGGTAACACTGCTCCAGATTTTACCCGTACACACAGAGAAGAATAATAAGTAAAAATTTTGGGATAATAATGTAAAAAGTCGTGTATGATTACTAGGGGTATACAAAGGTCGGGTTAGTTCGGACTTTTCAATTACCAAATTAAACCAATTATGATGTCGGGTTTTAAATCTGATCTATAAACCAAACCAACAAAGTCAGATTTTTCAATCTCGATTTTTCTCATATTTTTTAGTTTTTTTCGAATTTTCGGATTTTTTTCGGTAACAATCTGTTTTGACATTCTCTTGAGATGGATGTGAAATATAACTCACTATGTAATTTAAGACAGTACTACTACTTCTTTTTCAAATAAATTATGAGTACGCAACTAAAATTAAAAGGGATAAATTCACATAAGAACAACTCATACACCTGCATTGCAACATAATAATCTAGATACCATTTTGCAAATTTATAGCCCAAAAATAATAGGCTAATTCCCAATAAACAGCTTATTTCACACAATCTACTACATTTATTGTTCCCTCTTTATACAACCAATTGTTTTCATTCTCTTGATTTTCTTTGATTATTAAGCATTTGATAAAAAATGTAAATCAACCACAACGCAACTCAAAATCCTGAATAATACATATTATCTCAATTTTGAAGGCAAGAAATTCAAACACTTTTATGTGCAATTGCTGAAGCAATCCAATAAGATAAAAGAAAAATTAAAACTTGGTAAATCGATTGTAGAATTCCTCCAACGCGTACACGATCTTTGTCATACAACACATACACGAAAAAGAAGAAGAGAAGGAAGTGTCAAAATTCTATAAATGTCTCTTATACACTAACAATGTATATACATCTTTATAAACTGAAGAAATATATAATTATACAACATTATACACAAATATACACATTTGTACATAATTATACGTATTATATAATATGGTATAAGTGTATATAAACACCACTTGTACAATATTTTCACTAGAAACATAGTATGTCCAATAATACACTTACTGTAAATAATGTATCAACTTATATAAATATGTATAATAGTGTATAAGAGGTGTTTGTATATCTATATAAATAATTATACACTACTATACAGTGTTGATACAAACTGATACATGATTTTTTATCCAAACTTCGAGTTGTAGTAGAAGGTATTGGATGATTCAACTCATCAATAGGTTAACAATTTTGCGCTAATGAATTCGGAATTCAATACCCAGACAAGATACACCCAATTTCATATTCGAGACTTCAAAGTCATAACAATGATGACCACAAATTCAAACTTCAAAATCTTCCAAAATTAGTGGTTATTTTTTTTTTGTGCAAATCAAGTTTGAGAGCTATTTTTTCCAGATATGCGTGTATTTTTATTTTTCTTTCAAAATCTTCAAAATTCTTCTGCTTCCCACCATCAAACTTGGCGTGTTTGGACGACAGATGAGAAGCTTGAGCCTTCTTCGAGCCATTGATGGCAGAACTGCATAGGGGGTAGGGGGGCTAGCGGGGGCTAGATTAAGAGAGGATGAGGGGATCTGTGTGGGTTAAAGAAAGAAGCGAGAGGCAGTGGGGAGAGAATTTGCTGTGCTGGGAATGAAGAAAGAAAAAAATAATAAAAACCCTAGAAGTGTGTCTTTAATAATGGGTTAAAGGCTAAAAAATTTCTTTTAAGTTATGTACAACATAAACTAAACCGGGTAAGAACTTCAAATCGGGGCCATTTTCGATTGGGCTATTAGACCAAGTGACAAGGGTCGTAATTCTTCCAAATTAAAACTGTAGTACGAAAACAAGTTGCTTAAAGGTCAAAGATTAATGATCATTGTGCCAGCTGCCTAACACACACAGGTCTCTCAGTTTTTTAATCTGAACACCTCCATATAAATTGGGATGGACAGAATAGTATAACTTTGAGCAGATTTGTGCATTGTAACACAAGTATATAAGGTTGTTACTAAAATATTTGTTGTGGTTTAGTTAACAGATAATCTCAGGAAATAAATGAATCCCTTGAAGTATAACCATATAAATAATAATTTACTGAACAGCTCATATGAATCATGCCTATGAACTTTTCTACATCTGAACGCAACAGCCCTTATCAGAACACAACGTATACGAGGTGGTGAGAACGTCACGTTTTCATAAGATGGCCTAATCTCCTCGTCATCATTAATTGTACCTTTTTCCTTAGTTGTAGTTGAACGTACATATTTCATCTCTTAACTTGAATTAGATTTATTTTTTGCTGTTTTCGCTCTAACTTTTAGCATTAATTATTAATAAAATTGATCATATTAACAGTGGCATACGCAGGATTTTTTGTAAGTGGTGTCACAATCTTAAATAGTGAACGACTAACAATTCACTTTAATCATATCATATTTAAAAAATACGTTCAAATTCTTCTAACAATAAATCACTACCCAGGTATATTACTACAACTCTTATCGATGAGTTTTCATTTTAGTAATGTATCAAAATGATCTCATTAGAAATAATATTAAATACTTTTTTTTATGTAAACAACCAAAAATCACGCAAAAATTTATCATTTATTTGATTCCAGAAATCGTTCTTAATCAATTTCATGCCGAGAGAAAAGATGAAAGGAGAAAAAGAAGATTAAAAAAACTTGAAATACGTTCAAACTCCACCTAACACAATTTTTATTTAGTAGACATTGCAATAAAGAAATTAAAGCATTTTAGATATGGGTTTCCGGGTTTAGATCGAAATTACATCCCCGAAAACCAGGGCTGGAGTATTAGACTTGTTCCCGATTGCTCATACTCTTATCCTTCCTTCGCTGACACAACTCCACCTAACACAATTTTTATTTAGTAGACATTGCAATAAAGAAATTAAAGCAGAAAATGGGGCTACAAAGTTTGGAACCCATGACATCTCTTGAACGTTTACAGCACTTTGCCAAATGTGCTACACGTCTAATGTGTCAAGTGGTGTCACATTTACTCTATTTAACCTATTTGTGTTTCTGTATGACACCGTTTCGCCGAACGTAGATCCGCCCCTGCATATTAACCTTAATTTATTCATTAGAAATATAATAATACTCTTACGCTTTTTACTCCAAAGGCAATTTCGAAATAAGAAGTTAATTCTTTCTTGATATTTGAAATAATTAAATATTAGAGACCACAAAAAAATATCAAAAAATTAATTAAAATAAACCGAACGGAGTACATAAAAACTCTTTCATATAGGTTAGTCGTCTGTACCGGAGAAGGGGGGTGCACCTAGGTGGAAGCGGTGTCATCCGACACCGCTTCGCCTGAAAAACGCATTACATATGTGTAAATTATTGATATTTTAAAAAAAGTACTTATACTTAATTTAAAATGACATTACTTTTACCAACATCTTGCTTGCTCTCCTAGTCAAGCGCTTTTGTTCTGTAGGAAAGGTTCTGGGTTCGAACTGGAGCTCGGTGCAGCACAACAATAAATATTTCCCGTAACTTAGTTCCATATCTACTAAAAATCAGGTTTTAGCGACGGACAAATTCTGTAGCTAAACAGAAAAATCTGTCGCTAATCTCATTTAGCGACGGATTAGCAACGGATAATCAAGAAATTCTGCTAGCTACGAGCGTTTTAGCGATAAATTAGCGACGATTTTCGTAGCTAATTCCAATTTTTTTGTCTTTCTATTTTTTTCTATCATCTTTTTCTTGGGCGATGAAGTTGGTTGAACCATTTGCAAAGTCAAATAATGATAAGAGTTTTAAGTGATTATTTAGTGTTTTATATTAAAAGAAGTATTTGTTTAACCAAAAATCTGAGTCTTTGGTCAAAGCTAAAAAGAAATTCGGGTTACTGATAATCAGGAGACAAAAATAAAATACTTTTGAGAATGATGGTAAAAAAGCAAATAGATTTGTATTTCAATAAATTCTCAATAGTATTCCGTGTCCTTACAAATGATGATACTTCTTCCTTTTATAGATAATTCTAGGTAAAGGAATGAAGCCTCAGCTTTAATGATATAATTATGAGTAATAAATGACATTAAATAAGCTGTTATACAATCATTCCTATTAAATACCAATTTTGTAACGTATCAAGTATTTAATAATGAATTTGGACTCCTTTCTGTCATCAGATCTTTGTCTTCAATGCCTTCTAATCCGTTGGCTGTAAATAATTTAAATTGGTACGAGACTCGTATCTATACGTCGTCTCGTGCCTATTTAAATTCTTCTTCCCGTGGCTGTCTCCATCCGTGCCTCTTAGTCAATTGTTGCGCTTTGACCATTTAACTAATCCACGTGTCATGCCACATCATCTTTAATATAAACTCAGTTTTTTCCCAATACAGATAGTCCCCCCACTTTCTATTTTTTTATCAATTAAATAATTGGGAAGTGGATCTTCATGTAAAAGGAATTTTTGTCACAATTAATGCTCATGACAGTATTAACGCCTCAGCAGTCTTTTCCATTTAATGTTCTGCCCATGTGTCATTTTCTAATTGATTCCGCTATTCACACCCTTTTTCGAGACTTCTTCATTCACACTATTTACGAAGTGATAGCTGCCTTTATTATAGGCTTTCCATCATTACACTTCTAAGGTTGACGGTTCCCATTTTACACATAACTTTTTCTTCCTTTGTCTTCTTCACAAATCTTCAGCACACACTTCCTTCTTAACAATGTCTTCTTCAAACCCTAACCGTAAAAAAGTTCCAATTCTAGATCAATTCCCCAACGCCCCTGTTAGACACAGAAGAGGCGGAGGAGGTAGGCTTCGAACAGGGTTAGAATCTACTCGAGGCGGCTCCTCTGGTTCTTCTTTAAGGAGTTCTATCCCAAAGGCCCCTTCTTCTAAAAGTAGGGAAATTCTTAATTCTTCTCAAGAACCCTCAGTTGATGAAATAGTTCCTAGCGATTTGTCTTTTGAAAGTGACAAAACGTCTCTTCAAAAATAAATTACAAATTTAGAAAAAGCCGATACTTACCCCACAATAGTAACCGAGCTTACAATCCCCACCATAAGAAGAGATTGTAACTGGAAGGATAGTCTCTGAATGTCAATTCCTTCCCCAAATCAAAGAATTTCCTCTTTTAGAAGTGGGTATTCTTCTGTTTATACTTACCCCTTCACTTTAGGTTTTAATCCTCCGATTGACCCAGTTATTCTCGATTTTTGTCGTTTCTTTACAATTTGTTTGGCCCAAATCGGTCCATTAGTGTGGAGAATAGTGGCTTGTTTGAGATATTTATCCTCTAAGGCCAATGTCAATTTCACCTTTTCTCACCTCATTCATCTGTACCATCCTAACTTAATACGCCATGGGGTTTTTACCTTAACTGCAAGGAGCAAAAAAGTTTTGGTAAATCCTGAAGATGACAAAGATCGTGGATGGTATATCCGTTATGTTGTTGTTCGTATGGTGGACTTGATTGGCGAAACTAATATTCCCTTCCCTGAGAAGTGGAATTTTGAACGTAGGTTTCCTTTTATTTACCGTACCTACTTTTGAGAATTTCAAAAGAAAGTTTGTTTTTAACCTCGTCTCTTCTTGGTTTTTTGTAGCAACCATGGGAGATGTGGAACCTATTCCCAACTTCCGTGGTTGGGTAGACTCACTTTTGAAGATTGCTCCTAGGGAGCAGAGAACTTGGAAATCAATTTCTTCCTTACATGGCTGGAAGGTCAAAACACATGGTATCCCCCTTTTTATATGTTTTTTTTACATGTTAAGCATTTTTTCCTCAACTTTGATCATGTATATCCATCCTTTAATCAGGATTTGGCATTAGAGGAATGACGGCTTAAGTAGCTATGGCCATTCGCATGTCTGCGAATGCTGCTCTTGATTTGGATAAGGCTCGAGCCTTGCTGGCAAAAAGGAAAGCTATAAAGGAAAGTTCTGAAAAAGAAGAGGAGGGTACCTCCCTAATTACCAGGCCAAGGGTCAGGAGACGAATAATCATTGATGATGAAATTGAAAACACTCCTGCTCGAACCTCCACCACCGAGCCTGTTTTGATTCATTCTGACGAGGACACCGAACCAAGAGATAATAATGAGTCAATTCAGCATCTTTTTGACAGTGGTTTCGGGAGTGGCGAGCTCGGCCCTATTTTTGATGAAGCTCCTCTTTCCTCATTTGTTCCTATTTCCTCCATTCCTCTGCCAACCGTAAGTATTTCTTTACCAGTTTTGACGACTTCCGTTCTTTTGCCAGTTTCTACCGCTCCTATGTCCGTTCCCTTGGCAGTTTCTACATCTTTTCCTTCCATTCCTGTTTCTACATTTTTTCCTTCCATTCCTTCAATTGCTCCTCTTCCCTCTGTTCATCGTACAGAGACGGGTTCTAGCAGTGGAAGTATGACTATGAGAAGTGTTACTTTGGAGGTTCCTGCCAATCATAGCCTATTGAGGAAGACCGGTAGAGCCGATGTTTGGCTCGAACCTCTAATTGGAGATATCGAGAAGAAGAAGATGGAGAGCCATAGCTGCTTAACTCTGATGAATGACGTAGTTCATTCTACTTTGAAGGTATTTTTTCTTCTTACCAACAAGTTTTTTTTTAATTATCTTCAATCTCTCATTTCTATGAGTTATCTCTGTAGGCTAACCTTATTGGCATGGAATTAATGGGAAGAATTTCCCTACTGGAAAGAAAAGCCCGTGAGTCTGAAAAGACTGTCCACGAGGCCGAAGAAATAGCTAGGGGAGCCCAGCTTGAAGCAACCAATTGGAAGGAGCAGTTTGAGAATGCTCAAGGGACCATAGAGGAGTTGCAAGAAAATAAAAATCTCCTGGAGCAGCAAAACCATGGTTTAGCTTCTGAACTGGCAACTGCCAAAGCTTCTTCAAGCCAATTGAAAAGAGACAAAGAGCTTTTGGAATACTCTTTGTAAGAACAATTATCCAAGGCTAGTGAAGAAATTAGGGAGCTGAAGGCACTTTTGGCTAAGAAGGAAGAGTATGCAGGAGAGTTAGTGCAAAGCTTGACTCAAGCTCAGGCTGACTTACAGACCTCTTCTGACGAGATTCATGCCTTGAAGAGTTCTCATGCCTCTCTTGAAGCTTCCCTTGATTCCCATTTAGCTGAGCACCAAATCTTAAAAAACGATCTTGCTATGTGGGAAAAGGAATATGGACTTCTGGAGGAAAACTTCAACATAGAGGTGAGTTGGGCTTTCCTGAAATCTCGCCGTGATGATTTGACGGAAGTTGCTCAAGAAGGTTTTGACTTGCAGCCTGAACTGGCCAAAGTCGTAGATACCATCGAGAAAAGCCAACAGTCTAGTGATACTCCTTCTCCTGCACTTGAAGTTCCTGGAATGGAAGAACTTTTAAATGAAGAAGTGACTACTGCAGCAATTGGGATTACAATTCCTGCTTCAGCTGAAACTGTTCATGTTGCTGCTTCTTCAGAAGTTGCCACCGTGCTTGTGGCTGAAAGTGAAATTAATATTGCAACTTCTGATGTGCTAACCCCTTCAATTGGATGATGGTTTTATCCCTTAGTTTTTAAGGGATTTTTTGGTGAAAGTCCTCAGTTATCATAATGGGGCACTTGTATAAACCTTTATTGACTAAGTTTATACTTAGTCTTTTTAATTATATTAAGAAGTTTTGTTAGTACTTCAATGTGTTCTATTCTTGCCTTTTCCTTACCTATTTAGGACTTATAGAGTAGTTTAGCAGTTTTATCCTTTGAAAATGCTTTATGATTTTTCTCATGACTTATTAACATGAGGCTTATAAAAGAGGGCCCTTTTATTTTATCGACACTTAATGAAGAAGACGTCTCAACTTCATAATAGTGTTATAATACGATGAAAGAAATAGGAAAACACACGTTTTGTATGAAACAACTTTGGCAAGTTTCTATTCATAAACTTTTAACAAGTGTTTGACTGTTACATGTATTACAATACATCTACAACTTTCTCGTAACTGTTTTTCTTGTAACAGATTTGTAAATAACATAAAATAAACAAGGTTATTCTTCATAACCTGTTTCAGTACATAGTCATGACCGTATCTTTACATATTAAGAAGGGTTTGAGAGGTGACTTTGTTTATGAGTTTGAGAGATGACTCTGTTGTTCTCATGAATGCTGAAGACTTCATAATTTTTTCTCAACACTTGACTTCTATCGTTCGATATTCGTATCTGCGTATCTGCATTTCTACACGTATCTGTGTACAATATTGTAGTCCCCCAAGTGTTTGAGCGGTGAAGTATGAAGCCTCGAGCACCTGTTTATTTCTTTTACTTTGGCCCTTTTTCCTGAAACAGAAAGATATGCGGGACCCGAAGGTGCGATTATAGATGAAGACCACCTAACTCGTGTGTATTTCCATCAGATTAATTGTAACCCTGGGCTAGGAATTTAAGAATACTCCATTTTGCCTTGCAGGTTGTGACTCATCATTTGGCACGAGTTAGGATATTTTGCCTAGCATCTAAAATCGTTAGTAAAATATTAATAAACCAAGAGAGAAATTTTAACATGATGATACCTGACCGTAGGTACTTTCTCAAAAGTAATATCTTTTTAAGTGGACAACATTCCAATGTGAGGGTAAAACTTTACCATCCATTGTTTCCAACTAGTATGCTCCTTTTCCCGCAATGCCACGGACTTTGTACGGTCCTTCCCATGTTGGACTTAGCTTTCCTGAGTTAGCAGCTTTTGCAGATTGGAACACCTTTTTAAGCACGAAGTCCCCAATTTTGAAAAATCTGAGGCGTGCTTTCCTATTGTAATATCGTTCTATTACTTGCTTTTGTGCTGCCATCCTTATCAAAGTAGCTTCTCTTCTCCCTTCAAGTAAATCTAGGCTAACCCGCATCTCTTCATTATTAGATTCCTCCGTTGCCTGATCGTATCGTGTGCTTGGCTCACCTATTTCAACTGGAATTAAGGCTTCCGTACCATAAACCATTGAAAATGGTGTTTCTCCAGTGCCTGTTTTGGTCGTTGTACGATAAGCCCATAATACTCCAGGTAACACCTCAGGCCAATTACCTTTTGAATCTTGTAACCTCTTTTTCAAGTTATTGATAATAACTTTGTTAGTTGATTCTGCTTGACCATTCCCTACTGGATGATATGGCGTAGACGTTATTCTTTTGATCTGCCAACTTCAAAGAAATTCTGTGATTTGAGCTCCAATGAATTGTGGTCCATTGTCACACACGATCTCCTTTGGTACTCGAAATCGGCATATTATATTTCGCCATATGAAGTCTTTAACTTCTTTTTCTTGTACCTGTTTAAATGCCCCTGCTTCTACCCATTTAGTGAAATAATCTGTAAGTACAAGTAGAAATTTTACCTGACCTTTTGCTTGTGGAAGTGGACCTACGATATCCATTCCCATTTCATAAAGGGCCATGGGGCTAAAACAGGATGTAGTAACTCAGCTAGTCTGTGCATATTATTGTCGTACCTTTGACATTTATCACATTTGGACACGAAACTGGTTGCCTCTTCTTCCATCTTAGGCCAATAATATCCTATGCGAATTAACGTTCTTACCAGTGACCGTCCTCCTGCGTGATTCCCACAATGTCCTTCATGTACTTCTCTCATGATATATTCGGTTTGAGAGGGTCCGAGACACCTTGCTAGTGGTCCGCCGAACATCTTTCGATAAAGATTTCCTTGATATAAACAATATCGTGCAGCTTTTTTGCGAAGCGCGTGAGCCTTTCCTTTGTCATTAGGCACGATTCCGTGCTGTAAAAAGGCAACAATTTCGTTTCTCCAATCCCATGTTAGATGATTAAAATTTACCTCGTTTTTATCAGATTCAAGAACGGAATGAAATAGATGTATGACTGAAGCATCTGTATTGTTTGCCACGTCTGCTGCGGATGCAAGATTTGCTAAAGCATCTGCCTCTACATTCTCATCTCTTGGGAACTGCACTACTTTCCAAGTTTGGAATTGCTTTATTAACTCCCGTACCTTTGCGAGGTATTCTTGCATTCGTGACTCTCTGGCTGTATAAGTCCCCAACATCTGATTAACCACGAGTTGAGAATCACTCTTGATTATAATCTGTGTTATGCCGAGTTCTCGTGCCAATTCTAAACCTGCAATTACAGCCTCATACTCTGCTTCATTGTTAGTTATAGAATGACATTTTATAGCCTGTCTAATGGTCTCACCCGCAGGTGGTACGAGGACTATTCCTAGGCCTGCCCCTTTTACATTAGATGAACCGTCAGTGAATAAAACCCAAGTCCCCGGGTTCGCACCATTAAAAACTAGTAATTCTTTTTCTGCTTCTAAATGCATCCCCTGGCTAAAATCAGCCACGAAATCAGCTAGTACTTGAGACTTTATAGCGGTCCTGGGTTGATAAATAACTTCATACTCACTTAGTTCTATAGCCCATTTTGCTAATCTTCCTGAAAGTTCGTGTTTATGCAAAATATTTCGAAGCGGAAAAGTAGTAACTACAACAATGGGATGACATTGAAAATAAGGTCTTAACTTTCTAGATGACATGATCAAAGCTAATGATAATTTTTCTAGCTGTGGGTATCGTGTCTCAGCTTCCAATAAGGACTTACTTACATAATAAATAGGAGATTGTTTACCTTGGTCCTCGCGGACTAAAACAACACTTACTGCGACTTCAGATATGGCCAGATAAATGAGAAGTTTTTCCCCCACCTTTGGTTTTGCCAACAACGGTGGTTTTGACAAATAAGCTTTCAAATTTCTAAGGGCTTGTTGACAATCTTCATTCCATTCAAAATGATCTTGCTTTTTAAGTGCAGAGAAAAACTTAAAACACCTTTCTGAGGATTTGGAAATAAATCTCTCCAAAGCTGCAATTCTTCCCGTTAATCTTTGTACTTCCTTTTTATTAGTAAAGATATCCGGGATTTCTTCTATTGCTTTGATCTGAGAAGGATTCACTTCAATACCACGATTAGAAACAAGAAAACCCAAAAACTTACCTGATGCAACTCCAAATGCACATTTTTCTGGGTTGAGTTTCATATTAAATTTTCGCAAAATTTCAAAAGTAACAGATAGATGAGAAATATGATCATGAGATTGCTGGGTTATGACGAGCATATCGTCTATATATACCTCCATTGTTTTCCCGAAATGTTGTTGGAACATTTTGGTGACCAACCTTTGATAGGTTGCCCCAGCATTTTTGAGGCCAAAGGGCATTACTTTATAACAGTAAGTCCCCCTGTCTGTGATGAAAGAAGTTTTTTCTTCATCACCAGGATCCATTTTAATTTGATTATATCCCGAGTATGCATCTAAAAAACTTAAAAGTTCATGACCTGCGGTTGCATCAATTAGTTGGTCTATATGCGGTAAGGGAAAGGAATCTTTTGGACAGGCTTTATTTAAATCGGTATAATCTACACAAACACGCCACTTACCATTTTTCTTGGGTACAATCACCGTGTTAGCTAACCAAGTAGGATATTTTACCTCACGGATTGATCCGATTTTTAATAATTTTTGGACTTCATCCTGAATCACCTGGTTCTTGAAAGCACCTTATTTCCATTTCTTTTTCTTTATTGGTGTGAAAGAAGGGTCCTCATTGAGTTTGTGAGTCATCACATTTGGTGGTATCCCTGTCATGTCAGCGTGGGACCAAGAAAAGCAGTCTAAGTTAGCTTTTAAAAATTCGATTATCATACCTCGCATGTTCGTGCTTAAATTGGCCCCGACATAAACCTTCCGTTCAGGCCATTGATCAAATAACATCACTGCCTCAAGCTCTTCAATTGTCGTTTTGATGCTTTCATTTTCTTCAGGTTCTTGAATTGTGTCAGGTCTTGAGTCCAAATCCGTCTTTTCCTGTTCAGTTGAAGTTTGATCTTTTTTACCTTCAACTGTTTCCTGTAATTGCTACTTTTCTTTATTTGCGGCGCTCGTACTTATTACAGCGTTGACACTTTTAGCCATCTGCTGATCCCCACGAATTTGGCAAATTCCCCATGGTGATGGGAATTTAATAACCTGATGTAGAGTTGATGGGACAACATCCATATCGTGTATCCATGGTCTCCCCATGATCATATTGTAGGCCATTTCCATATCAACTACCTAAAATTTAGTTTCCTTCACAACACCCATAGCAAAAGTTGTTAGAAATACCTCACCTTTTGTTACTACACTTGAATTGTCGAAGCCTGACAAGGTGTGCGCCTTGGGTATCATTTTGTCTTCAGCTTGCATTTCTCGTAGTACCCTTAGTAATATAATATTTACAGAACTCCCTGGATCAATCAAAACTCGTTTTACATTAGTATCATGTACAAGTAAAGATATTACCAGTGCATCATTATGTGGAGTTGTCACTTCTTCGGTATATGCATCATCGAACGAAATACTTTCATTTTCAAGGACCTGCCGCACCCGTTTCCCGTGTGTAATCGTTACCTTAGAAACCTTGTTGGAGGCTATGTAGGTTACGCCGTGAATATCTTCTCCCCCGCTTATGACATTCATTGTCCTCTTGGGTGAAGGAGGTTGTGGTGGCTCTTGTCTGTTTTTCATATAAGCTTGTTTTCCTTTCTCACTAAATAACTCAGTGAGGTACCCTTGCTTCAATAAATGATCCACTTCACTCTGCAGGAATCTACATTTTGAAGTTTTGTGCCCGTGATCATTGTGAAATTCGCACCAATGATCCGGATTGCATCTACTTGGATTTGACCGCATCTCTTTTGGCCACCGTACCTTATCTCCCATGCTTCTTAAAACAGCTATGAGCTCGGAGGTAGAGACATTAAAATTATATCCACCGAATCATGCCTTTAAACTCCTTTCATCATCTCGTGATTCTTGTCTGTTCCGATCATTCCTGAACTTTGAAGAAGAGCCAGAATCCCGGTTCCTCGATTTTTGATCATATTGCTGGCTATCTTGTTTCGACCGTGGGTCTTTTCCTGCAGGTCCCATATATGGATCGTACCTATTTTTACCTGATCTTTTTTCGGTTTCTGACCTTCGGGTACCGCCCCTTTCTTCATGATGAAGCTTAGGTACGGTATCTTCTTCGATTCGCAGCTTCGTGCTATACCTGTTGTAAACATCATTCCATGTGGTTGCAGGAAATTCTCGAAGGCTTTCTTTGAGTCATCTCGTGGCTTCAGAACTTTTGTCATTTAAATTACTTGCAAAGGCTATAACAGCCCAATTGTCAGGCACACGAGGTAGAGTCATTCTTTCACGCTGGAATCTATCAACAAAGTTTCTAAGCAGCTCCGAATCCCCTTGTTTGATTTTGAAAATATCTTCCATTCTTTTCTCAACCTTTTATGCTCCCGAATGTGCTTTAATAAAAGAATCTACAAGCTCAACAAAAGAATTAATAGAATTTTTAGATAAAAGAGAATACCAGGTTAATGCACCCTTGGTGAGTGTTTCTCCAAATTTCTTGACCAATACTGATTCAATTTCTTGTTTGGTCAAGTCGTTGCCTTTTACGCCGGTTGTAAATGCAGTCACGTGGTCACGTGGGTCTGTAGTACCATCATATTTCAGGATGTCAGGCATTTTGAACTTTTTTGGAATTGGAAGGGGAGTAGCACTAGGCTTCCATGGTTGTTGTGAGTATTTGTCCATGTCTACTCCTTTTATTACAGGTGGAACTCCAGGGATTTGTTCAATACGCTCATTTTGTTCCTTAAGCTGTTTCTGCAAGGTTAGTGCTAAATTTGGCAAATATGAATTATTTAAATTACCTGGTCCCCCTTCTTGTGGTTCACTGGGGGTTGCTCCGTTTCCAGAATTATCAAGACCAGAACGGGGATTCTCCAATGTATTATTATTAGGAGTTGGTGTGGGTGGCGCAGCAGGCAATCGACTAACAAGTGCCTGAAGAGCTTTGCCGACCTGTGCATCAATTAGCTTTTGCAAAGCTTCAGTTGTAACTCCTTCAAAATGTTCAGATTGCTCTTGTTGATCAGCATGGGATTCAGTAACAAGAGTGCCTTCACGAGATTGACGTGGTGAATTTAGAGGAGAGGGAACCACGTCATCTTGATTTTGATGTATTTGATTCTCATGGTTTCCCAATGTGTTATTACTATTGTTGTCGGCGTTGTTGTTTGACATGGTGACGACAATAGATAAGATATAGCTTAAAAGGAAAGATTATCAGATTCCCGGTAACAGAACCAATTTGTTTAACCAAAAATCTGAGTCTTTAGTCAAAGCTAAAAAGAAATTCGGGTTACTGATAATCAGGAGACAAAAATAAAATACTTTTGAGAATGATGGTAAAAAAGCAAATAGATGTGTATTTCAATAAATTCTCAATAGTATTCTGTGTCCTTACAAATGATGATACTTCTTCCTTTTATAGATAATTCTAGGTAAATGAATGAAGCCTCAGCTTTAATGATATAATCATGAGTAATAAATGACACTAAATAAGCCGTTATACAATCATTCCTATTAAATACCAATTTTGTAACGTATCAAGTATTTAATAATGAATTTGGACTCCTTTCTGTCATCAGATCTTTGTCTTCAATGCCTTCTAATCCGTCGGCTGTAAATAATTTAATTTGGTACGAGACTCGTATCTATACGTTGTCTCGTGCCTATTTAAATTCTTCTTCCCGTGGCTGTCTCCATCCGTGCCTCTTAGTCAATTGTTGCGCTTTGACCATTTAACTAATCCACGTGTCATGCCACATCATCTTTAATATAAACTCAGTTTTTTCCCAATACAGCGGGGCAGGGCAGGGCAGAGCAAAATCAGGATAGATTCCAAATTATAAAAGCTTGTCGAGGAGAGTTGTAGTAATATATTAGGATTTGTTTTTTCTTTAATTGGATTCAAATTTTGTTCTTTTAATTTGTATCGTTATAGTGATTTATTTAATTGTTTATTTTTTAAATGTCGACACCACTTAAGAAAAATCTTGCGTACGCCTCCTCTATACCGGAGGAGCTGGATTGTTAAATCAATAACTAAATAAATGTTTTAGACAAGAAAGTACAGTATTTTTCTGTATCTTAATTATATATATTACATAGTCTACCCTACTATGAGAAGTTGGAGGATTTATGGTTGGACAAATTGTGAACAAGATCATATTCACATGGAAACATACTTTCACCCCTTCTGCATTTTTCATTAATCTGTTCTTGAGTAAAATACTTATATAGGTCGTACCCATAAACCTTATAGTCTTCTAGGCAATCCAGATAGCAAGATAGCTCCTTTTCTTCTTCACGAGTTCTACAATTTACTGATGCCTTAAAAAATAAAACTAAGACAAAAGTATAAATTTGCAACATTGCCATAATTTGCTTACAACACATTTTTCGGGATATATTTCCTGCAATACAAAAGTTTGTGTTAATTAGAATTAATAAAAGTTCTTGGTAACCTACTTATCTAATTAAGTGTCACAAGTATAGAGTAATTGCAGTACTAGTTAATTTAAAATCCACAAAACTTTTGGATGATAAACGTTACCAACACATTTATATTGTACCTTATACAAAATGATTCTCTGAAATTCTATGAAAAAATATTATTTAAATGTTAAAAACGAGTAAAAACATGAGAACCACAGCCATGTAGATAAAATAAAAAAGGAAATATTAAATAGGAGTTTTGTACTTTGCACCCCCAACATATTCAGTATCTTTTTTTATTTTATTATTTACACTGTATTCACTCGATTTTTAATCCCTTAATCTATTTATTTCGTTAAAAAAAAATATAAGATAGTTCATTTTGTGAGGTAACAATAGGAAGTATGTAAAATAAAAGAATAAACAGATTAGAGGGAGAGGAAGAAGAGAATGCAAAAGAAATCTATAAAAATGGACCCTTTGTGAACTTTCTCCATCATTTATGGATGCTTTTATTTTCTATAGTGAGAGGGGTTAATATTGATTGCACCAAATGAGAAAATTGTAATGAATAAAAAGAAGATGATTTACTTGCATTTTGATGTGGTTAAAATCTTTCTTTTGACAGTTTCAAAAAATAAGAGAACGTTGAAAGGTGTTAGAAACATGGAACGGTGAGAGCCTGCTGTAAGGTTTTAAAAATAAGGAGATAAATCATTTTTCTAGGCACATGGTAAAAATAAGAAGTTTTCCCATCTTATCGTTCGTAAAATGAATTGTGTTAAATTAAGCACAAAAAAAGGAATAAATTAGGAGGCAAATCATAAAAACCAAAAGGATAGGTTATAAATAAAAAATATTACATAAATTAGGAGCATTAAAAAAAAACTCAATAAATGGATAAAGCAGCAAAGCTTACAAATACATTCAAGAAACAACTGATATTTAGTTTGCTTACGCAATTTAGTTAGTCAAGCTAATAGCTATGCCTGCCCAAACAATTTGCTTCTGATTGGTAATGCTTTATCAAGTTTATGTGAGACAAGAGATGGTTCATAAATAGGTCTTAACATTGTAACGTATGGTCCAAATTTATTTCCTATTTTGGGAGTTTCAAAAAAGTTATGTATGTTTCATTTGATTTAGAGTAAATGACATGGAAACATTCATATCATACAAAGCAATAATCCCAAGGACATAAAATGTGTTCCCCAATATATATTATCTATATACAGATAATAAAATGTCGACTTAATTATAAGAATTATTTTATTAAATTAATTGGACTGTTGGGTTTTTAAAAAAATGGGGAAGCAAAATGATTTAAAGTATTGATTGAAAAAGTATCTCAATAATTTTATTAAGCATAACAAGGTTTTAAATATCCAATTAGGAACATAATCTGCAGAAAAATTTGCATAACAAGAATTCAAAAAAACTAAAATATCTCAACAAACCTAAAAAATCTACCTGAAATTTGAATTCAAAAAAATATTTTTATCCTAAAATTAAACTAACTTATTATGCTAAAAAATATGCAATAGTAACTGAAGAAAATCATCAACACTCCTCCTCTGCTTCAATTGCTCTAAAACAATTGCTCTTCCTTAATTACTGCTTCTGCTGTTTGTGCTTGTGTGATGACCTAAAAGGTCATCACTTGTTTTAAAATGAAATTCTATGTTCTGAGGCCTTGAAAACCTCATTTAGCATCACCTCGATTTGTATGCGCAGTCCGGGCGTGTAGCCGGAAAGCCTAAATATGAAAATCTGTGAAAAATGATAAGTTTTGATCATAAAATAAGTTAATTTGACTTCGGTCAATATTTTGGGTAAATGGATCCGGACCCATGATTCGACGGCCCGGAGGGTCCGTATGAAAACATAGGACTCGGGCGTATGCCCGGAATCGAATTCCGAGGCCCCAAGCCCGAGAAATGAATTTTTAAAGAAAATTATTTTCTGAAATTGTTTAAAGAAATTTGAAATTAAATTTGATTAGAACATGATGGTATCGGGCCCGTATTTTAGTTCCGGCGCCTGGCACATGTCTTATATATGATTTAAGACATTTCTGTAAATTTTGGTGAAAAATGGATGTCATTTGACGTGATTCGAACTTTAATTGCTAAAGTTGATGTTTTATGAAGTTTGAGAAAAATCCTTTGATTTTGAGGTTTAATTCGTTGTTATTGAGGTTATTTTGGCGATTTGATCGCACGGGTAAGTTCGTATGATGTTGTTGAGTTAGTACGTATGTTTGGTTAGGAGCCCCGAGGGCTCGGGTGTGTTTCGGAAGGTTTCGGACTTAAGAAAAATTGCAGGTTTCCAGCTGTTGGGTTTCTAGTATTTCCTTCTTCGCATTCGCGGGAGTACCCACGCGAATGCGATGAGTTAATTGTTGCTGAAGAAATTTCCTTCTACTCGAACACGTAGCTCAGGTCGCGAATGCGAGGCTTTGGGGGGATAACCCTTCGCGAACGCAGTCCTGGCCACGCGAACGCGAAGGCCAAATGGGCCTGGGCGGGGGTGGAGTAATTACCCTACGCGAACGCGACCCATTGGATGCGAAAGCGCGGGCTCGAGGGGATCCTTCTCCGCGAATGCGAGCCCGTTTATGCGAACGCGAAGGGTTAACCAGCCTGACCCATCGCGAACGCGAAGGGTCTGTCGCGATCGCGAAAGCATTTTTGCCCAGTAATTTTTAAAAGCCAAAAACAGAACACTTTTGTGATTTTATAAAAATTTCAGAAACCTCTTCTTCTCCAATGCTCTTAGGCGATTTTTGAACCATTTCTTCACCATAATCTCTTGGGTAAGTAATCTTTAACTTGTTTTCTTCCATTTTTATCAACACCCATTAGATTTCTAGGCCTAAAACATGTGATTAAGGGTAGAAAATTAGGGATTTGGGTAGTTTTAGGGCTTTTTGAGTAATTGTGATTTAGACCTCGTTTTGAGGTCGGATCTAAAAATAAATTATATATTCGGGCTCGTGGGTGAATAGGTAATCGGATTTTGGTCCGAACCTCGTGTTTTGACCAAGTGGGTCCGGGGTCGATTCTTGGATTTTTGGGAAGAATGATTAGAACGCTATAATTAAGTATTGAAATTGGATTGTTTAGCATTTATTGATGTTATTAAGTCAATTATGTATAGATTCGATTGGGTTGGAGCCAAATTTGAAAGGAAAAGCGGTGTTTGAGGCTTGAGTTGGTCGTGGAAGTCCGAGATAAGTGTTTGGTCTAACCTTAGCTTGAGGGATTAGGAGTTGAGTCCTATTTGCTATGTGGTAATTGTTGAGTACGACGTATAGGCATGGTGACAAGTATCTATACGTTGGTGTCAAGCATGACCGTGAGCCTTATATTATGATTTTCATGATTTCATTGTATTATTCATGTCTTGGTGAAGATTTCTAATTGTTGTATAAAGTTTGTGAAAAGAATTGTGACCCATGATCATTGAGGAGCGTTGACTCAAGTTGTATAACGAATTGCGAAAGTGTAAGTGATAAATGAACTTTTAGAGCATTGGCTCGAGTTGTGAAATGAGTTGTGAATGTATAAGTGATAATTGAACCTCTAGAGCATTGGCTCAAGTTGTGAAGTAAAAGTGAGAAACAGAAGAGACCATTATGTTGTCACCCTTGCCGGGCTATTGTTGATTTATTTGTTATCTCATTTGCCGGGATGTGGATATTTTTGATGTTGTTCCCTTGTCGGGATTTAATTGTTGACTTGTTGCTCCCTTGCCTAGATTCTTATTGAAAATTTCCTTTATTTCCTTGCCCTATTGTTTGTGATTGTTGTTTGGGTGAGGAAGAGAGTTAAAGCACAAAGGGTGATGTTGTGCATTGTTTGTTTTGTGAGGAAAGAGTATAAAACACGAAGGGTGATGCCTTGCCGCGCGATGTACCATTCCGGGCCTATTATATTTATTTCATGGTGAGGATGAGAGTAAAAGCACGAAGGGTGATGCTGTGCAATTTATATTGATTCTTATGGTGAGGACGAGAGTAAAAACACAAAGGGTGTTGCTGTGCACTTGTCTTTGATTTACCTGATTCTTGCTGATAATTGAGTCATGTTGTCCTTTACGTTTATCTACTGATTTTCTGTTGTTACTTGATTTCATTTCGATGTTATAGATTCCCTTACCCTATTTGCCTTGTGATTGTTGTTTGGGTGAGGAAGAGCGTAAATCACGATGGGTGATGACGTGTATTGTTTTGGTGAGAGAGTGTTAAAGCACGAAGGGTGATGCCGTGTATTATTTTGGTGAGAGAGAGTAAAAGAACGAAGGGTGATGTCGTGCACTTGTCTTTGATTTCCTAATTTTTATTGATAACTATGTTACGATTTCTCTACACTGAATTGCTGATTTCCTATTGATACTTGTTGTACCCTACAACATGATTTCCCCTTCCTATTTTCAATTGAACTGTGGCGATCCTAATATTTATTTGTTGCTCTTCTGTAAATATTTGATGTTTCCCCGCAGCATGCTTTCCCCCTCCCATACTTGACTGTATATGACTGTTTCTTTCTGTACTTACTTACTGCTGTATATGGATAAATTACACAGGTTTATTTGGTAGTCTGGTCCTTACCTCGTTACTACTTCGCCGAGGTTAGACTAGGTACTTACCAGCACATGGGGTCGGTTATGCTGATACTACACTCTGCACTTTGTGCAGATCCCAAAGCAGTTTTTGGACTATAGTGTTGGGGCTACCTTCAGTCCACGCGGAGATCCAAGGTAGACCTGCAGGCGTCTGTAGGCCCTGGTGTCTCCCTCTATCCCTACTTCCTGTTTCATTTTCTTTTTATTCAGAAGCAGTGTATTATTATTTCTTCAGACTTTGTATGTAGAAAATCTTAGACCGTCTGTGACACTGTGACACCAGATTTTGGGTGGTTGAGACTTAATTAACTGTATTATTTGCAAATATTAGATGTTTAATTGTTACTTTCCACTTAATTATTTAAAATTCCGCAGATTTTCATGTTATCGCCTTTTAATTGTTAAAAGTAGTAATTTGATAATGAAGTAAGTAGTTAAGGATTGGCTTGCCTAGCTCTCACTAGTAGGCGCCATCACGACCCCCGAGGGTGGGAAATCCGGGTCGTGACAAGTTGGCATCAGAGCTCTAGGTTACATAGGTCTCACAGTTCACAGACAAGCTTAGTAGAGTCTGAGGGATCGGTACGAAGACGTCTGTATTTATCCCCAGAGTCTACAGAGTTGGGAAAAGTTTCACTTCTAGTCTTCCCTGTCGTGCGATTTTGTTCTCTCAATGCTAAATTAAAACATCTACTCTTGTCCTTTCGTGAATGGCGAGGTCACGTACCGCTTCTTCAGCCAAACATCAGCATAGACCGGTGATAGATCAGCTACGTCTTCGGAGGCTTTGCGAAGTTGGATAGGTTCCACCAAGCTCTTCAGTACTACTTTCAGCGGTGCATCTTATGAGGATCCCCAAGATTTTCTAGACAGTTGTCATGAGGTTCTCAGGAACATGGGGATCATGGAAACCAATGGGGTTGATTTTGCTACATTTCGCTTGTTTGGATCTACCAAGACTTGGTGGAGGGATTATTGCTTGGCTAGACCAGCCGGATTGCCAGCCTTGACTTGGGAACAGTTCACACAGCTATTTTTGGAGAAGTTTCTCCCCGTCACTCAGAGAGAGGTCTATTGAAGGCAGTTTGTGCATCTCCAGCAGGGTTATGTGACTATTATTCAGTACGAGATCAGATTCATCGACTTGGCTCGTCATGCTATTATCATACTTCCCACTATGAGAGAGAGTGAGGAGTTTCATTGAGGGACTCGTCCAGCCCACTCAGTTAGCTAGAGGTGGAGGTAGCGGTATTAGAGGTGGAGGTAGAGATGATAGAGGTGGAGCTAGAAGTATTAGAGGTGGAGGTACAGGTGTTGTTTTTGTTTGTAGCAAAGAAACTTCGGTTTATTTTGTGCTGTATCTGGTCATGCATAGTGATTCTTTGAGTGCCCCTGTTTATGTGCCTACGTCGATGGGTGATTCTATTACGGTGGATCGCGTCCATTGTTCATGTATAGTGGTGATTGGAGGTTTTGAGGCTCGAGTAGATTTGTTGCTTCTAGACATGGTCGATTTCGATGTTATATTAGGGATGGACTGGTTATTACCTTACCACGCTATCTTGGACTGTCATGCCAAGACTATGACCTTAGCCTTACCGGATTTGCCCCGTTTAGAGTGGAGAGGGACTCCTAGGCATTCTACCCGCAGTGTTATTTCGTATGTTAGCTTGCACAGTTGCTCGTTCTTCATTATTGGAGCGTATCCGTGATCGGCGATATGATGATCCCCATTTGTGTGTCCTGAGAGACATGGTGCAGCACGGAGGTGCCAAGCAGGTTACCTTAGATGATGATGGAGTTTTGAGATTGCAGGGTCGAGTTTGTGTGCCTAATGTGGATGGGCTCCGAGAGTTGATCTTAGAGGAGGCCTATAGCTCCCGGTACTCTATCCATCCGGGCGCCGCGTAAATGTATCAGGATTTGCGGCGGCATTATTAGTGGCGTAGAATAAAGAAGGATATTGTTGCATATGTGGCTCGGTGTTTGAATTGTCAGCAGGTTAAGTATTAGCATCGGAGGCCTGGTGGTTTATTTCAGAGAATTGAGCTTCCCGAGTGGTAGTGGGAGCGGATCACTATGGATTTTGTTGTTGGACTCCCGCAGACTCGGAGGAAGTTCGACGCAGTATGGGTCATTATTGATAGGATAACCAAGTCAGCGCATTTCATTCCTGTTGCAGTCTCCTATTCATCCGAGAGGTTAGCTGAGATCTATATCCGGGAGATTGTTTGCCTTCATGGTGGGCCCGTGTCCATCATTTCAGACCAAGGTACACAGTTTACCTTGCGCTTCTGGAGAGAAGTTCAGCGAGAGTTGGGCACGCAGGTTAAGTTGAGCAAATCATTTCATCCTCAGATGGACGGGCAGTCCAAGCGGACTATTCAGATCTTAGAGGATATGCTCCGAGCTTGTGTCATTGACTTTGGAGGCTCGTGGAATCAGTTTTCGCCTTTAGCAGAGTTTGCCTACAACAACAGCTACCAGTCGAGTATCCAGATGGCTCCTTATAAGGCTTTATATGGTAGGCAGTGTCGATCTCCAATTGGATGGTTTGAGCCGGGAGAGGCTCGGTTGTTGGGTACAGATCTAGTTTAGGAGGCCTTGGACAAGGCCAGGATTATTCAGGATAGGCTTCGTACAACTCAGTCTAGGCAAAAGAGTTATGCAGACCGCAAGGTTCGCGATGTGGCTTTTATGGTCGGTGAGCGGGTTTTGCTTCTAGCGTCGCCTATGAAGGGCGTGATGAGATTTGGGAAGAAGGGCAAGCTTAGCCTTAGGTTCATCGGTCCATTTGAGATTCTTGATCGAGTGGGAGAGGTGGCTTATAGACTTGTATTGTCGCCGAGCTTATCAGCTGTGCATCTAGTGTTTCATGTGTCCATGCTTCGGAAATATCACGGCGATCCATTCCACGTCTTAGATTTCAACACTGTCTAGTTGGATAAGGACTTGTCTTACGATGAGGAGCCGGTGGCTATTCTAGACCGGCAGGTTCGTCAGTTGAGGTCGAAGAGTTTTCCTTCTATTCGTGTTCAGTGGAGAGGTCAGCCTCCTGAGGCATCAGCCTGGGAGTCCGAGTCCGATATGCAGAGCCGTTATCCCCATCTTTTCCCCGACTCAGGTACTTCCTTCTTCTATCCGTTCGAGGACAAACGGTTGTTTTAGAGGTGGAGAATGTGATAACCCAAAAGGTCATCACTTATTTTAAAACGAAATTCTATGTTTGGAGGCCTTGAAAACCTCATTTAGCATCACCTTGATTTGCGTGCGCAGTCCAGGCGTGTAGCCGGAAAGCCTAAATATAAAAATCTGTGAAAAATAATAAGTTTTGATTATAAAATGAGCTAATTTGACTTCGGTCAACATTTCGGTAACGGACCTGGACCCGTGATTCGACTGTCCCGGAGGGTCCGTAGGAAAATATGGGACTTGGGCGTATGCTCGGAATCGATTTCGGAGGTCCCAAGCATGAGAAATGAATTTTTAAAGAAAATTATTTTCTGAAATTATTTAAAGAAATTTGAAAAATTAAATTTGATTACAACATCATTCTATCAGGCCCGTATTTTGGTTCCGGCGCCTGGTATAGGTCTTATATATGATTTAAGACATTTCTGTAAAATTTTGTGAAAAACAGATGTCATTTGACGTGATTTGGACTTAAATTGCTAAAGTTGATCTTTTATGAAGTTTGAGAAAAATCCTTTGATTTTTAGGTTTAATTCGTTGTTATTGAGGTTATTTTGGCGATTTGATCGCACGGGTAAGTTCGTATGATGTTGTTGAGTTAGTATGTATGTTTGGTTAAGAGCCCCGAGGGCTCGGGTGTGTTTCGGAAGGTTTCGGACTTAAGAAAAATTGCAGGTTTCCAGCAGTTGGGTTTCTGGTATTTCCTTCTTCGCGTCCGCAGGAGTACCCACGCGAACGCGATGGGTTAATTGTTGCTGAAGGAATTTCCTTCTATGCGAATGCGAGGCTTTGGGGGGATATCCCTTCGCGAATGCGGTCCTAGCCACGCGAATGCGAAGGCCAAATGGGCCTGGGCAGGGTAATTACCTTACGCGAACGCGACCCATTGGATGTGAACGCGAGGGCTCGAGGGGATCCTTCTCCGCGAACGCGAGCCCATTTACGTGAACGCGAAGGCTTAACCAGCCTGACCCATCGCGAACGCGAAAGGGTCTGTCGCGATCGCGAAGGAATTTTCGCCAGTGATTTTTAAAAGCCAAAAACAGAACACTTTCGGGATTTTATAAAAAATTCACAAACCTCTTCTTCTCCAAAACTCTTAGGCGATTTTTGAAGCATTTATTCACCACAATCTCTTGGGTAAGTAATCTTTAACTTGTTTTCTTCCATTTTTATCAACACCCATTAGATTTCTAGGCCTAAAACATGTGATTAAGGGTAGAAAATTAGTGATTTGGGTAGAATTAAGGCTTTTTGATTAATTGTGATTTAGACCTCGTTTTGGGGTTGGATTTGAAAACAAATTATATATTTGGGCTCGTGGGTGAATGGTTAATCGGGTTTTGGTTCGAACCTCGTGTTTTGACCCAGTGGACCCGGGGTCGTTTTTGGATTTTTGGGAAGAATGATTAGAAAGCTATAATTAATTATTGGAATTGGATTGTTTAGCATTTATTGATGTTATTAAGTCAATTATGTATAGATTCGATTGGGTTGGAGCTAAATTTGAAAGGAAAAACAATGTTTGAGGCTTGAGTTGGCCGTGGAAGTTCGAGGTAAGTGTTTGGTCTAACCTTACTTGAGGGATTAGGAGTTGAGTCCTATTTTCAATGTGGTAATTGTTCAGTGCGACGTATAGGCATGATGACGAGTATCTATACGTTGGTATCAAGTATGACCGTGAGTCTTATATTATGATTTTCATGATTTCATTGTATTATTCATGCCTTGGTGAAGATTTCTAATTGTTGTATAAAGTTTGTGACAAGAATTGTGACCCATGATCATTGAGGAGCGTTGGCTCAAGTTGTATAACGAATTGTTAAAGTGTAAGTGACAAATGAACTTTTAAAGCATTGGCTCGAGTTGTGAAATGAGTTGTGAAGGTATAAGTGGTAATTGAACCTCTAGAGCATTGGCTCGAGTTGTGAAGTGAATTGTGAAGTAAAAGTGAGAAAGAGAAGAGACCATTATGTTGTCACCCTTGCCGGGCTATTATTGATTTATTTGTTATCTCCCTTAACGGGATGTGGATATTTTTGATGTTGTTACCTTGCCGGAATTTAATTGTTGACTTGTTGCTCCCTTGCTGGGATTCTTATTACAAATTTCCTTTATTTCCTTGCCCTATTGTTTGTGATTGTTGTTTGGGTGAGGAAGAGAGTTAAAGCGCGAAGGGTGATGCCGTGCATTGTTTCTTTTGTGTGGAAAGAGTGTAAAGCACGAAGGGTGATGTCGTGCCGCATGATGTACCATTACGTGCCTATTATATTTATTTCATGGTGAGGATGAGAGTAAAAGCACGAAGGGTGATACTGTGCAATTTATATTGATTCTTATGGTGAGGAGGAGAATAAAAGCACGAAGGGTGATGCCGTGCACTTGTCTTTGATTTACCTGATTCTTGCTGATAATTGAGTTATGTTGTCCTTTACGTTTATTTACTGATTTTCTGTTGTTACTTGATTTCATTTCGATGTTATAGATTCCCTTACCCTATTTGCCTTGTTATTATTGTTTGGGTGAGGAAGAGCGTAAAGCACGAAGGGTGATGTCGTGCATTGTTTTGGTGAGAGAGTGTTAAAGCACGAAGGGTGATGCCGTATATTGTTTTGGTGAGAGAGAGTAAAAGCATGAAGGGTGATGTCGTGCACTTTTCTTTGATTTCCTAATTTTTATTGATTATTGTGTTACGGTTTCTCTACACTGAATTGTTGATTTCCTATTGATACTTGTTGTACCCCGCAACATGATTTCCCCTTCCTATTTTCAATTGAATTGTGGCGATCCTCATATTTATTTGTTGCTCTTCTGTTAATATTCGATGTTTCCTTGCAGCATGCTTTCCCCTCCCATACTTGACTGTATATGACTGTTTCTTTTTGTACTTCTTTACTGCTGTATATAGCTAATTGCACTAGTTTATTTGGTAGTCTGGTCCTAACCTCGTCACTACTTCGCTGAGGTTAGGGTAGGCACTTACCGGCATATGGGGTCGGTTATGCTGATACTACACTCTGCAATATGTGCAAATCCCAAAGCAGCTTTTGGACCGTAGTTTGGGGGTTACTTTTAGTCCACGCGGAGATCCAAGGTAGACCTGCAGGCATCCGCAGGCCCTAGCACCACCCTCTATCCCTACTTTCTGTTTCATTTTCTTTTTATTCAGAAGCGGTATATTATTATTTCTTCAGACTTTGTATGTAAAAAATCTTAGACCGTCTGTGACACTGTGACACCAGGTTTTGGGTGGTTGAGACTTAAGTAACTGTATTATTCTCATATTTCAGATGTTTAATTGTTACCTTCCGCTTAATTATTTAAAATTCCGTAGATTTTCATGTTATCGCCTTTTAATTGTTAAAAGAAGTAATTTGATAATGAAGTAGGTAGTTAAGGATTGGCTTGCCTAGCTCTCACTAGTAGGCGCCATCACGGCCCCCGAGGGTGAGAAATTCAGGTCATGACAACTTGAGGATTGTGTTGAGCATCTTTGAACTGACACACTTTTGTAACATGGCCTGTTTGTTTGCAAATACCACATATTGCATCATGTCCCCACCAACAAAATCTTTCTAGGCGTGTTTTCTTTTTGCAGTATTTGCAAAGAGGATAATTGACCTTTTCTTTTTTGTTTTGTGCATGAAAAGCACCTTCAGTAATCATTTCTTATCTAAATGCTATTCTTTGTTCTAGTGCTTGAAGAGCACTCATTAATTCTGCAACAGAGATGGTAGAGAGATTTTTAGACTCTTTTAGAGAGGAAATTTTGGATTCAAATCTCTCTGGAACCGTCACAAGAATTTTTTAAACTATTCTGTCATCTTTAAAATCCTCGCCAAACAACCTAATTCTATTAACAATAGAAGAAATCCGATCAGAATACCTAGTGATAGTCTCGTCTTCTTGCATCCTAAGAGATTCAAAATTCCTTTCCAAATTTAAAATCTGAATTTGTCTAACTCGATCATTTCCTTGGTACTCCTTTTTAAGCTTTTTCCAAGCTTCTTTTGTTGTCTCACATTCAATGATTTTAGAAAAGATTAAATCTGCAATTGAATTTTGAATCACAGTTTTGTCTTTGTACATGGTCTATCTTCCATTACAACTTCCCATAAATCATAGGCTTCAAGATATGATTTCATTTTCGCTGACCAAATCTGATAGTTTTTACCGATGAAAGTTTGTGGGGCATTCAAACAGAGACTGCTGTTTGTCATGTTTGAAAATAGGTTTAAAAATTGATATTGGTTAAAAATGAATTGAAAATAGGTTTTTTGGAAGAACTCGCAGATCCCGTAAGATCAATGAAGCTCTGATACCACTGTTGGTTTTTTAAAAGATGGGGCAGCAAAATGATTTAAAGTATTGATTGAAAAAGTCTCTCAATAATTTTATTAAGCATAACAAAGCTTTAAATAGCCAATTAGGAACATAATATGCAGAAAAATCTACATAACAAGAATTAAAAAAAAAACTAAAATATCTCAACAAACCTAAAAAATCTAACTGAAATTTGAATTCAAAAAAATAGATTTATCCTAAAATTAAGCTAAGTTATTATGCTAAAAAATATGCAATAGTAACTGAAGCAAATCATCAACAGTTACACTTAATTTCAAAATCATATTCAGTAGTCGCTTAATTGATATATAAGAGTCTTCTCAATCAAAGTTAATGGCAAGGAATTGTATTCTAATACGTGTATATTTCATGAGCTTAAAAATATCTAGCCATAGATTCATATAAGGGCTTAATTATAACATGGTCGAGGTCAAAAAAAATATTCCGATTTGCAACAATGTATATTAATGTTTGAAGAACAATCTTAACCTATCACAAGCGTAGGTTGGCTAACATCTAAATTCAATACTACTTTTTTGCTCAAAAAAGAATAAGAAAAGAAGTACAATATCAGCATATCTAATGGCAAGATTCGCCACAAGGATAGGGACAATAAACCTCTTGAAACCCACTCCTATCAAAAAACCAGTCTCCAACAGCTTCAGCAATTGTCTGCGTTACGATAAGTTACCATCAAATAATGTCAAATAACAACATAAAGAAATCTAAAAATTATACTGTGAAAAAAAAAAGTGACCTTGTTAGCTAATGTTGGAGAGTTATTGTAGGACCAATAGCTTTGTATTTCAATGCCATGGTGGGAATGGCAAGAGGAAATGAAATATCCTCTTGATGTACTTGGTCCTAGTTCGTTTAATGCCTCTAAAAATGTCAACCTAAAATCTGAAACAAAAATATTGAAAAGCAAGTTAGAGAGAGTGTTAGAGAGAGGAATTATCACATTAAATAAAGAAACACCATAATTGTCCAGTACCTTGGATAGTTTGCAGTTGATTAGGTGAACAATAATTTAAATTTCCCTTGCAATAATCCCAAACATGTTGAGGGTCAGCTTCTGGAGGAACCAAACTGCGGTTTATCTAATTTTCAAGAATCAAAATTCAAAAAGCAAAAACATTTAGAATATAAGAACGGAAATAAAGGATATAAATTAAATATATAGCATATATATGAAAAATATATTTGAACCTGAAAAGAATCATAGGCTGAATTAATGATGAAAAGGGGTGTGCAAATATGTTGTGCTGCATACTGAGGGAAGAAGCACTGCCAAAATTGAATTGTATATTAATGAGAAATACTATGTTGGCTAATTTTATTTTTTATTCCATAAAAAAATATTTCTCTTACCAAACTTGGGTCGTCTAAGCTCAAGGTGCAAGAGAGTGGTAGGTTCTTGGTAGATCCCTAAAGTATACCCAAAAGAGAGTCAATAATTAATGTTTATATACAATAGGTATATGCAAAATAATGCAACAGAAAGTTAATGTTCAAATAAAAAGCAATAAAAAAATAACAATAGAGAAAATATCTACTAATTAATTATATGGTTCTTACATGCAAAGCAACAACTCTCTTGTAATACTCTTGAATTTGTGGCTCCCCAGTTATAGTTTTTCCGCACAAATTCAACCAAAAATTAGTTAAAAAAGAGAGAACACACTCTTAAAAAATTAATTTTTCATAAATCATGAACTTACACTGTGACGACCTAAAGGGTCATCACCATAATTCTTCCTTGTTCTGTGCTTCCGAGGTCTTGAAAACCTCGCTTTTAGTTGCCTCGATTTGCGTGCGCAGTCCGGCGCGTAGCCGGAAAGCTTTTATGTTGAAATATGCGAATTATGTGAGAAATTTGACGAATTTTGATATTAATATGCATGATATTGACTTCGGTCAACATTTTGGGTAAACGGACCCGGACCTGTGATTCAACGGTCCCGGAGGATCCGCAGAAAAATATGGGACTTAGGCGTGTGCCCGGAATCAAATTCCGAGGTCCCAAGCCCGAGAAATGAATTTTTGTGTGAAATTGTTTCTTGAAATTTATTAAGGAAAATGAAGAAGAAAATTTATCAGAAAACTGTGGTATCGGGCTAGTATTTTGGTTCCGACGCCCGGTACGAGTCATAAATATGTTTTAAGCACTATCTGTAAAGTTTGGCTAAAAACGGACGTCATATGACGTGTTTCGGACTTAAAATGAGGAATTTGAGTTTTATGAAAGTTGAAAGAAAATCATGAGTTTTGAGGCTTGATCCTATGTATATGATGTTATTTTGGTGATTTGATCGCACGAATAAGTCTGTAAAGTGTTTTCGAGATCATATGAATGTCTGGTTTGGAGTCCCGAGGGCTCGGGTGAGTTTTGAGTGGGGCCTGAGAGGTCTTAGGCTTAAAAATGCAGGTTCAAATGTTGCAGGCCCCAGTGCGGCCGTGGTCATTTCCGCGCGGTCTGCGCTGGCAGCCACGCGGCCGCGGAGCTTTTCAGTGCGGTCCGCGTGGTGGAGTTCAAAGGGTCGACCAGCGCAGTCGCGTACCAAATCAGTATGGTCCGCGCTGAGTGGGTTCAGAGAAAGCCCACTTCTTCCCTCCCGCGGTGCGACCGCGGTACATTTCTGCGCGGTCCGCGCCAGCCCCCAGCAAAAGTATATATATTCGGGACTTTCAGTCATTTTTTCACTTTTCAAAAATCCAAAACCTAAGAGGCGATTTTCCAAACAACGTTTCTTCTCCAAAATCATTGGTAAGTGATTTCTAACTTAATTTCTTCACTTCTTAACATCTTTTAACATGATTTCAATTCAAATCAAAGATTTTCATGGGGAAATTGGGTGTTTTGGGTAGAACTTAGGTTTTCTACAAATTGAGAAGTTGGACCTCTATTTGGGGTCCGATTTCAAAACAAAACATATATTTGGATTCGTGGGAGAATGGGTAACTGGGTTTTGGTCCGAACCTCGAGTTTCGACCACGTGGGTCCGGGGGTATTTTTGACCTTTTTGGGAAAAACCTTGTAAAAACTATTTTTATGCATTGGGGTTAGTTCCAATAGTAATTATTAATGCATTCAAGTAATTTGTGACTAGATTCGAGCGGATGGGTGGTGAATTCGAAAGGTAAAGCTATAATCGAGACTTGAGTTGGAGCATTCGAGGTAAGTGTTCGGTCTAATCTTAGCTTGAGGGATTAGGAGTTGAGTCATCTTTGCTACTTGCTTCTTGTTGAGTATGACGTACATGCAAGGTGACGAGTATCTATACGTTGGTGTCAAGCATGACCGTGAGTCTTATATTGTGATTTCCATGATTTTGTTGTGTTATTCATGCCTTGATGAAGATTTCTATGCTTAGGTTGATGATTCTTTGTGTTAGGTGTTGTAATAAGTTTAGTTATAGCTGAAGTACTTAAATGTTGTAATGAGTTTGGTTATAGCTGAGGTAGTTAGGTGTTGTAAAAAGTCTAGATGTAGCTGAGGTAGTTAGGTGGTAACAAGTTTGGTTATAGTTGTTACTCCCTTGTCGGGAAGTTAGTATATTCCTTATGTTCCCTATTTGGATTTGTTCGTGATTGTTTTCATCGACGATATTGATGAACTAAAATGGGAGCGGGTGGTACGCCTACCACAAGATAATGAAATGGGAGCGGGTGGTACGTCTACCACAAGATAATGAAATGGGAGCGGGTGGTACGCCTACCACAGGATATGATGAAATGGGAGCGGGTGGTACGCCTACCACAAGATAATGAATTGGATCGGGTTGTACACCGCAACTGCTATATATATATATATATTGGATCGGGTTGCACGCCGCAACTGATATTATATTGGATCGGGTTGCGCGCCGCAACAGCTATATATATGTGGATCGGGTTGCACGCCTCAACAATGTTAAATGATAAGGGATCGGGTTGCGCGCTGCAACATTATTGTTATTGTATCGTTGTAGGTATTGAGCTGTCCTTTCATATTTTAACAAGTTTCTTTTGTTGGTCTTGATATGTTTCCCCGAAGCATGTACCCCTTCCGTTTTAAACTGCTTATTCCTGTTTATTTTCCGCTCTATATTATATAACTGCAGGTTTATCTGGAGTCTGGTCCTAGCCTCGTCACTACCTCGCCGGGGTTAGGCCAGGCACTTACCAGCACATGGGGTCGGTTGTGCTGATGCTGTATTTCTGTGCTTTTTGCACAGATTACGGTACCGGAGCAGCTTTAGGACCGCAGCAGTAGCGTATTGATCGGGAGCTGACTTCAGTCCAGAGACTTCAAGGTAGCCTAGCTGACGTTCGCAGGCCGAAGTCCTTCTCCATGTTTAGTTTGTCTTCATTGTACCGAGACAGATATTTTGTATTTCCATTCAGACTTGTTTGTAGCACTCTTTAGCAGTCCGTGAGTTAGTGACACTAGATTTTGGGTAGATATTTGTCTTAAACTTCCGCATTTGAATTTCAGTTTTATAAACTTAAAGTCTTCCGTTTTTTATTTAATTGCTTTCGTATATGGTTATTGTTGAGAAGTTATCAGAGAATGTTTAAATTTGGCTGGCATAGCTCCGTTAGTAGGCGCAATCACGACTCCCGATGGTGGGAAAATCCGGGTCGTGAGAAGTTGGTATCAAAGCTCTAGGTTGCGTAGGTCTCACAACTCGCGGACAAACTCGGTAGAGTTTGAGGGATCGGTACGGAGACGTCTATATTTATCCCCCAGAGGCTACAGAGATAGGAAAAAATTCCACCTTGTTCTTTCTTGTCGTGCAATTCTGTTTCTCAACACTGATTGCCGTTCTACTCTGTTCTTTCGCAGATGGCAAGAACACGTGCTTCCTCTTCTACCACGCAGCAGCCCGAGCCCCCAGCAACAACTCCTATTAGGGGCAGAGGGCGTGGCCGTGCCAGAGGCCGAGGCCAGGGAAGAGCCCAGCCCCGAGCAGTAGTCCTAGAGGTGGAGCCTCATGTTGACTATGATGAGGGGGTTCCAGCTCCAGTAACTCCAGTGGGCCCAGCTCAGGTCCTAGAGGGCTTCATTGCCACTCCAATTCTTCAGGACGCTCTAGTCCGATTGGTAGGCCTCATGGAGTGTGTCACCCGAGCGGGTTTGCTTCCAGTAGCACCAGCCACTTCTCAGGCTGGAGGAGGGGCTCAGACCCCTGCTACACGCACTCCGGAGTAGGTAGCTCCCCAGACTCAGACTCCAGCGGTTCAACCAGTTGGAGTAGTTCAACCGGGTGTCATAGCTCGGACCGGCGATAGATCGGCTATGTCCGCCGATGCTTTGTGGAGACTGGACAGATTCACCAAGCTATTCACTTCTACTTTTAGCGGAGCATCTACTGAGGATCCCCAGGATTATCTAGACAGCTTCCATGAGGTTCTCAGGAACATGGGTATTGTTGAGACCAATGGGGTTGATTTCGCTACATTTCGTTTGTCTGGATCCGCCAAGACTTGGTGGAGGGATTATTGCTTAGTGAGACTAGCCGGATTTCCATCTTTGACGTGGGAGCAGTTTACGGTATTATTTCTGGAGAAGTTTCTCCCCGTTACCCAGAGAGAGGCCTATCGGAGGCAGTTTGAGCGCCTCCAGCAGGGTTCCATGACTGTTACCCAGTATGAGACCAGGTTCATCGATCTAGCTCGCCATGCTCTCATCATACTTCCTACTGAGAGAGAGAGAAAGAGGGATGGTGAGGAGGTTTATTGATGGTCTTATTCAACCGATTCGTCTTCAGATGGCCAAGGAGGCTGGGAGCGAGATCACATTTCAGGAGGCGGCCAATGTGGCCCACAGAGTTGAGACGGTTCTGTCACAGTGAGGTGGTCATGGGTCGGATAAGAGGCCCCGTTATTCAAGCAGATTCAGTGGTACCTCGTCTAGAGGTAGAGATTCATATGGTAGAGGCCATCCCCTAGACCCTTTCAGTCAACACTCCAGGTCTCACATGGTACTTTGGGCGGTAGTGGTTCTCAGCAGCGCTATTCGGATCAGCAGCCTATTAGTGAACCACCGCTTCAGAGCTTTCGAGGAGGTCATTCAGGTCGGCAAGGTCAGCCTCAGCCCTCTCGGCTGCAGCAGTCAGGTGGGTGCTACGAGTGTGGTGAATATGGTCACATCAGGAGAGCTTGCCTGAGATTGAGGGGTGCAAAGCCGCAGCAATAGGGTCTTCGAGCTATGATTCAGGAACCAGAGGCTCCGTAGGCCGCCCAGCCAGCTAAAGGCGGGGGCAGAGGTGCTAGAGGTGGAGGTAGAGGTCCTAGAAGTGGAGGCCAACCAGCAGCAGGCCGTCTTAGAGAGGCAGTTCAGGGGGGTGGGGCTCAACCCCGGTGTTATGCTTTGCCAGCCAGGCCAGAGGCTGAGTCTTCTGATGCTGTCATCACAGGTACTATTCTGGTCTGTGATAGAGGTGCTTCAGTGCTATTTGACCCTGGGTCTACGTATTCGTATGTGTCATCCTATTTTGCACCCTACTTGGTTATGCCTAGCGATGCCTTGGGTGTTCCTGTATATGTATCTACACCGGTGGGTGATTCTATAGTGGTCGACCGAGTGCATCGTTCCTGTGTAGTAGTATTTGAGGGTCTTGAGACCCGTGTTGACTTATTGCTCTTAGATATGGTGGACTTCGACGTTATATTGGGGATGGATTGGTTGTCCCCATACCATGCTATCTTGGATTGCCATGCCAAGACCATGACCTTAGCCTTACCGGATTTACCCCATTTAGAGTGGAGAGGGACTTCTGGTCATTGTACCCGCAGTGTTATCTCGTGTGCGAAGGCTCGACGTATGGTCGAGAAGGGATGTTTGGCCTATTTGGCGTACATTTGCGATTCTAGTGCGGAGGTCCCTTCTATTGATTCTGTGCCCGTTGTTCGGGAGTTTCTTGAGGTTTTCCCTTCAGACCTGCTGGGTATGCCGCCCGACAGGGATATCGACTTTTGTATTGATTTGGCTCCGGGCACTCAGTCCATTTCTATCCCGCCATATCGTATGGCCCGCCAGAGTTGAAAGAGTTAAAGGAACAGTTGCAAGGTTTGCTTGAGAAAGGTTTCATTAGACCTAGTGTTTCGCCTTGGGGTGCGCCGATGTTGTTTGTTAAGAAAAAGGATGGTTCGATGAGAATGTGCATTGACTACCGGCAACTGAACAAGGTTACAATTAAGAATAAGTATCCACTGTCGGGGATTGATGATTTGTTCGATCAGCTTCAGGGTGCCAAGGTATTCTCAAAAATTGACTTGAGGTCTAGCTACCATCAGTTGAAGATTAGGGCATCTGATGTCCCTAAGACAACATTCCGCACTCGATACGGGCATTATGAGTTCTTGGTTATGTCATTTGGGTTGACCAATGCCCCAGCAGCCTTTATGGATTTGATGAACCGAGTGTTGAGGCCTTACTTGGACTCGTTCGTGATAGTCTTCATTGATGATATTCTGATATACTCCCGCAGTCAGGAGGAGCATGAGCAGCACCTCAGAGTGGTTCTTCAGACTCTGAAGGATAGTCAGTTATACGCCAGGTTTTCGAAGTGCGAGTTCTGGTTGAGTTCTGTTGCATTCCTGGGTCACGTTGTTTCAGCAGAGGGTATTCAGGTTGATCCGAAAAAGATTGAGGCAGTCAAGAACTGGCCTAGATCAGCATCAGCCACAGAGATTCGGAGTTTGTTGGGATTGACAGGTTACTATCATCGGTTCGTGGAGGGATTCTCATCTATTGCAGCCCCGATGACCAGGTTGACCCAGAAATGTGCCTAGTTCAGATGGTCAGATGAGTGTGAGTCGAGCTTTCAGAGGCTCAAGACAACTCTGTCTACGGCACCGGTGTTGGTTTTGCCCACAGGTTCAGGGCCATATACAGTTTATTGTGATGCATCTCGTATTGGACTTGGTGCAGTGTTGATGCAGGATGACAAGGTCATTGCCTATGCTTCGAGGCAGTTGAAGGTTCATGAGAAGAACTATCCAGTGCATGATTTGGAGTTGGCAGCCATCCTTCATGCTTTGAATATTTGGAGGCATTTTTTATATGGTGTGACGTGTGAGGTGTTCACGGATCATAAGAGTATTCAGTATTTGTTCAAGCAAAAGGAGTTGAATTTGAGGCAGAGGAGGTGGTTGGAATTGTTGAAAGATTACGACGTCACTATCTTATATCACCTAGGAAAGGCCAATGTGGTGGTCGATGCCTTGAGTAGGAAGTCAGTCAGCATGGGTAGTCTTGCTTATATTCCAGTCGGTGAGAGACCGCTTGCTTTGGACGTTCAGGCTTTGGCCAATCAGTTTGTAAGGCTGGACATTTCTGAGCCTAGTCGAGTATTAGCTTGCACGGTCGCTCGTTCTTCATTATTGGAGCGTATCCGCGATCGGCAGTTAGAAGATCCCCATTTGTGTGTCTTGAGAGACACGGTGCAGCGTGGAGGTGCCAAGAAAGTAACCTTAGATGACGATGGTGTATTGAGATTGCAGGGGCGAGTTTGTGTGCCCAATGTTGATGGGATTCGAGAGTTGATCTTAGCGGAGGCCCATAGTTCTCAGTATTCTGTTCATCCGGGCGCCGCGAAGATGTATCAGGATTTGAGGCAGCATTATTGGTGGCGCAGAATGAAGAAAGACATTATTGCATATTTGGCTCATTTTTTGAACTGTCAGCAGGTTAAATACGAGCATCAGAGGCCCGGTGGTTTATTTCAGAGGATTGAGCTTCCCGAGTGGAAGTGGGAGAGGATTATTAAGGATTTTGTTACTGGACATCCGATGACTCGGAAGAAGTTTGATGCGGTTTGGGTTATTGTAGATAGGCTGACCAAGTCAGCGCATTTTGTTCTGGTTGCCACCACCTATTCGTCCGAGAGATTAGCTGAGATTTATATCAGGGAGATCGTTCGCCTTTATGGGGTGCCTATGTCTATCATCTCGGACCGAGGTCCACAGTTTACATCGCATTTCTAGAGAGCGGTTCAGCAAGAGTTAGGCACCCAGGTTTAGTTGAGCACAACATTTCATCCCCAGACGGACGGTCAGTCCGAGAGGACTATTCAGACATTAGACGATATGCTCAGAGCCTGTGTCATTGATTTCGGAGGCTCGTGGGACCAGTTCTTGCCTTTAGCAGAGTTCGCCTACAACAACAGCTACCAGTCCATCATTTAGATGGCTCCGTATGAGGCGTTGTATGGTAGGCGGTGTAGGTCCCCAGTCGGATAGTTTGAGCCGAGAGAGGCTCGGTTATTGGGTACAGACCTAGTTAAGGAGGCCATGGATAAGGTCAAGATCATTCAGGATAGACTTCGGACAGCTCAGTCTAGGCAGAAGAGTTATGCAGACCGCAAGGTCCGAGATATTGCTTTCATGGTTGGTGAACGAGTGTTGCTCCATGTGTCACCTATGAAGGGCGTGATGCGATTAGGGAAGAAGGGCAAGCTTAGCCCTAGGTTCATTGGCCCATTTGAGGTCCTTGAGCGTGTGGGAGAGGTGGCCTATAGACTTGCTTTGCCGCCTAGCTTGGCAGCTGTGCATCTAGTGTTTCATGTATCTATGCTCTGGAAGTATCACGGCGATCCATCGCACGTGTTAGATTTCAGCACTGTCCAATTGGACAAGGATCTGTCATATAAGGAGGAGCCGGTGGCTATTCTAGACCGACAGGTTCGACAGTTGAGGTCGAAGAGTTTTCCTTCGGTGCGTGTTCAGTGGAGAGGTCAGCCTCCTGAGGCATCGACCTGGGAGTCCGAGTCCGATATGCGGAGCCGTTGTCCTCATTTATTTCCCGACTCAGGTACTTCTTTCTTTTGTCCGTTCGAGGACGAACGGTTGTTTTAGAGGTGGAGAATGTGACGACCCAAAGGGTCATCACCGTAATTCTTCCTTTTTCCGTGCTTCCGAGTCCTTGAAAACCTCGCTTTTAGTTGCCTCGATTTGCATGCACAGTCCGGGGCGTAGCCGGAAAGCTTTTATTTTGAAATATGTGAATTATGTGAGAAATTTGATGAATTTTGATATTAATATGCATAATATTGACTTCGGTCAACATTTTGGGTAAATGGACCCGGACCCAGACCTATGATTCGACAGTCCCAGAGGGTCCGTAGAAAAATATGGGACTTGGGCGTGTGCCCGGAATCAAATTCCGAGGTCCCAAGCCCGACAAATGAATTTTTGTGTGAAATTGTTTCTTGAAATTTATTAAGGAAAATGAAGAAGAAAATTTATCAGAAAACTGTGGTATCGGGCTAGTATTTTGGTTCCGACGCCCGGTACGAGTCATAAATATGTTTTAAGCACTATCTGTAAAGTTTGGCTAAAAACGGACGTCATATGACGTGTTTCGGACTTAAAATGGGGAATTTGAGTTTTATGAAAGTTGAAAGAAAATCATGAGTTTTGAGGCTTGATCCTATGTATATGATGTTATTTTGGCGATTTGATCGCACGAGTAAGTCTGTAAAGTGTTTTCGAGATCATATGAATGTTTGGTTTGAAGCCCCGAGGGCTCGGGTGAGTTTTGATTGGGGCTCGGGAGGTCTTAGGCTTAAAAATGCAGGTTCAGATGTTGCTGGCCCCAGTGCGGCCGCGGTCATTTCCGCGCGGTCCGCGCTGGCAGCCACGCGGCTGCGGTGCTTTTCTGTGCGGTCCGCATGGTGGAGTTCAGAGGGTCGACCAGCGCGGCCGCGCACCAAATCAGTGTGGTCCGCGCTAGGTGGGTTCAGAGAAAGCCCACTTCTTCCCTCCCTCGGCGCGACCGCAGTACATTTCTGCGCGGTCCGCGCTAGCCCCCAGCAAAAGTATATATATTCGGGACTTTCAGTCATTTTTCCACTTTTTAAAAACCCAAAACCTAAGAGGCGATTTTCCAAACAACCTTTCTTCTCCAAAACCATTGGTAAGTGATTTCTTACTTAATTTCTTCACTTCTTAACATCATTTAACATGATTTCAATTCAAATCAATGATTTTCATGGGGAAATTGGGTGTTTTGGGTAGAACCTAGGTTTTCTACAAATTGAGAAGTTGGACCTCAATTTGGGGTCCGATTTCAAAACAAAACATATATTTGGATTCGTGGGAGAATGGGTAACCGGGTTTTGGTCCGAACCTCGAGTTTCGACCACGTGGGTCTGGGGGTATTTTTGACCTTTTTGGGAAAACCTTGTAAAAACTATTTTTATGCATTGGGGTTAGTTCAAATAGTAATTATTAATGCATTCAAGTAATTTGTGACTAGATTCGAGCAGTTGGGTGGTGAATTCGAGAGGTAAAGCTATAATCGAGACTTGAGTTGGAGCATTCGAGGTAAGTGTTCGGTCTAACCTTAGCTTGAGGGATTAGGAGTTGAGTCATCTTTGCTACTTGCTTCTTGTTGAGTATGACGTACAGGCAAGGTGACAAGTATCTATACGTTGGTGTCAAGCATGACCGTGAGTCTTATATTGTGATTTCCATGATTTTGTTGTATTATTCATGCCTTGATGAAGATTTCTATTTTTGTTGTATAAAGTTGTGGAAAGAATTGTGACCTATGAACATTGAGGAGCGTTGACTCCAGTTGTGTAACGAATTGTGAAAGTATAAGTGATAATTGAAACTCTAGAGTATTGGCTCGAGTGGTGAAGGGAGTTGTGAAGTAAAAGTGAGTAAGGGAAGAAATTATCACGTTGCACCCTTGCCGGGCTATTGTTGAGTTGTGGTTCCCTTGCATTGTGTTCTTATTTGATATTACGGATGCTTAGGTTGATGATTCTTTGTGTTAGGTGTTGTAATAAGTTTAGTTATAGCTGAAGTAGTTAGATGTTGTAACGAGTTTGGTTATAGCTGAGGTAGTTAGGTGTTGTAACAAGTCTAGATATAGCAGAGGTAGTTAGGTGGTAACAAGTTTGGTTATAGTTGTTACTCCCTTGTCGGGAAGTTAGTATATTCCTTATGTTCCCTATTTGGATTTGTTCGTGATTGTTTTCATCGACGATATTGATGAACTAAAATAGAAGCGGGTGGTACGCCTATCACAAGATAATGAAATGGGAGCGGGTGGTACGCCTACCACAAGATAATGAAATGGGAGCGGGTGATACGCCTACCACAGAATATGATAAAATGGGAGCGGGTGATACGCCTATCACAAGATAATGAATTGGATTGGGTTGCACGCCGCAACTGCTATATATATATATTGGATCGGATTGCACGCCGCAACAGATATTATATTGGATCGGGTTGCGTGCCGCAACATATATATATATATTTGGATCGGGTTGCACGCCGCAACAATGTTAAATGATAAGGGATCTGGTTGCGCGCCGCAACAGTATTGTTATTGTATCGTTGTAGATATTGAGCTGTCCTTTCATATTTTAACGAGTTTCTTTTGTTGGTCTTGATATGTTTCCCCGAAGAATGTACCCCTTCCATTTTAAATTGCTTATTCCTGTTTATTTTCCACAATATATTATATATCTGCGCAGGTTTATCTGGAGTCTGGTCCTAGCCTCGTCACTACCTCACCGGGGTTATGCCAGACACTTACCAGCACATGGGGTCGGTTGTGCTGATGCTGCATTTCTGTGCTTTTTGCACAGATTACGGTACCGGAGCAGCTTTAGGACCGCAGCAGTAGCGTATTGATCGGGAGCTGACTTCAGTCCAGAGACTTCAAGGTAGCCGAGCTGACGTTCGCAGGCCGAAGTCCTTCTCCATGTTTAGTTTGTCTTCATTGTACCGAGACAGATATTTTGTTTTTCCATTCAGACTTGTTTGTAGCACTCTTTAGCAGTCCGTGAGTTAGTGACACCAGATTTTGGGTAGAGATTTGTCTTAAACTTCCGCATTTGAATTTCAGTTTTATAAACTAAAAGTCTTCCGTTTTTATTCCGTTTTTTATTTAATTGCTTTCGTATATGGTTATTGTTGAGAAGTTATCAGAGAATGTTTAAAATTTGGCTGGCCTAGCTCCGTTAGTAGGCGCCATCATGACTCCCGATGGTGGGGAAATCCGGGTCGTGACATACACATTCACAAAAAAACCAGCATCAGAAATGCACTTCACTCTAAAAGTCAATGGGAAAAAAAGTTTGAATTTATCAGAATGTATTATTGCACCCAACCCTCCCGCTGAAGTTCCACCAAGGATGGCTTGTCATCAAATTTTAAAATTTTATTATATTTCAGCCACTTAATTATTAACAAATAAGAGGACTATGATTTTAATTGAGACGGACATTTTGAGCATATATCATCCCTTTACTGTATAGTAATTCCTCCATGATTGCCTCAAAAATTCTTGCTCCTCTATAATGTAGGTTTGTATCCTGAAATTTGTTGACATTTCTAGTTAGAAAGTTACATCGACAAAGAATTCTAACACGATTAATGAAAAGATTTTTGACACTGGATCAACTTCTTCAATATCGCCAGTATATGAAGACCCATCACAATATCTGATCTTGACTAGGTTCCAATTGTAAAAATCTAAATTCAAAAAAAAAAAAAAAATATTTTCATTAGTTTTCAGTGCCACAAGCCCACAATATCTTATAGAAGGAAAAGAAAATGATAAATACACATAACCTATTTAACCACCTGGATTTAGTTGAGGATCATTGCTTAGGACTCCACTAAAATGAGCTACAATTGGTGCATTATTCGAAGATAAGTCCGTGTGTGCACGATATTTGCTGTCGGAAGTGGTTTCACACCACCCTCCACCCTGGAAACTCAGAGTTGAAGATCAGCCAAAATTTAAATTAAAAAAAAAAATTATAATTTGTGCATGCCTAATTAAGTAACATGAAGGTGAATGAGCCAACTATGAACTCCAGAGCCAGTTCCTGGATAAAAGTGGTATGCAGGTGCACTTCCATCCAAGCATACTATATAAATAAACATTAACACAATCAGCGGAAAAACCAAAGACAATATCTCCAAACTACAAAAGTTAAGATAATGTTTAAATATAAATGAGGAACAAAATGTTCGAAACATTTTGTCACCTGCTCCTTTAGCGATTGCACTATCGAGAATGGTCGTGTTAACATAGAGATCCTCCGCTTCAGTTGTCGTCCAATGATACAGTACGGAAACTAAACAAAGTAACGTCTAAATGTCAATAAAATACTCTGCATTCGTTGCAATTTATCACTAAATTTTTATATAACTTTGAAATTTGATGGAATATAAAGCTTCTTTACTTCAAAAGTTAAGAGTAAACAGCATATAATATTGAGAGAGAAAGAGAGATTAGAGGAAGTAGTAAGATACGTACAAAGCACTGCAGCCATGAGCACTAAGTTAAAATCCATCAGTTTCGCCATTCCAAAAGTCAGACTTGAAGTTACGTTGAAGAAGCAGAAGAAGTTGAACACTTAGAGCTTGAAAAGCTGTAAATAGGAAAAAAGAAAGGAGTGCTAAGCCTTTTTATAACATCAACCAGTAAGTCTTTGTAATTATAGAACTAATCTTAGCAGCCAGCTTTCTTAAATGGTTATATCCCATATTAGGTTAGTCTCTGCATGTGACATGCTTATTTTCAAATTCCACAGCAAATAAAATAAATCGGTCCCCCACACACTTATTTGAATTGCTTATAACGAATAGTATACAAATCTTCTTTAACTTGGTTACTAAAAATGTTGTTGAATATATGACTCTTGCTTTCTAATTTAGGACGACATTTATATTTTGCAGGACAAAAATGTTAATGCCTATACATGTGACTCTACAATCATAGCAGACATGAATAACCAAAATTTTTAAGATCGAATGATCAAGTAAGATTTCCCTCAAAAGTATTATCTAACAGAATTTTACATGAATTTTAAGATTATAAATAATTTAGCGAATGTATATAGCCTATTTCTGCTGAAAAAAATATACTATATTAATTCTTGAATGTTTGGGATTAATGTGGTTTATATTGTTAGAAAAACTGGGAAAGCAATATAACACAAAATAATACTCAAATCTTCCAAAGAAGAGTTAGCCTAGAGTACATGTAAATACACTAATCATGTCTACACTTCACATATTCCAAAGTACATAGATGATATCTTTAAATATTGTATCTTTCAATGTACATCAATGTGTCCATACTCTAATATGTGTACTAACTTAATATTCTAGTTCATGAACTATTGTTTTTTAACCGTAAGATATAGAGCCTTTTTATAAGCACTGAGATCATAACTTCAACCAGTTGGTCTTTGTAATAGAACTAAACTTAGCAGTCAGCTTATATTAAATGGTATCCCATACTAGGTTAGTCGATGCATGTGATATGCTTATTATCAAATTCCACAGCCATTTAATTAAATTGGTCCCCACATTCTTAATATTTGAACTGCTTATATATAAATTATTGCACAAATCTTCTTTAACACACGGTTACTAGAAATGGATTTGACTGTGTCCCTTGCTTTCTAATTTTGGAGCACATTTACGTTTTGCAGGACAAAGATATTAATGCATGTAATATGCTTCTCCCTGCCATCAGAATATAGAGATAAATGATGAAAATATTAAAGAATTGATCAAGTAAGATTTCCCTCAAAAGTATTATATAATCTAATCTTTAAGGTCTGCATACATACTACCTGTTAGGTGTTTGCCATAACTTTTTTATCATATTTGATTTTCCTATTTGTTGAAGGAAAGGGCAATATAATTACCTTAATATGGTTTTCCTTTTTGTAGAAGGAAATTATAATTCTCCTATACTTGGCTAGTCTTTTTTCTTGTAGGAAAAGGTTTGGACTTCTATAAATTGATGATCATTCCTTCTCATTCAGCAGCATCCACAATGTAGCCATATGGGGTTTGAGAATCGTGTTTAGGGGGAGAACTTTACGGGACAAGTGTTAGTGTGTCACTTGTGTTTGCCTCTTCGTGAGGTTGTTCTCTCAATATTTTGTACTCTCTTTTTATATAGTGGATTGCTCATCTCTGCCGTAGATGTAGGTCAGCTGACCGAACCACGTTATATGTTTGCGTCTCTTTTGATATATTTCTCTTGTGTTGTATGATTTATCGTCGTTCAAGGTTTGCTTTGCTAGCTTCCGCATGACACCTGATTTTTCGGTCCTAACATTACCCTCCTCAGACCTCACTAGTGGAATTTTACTGGATCGTTATTGTTGTTGTTTTTGTTGTTACATGAATTTCAAGGTTGAAAATTTAGTGAAAGATATACTATTTTGTGATTATCTTATTACAATAAATGTATAATCATGTAATTCGTTAATGATGGATTGGCAGTCTATGATTCTTCTTAAGGATGTTCTTCTTGTATCCATATATAGTTATGCCTATGTGACTTTTTCTTGCTAACATTGAAGAAAGATTTATGTTTTAAAGGACAAAGAAATTTCTGCCCATGCATGTGACTCTGTTTCTCTCTACATCAAAATAGAAAGGAATTATGATACACTTCTTTAATTTCAAATTTCCATCAAAATAATCTGCCTCGACGTTCTCCTGTGATGAATATAAAATTTAATCCATCCCCTACTTTAAGACAAAACTTCTAGCAGAGCAAAAAGCATGCAAATTAATATGTAGATGATATTGACCTGCTTTTAAGTTTTACTTATCACTTTTGCCTTATGTGACCCTTTCTTTCTGCTTTTTTTAGCAGATTTATGTTTTGCAGAGTAGTATAACCTTTTTTATGCATACAGATCACCGCTTAATTGGTTGAATTAAGATTAATTCATTTTAGTGATGATTTTTGTTAGCAGAAATCTCCGGAAACCTTTGAAGTTTAACCATATGAATAATTTACTGAACATCTTGCTTATGAACTTTTCACATTTAATTGTAACAGCCCATATCATGAATGTGCCAAGAGTATACAACACGAGCTTGGCGACCACGTCACCATCCAGAGGCTTAGCACAAATTTGAATCTTATAGGTTTCAAATTCTAGTCCATTTAAGTTATGGGAATTTAAATTAACAATTAAGACAAATATAGGGCTTGGGCAAAAGTTAATGGGTTGCGTCGCCCGCAAGACCTATGTTAGCTCCTGTCACCACCAATCTTTATTCATCAAAGTTTGACGCAGTCAATCGGTTTTTACTATATATTTCGATAGCCAATAATTATGGGCCATGCTGCGTTTCATAAGATTTGCCTAATCTCCTACTTTTAGCAACTTAGGCATTAATTATTCATTGATTGTCACACCTCCTTTTTCCGAGGGAATGTGGAGTTTTTCTAATTAAAATGGCATTAATCGAAATGAAATATTTATTTTATTCTGTCACGACCCAATTTAGGATCATGACCGGCGCTTAGGAGCAAGTGCTCCCTAGTAAGCCTCATCGATAATTTACAGAAAATCGGGCAAAATTTCCCTTGTTTAGGGACTATCCAAAAATAAACCTATCTTCGAAATCAACAACACAACCAATCTATATCGACCAAACAAACTATAATTGTAACGACTCGACCGGTCATTTTGAGCTTTTACACTTTGATCGTCAGCTCTCGGGCATGGTTTGCCCCGTGTGGTGTATTATGGCTTTTGTAAATCGTTGGATTTGGTTTCATGCTAATCAGAATGAATTTGGAAGAATAGTTCTCAATTTAAAGCTTAAAATTTGAAAGTTTTGACCAAAATTTGACTTGTTTGTAAATGATCTCGGATTAGAATTTCTATGATTTGGTTAGCTCCGTTAGTTGATTTGGGACTTAGGAGCGTGATCGAAATACCTTTTGGAGGCCCGTGAAAGGTTTAGGCTTGAATTGGCGAAATGGAGATTTCGGTGTTTTCCGGTTGATAGGTGAGATCTTGATATAGAGGTCGGAATGAAATTCTGGAAGTTGCAGTAGTTTCGTTATGTCATTTGGGATGTGTGTGCAAAATTTCAGGTCATTCGGGCGTGATTTGGTTGGATTTTTTATCGAAAGCGTAATTTGGAAGATTTTAGAAAGTTTGGCTTGAATCCGATGTGTTTTGGGTGATTTAATGTTATTCTAGATGTTTTGATGATTGGAACAAGTTTGAATAATGTATTGGGATATGTTTGTGCTTTTGGTTGAGGTCTCCGGGGCCTCGGGATGGTTTCGGGTGGTTAACGGAGAAGTTGAGATGTTATTGAAGCTGCTGAAAATTTGTTGCTTATGGTATTTCCGGTGAAACGCCGCATATGCGGGAGACGAGTCGCAAAAGCGGAAAGTGTTGAGGGAGTTAGGAACCGCAGAAGCGGTGAGATGGACCGCATCTGCGATGTCGTAGATGCGGATGAGGGATCACAGAAGCGAAAAAATAGTGAGTTAAGTGATTTCCGCAGAAGCAGAGAATTTAACCGCAAAATCGGTACCGTAGATGCGGTTGAAGTGTCGTAGATGCGGAAAGGCCTGGGCAGAACATATAAGTTATTTCATTCACGATTTTGAGCTATTTTTCACCATTTCTACTTTGGCTTGGGAGCTTTTTGGCCAATTTGAGAGAGGGAATTCAAGGAGACTTCATTGAGGTAAGGATTTTGGACCTAAAACTCGTTCCTATGCTATTATTTCATGGATTATAGCTAGAATCATGGAAATTAAGGGTGAAAATTGGGGAAACTATGGCTTGGGAAGTTAGGCCTTTGATTGAGGATTTGGTGGACCATTTGAGGTCGGATTTCTGAACTTTTGATATGTATGAACTCGTGGGGAGATAAGGAACCTATTGATGTAAAAATTATTGAATTCCGAGACGTGGGCCCTGGGGCCGGGTTTTGGTAATTTCGGGATTTGTGCCATTTATTGATTGTTTTCGCTTGGGCTTCGATCCCTTAGCATATTTTGATTTCCTCGTTCTGATTTTGGTTAGATTCGACGCGTGTGGAAGCCGATTCGAGGGATAAAGGAATCGCGAGCTAGAGATTTAGTCGGTTCGAGGTAAGTAATAATTGTAAATGATGTTCTGAGGGTTAGAAACCTCGGATTGCACATCAAGGTGCTATATTGAGGTGAGACACACGCTTGATGACGAGCGTGTGGTCGTGCACTATTGAGGACTGTAACTTGGTCCATCCCGATTGATGATTTTATCGCGTATTTGATTGAAAACTATTTGCTATCATCATTATTTGGGTTGAATGCCATAATTGGGCCATTTGAACCCTTCGGGGATTTTTATTGATATTTCCTCACCGTTTTGACTTTTAACTTGAACTCAGTCATGTTATTTTTCACTGTTTTCAAAACTCAGCAAAGTTTACTTTGCTTTAAAAACTTGAAATGATATCTCAAATAACATTTTGGGCTGAGCATCATGTTTTACTGTTGCCCGAATGGCTTATGTGATTTTTGACTGAGTAAGGCTGAGGGCATGTGTTGTGAGGATATCTTTTGGGTCGGGCTGCGCGCCGCAGCAGTGATACACTGATCTGATTATGAAGCCGAGGGCCTGATATATGTACGCCATGAGGTGGCTTGTTGATATTAATATGAGGTCGAGATCCTGTTTATGATGCCACGAGGTGGCTTGATATTGCACTTGGGCCGTAATGGGCCCCTCCCGGAGTCTGCACACCCCTAGTGAGCATGGGTACCCATTATGATGTGAGATATAGGCCGAGGGGCTGGTACTGTTCTATGTGATTGCCTGAGTGTAAGCACGTGATTTTTGCCCAATATGAGAATTACTCCCAAAAAATTCAAAAATAAAATGATTTTTCTTTGGTGTGCAATTTTGTGATATTTTGTGATATTTTGAATAATTATTTGTATTTGTCTGTGCATGTTTATTTGCTAAATTAATAAAAAATACAAAAATATGTCGCATTTTGCATGTAGGATTTAATTCTACAATTGTTAGTAATTAAATTTGTTTTACAAAAATTAAAAATTACAAAAATAGGCATTGTTTGCATTTTTGGCATTTAATGTCCAAATATACAATTTTATGCTTAATTATTACTTAATTGTGCGTTAATTGTTATTGGGAGTTAATTTGCGCTTTTATAACTTAATTTAGTTCTTAATAATAAGTTAAGTATTTTTATAATTTAGTTTTAGAGAAATAAAAGAAGAAAAGAGAGCAAAAATATAAGGAAAGTCGGAATTGGGCCTCTTCTTCGATTTCAAGCCACAGGCCCAAAAAATGGCCCAATCTTCCCTACGACCCAGTCCATTTCGAATTGGGTCGACCCAGTCCATAACCCAACATCCCTATTATCTTACAAACAACACAAAACAAAACAAAAACAAAACCCAAAAACCCTAAAAATGACCTAAGTCATCCGCCCCCCCTATCTTCTTCTTCTTCCTCAAGCTTCCTCAAGCACACATCAATGGCTGCCCCTCCATCCTCCTCACCCTCATTGCACACACACAGTGCACGCAGCAGCCGTTCATGGCTGCTACGACCCCGTTGCCTCCGTCTCCTTCAAACCAAGCGATGACCCCTTCGCCGAACACCTTCGTTATTTCTTCTTCTTCGTCCAGCATCCATCGCCTCCTCCACCTCCCCAGCTGCTCAAGCTTTACCTTCTCCATGGCAGCATCATCACCACCGACACTGCTTCATCTCCTCCTCCAAAAAAGAGAGGAGTCCGCCATGGCTACTGTTGCCGTGTCCAGCTGCTCCAAATAGTGTTGATGCATCTCCATTCGCAGCTTGTTTCAGCTGCGTCCAGCTGTTGATTTTTGTTCGTTGTCCGTCGACCAGCTGCGTCTCCTTCAAAAGAATGCTTAAAACAGTCCATCGTCGAAACAACCTGCCTGCTTCCTCCGTCGACGAACTGTTGCTGCTCGTCGCGGCAGTAGCTGCGGGCTGCTTCTACTTCTTCTTCGTCTTCGTCGTCCTTCGTTCGAGCTTTGGTCGAGGCTCGGACAGATTTGTTTACAATCGAAGTTCGCCGTTGACTCATCTCCGGTTAGTTGTTTTTGAGTTTTATTTTGTCCTTATTTCGTTTTTATATTTTTCGAAGTAAAAGTCGATAAATGTTCGATCCTTGCTTTGTTCATGTCTATCATTTGAAATAATTTTCTAGTTTGTTCATGTGGTTTGTTGATTTTAATTTTCAGATTCAAATGGTAAATTAATTAATTTGTTTTCATGTTTATTTCATGTTTGTTTTATTGTTTAGGTAAGAATTTGTTAGTTTGATGTTTGTTAGATTCAAACTGAAATTTAATTGATTATTTCTTCAATCTGTTTCATGTTGTTATATATTTTCCAGAAATTATTAATGTTGGTTTAATCGTTTAAATCCATCATGTTTATTGTTTAAAATAGATTTAATTCATGTTCATACTATGTTTGATTGTTCTTGAATCCGAAATTTGTATAGCTTGATTCTTGTTTATCATTTATGATTATTTCTTGAATTTGTCTCATAATCTTGTTTAAGTTTAATATAGGAATTGTTTGTTGTAATGTTGTTAGAGTAGTTGATTTTAAGTTCAATATTATTGAATTTAGAAATCTAAATATACTTGTTTGTTGTTGTTGTTGAATCCGAAAATAGGATTGTTTGTTGCTAAAATATTGTTCAATCAAATTTTAGTTGTTCTTTGTTGTTCAATTTGTGTTCATGTGATTTGTTGTTGAAATGTTGTTGAAATCATGTTCATGTGATTTGTTGTTGAAATGTTGAAGAAATCATGTTCATGAAATTTGTTGTTTGAACATTGTTAGAAATTAATCATATTGTCTATATTTTGGTTAAGTTTGATTAATTGATGTGTTATAGCTGATGAGTAGTTTGGTAATTTGCAGTACGTTCAGGGGTAGTTTGGTAATTTCAGTAAGGTCGGAGGGGTAGTTTAGGAATTGTACATTTTGTAATTGTTTATATGAAGCATGGGGGACAAAATGTAATGGGGTGGGTTGTGATATAGTTGTTTAATATAAAGGGGGGACAAGACAAAATTTAGTGGGGGGAATCTTGTATTTATTTATGTTAGGCATGGGGGACAAAATATAATGGGGTGGTGTGATATATTTATTTAATGTAATGGGGATGAGTGAGAAGATAATGGGTTGGGTAGAGAAAAAGTATTGATTTTAATTAATTGAAAGATTTATGGGATGAGTTATATATAAGAAGTCTTGAAATCAGAATAGATAGACAGAAGAAGAAAATACACATACAGAGAAAAACGAGGGAGAAGAACAAAAAAGAAAATAAGAGAGAGAAAAAAGGGCTGAACATTTAAGAGAGAGAAAATTCCGAAAAATATTTAAACTTTCAAAATAAAAAAAAAACTAAAAAAAAATCTTCTGCTTTCTTTCATTGTTTGAAATCAGAATTAATTGTTGTTTCATCAAAGCTTGAAGCTTTTGTTTTTTTGGGATTACTGCTCCACTGGTTTGCAAACTCTGTTCCTGGGTTGTTACTGCTGTTGGACTGTTGTTGTTGTGCTGTATTATTATTACTGCTGCTGATTCTCATCTTCCTTTGTTTCCAATACCAGGTACACGACTGTAATACTAGCTATTGAAAAGCTAATAATGTGGAAGCATGAATACATATGAAGAATGAAATTTTGAAGTTTTAATATCATTTTTATTTCTTTTTATCGATTGTATTTAAACTATTTCATGTATTACTGAATAATAATTGAAATAAGAAAAAATAACATAAGTTAGTCTTTAATGAATCGGTTTGGCAAAACGGGTTAATTCACTAGTTATGAAGGTTTCAAAATTATCAACAGTAGGTTAATCATGAATAAGTAGCTAAATTTAGTTAAGGCATGAATTTGAATTAATTTTCGAAAATTAGGCATTAAGGCATTTGAGTTCAGGCAAGATTAGAAACTTCGTTTAAGTCTAAAAGACTTTCTAAAAAAATTTAGTAATTATGGTTAAAATCTAGTTTCAAATGGTTGTGAATAATTAATCTCAATAGTTTTTTTTTATAACAATGCTGAGTTTTAATCTAGCTGTATTTGATTCGTTTGAATATTAGTTGTCAAATTTTTATTTTATTTATAATTTCGAATTTTTAAATAAAATTCCTTTTCATCAATATTTGTATTAATCTAGCAATTAGTATGTCATGCTTTCTTAAATAAATAAAATAAAAGCTAGTGATTAATTAGGATTTTCTTTCTTTATTTTAGAGACTAATTTTCATAGGAAAATGTAGTCGCTTTAAGATTTGTCCATTTAAAATAAATGAGATGAGCCTCGCTTAATAAAATGTATAGATTGCGGGGCCCTCAATAAATGTACATTTAATTGCTTAGAATTCGGGAGGAGCCGTTTAGCAAATTTCTCGGCCCTAGCCAAAATAATGATACGCTAGTCGCTTTAGGCGCGTATTTAATAATATTATCTTCTTAAACTCGGGTGCGTATTTCATGCAACCCAAATCCAAATCCCAAAATATTGAATAAAAATGTGTTCCGGATTGCGGGAGCATTTCATGTGACGTGATCCAAAGACATGTTTTAAACAATGTTCACATTCTTGTAAAAATAATAATAACAATAATAAAAGTGGTAAAAAGATAAAATTTGCACATGAGCTCATAATTGTATAAAAATCAGATATTTAAGCCAAATATGACAGTTGAGCGACCGTGCTAGAACCACAGAACTCGGGAATGCCTAACACCTTCTCCCGGGTTAACAGAATTCCTTATCCAGATTTCTGGTTCGCGGACTGTAATACAGAGTCATTCTTTTCCTCGATTCGGGATTAAATTGGTGACTTGGGACACCCTAAATCTCCTAAGTGGCGACTCTGAAATAAATAAATAAATCCTGTTTCGATTGTCCTTTAATTGGAAAAAACTCCCTGTACCCCCGCGGGGGCGGAAAAAGGAGGTGTGACAGCTCTGGCTACTCTGCTGGGGAATTTTCTATCCAGAACCACTGGTTCAGGGTTAGAAATTCGAGCTTAGATAAATTGTCATATTTGGCTTTATCTGATTTTTACATGTTTGAGCCTAATGTGCTAAATGCTGCTTTTACCGCTTTGATATTATTTGACCGTATATATAAATTGTGCCGAACCCTTCTCTCTTCACCTCCGGGGATGTGCTTACTGGTTGAGACTCCCTATTCTGTTAGTGTCATACCCTGAAATAAAAAAAGAGGCTCGGACAAGTTACGAAGCCGGATGGCCTTTTGGTTCCCGGTAAGTTGCCCCCTCCTCTACTTGAGTTGTCCGCTCGGGTACACAGTCTAGAACACCGACTCAGGTTTTGAACATAGAATAACATGACTTCATGCCAGATCCCTAGTAGGAACGATTATTTGCATCATGTTGCATTTGACTTAGGGGACTCAACACAGGGGTTGGGTCCGTCTAGGACTAGCAACCTGAAATGAAAAAGACCATCTTGATGCATCTTATGTGCTACATGTTACATTCCTTCAAAGGTAAAAGGGTCATTTGGCGGACCAATGGTAATTGATAGTGAATGAAAAGGAAAAAAGGAAAAAGAGAGGGTGAAGTGCGAAGATAAAGCAAATAGGGCCCGGTTATGTTTTGTTACATTTTATTTAAAAAAAATGAATTCAAAAAAAAAATTCTGCACTTTTTATCATTTTTGAAAAATCAAAAATAAAAAAAAAGGGAAAAAGAAAATGCAAAAGATTTTACATGTTTCATCACCTTTTAAGAAAAAGCAAAAGAAAAAAAGAAAAAAAGATATGTTTTTTCTGAATTAATTATTTTTTTTTATTTTTATTCTCACCCGTATTAAAACAGCTCGAACTACGCAGGTTTGATTCTCACCGGATGTACGTAGGCAACCCTCATCGGGTCCAACCCCACATTTTTGCTAAAATAGCCAAAAACAAATAAATAATAATAAAAAAGAAAAAAAAACATGTCAAAATTTTAATTCCGTCACAAATAAGTCGGGTGATGTTGTTTTGTCAAAAATAGTCGTATGTTCCCGAAAGGGACGCCGGAAGGCTGACTTTGCATAAACAGCCACTTTTTGGGTCATGTTTAAGATGTGGTCCACTTGACCCCCACAGCCTTAAAAATCTTCGTCCCCGAGACGTTGAAAGGCCGTGCTTGCAATGTTGAGTTTTCTATTTTTGAAAAATGATAAAAAGAGTTATAAATAAGTCAGGGTGATGCTGTTTTTGACAAAAATAGCCGAATGTTCCCGAAAGGGACGATGGAAGGCTGACTTTGCATAAACAGCCACCTTTTGGGTCATGTTTAGGATTTCGGTTCAGTTGACCCACACAGCCTTAAAAATCTTCGTTCCCGAGGCGCTGAAGGGTCGTGTTTGCAACACCAGGTTTTTATTGTAATTTTAAAAAAAACAAAGAGTCAGCGGTCAGGTGAATACCGTTCGGATTTTTAGTCAAAATAAGCCGATCCAGCTTCGGCTGCGTCTTAAACCGTTCTTGCCGAAATAGCTTTAGAGTATCTTTCAGTTGTCGAAAGGCTATTTTTGTAAAAGAATGGACAAGTTTGTAAAGTGTCATAAAATAATCCTCTCCGGCCTCAAAATTTGGAAGGGGCCACATTTGCAAAAATAACCGTTCGGTTGCATTTGTCTAACGGAGAAAGGAAGATGGCCATTTGTTTTGGAGTTTGTAAATCTTTTGATTAGAATATGTGGGTTGTTTGATTTTCGAGTTTGTAGGTTATCTTGAAACCTTTGAAACCCAGCTTATTTTAATATGAAAATTGTGAAAAACAAATGTTTATTATTTTTTATCTTTTATTGGTCCGAACTACGCAAGGTCTGATTCATGCGGGGTCATGATACGTACGCAATCTCCATAAGATTCGACCACAACAAAAAATGAAAAAAAAAATGAAAAAAAAGAAAACAAAATGAAAAAAATCAAAAAAAAAAGAAAAGGAAAAGATGTTGTTAATAATGAGGACCGACTGAGTCCATTCTAACCTGTTTTGCTTTGAATCACAAAGAAAGTTAGGTGGTTGGTTTGTGGTAAGCCGGAAATACAAGACCCAGAAGCACACTTTGCGGGGATCAGGCCTGATAACAGAAGCACTCGAATCCTATTGGGACGTGTTGACTAAGGTTGGTTATATTGAAGTTGGCAATGGTCTGGACAATACTGATGCGAAGCTTAGTGGCTAAGATGCCAGTTTTGATAAAGCGGGAGCACGCTCCGTTTCCTTGGTTAGCAAGAGAGAAGCTTTTGGTGGCTTATTTTGTTGTCATTTCTGTTGTCCCGATTATTCTTAAGGTTGTAATCCAGATATTGTCTTGTGTCAAACCTTCTTATCTTTCCATTTCGTCATAGTGGTCTGTTTAAGTTTTGTCCAGTTTGTTTTGTTTGTCTTGTTATTCAAACCATTTCACCGGGAATCTAATGCAAAATCCGGTCTTTTATTATTCCCAGTTTTCTTTTGTTTAGTCCTTTTATCGTTTTTATTCAACACCGATTCTAGTGACATGACATGCGCACACAGTTTGGGCCTAGTCTTTAAAGTTAATCATAAAACCCCGGAAAGATGATCAGAACGTTTAAAGGAAATAAAAATGGTTTGAGATCATTTGAAGCCCAAACCATGAGAAATTGGGGCAAGTAAATGAGAGTGTTGTCCAATGATGTTATGTGTGGATATGGTTCTCTGGTGCAATCAAAAGATGTTGTCAATGTTTTTGGCGGTTTGTTTAATTGTGTTGTTTGTACTTGGCGTGTTTTGGAGATTGGAATGACGAAGGCATTTTGTTCTACTATCCAAACACTTTATCCTTCGTTAGCCTTTTGAGCCTTATTTATTTTCTTTCATACCCCTCATTCGGAATCAATAGCAACGACTAGAAAATACGAGCCGGGAAGGTAAAGAAGAAAAATAAAAAAAAAAGTAAAAAAAAGAAAGTAAAGAAAAAAAAACAACAAAAAGAAAGGAGAAATGAAAAAATGAATGATAAAAAACAAAAGAAAGTCAAATGAAAAAAAAGAGGAATTGGGAACTACGTTTGACCTGATTCCTCAAAGAGGATACGTAGGCGCTTCACGGCTCGGTCATAGGGTGCATAATGGCCACAATGGTCATAGTGTACATGGTGTAATAAAAATAATAAAAAATAAGTAAATAACCCCCAAGCAAGAAACTGGGTCAAGGGTTGCCCTTGTGGTAAGCAAAATTGGTTCCGAAGGTTGTAATTTTAAAACCCCAAATTTATTTTGTTTTTGAGCCTTTAATACCCTTTTTTTCTAGCCTGTCCAAAAACCCACATTACGGTCCAAAGAAAGACCTTCTGACCAGTCTGCAAAAGATGCCAAGTCAGACAAATGAGAGTCTTACCGGCGAACATAAAATTCTGTTCCATAGCAGAAAGGACTCTAATCTCCAGCAGAGAGAGTCATACCGGCAACACTCCAAATCCCCAGCTGGAAAGTGATACAAATGAGAGAGTCTTATCGGTGAAAATCTTCGCGGACACCATAAGGCGATGAAAGCTGAGAGAAAAACCAAAATGAGAGAGACTTGATAGTGAAAACCCTTCGGGCATTACAAGTCGAATAAGATTGAGAATCAGATGGGGAATTGCCAATTGAAGGTCTTGAAAGACGATTAACGACGGAGGATAGGCCACATATGCATGTCATGACCATTAGAGTTGGTGTCTGCGTTTGATAGGTTTTTATTTATAGTTTCTTTTGTTATAGAGTCATCTTTTTCATTTGTCTTTTATTCTGTTCCCTTTTATCTTTTCCTTTCACCGAAAATTCCCCAGTAGAGTCTGTTTGGTTAGAACCAGCGGGAAATGATTTCAAAATAGGCCATCATCTATCCAATCATGCAAGATGAGATCTGACTAGTACATCCAAATGGTATAGTCAGCAAGGAACAAGCGCGAGGCCAGTGTCAAAAAAAAATATATCCCCAGCAAAAGGGAATTGACAAAAGGATTGACGAGTGTCAAAAGGGATATCCTTGCCAAAACCAAGGTTATAAACCTCAAGGCCAAGGCCCATGAACAAAGCAAGGAAAGCAGTGAGCATGATTTGGGGAAATTCATACGAGACTAAAAGGTCGGGGAAATGCCAGTTTCCGAACTATGCCACAAAAGAAGAGGGATATCCTCAGCAGAAAGGGATTATCCCCAGCAAATAATATCATCCCCAACAAGTTGTGGAACACACAGCAAGGAAGGAGAAAGGGAAAACCATCCCAGTAGGAGTATCACAACCAACCACCATGTTTTAAAACTAACAAATTTTGTTTGATTTGAAACAGGTAAAGGAAATGGCATTGATGCCAAAAATGCATGCCACAAGGGATATCATCAAACTGGGGCAGAAAATTTTCCTTCCATTTAGAAAATTTTCTGGAAGTCAGGTACCCATTTGGGAAAAAATAAAGATAACAAGGGAAGTGATCTCTGAACCAGTGTTGCCCCCAACGTAATAAGTTTCAATGGAGGAAGTTGTTCCCCAGCAGACAGAACAAAGGGATGAAGCTTGTGCTCAGAAAAGCAAAAGGCCAGTATCATTCCCAACAGCCTTTCGAAGAGTGAAGCACTAGTTCTGAAAGAATCAGAATCCCCCAGCAGTGTTATCCTCGACAGCGTTATCCCCAGCTGATAACATTCTATCCCCCCAACAGGTAAGTAAATAATTCCCCAACAGTGTTATCCCCAGCAGTTTCGAGGAGTCCAACACAAGTTTGGTGAAAATCGGTATCCTCAGCGGTTCCTTTCGGGGAAAGGCAAAACGAGTCTCAAGGGAGTTAATCTTCGAAGGAAGAAGCTATGCATAAAACAAAAACACAAAAAAAGAATAAAAAAGAATTAAAAAAAAAAGAAAAAAAGAGAAAAAAAGGAAGCAGTTTGCAGAGGAATGAAACATCCTACTTAAAAGGGAGTAATTTTGGAAGGAGTAAGATAACATATTTACTTAGCAGAGTTATCCTCAGCAGTGTTATCCCCAGCGGATCATCGAGATGTAGAAGCATCCTCGACAGAGTTTCGGGCAACCCAGAGTGGGTAAGGAAGAAAAGGAAAAGTCATCCCCATCAAAATAATCCCCAGCAGTTTCGAGGGAAGACAACACAGGTAAGTATATAATTCAGGAAGAAGGAAATGGTTCACGCATAGGAAACGCACTTCCTAAGTGAAGATTTCATTAATAGGAGAGGCATTTCCTCCTAAATTTGTTTTACCCATAGGAGATGCATTTTCTCCTAAGTTTGTTTTCATTAATAGGAGAGGCATTTCCTCCTAAGTTTGTTTTACCCATAGGAGATGCATTTCCTCCTAAGTTTGTTTTGCCCATAGGAGAGGCATTTCCTCCTAAGTTTAGTTTCACCCATAGGAGAGGCATTTCCTCCTAAGTTTAGTTTTTACCCATAGGAGAGGCATTTCCTCCTAAGTTTAGTTTCACCCATAGGAGAGGCATTTCCTCCTAAGTTTAGTTTTTACCCATAGGAGAGGCATTTCCTCCTAAGTTTAGTTCACCCATAGGAGATGCATTTCCTCCTAAGTTGTTGTTGAACCAATAGGAGAGGCATTTCCTCCTAAGTTTAGTTTCACCCATAGGAGATGCATTTCCTCCTAAGTTTGTTTTTACCCATAGGAGAGGCATTTCCTCCTAAGTTGTTGTTGAAAGTCAGGAGTCCGCCTGGAGAATAGAGACATTCAATTTTAAATTTATCAATCAGGAGTCCGCCTGGAGAATAAAGACATTCAATTTCAAATTTAGCAATTAGGAGTCCTCCTGGAGAACAGAGACATACTTTTCAAGTTTAACGTCAGGAGTCCGCCTGAAGAACGGAGACATACAGTTTAAATTTTAAAAGTCAGGAATCCGCCTGGAGAATAGAGACATTCAATTTCAAATTTAGCAATCAGGAGTCCGCCTGGAGAACAGAGACATACTTTTCAAGTTTGACGTCAGGAGTCCGCCTGAAGAACGGAGACATACAGTTTAAATGTTAAAAGTCAGGAATCCGCCTGGAGAATAGAGACATTCAATTTCAAATTTAGCAATCAGGAGTCCGCCTGGAGAACAGAGACATACTTTTCAAGTTTGACGTCAGGAGTCCGCCTGAAGAACGGAGACATACAGTTTAAATTTTAAAAGTCAGGAATCCGCCTGGAGAATAGAGACATTCAATTTCAAATTTAGCAATCAGGAGTCCGCCTGGAGAACAGAGACATACTTTTCAAGTTTGACGTCAGGAGTCCGCCTGAAGAACAGAGACATACAGTTTAAATTTCAAAAATCAGGAGTCCGCCTGGAGAATAGAGACATTCAATTTCAAATTTAGCAATCAGGAGTCCGCCTGGAGAACAGAGACATACTTTTCAAGTTTGACGTCAGGAGTCCGCCTGAAGAACGGAGACATACAGTTTAAATTTCAAAAATCAGGAGTCCGCCTGGAGAATAGAGACATTCAATTTCAAATTTAGCAATCAGGAGTCCGCCTGGAGAACAGAGACATACTTTTCAAGTTTGATGTCAGGAGTCCGCCTGAAGAACAGAGACACATAGTTTAAATTTTAAAAATCAGGAGTCCGCCTGGAGAACAGAGACATACTTTTCAAGTTTGACGTCAGGAGTCCGCCTGAAGAACGGAGACATACAGTTTAAATTTCAAAAATCAGGAGTCCGCCTGGAGAATAGAGACATTCAATTTCAAATTTAGCAATCAGGAGTCCGCCTAGAGAACAGAGACATACTTTTCAAGTTTGATGTCATGAGTCCGCCTGAAGAACAGAGACACACAGTTTAAATTTTAAAAATCAGGATTCCGCCTGGAGAACAGAGACATACTTTTCAAGTTTGACGTCAGGAGTCCGCCTGAAGAACTGAGACATACAGTTTAAATTTTAAAAGTAAGGAATCCGCCTGGAGAATAGAGACATTCAATTTCAAATTTAGCAATCAGGAGTCCGCCTGGAGAACAGAGACATACTTTTCAGGTGTTGAAGTTGGGAGCCCGCCCATAGAACAGGACCATACATTTCAGTCTTTATATTTCGAGCATTGAAGCTGGGAGCCCTCCCAGATAACAGAGGCATACATTTCAGTCTTTATATTTCGAGCATTGAAGTTGGGAGCCCGCCCAGATAACAGAGGCATACATTTCAGTCTTTACATTTCAAGCGTTGAAGTTGGGAGCCCGGTCAGATAACAGAGGCATACATTTCAGTCTTTAATTTTCAAGTATTGAAGTTGGAAGCCCGCCCATACAACAGAGGCATACATTTCAAGATCAAGGCAGAGGACAATATAACAAAGGGTTACAATAGGAATCCCCAGCAGGAAACAATAAAAATCCCCAGCACCGGAAAACAGAAGGTTGCAACAAGAGGTCATAGTACAAACTCAAGCGCATATGTCAAAAGGAAGAAAAGCATCGGAAGAAAAGCACCGGAAGAAATGCAAGCAGACAAGAAAGCAAGGCAACAAGAACAAATTGCAGTCTAGCCTAGCTTCTTGTTTTCTTTTAAGCACGGTGTAACAAGGAGATCGGTAAGCAGTGGTAATAGCATGCAACAACAGTAACATTGCAGTCCCACGGTAGTCCCAGCTACCAAAACTTCCCGAACTACATTGACCTGATTCCTGTTTAGCCCAGGATATGTAGGAAACCTTTGAAGCAAAGGTTCGGTCAAATCTTTTTCAAAAAAATGCTTCACACGGAGTACTCGGATGGGCAAAAAATTGCACGCTTTATCTTTGCACGAAAACCCTTCGTGTCTTCGGGCAAAGAGGGGCAGCTGTAAGCACGTGATTTTTGCCCAATATGATAATTACTCCCAAAAAATTCAAAAATAAAATGATTTTTCTTTGGTGTGCAATTTTGTGATATTTTGTGATATTTTGAATAATTATTTGTATTTGTCTGTGCATGTTTATTTGCTAAATTAATAAAAAATACAAAAATATGTCGCATTTTGCATGTAGGATTTAATTCTACAATTGTTAGTAATTAAATTTGTTTTACAAAAATTAAAAATTACAAAAATAGGCATCGTTTGCATTTTTAGCATTTAATGTCCAAATATACAATTTTATGCTTAATTATTACTTAATTGTGCGTTAATTGTTATTGGGAGTTAATTTGCGCTTTTATAACTTAATTTAGTTCTTAATAATAAGTTAAGTATTTTTATAATTTAGTTTTAGAGAAATAAAAGAAGAAAAGAGAGCAAAAATATAAGGAAAGTCGGAATTGGGCCTCTTCTTCGATTTCAAGCCACAGGCCCAAAAAATGGCCCAATCTTCCCTACGACCCAGTCCATTTCGAACTGGGTCGTCCCAGTCCATAACCCAACACCCCTATTATCTTACAAACAACACAAAAAAAAACAAAAACAAAACCCAAAAACCCTAAAAATGACCTAAGCTAAACCATCCCCCCCCCCTCCTATCTTCTTCTTCTTCCTCAAGCTTCCTCAAGCACACATCAATGGCTGCCCCTCCATCCTCCTCACCCTCACTGCACACACACAGTGCACGCAGCAGCCGTTCATGGCTGCTACGACCCCGTTGCCTCCGTCTCCTTCAAACCAAGCGATGACCCCTTCGCCGAACACCTTCGTTATTTCTTCTTCTTCGTCCAGCATCCATCGCCTCCTCCACCTCCCCAGCTGCTCAAGCTTTACCTTCTCCATGGCAGCATCATCACCACCGACACTGCTTCATCTCCTCCTCCAAAAAGAGAGGAGTCCGCCATGGCTACTGTTGCCGTGTCCAGCTGCTCCAAATAGTGTTGATGCATCTCCATTCGCAGCTTGTTTCAGCTGCGTCCAGCTGTTGATTTTTGTTCGTTGTCCGTCGACCAGCTGCGTCTCCTTCAAAAGAATGCTTAAAACAGTCCATCGTCGAAACAACATGCCTGCTTCCTCCGTCGACGAACTGCTGCTGCTCGTCGCGGCAGTAGCTGCGGGCTGCTTCTACTTCTTCTTCGTCTTCATCGTCCTTCGTTCGAGCTTTGGTCGAGGCTCGGACAGATTTGTTTACAATCGAAGTTCTTCGTTGACTCATCTCCGGTTAGCTATTTTTGAGTTTTATTTTGTTCTTATTTCGTTTTTATATTTTTCGAAGTAAAAGTCGATAAATGTTCGATCCTTGCTTTGTTCATGTCTATCATTTGAAATAATTTTCTAGTTTGTTCATGTGTTTTATTGATTTTAATTTTCAGATTCAAATGGTAAATTAATTAATTTGTTTTCATGTTTATTTCATGTTTGTTTTATTGTTTAGGTAAGAATTTGTTAGTTTGATGTTTGTTAGATTCAAATTGAAATTTAATTGATTATTTCTTCAATCTGTTTAATGTTGTTATATATTTTCCAGAAATTATTAATGTTGGTTTAATCGTTTAAATCCATCATGTTTGTTGTTTAAAATAGATTTAATTCATGTTCATACTTTGTTTGATTGTTCTTGAATCCGAAATTTGTATAGCTTGATTTCTTGTTTACCATTTGTGATTATTTTTTAAATTTGTCTCATAAAGTTTAATATAGGAATTGTTTGTTATAATGTTGTTAGAGTAGTTGATTTTAAGTTCAATATTATTGAATTTAGAAATCTAAATATACTTGTTTGTTGTTGTTGTTGAATCCGAAAATAGGATTGTTTGTTGCTAAAATATTGTTCAATCAAATTTTAGTTGTTCTTTGTTGTTCAATTTGTGTTCATGTGATTTGTTGTTGAAATGTTGTAGAAATCATGTTCATGTGATTTGTTGTTGAAATGTTGAAGAAATCATGTTCATGAAATTTGTTGTTTGAACATTGTTAGAATTTAATCATATTGTCTATATTTTGGTTAAGTTTGATTAATTGATGTGTTATAGCTGATGGGTAGTTTGGTAATTTGCAGTACGTTCAGGGGTAGTTTGGTAATTTCAGTAAGCTCGGAGGGGTAGTTTAGGAATTATACATTTTGTAATTGTTTATATGAAGCATGAGAGACAAAATGTAATAGGGTGGGTTGTGATATAGTTATTTAATATAAAGGGGGGACAAGACAAAATTTAGTGGGGGGAATCTTGTATTTATTTATGTTAGGCATGGGGGACAAAATATAATGGGGTGGTGTGATATGTTTATTTAATGTAATGGGGATGAGTGAGAAGATAATGGGTTGGGTAGAGAAAAAGTATTGATTTTAATTAATAGAAGATTTATGGGATGAGTTATATATAAGAAGTCTTGAAATCAGAATAGATAGACAAAAGAAGAAAATACACATACAGAGAAAAACGAGGGAGAAGAACAAAAAAGAAAATAAGAGAGAGAAAAAAGGGCTGAACATTTAAGAGAGAGAAAATTCCGAAAAATATTTAAACTTTCAAAATAAAAAAAACTAAAAAAAAATCTTCTGCTTTCTTTCATTGTTTGAAATCAGAATTAATTGTTATTTCATCAAAGCTTGAAGCTTTTGTTTTTTTGGGATTACTGCTCCACTGGTTTGCAAACTCTGTTCCTGGGTTGTTACTGCTGCTGGACTGTTGTTGTTGTGCTGTATTGTTATTATTGCTGCTGATTCTCATCTTCTTTTGTTTCTAATACCAGGTACACGACTGTAATACTAGCTATTGCAAAGCTAATAATGTGGAAGCATGAATACATATGAAGAATGAAATTTTGAAGTTTTAATATCATTTTTATTTCTTTTTATCGATTGTATTTAAACTATTTCATGTATTACTGAATAATAATAGAAATAAGAAAAAAATAACATAAGTTAGTCTTTAATGAATCGGTTTGGCAAAACGGGTTAATTCACTAGTTATGAAGGTTTCAAAATTATCAACAGTAGGTTAATCATGAATAAGTAGCTAAATTTAGTTAAGGCATGAATTTGAATTAATTTTCGAAAATTAGGCATTAAGGCATTTGAGTTCAGGCAAGATTAGAAACTTCGTTTAAGTCTAAAAGACTTTCTAAAAAATTTAGTAATTATGGTTAAAATCTAATTTCAAATGGTTGTGAATAATTAATCTCAATAGTTTTTTTTATATAACAATGCTGAGTTTTAATCTAGCTGTATTTGATTCGTTTGAATATTAGTTGTCAAATTTTTATTTTATTTATAATTTCAAATTTTTAAATAAAATTCCTTTTCATCAATATTTGTATTAATCTAGCAATTAGTATGTCATGCTTTCTTAAATAAATAAAATAAAAGCTAGTAATTAATTAGGATTTTCTTTCTTTATTTTAGAGACTAATTTTCATAGAAAAATGTAGTCGCTTTAAGATTTGTCCATTTAAAATAAATGAGATGAGCCTCGCTTAATAAAATGTATAGATTGCGGGGCCCTCAATAAATGTACATTTAATTGCTTAGAATTCGGGAGGAGCCGTTTAGCAAATTTCTCGGCCCTACCCAAAATAATGATAAGCTAGTCGCTTTAGGCGCGTATTCAATAATATTATCTTCTTAAACTCGGGTGCGTATTTCATGCAACCCAAATCCAAATCCCAAAACATTGAATAAAAATGTGTTCCGGATTGCGGGAGCATTTCATGTGACGTGATCCAAAGACATGTTTTAAACAATGTTCACATTCTTGTAAAATTAATAATAACAATAATAAAAGTGGTAAAAAGATAAAATTTGCACATGAGCTCATAATTGTATAAAAATCAGATATTTAAGCCAAATATGACAGTTGAGCGACCGTGCTAGAACCACGGAACTCAGGAATGCCTAACACCTTCTCCCGGGTTAACAGAATTCCTTATCCAGATTTCTGGTTCGCGGACTGTAATACAGAGTCATTCTTTTCCTCGATTCGGGATTAAATTGGTGACTTGGGACACCCTAAATCTCCTAAGTGGCGACTCTGAAATAAATAAATAAATCCCGTTTCGATTGTCCTTTAATTGGAAAAAACTCCCTGTACCCCCGCTGGGCCAGAAAAAGGAGGTGTGACACTGAGGGGCTGGTATTGTTCTGAGATGTTGCCCGAGGGGCAAATTTGGTGACACTGTGCCCGAGGGCGAACCTTATGTGCATATTTTTCTTAATTGCCTGTCATTTACCTGTTTAATTGTGTATTTGTGCTCGTGGGAAGGATTTCCGTAGTTATCTGCACTAGTTGTTTTGCATTCATTTACGTAACTATTGAAAATGTCATTTTCAAAGAAGTTTAAACTGAGCTAAGATATTTTAAAGAGATTTTTCAGCTTCATTGCTTTCATACTGGTTTTTGAACTGTTTCTATACGGCATGTTGATGCACCTTTCGTGATTTCTTACCATTCAGACTTTAGTTATGATTATTACTCACTATGTTGGAGTACTCACTTTACTTACTGCACCTCGTGTGCAGATTCAGGTATTTCTGAACTCGCTAGCGGGTGTTGGCTGATCGGAGGTAGAGTTATTGGAGTTTAGCAAGGTAATTGCCAGCGTTCGTAGCACTGCTTTTCTCCCTCTTCATTTCATTAGTCTGTATTTTGTACATTGCAGACTTTACATTTGTATTTAGACCCTAGTAGATGCTCGTGACTTGTGACACCCCGATTAAGGATGTGTCGAGTTGTATTTCCACTACTTATTATCATTAAATCATGTTTTAGACTGCTTTTATGTTGTTTAAGTGCTTTGACTAGTGAATTGGGTTTAGTTGGCTGGCTTTGTCTTTATGAGAGGAGCCATCACGACCAGGTTCGGGGTTAGGGTCGTGACAAGTTGGTATCAGAGCCTAGGTTACATAGGTCTCACGAGTCATGAGCAGGTTTAGTAGAGTCTCGCAGATCGGTACGGAGATGTCTGTATTTATCCTCGAGAGGCTGCAAAACCTTTAGGAAAACATCACAATCTTGAATTCTTATCATGCATCCTGATTCAGCTTGAAATGTAACTCTTTGAATTTCTTACATGCGTTCGTGTGCGCGCTTGAGCTCTCAGTATCTGATATGCATCGATGGTTTGTGATTCCCTGATTGAGGGGCAAGATATGGTCTCTGTGAGTTGATGTTGGGCCAGTCTGGAGGACTTGAGGGCAGATTTTTGCCTATAGCTTGAGCACCAAGGTGTTGATTGTGTGAGCAAGTATTTTTGAACTTATACATTTTGTAGTGCCCTATTGGTAGAAGTGATGGCTGAATGGCTATGTAATGAGTATGATGTGACTACGAGATGTATTCATATGATTTGGAAGCGATGGGGAGGGTCTGTTGGAGGATAGAAGAATCATTGGGTGCTTGATTTCCATCTTAATTCGAAGTATAGCCCCGAGTTATGGGTGTGTAAAGAATCTTTTCATGTATTCTAGTTGAGAGTGGAGTAAATTTCATATTGCGGTATGAGTTCAAACTTAGGAGGACTAAGTGACTGCGTGATGTTTATGACAGCGGAAGGTATACAGAAATGTTAGCTCGGGGCGAAGCAGGTGGATTATCTCCTGTGCAGTGTTCTGAATTTTGTGTGATCCTTTATGGTATTTGTTAGAATATCTCATTTACAAGTGAAATATGTGTTGAAATTTGAATTTGGGTCGCTTAAGAGAGTGGGTGTAATTATTGCGAGAGTGAATGGGGGAATTGCAGAAGATTTAAAGTACTAGATGATTTGTGTTTTCATAAAATTACAAAGGATTTGAGTTTAATCTCACTATGGTATTGTGGCAGCAATAGAGTATATGCATTATGAGTTATTGAGTGTGTTTTGATCTATGGCTTCGAGCCAAGTGGGGGAGTCTGATATTGATTGGTTGATTGCACGTCTATGTGTCATATTGGTTGCAGTTTAAGGCATTCGGGTAAATCAGTTATGGTTTGCGGAAATTGAGACCGAGGATGACTCGAGTAAGGAAAATTTTCAATTAAGGTAAGGATATATTATGCTTCGCAGGTGTGTGAGAATAACGAGATGTCTTGAGTCGTTGTTGGTAAAGGATGCTCGGTGCATAGAACGGGAAGTTGCTTGGTGGTAATGGAATGATGTCACATTCTGCGGTGTCAGAGTGCCAATGAGGCACGGGTTGATCGATTCGTTTGATCAGGCTAATTGTAGCTTGAGTAGAGTGGATGACTCTCATGGATGGTTCTAATGGATTCAAGATTTTACATGCAACAATTGGGTATCTCCAAGTTGTATATGTGGCTAAAAACTGAGTTTTATTGGAAGATGTCAAGACTTGTGGTATTTTTTATATTAATTATGGGATTCTATATATCAGTGTCAAGAAGGCGAAGGTAATGGCTTTGGATTCATAGGAAGTCTCTTCAGGGTAAACATTTTGAACGCGGTGCTATGTGGAATGTCTAGAGAGTATTCAGCGGCTTACAGACCATAGGACGGTGTTGTTTTATGCTTGGGTCTCGTGTGGTAAGTCTGGGTTGAGGAATTGTGATATTATAGTAAGAAGGAGTATCAAGTTGAAGGTAAATCAGAAGAGGTCTCGGATGTATGTGATAGCTTGGTAGTAGGCCAGATCGGTATGGTAAGGATATGATTAGTTCATTGGGTGTTTACGAGGTAATGAGTTCTACAGGTATTTTGCGGCGATGCTCTTGGGTTTTAGTGGCCTGCATAGGTTGGTTGAGTTAGGAGGATTCAGTCCTGACAGGCTTGTTTGTGCAAAGGGGAGTCGGAGAGTTCGTGTTGATCTCTACCACGGTTTGAGATGTATATTTTCCGCTGGCGTGAGGAGCTTGGGATGTATAGTGATTTTCTTCTAAATTGGATCAATGGGAAGTTCTTGGCTAGTGGAGTACATAGTTGTTTGTGGCTCGGAAGAGATATGAAGTTCTCACGTTATCCTAGGATGGTATAGCATATGCAGTATGTTGTGGAGGATTGAGATTGCATGTGTAAGGTTCGGTTCAGTTCTGAAAGGAAGGTCATAAAACTCTTAGACAACGGGCAATTTCAGATGATTAAGGAAATGGTATTGCTAATTGGGGAAAATTTGACGAGAGTATATGGTTCAGAAAAAAGCAATGTAATTAAGTTGATGGTATTTCGGTAGTATTGCGGCACTTTCTTGCTAGATCGACTGCTGATATTCGAGTCTGCTTGGTGGCATAGAAGAATTTTAGGGTATCTCTCGTGGAATGATTAGATATTAGAGGTGCGGTATGTATTCGGACGACGGATATTGAGATCAGGTATGGTGATTTGTGTGCGGTATGGAGTTGGAGACTGGGAGTTCTCATGTTCAGACTATGTTGTGGTTGTGGGTCGCGTGTATTGGCACTATTTAGTGACTATTAGGGTTTAGGGACCCGAATGGATCCTCTGTTGCTTGGTATGTTAGATTTCGACGTGATATCGGGTATAGACTGGTTGTCTTAGTGTTGTGTCATTCTAGGATATTACGCTAAGGCTGCGATATTGACTATGATGGGAATGCCACGGATTGAGTGGCGAGGTTGGATGGATTTCATGCTCTAGTAGGGTGGTTTTATATTTCGAAGACCCAGCGGATGGCTGGGAAGGATTGTTTTCCTTTTTGGGCTTTCGTGATGGATGTCAGTGCAGAGGCTTCTACCATTGATTTAGTTCCGGTGGTGAGGGACTTTTCTGATGTGTTTCTTGTGGTCGGGCATGTCACCGGGCAAGGTTGTTGGTTTCGATATTGATTTGATATTGAGCACCATATCGTATGGCACCGACAGAGTTATAGGAGTGGAAGGAGCAGCTTCAGGTTTCCTTGATAAGGAGTTCTTTGGCAGGCCAGTGTGAATGTGTGTTCTAACTTGATTCGACTTGGTTGGCTCCGAATTGTATTGTTGAGGGATGTGTTGATTCGACTGTTATTCAGCTTACATGTAATCTGGGGAGATCTATGAGTTACCTTTCCGTGTTGCGGGGCATCGGGAATTGTTGGTTATCAGCACATGTTGTGCAGTGTTATTGGGGTCTGTCAGTGGAATTCGAGCGGAAGGAGTATTGGATATTGTTTGGCGGGTGGCGCATCAGTTATGTCCTTTCGGGTTGTGTGGTGTTATGTATTTTCTTTACCATGGTTATGATGATTTACTTTGGTTCTAGGCATCAATTGCGCGTGGTTGTCAAGCTCGAGCAGAGTGACTTGAGGTGTTTCATGTGGAGCAGTGTTGGATAGGATCGCGCTTTGCAGTGAAGTTATATGGAGGTATGACCTTGCGGGATAGATTCATGTGTTCTATTTCTATGATGTGAGACGGGTTCTTAGCCTTGCGTTGTGGTGGTACCGGTGAGTTTGCGGTACAACTCATTCATTTGAGTCACTTTTCATGATTTGAGTATATTTGGATTGTTGCTTATTGGTGCGCAAGTTGCGGCTTTAGTCTGTATTGAGGTGCCATGTCACCAGAAAGGTGTTAGATTATATGAGATCGTTGGGATCTTTAATGAATGCAATCGGATTCGGTTTTAGCGTGTTGGAAGGATAATATCGAGGTTCGGCTCAGAAATTTGCTATGGTCTTTTCCAAAAGAGAAGTGGCTTCATGAATGGTTGGTCTGAGAAATGGTTATGGTTTACAATGTGTTTCGTTTATCATTGGCAGTATATGGAGGTGTTGGAATGAGACTTTAGCTGATAAGAGGTTTTTTATCGGTATTCAATTGTTGTAGGCAGCTGTTATGATCAGAAGTTATCGCTACTAGTGTTTGAGTTATGTGGTATATCTTGTAATTGCACCCGAGGTTGCAGGTATGGATTATTACAGTTGGTTCAGGTTTATTCTGAATATAGATGCGAGATTCTGATCTTGTGGATGATTTCGAAAGTGTAAATGTGGTTCTAAGGTTATGGGCTAGGTTGGATTGTGAAATTTCAGTTACATTGTTTTACCGGACCTATATGAGATAGGGTGACATTGGATCACCCTCGGGTATATACATGGTAAGGTTAATCAGTGATTGATTGGCTTTTAGAACAACTTTGGGCACGTTCGCGGACGAACGTATATTTAAGTGGGGGAGGATGTAACGACCCGATCGGTCGTTTTGAGCTTTTACACTTTGATCGTCAGCTCTCGGGCATGACTTACCCCATGTGGTGTATTATGACTTATGTAAATCGTTGGTTTTGGTTTCAAGTTAATCAGAATGAATTTGGAAGAACAGTTCTCAATTTAAAGCTTAAAATTTGAAAGGTTTGACCAAGATTTGACTTGTTTGTATATGATCTCGGATTGGAATTTTTCTAATTTAGTTATCTCCGTTAGGTGATTTGGGACTTAGGAGCATGATCAGAATGCATTTTGGAGGTCCGTGGAAGGTTTAGGCTTGAATTGACGAAATAGAGATTTTGGCGTTTTCCAGCTGATAGGTGAGATCTTGATATAGAGGTCGAAATGAAATTCCGGAAGTTGCAATAGTTTTGGTGTGTCATTTGGGATGCGTGTGCAAAATTTCAGGTCATTCAGACGTGGTTTGGTTGGATTTTTGGTTGAAAGCGTAATTTGGAAGATTTTAGAAAGTTTGGCTTGAATCTGATGTGTTTTGGGTGATTTAATGTTGTTCGAGGTGTTTTGATGATTGGAAAAAGTTTGAATAAGCTATTGGGATATGTTTGTGCTTTTGGTTGAGGTCCAGGGGGCCTCGGGGTGGTTTCGGGTGGTTAACGGAGAAATTGAGATGTTATTGCAGCTATTGAAAATTTGCTGCTTTTGGTATTTCCGCACCTGCGAATTGGTGACCGCAGGTGAGACGCCGCATATGCAGGAGACGAGTCACAGAAGCAGAAAGTGCTGAGGGAGTCAGGAACCGCAGAAGTGGTGAGATGGACCGCATCTGCGATGTCACAGATGCAGATGAGGGATCGCAAAAGCGAAAAAATAGTGAGTTAAGTGATTTCTGCAGAAGAGGAGGATTTAACCGCAAAAGCGCTACCGCAGATGCGGTTGAAGTGCCGCAGATGCGGAATGGCCTGGGCAGAACATATAAGTTATTTCATTCGCGATTTTGAGCTATTTTTCACCATTTCTACTTCGGCTTGGGAGCTTTTTGGGCGATTTGAGAGATGGAATTCAAGGAGAAATCATTGAGGTAAGGATTTTGCTCGTAAAACCCGTTCCTATGCTATTATTTCATGGATTAGAGCTGGAAATCATGGAAATTAAGGGTGAAAATTGGGGAAACTAGGGCTTGGGAACTTAGGCCTTTGATTGAGGATTTGGTGGATCATTTGAGGTCGAATTTCTGAACTTTTGATATGTATGAACTCGTGGGGAGATAAGGAAGCTATTGATGTGAAAATTATTGAATTCTGAGACATGGCCCGGGGGCCGGGTATTGGTAATATCGGGATTTGTGCCATTTTATTGATTGTTTTCACTTGGGCTTCGATCCCTTAGCATATTTTGACGTCCTCGTTCTGAATTTTGTTAGATTCGACGCTTGTGGAGGCCTATTCGAGGGGCAAAGGCATTGCTAGCTAGAGATTTAGCCGGTTCGATGTGAGTAATGATTGTAAATGATGTTCTGAGGGTTTGAAACCCCGGATTGCACATCGTGGTGCTATATTGAGGTGAGACACACGCTTAATGACGAGCATGGGGTCGTGCACTATTGGGGACTATGACTTGGTCCGTCTCGATTGATGATTTTACCGCGTATTTGATTAAAAACTATTTGCTATCATCATTATTTGGGCTGAATGCCATAATTGGGCCTAGTGCCAACTATTTGAACCCTTCGAGGATTTTTGTTGATATTTTCTCACCGTTTTGACTTTATACTTGAACTCAGTCATGTTATTTTTCACTCTTTTCGAAACTCAGACAAGTTTACTTTGCTTTAAAAAATTGAAATGATATCTCAAATAAAATTTTGGGCTGAGCATCATGTTTTACTGTTGTCCGAGTGGCTTATGCGATTTTTGACTGAGTAAGGCTGAGGGCCTGTGTTGTGAGGATATCTTTTGGGTCGGGCTGCACGCCGCAACAATGATACACTGATCTGCTTATGAGGCTGAGGGCCTGAGATATGTACGCCACGAGGTGGCTTGTTGATATTGATATGAGGCCGAGAGCCTGTTTATGATGCCACGAGGTGGCTTGATATTGTGCTTGGGTCGTAAGGGGCCCCTCCCAGAGTTTACACATCCCTAATGAGCGCGGGTACCCATTGTGATGTGAGATATAACCCGAGGGGCTGGTACTGTTCTATGTGATTGCCCCAAGGGCTGGTATTGTTTTGAAATATTGCCCGAGGGGCGGATTTGGTGACACTGTACCCGAGGGGAGAACCTTATGTGCTTATCTTTTTTAATTGCCTGTCATTTACCTGTTTAATTATGTATTTGTGCCCGAGGGGCGGATTTCCGTAGTTATCTACACTAATTGTTTTGCATTCATTTGCGTAACTGTTGAAAAAGTCATTTTCAAAGAAGTTTAAACTGAGCTAAAATTTTTAAAGAGACTTTTCAGCTTCAGTGCTTTCTTACTGGTTTTTGAACTGTTTCTATACAGCATGTTGATGCACCTTTCGTGATTTATTACCATTCAGACTTTAGTTATGATTATTACTCACTGAGATGGAGTACCATTTTACTCCCTACACCTCGTGTGCAGATTCAGGTATTTCTGAATCCGATAGTGGGTGTTGGCTGATCGGAGGCAGAGTTATCGAAGTTTAACAAGGTAGCTGCCGGCGTTCTCAGCACTACATTTCTCCCTCTTCATTTTATTAGTCTGTATTTTGTACATTTCAGACTTTACAGTTGTATTTACACCCTAGTATATTCTCGTGACTTGTGACACCCCGGTTAGGGCTATGTCGGGTTGTATTTCCGCTACTTATTATCATTAAATCAATTTTTAGACCGCTTTTATGTTATTTAACTGCTTTGACTAGTGAATTGGGTTTAGTTGGCTGGCCTTGTCTTCACGAGAGACGCCATCACGACCGGGTTTAGGGTTAAGGTCGTGACAATAATCCTCATTCACGAAATATTTCCAACACAATAATACTAACTTCATCTCCAAATATACGATAGGAGAGTCTAATATGAATCACAAGTCTATATCAACAAAAGAATACTTATGACACTCATAAAAATGACTATGGAGCGACTCTAAGAATTTCAAGAAAGAGTCTATAACAAATAAATAACAATCTTTGCCCACGTGAATAAATGCGGGGCTCATCAAGAACTGCCAACTCGTGTACTCTAATTACTATAATCCTTGCATGCGTCTACTGCTGTCTCTATAAAAATAATAGCGGGGAGTGAGTCGCTAGCTCAGTGAGTATTAATATTTAATCACAACCGTTTTTAGTAGGAGACAAGTCAGAAAACATGCTTGTATAAGAATTACAAAATTAAATGCCCTTTTTAAAATGGTAATAATAATCAGTTTCATCATCTTTTTCCTGTAACAAAATCAATTTAACAATTCAGTAATAAACTCGGTAAGTACGCAAATATTTATATTTGGGAGGTTTCCAGAAAAGGATCATGTAATCTGTATCAATGTGTGGATCCTTTTGTAAGAGGATTTAAATATAACTGTAGGTCCCTACGCGAGGGAAAATTGTAACTGTATGCTAGTTCTACCTTCCCACTAGCAAGGGCTCTAATTGTATTCGATAATCAATAAATACAAGGTGCACCAGGTCTAACGAACCCGCCGTTAGCTACGTGATCCTTTAAAGTCTCCTCACATTCATACTTTTCTTTGTAAATAGTAAATCTTCACATGGAAGCATTTTCAAAACAGTACAGGGTATTTTAAACTTTTATCAATTCATGTAATCCAATTTCGGTAACAGTAATCATATCTCTAGTAATAGTAAAACATGTCTAGTAATAGTGAGAATACTTCAAATAACTGTAACATCTCAAGTAACAGTAAAACATATCTAGTAATGGTGAAAACATTTAGATTAATCAGTAAACATCTCAAGCAAATTGTTCAGTACCATATCAAGTAAAAGGACATGTCCCACATGCAATTTCAAAGCATCAGTAATACATTTATTTTTAAAATCATATATAAACCATACAAGTTATGAAACCACAAATTGTGGTAAGATTACTACTCACAGTACTCGTGTCGAAATACCAAACTCGTTGCCTCGAGCGATCTATACGGCTTTCTTCAATCAATCTATAATCACATCAATATCGATCTTGTCTTAATTTCTTTGTTTAAGCTAATTCATAGCTAAAATTAGCTTCCAAATCCTCAGCGTTTTATGTTGTACCATCAATTTGCTGAATTATATTTATCCATGCTATGAGTAATTTAACTAGCCTATAATCTATCAATTCCAACTTACTCGTATTTATTTATTTTTCAATTTTCTTTGACCCAAATTATGCCAATTATGTGTATATATTTAAATCATATAGGATCACTATCGACAATACTTTCTTTCTTACCTAAGAAAATTATATACACCTAGAGGATAATCTTAAGCAAGTGAAGTAAGAAAGTTTATCCTTTGAATTAAAAAGAATGCCTTCAACAAATTGCATTTGTTTCTATGTATGTTCCCATATTTAATTCATATTACTACATACAAAGATATATAGAATTTGATTTGTTTTTTCTTTCTTTTTGTTACTCTAACTTAAATATGGGTCATGACAGAGTCGCCACTTGGGCTAATTATTATATTATCTTAAGTCACAGGTTTATTTTAAAATCTCAAAACGAAGAAAGTTTAGACTCCGAATTATGGTCCGCGAACACAGAAAATCGTATAAGGAATTCTGTTAACCTGGGAGAAGGTGTGAGACACTCCCGGGTTCTGTGGTTCTAACACGGTCGTTTTAATCATACCTGGCTTAATTAAATTATTTAATTACCCATTTTAGAACCTATGTACACTTACCTTTTTTACCACTTTTAATTATGGCGTTATAGATTTATCTTGGAAACGGATCACATGTGGGTAAATTCGTTTCATTCGTGGGCGTTAAAATCATGTCACGCATACGTGTACACAATTTATCACGCTTTATTAATTAAGAGTGTTTTTGGCCAAAGTCGCGCGAACGCGTACTTTGATTATATTTTGGGAATCATAATCATGTCACGAGAACGTGTACTTAATCACGATAACAGATGAAAAGCGCCTAAAAGCATTTCTACGAACATTTGTGAGCTTAGCCAAATTGTTTCTAAGACTAATGTGAGGTATATCTACAAAGCTGTTGGGAACTCAAGGGAACGAATCTACTTTTTTTTTTTTAAATAATAACACAACCAGTAATTAAATTTTTTTTGTGTGAATGCGATACTACTGTTGGTACGCACTTTCCTCCTTATTATGGTTAATTGTTGGATGGTTGAGTATGCAAAGTTATTGGGCTTAATTAAAAGGCCTAGACATTATTCATTTAAGATTGCAGATGGACTTCTGCTATTTTAAACAAGAGAATTTTTCATAAAGCACTGTCTTTTAGTGGTAATTAGCTATCTGTAGATACCATTTGCTATATTACGGATTGTAGATATATTTTTTGTTGCTATAAGATGTATTAGATGTATTTAAGTTATTGTATTCATGAATACAATAGAAAAAATAGGCGTGAATCAGGGAAGTCCAGCTAATCAGTTGTTGTATTCGAGTGTATTCGACTGTATTCATGGCGTGAAACATGGGATTACAACTGGATAGATTATTGTATTCGGCTGTATTCACGGCGTGAAACAGGGATTACATTGTTTTTAAATGGAAAGTGAATCAATTAACATAATAGACTCCTAATACAACTCAACAAACTCAATTATAACACATAAATTTTGTATTTACAGTTATAAAAAAGATTTTCAATTGAAAAACACACCAAAAACATAGCAATCTTCAGAGAAAGTATATAATACATCTGAATGCATAAATTATATTACTTAAAAAAATATATGAATACATTCATGGAATATAAGGATACAGTGAATACAATGAAATACATTGAATACAGTGAGAGACATTGAAATACAATGAAAAAAAAGACAATGAATACAATGAAATACATGAAAATACAACGAGATACATTGAAATATATTAACAGAAAATTCAAGTTGCTCAGCCCCAAACTCCGTTGTCTTTGTTCAAGAACAAACCCTAATTTCCTGCGAATCTGTCGTCAAGCAATGGCGGCAGAATAAGGAATCTATTAAAGCTTGAATCTTGTATTGAAGATGTCAGAAAGTTGTATTTGCGGAGGCTGAAAAGGATTGCGTTGATTTCCTCTTTCACATCCTCTCATTGCCTGTGGGTAGTGTTGTCAGGCTTCTTAAGGAGAAAAGGATGAACGGATGTTTGCCTATCCTCTACGGCAACATAGAAAAACTGAATGGCACATACATTCAATCTAAGGAATGCAAGAACATCCTTTTAAATCTTAACTCCCCTAGGCATAAATCTGAGTCGTGTAGGTTCTTAGACAAAAGTATCCAATGGCAGCTCTCGGGCATGACTTGCTCCGTGTGGTGCATTATAACTTATGTAAGTCGTTGGTTTTGGTTTCAGGTTAATCAGAATAAATTTGGAAGAACAGTTCTCAATTTAAAGCTTAAAATTTGAAAGGTTTGACCAAGATTTGACTTGTTTGTATATGATCTTGAATTGGAATTTTTATGATTTAGTTAGCTCCATTAGGTGATTTGGGACTTAAGAGCGTGATCGGAATGCATTTTGGAGGTCCGTGGGAGGTTTAGGCTTGAATTGACGAAATAGAGATTTTGGCGTTTTCCAGCTGTTAGGTGAGATCTTGATATAGAGGTCGGAATGAAATTCCGGAAGTTGCAATAGTTTCGTTGTGTCATTTGGGATGCGTGTGCAAAATTTCAGGTCATTCGGATGCGGTTTGGTTGGATTTTTGATTGAAAGCGTAATTTGGAAGATTTTAGAAAGTTTGGCTTGAATCTGATGTGTTTTGGGTGATTTAATATTGTTCGAGGTGTTTTTATGATTGGAACAAGTTTGAATAAGGTATTGGGATATGTTTGTGCTTTTGGTTGAGGTCCAGGGGGCCTCGGGGTGGTTTCGGGTGGTTAACGGAGAAGTTGAGATGTTATTATAGCTGCTGAAAATTCGTTGCTTCTGGTATTTCCGCACCTGTGGATTGGTGACCGCAGGTGCGACGCCGCATATGCGGGACACGATGCACAGAAGCAGAAAGTGCTGAGGGAGTCAGGAACCGCAAAAGCGGTGAGATGGACCGCATCTGCAATGTCACAGATGCGGATGAGGGATCGCAGAAGCGAAACAATAGTGAGTTAAGTGATTTCCGCAGAAGCGGAGGATTTAACCGCAAAAGCGCTACCGCAGATGCGGTTGAAGTGCCGCAGATGCGGAATGGCCTGGGCAGAACATATAAGTTATTTCATTCGCGATTTTGAGCTATTTTTCACCATTTCTACTTCAGCTTGGGAGCTTTTTGGGCCATTTGAGAGAGGGAATTCAAGGAGACTTTATTGAGGTAAGGATTTTGCTCCTAAAACTCATTCCTATGCTATTATTTCATGGATTAGAGCTAGAAATCATGGAAATTAAGGGTGAAAATTGGGGAAACTAGGGCTTGGAAACTTAGGCCTTTGATAGAGGATTTGGTGAACCATTTGAGGTCGGATTTCTGAACTTTTGATATGTATGAACTCGTGGGGAGATAAGGAACCTATTGATGTAAAAATTATTGAATTCCGAGACATGGGCCCGGGGGCCAGGTTTTGGTAATTTCGGGATTTGTGCCATTTTATTGATTGTTTTCACTTGGGCTTCGACCCCTTAGCATATTTTGACGTCCTCGTTCTGATTTTGGTTAGATTTGACGCCTGTGGAGGCCTATTCGAGGGACAAAGGCGTTGCTAGCTAGAGATTTAGCCGGTTCGAGGTTAGTAATGATTGTAAATGATGTTCTGAAGGTTTGAAACCCCGGATTGCACATCGTGGTGCTATATTGAGGTGAGACACACGCTTAATGACGAGCATGGGGCCGTGCACTATTGGGGACTGTGACTTGGTCCGTCTCGATTGATGATTTTACTGTGTATTTGATTGAAAACTATTTGCTATCATCATTATTTGGGCTGAATGCCATAATTGGGCCTAGTGCCAACTATTTGAACCCTTCAGGGATTTTTGTTGATATTTCCTCACCGTTTTGACTTTATACTTGAACTCAGTCATGTTATTTTTCACTCTTTTCGAAACTCAGCCAAGTTTACTTTGCTTTAAAAAATTGAAATGATATCTCAAATAACATTTTGGGTTGAGCATCATGTTTTACTGTTGTCCGGGTGGCTTATGTGATTTTTGACTGAGTAAGGCTGAGGGCCTGTGTTGTGAGGATATCTTTTGGGTCGGGTTGCACGCCGCAACAGTGATACACTAATCTGATTATGAGGCCGAGGGCCTGAGATATGTACGCCACTAGGTGGCTTGTTGATATTGATATGAGGTCGAGAGCCTGTTTATGATGCCACGAGGTTGCTTGATATTATGCTTGGGTCTTAAGGGACCCCTCCTAGAGTCTACACACCCCAGTGAGTGTGGGTACCCATTGTGATGTGAGATATAGCCCGAGGGGCTGGTACTGTTCTATGTGATTGCTCCAAGGGCTGGTATTGTTTTGAAATATTGCACGAGGGGGGGATTTGGTGACACAGTACCCGATGGGAGAACCTTATGTGCTTATCTTTCTTAATTGCCTGTCATTTACCTATTTAATTATGTATTTGTGCCCGAGGGGCGGATTTTCGTAGTTATCTGCCTAATTGTTTTGCATTCATTTGCGTAACTGTTGAAAAACTCATTTTCAAAGAAGTTTAAACTGATCTAAGATTTTTAAAGAGATTTTTCAGCTTCATTGCTTCCTTACTGGTTTTTGAACTGCTTCTATACAGCATGTTGATGCACCTTTCGTGATTTTTTACCATTCAAACTTTAGTTATGATTATTACTCATTGAGATGGAGTACTCATTTTACTCCCTACACCTCGTATGCAGATTCAGGTATTTCTGAACCCGGTAGTGTGTGTTGGCTGATCGGAGGCAAAGTTATTGGAGTTTAGCAAGGTAGCTGCCGGCGTTCACAGCACTACTTTTCTCCCTCTTTATTTTATTAGTCTGTATTTTGTACATTTTAGACTTTACAGTTGTATTTACACCCTAGTAGATGCTCGTGACTTGTGACACCCCGGTTAGGGATGTGTCGGGTTGTATTTCCGCTACTTATTATCATTAAATCAATTTTGAGACTGCTTTTATGTTGTTTAACTGCTTTGACTAGTGAATTGGGTTTAGTTGGCTGGCCTTGTCTTCACGAGAGGCGCCATCACGACCGGGTTCAGGGTTAAGGTCTTGACAATAATCCTCATTCACAAAATATTTCCAACACAATAATACTAACTTCATCTCCAAATATACAATAGGAGAGTCTAATACGAATCACAAGTCTATATCAACAAAAGAATACTTATGACACTCATAAAAATGACTATGGAGCGACTCTAAGAGTTTCAAGAAAGAGACTATAACAAATAAATAACAATCTTTGCCCACGTGAATAAATGCGGGGCTCATCAAGAACTGCCAACTCGTGTACTCTATTTACTAGAATCCTTGCCTGCGTCTACTGCTATCTCTGTAAAAATAATAGTGGGAAGTGAGTCGCTAGCTCAGTGAATATTAATATTTAATCACAACCGTTTTTAGTAGGGGACAAGTCAGAAAACATGCTTGTATAAAAATTACAAAATTAAATGCCCTTTTTAAAATGGTAATAATAATCAGTTTCATCATCTTTTTCCTGTAACAAAATAAATTTAACAATTCAGTAATAAACTCGGTAAGTACGCAAATCTTTATATTTGGGAGGTTTCCAGAAAAGGATCATGTAATCTGTATCACTGTGTGGACCCTTTCGTAAGAGGATTTAAATATAACTATAGGTCCCTACGCGAGGGAAAATTGTAACTGTATGCTAGTTCTACCTTCCCACTAGCGAGGGCTCTAATTGTATTCGATAATCAGTAAATACAAGGTGCACCAGGTCTAACGAACCCGCCGTTAGCTACGTGATCCTTTAAAGTATCTTCACATTCATACTTTTCTTTGTAAACAGTAAATCTTCACATGGAAGCATTTTCAAAACAGTACAGGGCATTTTAAATTTTTATCAAATCATGTAATCCATTTTCGGTAACGGTAATGATATCTCTAGTAATATTAAAATATGTCTAGTTATAGTGAGAATACTTCAAATAACTGTAACATCTCAAGTAACAGTAAAACATATCTAGTAATGGTGAAAACATTTAGATTAATCGGTAAACATCTCAAGCAAATTGTTCAGTACCATATCAAGTAAAAGGACATGTCCCACATGCAATTTCAAAGCATCGGTAATACATTTATTTTCAAAATCATATATAAGCCATACAGGTTATGAAAACAGAAATTGTTGTAAGATTACTACTCACAGTACTCGTATCGAAATACCAAACTCGTCGCCTCGAGCGATCTATATGGCTTTCTTCAATCAATCTATAATCACATCAATATCGATCTTGTCTTAATTTCTTTGTTTAAGCTAATTCATAGCTAAAATTAGCTTCCAAATCCTCAGCGGTTTATGTTGTACCATCAATTTGCTGAATTATATTTATCCATGCTATGAGTAATTTAACTAGTATATAATCTATCAATTCCAACTTACTCATATATTTATTTATTTTTCAATTTTCTTTTACCCAAATTATGTCAATTATGTGTATATACCTAAATCATATAGGATCACTATCGACAATACTTTCTTTCTTACCTAAGAAAATTATATACACCTAGAGGATAATCTTAAGCAAGTAAAGTAAGAAAGTTTATCCTTTGAATTAAAAAGAATGCCTTCAACAAATTGCCTTTGTTTTTATGTATGTTCCCATATTTAATTCATATTACTACATACAAAGATATATAGAATTTGATTTGTTTTAAAAAAAAAAATCTTCATTACAAAGTATTCTACAGGTACCCATGATTCTTCCACAAAGTGCTATGAGTTAAGGGAGGTATTACTTAATCTTTTCTTGTTTATAATTATATTAGTCAATCTCACTATATAACTCAAATTATTTAATTTATATACTCTCATATTAGTAAAAAAAAAAATAAGAATATTACATTACCTATTTTCCAAAGTTTGGTTCGAACCTCTTTCTTCTTCTTCTTCTTCTTCTTCTTCTTCTTCTTCTTCTTTTTCTTCTTCTTCTTCCCTTCTCTGTGTTTTTTTTTTCTTCTGCTGCAGCAGTAGCACTGCTTTCCCTTTACCCCAATTCCCTTTTCTTTCTTTTGGTTCACGTAGGCTTTTGCCCTTACTTTAAATTGATTAGGTTTTCTTTCTTTCTTTTTGTTACTCTAACTTAAATATGGGTCATGACAGAGTCGCCACTTGGGATAATTATTATGGTGTCTCAAGTCACCGGTTTATTTTAAAATCCCAAATCGAGGTAAGTTTAGACACCGAATTATGGTCCGCGAACATAGAAAACCGGATAAGGAATTCTGTTAACCTAGGAGAAGGTGTGAGGCACTCCCGAGTTCTGTAGTTCTAACACGGTCGTTTTAATCATACCTAGGTTAATTAAATTATTTAATTACTCATTTTAGAACCTATGTACACTTACCTTTTTTACCACTTTTAATTATGGCGTTATGGATTTATCTTGGAAACGGATCACATGTGGGTAAATTCGTTTCATTCTTGGGCGTTAAAATCATGTCACGCGTACGTGTACATAATTTATCACGCTTTATTAATTAAGAGTGTTTTTGGCCAAAGTCGCGTGAATGCATACTTTGATTATATTTTGGGAATCATAATCATGTCACGGGAACGTGTACATAATCACGATAACAGATGAAAAGTGCGCCTAAAAGCATTTCTACGAACATTTGTGAGCTTAGCCAAATTGTTTCTAAGACAAATGTGAGGTATATCTACAAAACTGTTGGGAACTCAAGGGAACGAATCCACTTTTTTTTTTTTAAACAATAACACAACCAGTAATTTGTTTTTTTGTGAAAGGCGATACTACTGTTGGTACGCAATGAAAAAAAACAATGAATACAATGAAATACATGGAAATACAGAGATACATTGAAATATATTAACAGAAAATTCAAGTTGCTCAGCCCCAAACTCAGACTTCTGTGTTCAAGAACAAACCCTAATTTCCGGCGAATCCGTCGTCGAGCAATGGCGGCAGAATAAGGAATCTATTAAAGCTTGAATCTTGTATTGAAGATGACAGAAAGTTGTATTTGCGGAGGCTGAAAAGGATTGCGTTGATTTCCTATTTCACATCCTCTTATTGCCTGTGGGTAGTGTTGTCAGGCTTCTTAAGGAGAAAAGGATGAACGGATGTTTGCCTATCTTCTACGTCAACATAGAAAAACTGAATGGCACCTACATTCAATCTAAGGAACGCAAGAACATCCTTTTAAATCTTAACTCCCCTAGGCATAAATCTGAGTCGTGTAAGTTCTTAAACAAAAGCATCCAATGGTAGCATAGAAATCTGAGTCGTGTAGGTTCTCAGACAAAAGCATCCAACTGTTAGGTGAGGAAGCAATACATCCAAGGAAAACATTAAAGAAAATTCAAAAATTAAGAAACACTCAAGAGAAATGGAGAATTTTGGATCGGAGAGAACGTAGGTGATGCGGGTGAGAGGAATTTTGAGATTGAGTATCGTGTTTTCAGGGAATGGGGGAAGAAAATGGCATGTATTAAAGTAGATAGAGAAAGAAAATAGTGTAATTAAATAGCGTATTTAGTGGCTTAGGGTTAGGAGGTAACCAAAATTAGATATTTTGCTATAAACATTAAAAGGTATCTATAGAATATAATTTTTTTAAATGGTATTTATTTAAAATAAATTAGGTATTAACCTTTTCTATAGGAGGTAAAAATTCCTTTAAACAATAATGATAGCTTTGGAGCTGGCCAGTGTATTTGGGCTAGCCTAAAGCCCATCTTAGAGTTCACTTGAACTCTTTTGTTATAACCTCAACTATCTTGCTATTTAAATGTTCTGGGTAAAACTTGCACGGGGCGCCCTATTTGGTCACCCCCATTTAACCTCTACCCATTTTTTAAAACTTTTAACTTGAACCCACTTTTTAAATAACTTCAGCCCCCTTTCTCCTCCTCCTTGTCCTCCTTCGTTTTCTTATTTAAGATACAAAACAAACTGGTGTTTATCTCCAGAAGCAATGCTTCTTTAGTTATAAGGTCAATATTTTTTGATTGAACAGTTCGACAGTTGTCCTTCTACTCCAAATTTACAGCAAATTAGTCTTAGGAAAAAGTTTAAGTTACCAGTAGGACGAGCTGTAAAATTTTGGAATTTTGTATGTTTATTCGTGTTTGAGTTGAGAAGATGTACACTATTTTTCTTAAAAAATCACAGCTAATTGTGGTACTTCAGCTCTAGAGCTGAAGTTCGCAAGTTACAAAACAAAAACTTCAGCTCTAGAGCTGAAGTTCGCCAGTTACAAAACAAAAACTTCAGCTCTAGAGCTAAAATTCGCTAGTTACAAAATAAAAACTTCAGCATACGGGGCTGAAGTACCAAAGGCAATCAGGCAAAACTTTAGCTCTAGAGCTGAAGTTCGCCAGTTACAAAACAAAAACTTCATTTCTAGAGCTGAAGTTCGCAGTTACAAAAACAAAAATTTCAGCTCTAGAGCTGAAGTTCGCCAGTTAAAAAACAAAAACTTCAGCTCTAGAGCTGAACTTCAGGCCCCACTACTAGAATGCTGAAGTTTTGCATGATTGCCTTTGCTACTTCAGCCTAGTATGCTGAAGTTATGCAAAAAAGCGGGTACATTTGCAATTTTTTTGCAAAGCGGACACAAGTTAAAACGTGACACAAAAAGCGGGTATAGATGCAAAAGCCCCGTGTTCGGGGATAAACGGCTTACCAGCCCATAGTTCTATATGATTCTTCACAATCTTATAACTTAATAACTATTTGAAATATCATTTACTATGATAGCATCATAAATATTTAAACAAATACCATTTAAGAACACTGACTTGGGATAAACATTTGTGACGATCCGGCCAGTCGTCCCATGAGTTACCGCTCTGTTTCCCCCATTTCTGCTACTTTATGCTTTGTATATTCATGTTTTGTGGTATCAGATTGGTCGGATCGAGTTCGGAAAGAATTTGGCAAGGTTTGAGACACTTAGTCTCTTTTGAGTGAGTTTAAGTTGGAAAAGTCAACCGGATGTTGGCTTATTTGTCAGAGGGATTGGATATGAGTTTCGATGGTTTGGTTAGCTTCAAGAGATGAATTGTGACTTAGGAGCATGATCGAAATGAATTTTGGAGGTTCGTAGTAGATTTAGGCTTGAATTGGCGAAGTTGATATTTTTGCGATTTCCGGTTGGTAGGCGAGATTTTGATATAGGGGTCAAAATGGAATTTTGAGACTTGCAATATTTCCATTGAGTCATTTGGGACCTGTGTGCAAAATTGCAGGTTATTCGGATGTGGTTTGGTTGGGTTTTTGATCGAAAGCGTAATTTGGAAGATTCTAGGAAATTTGGCTTGAATCCGATGTGCTTTGGTTGATTTGATTTTGTTTGATGTGTTTTGAATATTGGTACTAGTTTGAATAAGGTATTAGGATATGTTTGTACTTTTGGTTGAGGTTCCGGGGGCCTCAAGATGATTTCGGATGGTTGATAGTGAGTTTGAAACCTTGTTGCAGCTGTTGAACTTTGCTGCTTCTTGTATTTTTGCACCTGCGGATTGGGGACCGCAGGTGCGATGCCTCACTAGCGGGAGATCGTCCGCAGAAGAGAAAAAGGGATTGAGGAGCAGGAACCACATAAGCGACTAATGGTACCGCATATGTGAAGTCGCAAATGCTGATAAGGGATCGTAGAAGCGGGAATGCCTGGAAAGGGCCGCGACCGCAGATGCGGTGGATGGACCACACCTGCGAAGGTGCAGATGCGAAAGGTTGATCGCAGAAGCAGTTTGGTGAATTAAGTGATTTCCGCAGAAGCGGTAATTTGGCCGCAGATGCGAAAATGACTAGACAGAAAGTATAAATTGTGGTCTTCGCGAATTTGAGCTATTTCACCATGTTTGACTTCGGCTTTGGAGCTTTTTGGACGATTTGAAAGAGGAATTTCAAGGGAACGTCATTAAGGTAAGGAATTTGGACCTAAAACTCGTTCCTATGCTATTATTCACGGATTAAATCTAGAAATCATGGAAATTAAGGGTGAAAATTGGGGAAACTAGGGCTTGGAAACTTAGACCTGTAATTGGGGATTTGAAGGACCATTTGGGGTTGGATTTGAGAACTTTTGATATGTATAAACTCGTGGGGAGATAAGGAATCTATTGATGTAAAAATTATTCAATTCTGAGATGCGGGCTCGAGGGTCGGGTTTTGTGCCATTTATTGATTGTTTTCGCTTGGGCTTCGTTCCCTTAGCATATTTTGACATCCTTGTTCTGATTTTGGATAGATTCGACGCGAGTGGAGGCCGATTCGAGGGGCAAAGGCATCGTGAGCTAGAGATTTGACCGATTCAAGGTGAGTATTGATTGTAAATGATGTTCTAAGGGTTTGAAACCCCGGATTGCACATCGTAGTGCTATATTGAGGTGAGGCACGTGCTTGATGACGAGCGTGGGGTCATGCACTATTGAGGATTGTGACTTGGTCCATCCTGATTGATGATTTTATCGCGTATTTGACTGAAATCTATTTATTATCATCATTATTTGGGCTGAATGCCATATTTGGGCCTTGTGCCAACTATTTGAACCCTTCGGGGATTTTTACTGGTATTTCCTCACTATTTTGACTTTATACTTGAATTCATTCATGTTATATTTCACTCTTTTTTTTCCGTACTCAGCCAGGTTTACTCTATTTTAACACTTATATGATCTTTTAAATTATATTTTGGGCTGATAAACATGTTTTACTACTGCCCGAATGGCTTGTGAGGATTTTTGACTGAGTAAGGCTGAGGGCGTATATTTTGAGGAAACATTTGATACTGATTATGAGGATGAGGGCCTGAGATATGTACGCCACGAGGTGGCTTGATTGGTATGAGGCGGAGGGCCTAGTGATGATGCGACGAGGTGGCTTGATATTGCGCTTGGGCCGTAAGAGGCCCCTCCAGAAGTTTGCACACCCCAGTGAGCACGGGTACCCATTGTGATGTGAGATTGAGCCCGAGGGGCTGGTATTGTTCTGATATGCCGCCTGAGGGGAGGTTTTGTTGATAGTGCCCGAGGGGAGAACCTTTACGTGTTTATTTTTCCTTAACTGCCTGTCAATTAACTGCTTACTTGTTAAAAAAGGGTTTTACTTATCTTTTAATTGGTTTACTGTTTTAAATGGTTTTACTGCTCCATTATAGAATGCTTTGTGCCATACGTGTTTTCTCGCTTTCATTCTTTATTTACATTTGTTACTCACTGAGTTGGAGTACTCTCTTTACTCCCTGTACTCTGTGTGCAGATTCAGGTGTACCTGGTCCCGCTCTCGAGTGCCAATTCTTCTAGCTTCAGGCGGATATTCGGAGTTCACGGGGCAGCTGTTTGGCGTCCGCAGACCCGTTTTTCTCCTCTTTTGTCACTTCTATCTCTTTTCAGATAGTTGTACTAGTTTGTAGACTTAGCAGACTTGTATTATGACTTATAGATGCTCATGACTAGTGACACCCCGGTTAGGGTTATGTTGGGTTGTACTTCCGCATTTTTATGATAATATCTGCTACTTAGTATTATTAAATCATGTTTTAGACTGTTTTCTTGCTGTTTAACTATTTAACTTAGAATTGGGGATAGTTGGCTGGCTTTGTCTTCACGAGAGGCGCCATCATGACCGTGTTTGGGTTTTGGGTCGTGACAAGTTGGTATTAGAGCCTAGGTTATATAGGTCTCACGTGTCATGAGCAGGTTTAGTAGAGTCTCGCGGATCGGTACTGAGACGTCTGTATTTATCCTCGAGAGGCTGCAGAACCTTTAGGAAAACTTCATGTTCTTGAAATTCTTATCGTGCAAATTTGTTGATCCGAGTACTAAACTTCTATTATTCTATTCTCTCACAGATGGTGAGGACACGCACTACCGGTTAGGATGGACGACCACCAATACCACCAGCTGTGGCCACCATAGGCCGAGGACGCGGTCGTGGTCATGGTAGGGGAAGAGTAGCTAGGGAAGCACCTGCGGATCCACCAGCTGCCCAGTTCAGGATCGCGTCCTAGTTATGGATGCTCCAGCAGCACCAGCCCAGGCACCAGTTGTGCCCATTGTGATTCCAGCTCTTCAGGAGGCCTTGGCTCAGATCTTATCAGTTTTCTGGAGCTGCCTTTACTTGGTGTGAGGCTTTTGAGAGGCATAGACCTGTTGGTGCATCACCTCTTACCTGGCAGCAGTTCTTCATTCTCTTTCTGAAGAAGTATGTGCCGCAGTCTCGCAGAGAGGAGTTGCGTAGGTAGTTTGAGTGGTTGCGTCAGGGGGAGATAACCGTGTCGCAATATGAGTTGAGGTCTCCGAGTTAGCTCGCCATGCCATTTGGTTGGTTCCGACAGATAGAGAGAGGATTAGGAGGTTTGTTAATGGCCTCAATTATCAACTTCGTATTGTCATGACTAAGGAGAGGGTGATTGGTGCTACTTTCGAGGAGCTTGTGGATATTGCCCGTGAGATTGAGTATGTTTGTCGCCAGGAGCAAGAGGAGAGGGAGGCCAAGAGGCCTTGAGGATCTGGTAGTTACAATGGTGCTCCTTCGAGAGGTCAGTTTCATCACGGTAGAGGCTGTCCATTCAGGCATGCTCATCCAGCTCGCCTAGGTTATCGTGGGGCATCATTGGGTCATGGTTTTCACAGTTCTCATCAGGGCTAGACATCACTTAGTACCCTTCTAGCTCAGAGTTCGTCCCGTGCTCCATCAGCTCAGGGCTCTTCTATGTTGAGTCAATCTGCTAGTAACTCCGGTGCAAGGGGTTCTCTTCAGTCCTCTTCTCTAGCACCTGGGAGTTGTTATAAGAGTGGTGAGATGGGTCATATGTGGAGGTAGTGCCCTCGTCGTCTTGCGAGCTCATCTCCGTAGAGGGGTCAGTCATCGGCTTCAGCGTTAGTTATTTCACCATCACCCGCACAACCAGCCAAGGGTGGAGGTCAATCAGCTAGCGGTCACCCCAGAGAGGAAGGTCGATCAGTTGGCGGTCAGCCCCATTTCTATACACTTCCAGGCAGACCCGATGTTATTGCTTCAGATGCTATTATTACAGGTATTGTTTCAGTCTACCACAGAGATGCCTCTGTATCATTTGATCCCAGTTCCACCTTTTCTTATGTGTCATTATACTTTGCTCATTATTTGGGTACGCCCCATGAGTTTCTTGCTTCACCTGTTCATGTATCTACCCCGGTGGGCGATACTATTGTTGTAGACCGTGTGTACCAGTTGTGTGTGGTGACTATTGGGGGGTCTGGAGACATGTGTGGATCTTTTACTATTGTGTATGGTGGATTTCGATGTCATTTTGGGCATGGATTGTCTATCTCTATGTCGTGCTATTCTGGACTATCATGCTAAGACAATCACATTGGCTATTGGATGTGCCATGGATCGAGTGGCGAGGTGTGACTGATTATGTTCCCAATAGAGTGATCTCATTCTTGAAAGCCCAATGTATGGTTGGGAAGGGTTGTCTTTTGTATCTATCCTATGTGAGGGATGTCGGTGCTGAGACTCCCAATATTGATTATGTTCCACTTATAAGGGATTTTCCGATTTGTTTCCTGCAGACCTGCTAGGCATGCCACCTGACAATGATATCGATTTTGGTATTGACCTGGTGTCGGGAACTCAGCCCATTTCTATTCCACCGTATCGTATGGCTCCCGCGGAGTTGAAGTAACTAAAGGAGCAGCTTCAGGAACTCCTGGATAAAGGGTTCATTCGGCCTAGTATGTCACCTTGTGATGCGCCAGTTCTATTTGTGAAGAAGAAGGATGGCAGTATGAGGATGTGCATCGATTATAGGCAATTGAATAAGGTAACAATTAAGAACAAGTATCATTTGCCTCGTATTGGTGATTTATTCGACCATCTTCAGGGAGCAAGAGTGTTATCCAAGATTGATCTCCGTTCAGGTTATCACCAGTTGAAGATTAGGGACTCGGATATTCTTAAGACGGCTTTCAAGACCCGATATGGTCATTATGAGTTCTTGGTGATGTCTTTTGGGCTAACCAATGCCCCAGCAGCGTTCATGCAACTGATGAACAGTGTGTCTCGGCCTAATCTTAACTCGTTTGTTATAGTCTTCATTGATGATATTCTAGTATATTTGCGTAGTCAGGAGGAGCACACAGAGCATTTGAGAGTTGTGTTGCAGAGATTGAGGGAGGAGAAACTTTACGTAAAATTATCCAAGTGTGAGTTTTGGCTCAGTTTAGTAGCTTTCTTGGGGCACGTGGTGTCTATCGAGGGTATTCAAGTTGATCCAAAGAAGATAGAGGCGGTTCAGAGTTGGCCCAAACTGTCCTCAGCCATAGAGATTCGCAGCTTTCTTGGTTCGGCAAGCTATTATTGCCGGTTTGTTCAGGGATTCTCATCTATTGCATCACCCTTGACCAAGTTGACTCAGAAGGGTGCTTTATTAGTATGGTCGGATGAGTGTGAGGAGAGCTTTCAGAAGCTCAAGACAGCTTTGACCACAGCTCTAGTGTTAGTTTTGCCATCAGCTTCAGGTTCATATACTGTGTATTGTGATGCTTCGAGAGTTGGTATTGGTTATGTTTTGATGCAGGAGGGTAGAGTTAATGCTTATGCTTCTTGTCAGTTAAAGCCCCATGATAAGAACTACCCCGTTCATGATTTGGAGTTGGCTGCCATAGTTCATGCGTTGAAGATTTGGAGACATTACTTGTATGGTGTGTCTTGTGAGGTGTTTACTGATCATCATAGCCTCTAGCACTTGTTCAAACAAAAGGATCTTAATTTGAGGCAGTGGAGATGGTTGGAGTTGCTTAAGGATTATGATATCACTATATTGTACCATCCGAGAAAGGCCAATGTGGTGGCCTATGCTTTGAGCCGAAAGGCGGTGAGTATGGGGAGTTTGGCATATATTTCAGTTGGGGAGAGACCTCTTGCAGTTGATGTGCAGGACTTGGCCAATCGGTTTCTGAGGTTGGTTATTTTGGAGCCCAGTCGGGTATTGGCTTGTGTGGTTTCTCGGTCTTCCTTATATGATCGCATTAGAGAGCGCCAGTATAATGATCCGCATTTGCTTGTACTTAAGGACAGAGTTAAGCATAATTATTCCAGAGATGTGACCATTGGTGATGATGGGGTGTTGAAGATACATGGCCAGATTTGACTGCCCAATGTGGATGGGCTTTGGGAGTTGATTTTAGAGGAGGCCCATAGTTTACGGTATTCCATTCATCCGGGTGCCGCGAAGACGTATCATGATTTGAGGCAGCATTATTGGTGGAGAAGAATGAAGAAAGATATTGTGGGATTTGTTGCTAGGTGTCTCAACTGTCAGTAGGTGAAATATGAGCATTAGAGACCGGGTGGCTTGCTTCAGCAGATGGATATTCCAGAGTGGAAGTGGGAGAGGAGCACTATGGACTTTGTTGTTGGACTTCCACAGACTTTGAGGAATTTTGATGCTATATGGGTGATTGTGGATTGGCTAACCAAGTCCGCGCACTTCATTCTTGTGTGTACCACTTATTCTTCAGAGCGGTTGGTAGAGATCTATATCGAGGAGATTGTTCGTTTGCATGGTGTCCCCGTTTCCATCATTTCAGATAGGGGCACTCAGTTTACATCGCAGTTTTGGAGGTCTGTGCAGTGCTAGTTGGGTACTCAGGTTGAGTTGAGCACAGCTTTTCACCCTCAGACGGACGGGTAGTCCGGACGCATTATTCAGATATTGGAGGACATGTTGCATGCCTGTGTCATTGGTTTCAGAGGGTCATGAGATCAGTTTCTACTGCTTGTAGAGTTTTCTTATAACAACAGCTACCAGTCGAGTATTTAGATGGCTCCGTATGAGGCCTTGTATAGGAGGCGATGTAGCTCTCCAGTTGGCTGGTTCGAGCCCGGTGAGGCTAGGCTATTGGGGATAGACTTAGTGCAGGATACCTTAGAAAAGGTGAAGGTGATTCAGGAGAGGCTTCGTACCGCGCAGTCGGGGCAAAAGAGTTATGCTGACAAGAAGGTTCGAGATGTGTCCTACATGGTTGGCGAGAAGGTTCTGTTGAAGGTTTCACCCATGAATGGTGTTATGAGATTTGGGAAGGCGGGGAAATTGAGTCCTCGGTTCATTGAACCTTTTGAGGTGCTTCGGAGGATTGGGGAGGTGGCTTATGAGCTTGCTTTGCCACCCAGCTTATCGAGTGTGCATCCGGTATTTCATGTTTCTATGCTCAGGAAGTATATTAGACATCTGTCTCATGTTTTGGATTTCAGCATGGTTCATTTGGATGATGGTTTTACTTATGATGTGGAACCAGCAGCTATTTTGGGTTGTCAGGTTTGAAAGTTGAGGTCGAAGGATATAGCTTCAGTAAAAGTATAGTGGAGAGGTCGGTCCATGGAGGAGTCTACCTGGGAGACCGAGCGGGAGATGTGAAGAAGGTATCCTCACCTGTTTGAGGCTTCAGGTATGTTTCTTGACTCGTTCGCGAAAGAACGTTTGTTTAAGTTGGGGAGAATGTGACGACCCGGCCAGTCGTCTATGAGTTACCGCTACATTTTCCCCATTTCTTCTTCTTTATGCTTTGTTTATCCGTGTTTTGTGGTATCGGGTTGGTTGGATCGAGTTCAGAAAGAATTTGGCAAGGTTTGAGACACTTAGTCTCTTTAGAGTGAGTTTAAGTTGGAAAAGTCAACTGGATGCCGACTTATGTGTTAGAGGGCTCGGATGTGAGTTCTGATGGTTCGGTTAGCTTTGGGAGGTGAATTGTGACGTAGGAGCGTGATCAAAATAAATTTTGGAGGTTCGTAGTAGATTTAGGCTTAAATTAGCGAAGTTGATATTTTGGCGATTTCCGGTTGGTAGGCGAGATTTTGATATAGGGGTCGGAATGGAATTTCGAGAGTTGCAGTAGTTCCGTTGAGTCATTTGGTATGTGTGTGAAAAATTTCAGGTTATTCAGACGTGGTTTGGTTGGGTTTTTGATCGAAAGCGTAATTTGGAAGATTTTAGGAAATTTGGATTGAATCTGATGTGTTTTGGTTGATTAGATGTTGTTTGAGGTGTTTTGAAGATTTGTACAAGTTTGAATAAGGTATTAGGATATGTTTGTGCTTTTGGTTGAGGTCCCGGGGGCCTCGGGGTGATTTCGAATGGTTGACGGGGAGTTTGAAACCTTGTTGCAGCTACTCAACTTTGCTGCTTCTGGTATTTCTGCACCTATGAATTGGGGACCGCAAGTGTGACGTCGCACGTGCGGGAGATCGGCCGCAGAAGAGAAAAAGGGCTTGAGGAGCAGGAACCACAGAAGTGGCTAATGGGACCGCATCTGTGAAGTCGCAGATGAGGATAAAGGACCACAGAAGCGGGAATGCCTGGAAAGGGCAGTGTCCGCAAATGCGGTAGATGGACCGCACCTGCAAAGGCGCAGATGCGGAAGGTTGATCGCCGAAGCAGTTTGGTCCATTAAGCGATTTCCGCAGAAGCGGATGAAGAACCGCATATGCGGTAATGCAAAAGTGGTAATTTGGCCGCATATGCGAAAATGATTGGGCAGAAAGTATAAATTGTGTTCTTCGCGAATTTGAGCTATTTCACTATTTTTTTGCTTCAGCATTGGAGCTTTTTGGACGATTTGAAAGAGGGATTTCAAGGTAACTTCATTAAGGTAAGGAATTTGGACCTAAAACTCGTTCCTATGCTATTATTTCACGGATTAGAGCTAGAAATCATGTAAATTAAGGGTAAAAATTGGGGAAACTAGGGCTTGGAAACTTAGACCTTTAATTGGGGATTTGAATGACCATTTGGGGTTAGATTTGAGAACTTTTGATATGTATGAACTCGTGGGGAGATAAAGAATCTATTGATGTAAAAATTATTGAATTCCGAGATGCGGTCTCGGGGGTCGCGTTTTGTTAATTTCGGGATTTGTGCCAATTATTGATTGTTTTTCGCTTGGGCTTCGTTCCCTTAGCATATTTTGATGTTTTCGTTCTGATTTTGGATAGATTCGATGCGAGTGGAGGCCGATTCGAGGGTCAAAGGCGTCGCGAGCTAGAGATTTGACCGGTTCGAGGTGAGTAATGATTGTAAATGATGTTCTGAGGGTTTGAAACCCCGGATTGCATATTGTAGTGCTATATTGAGGTGAGGCACACGCTTGATGACGAGCATGGGGTCGTGCACTATTGGGGATTATGAATTGGTCCATCCCGATTGATCATTTTACAGCGTATTTGCTGAAATCTATTTGTTATCATCATTATTTGGGTTGTATGCCATATTTGGGCGTTGTGATAACTATTTGAACCCTTCGGGGATTTTTACTAGTATTTCCTCACTATTTTGACTTTATACTTGAACTCAGTCATGTTATATTTTACTGTTTTTTTCGTACTCTGCCAGGTTTACTCTATTTTAACACTTATATGATCTTTTAAGTGATATTTTGGGCTGAGAAATATGTTTTACTACTGCCCGAGTGGCTTGTGAGGATTTTTGACTGAGTAAGGCCGAGGGCCTATGTTGTGAGAAATCATAGTATACTGATTATGAGGACGAGGGCCTGATATATGTACACCACGAGGTGACTTGATTGATATGAGGTCGAGGGCCTAGATATATGTACACCACGAGGTGGATGATGCCACGAAGTGGCTTGATATTGCGCTTGGGCCGTAAGGGGCCCTTCCAGGAGTCTGCAGACCCCTAGTGAGTGTGGGTACCCATTGTGATGTGAGATTTAGCCTGAGGGGCTGATATTGTTCTGAGCTGTTGCCCGAGGGGTGGTTTTGTTAATACAATGCCTAAGGGGCGAACCTTTACGTGTTTATTTTTCCTTAATTGCCTGTCAATTAACTGCTTACTTGTTGAAAAAGGGTTTTACTTATCTTTTAATTGGTTTACTATTTTAAATGGTTTTACTGGTCTATTATAGAATACTTTGTGCCTTAGGTGTTTTCTCACTTTCAGTCTTTATTTACATTTGTTACTCACTGAGTTGGAGTACTCACTTTACTCCCTGCACCCTGTGTGCAGATTCAGGCGTAGCTGGTCCCGCTCCCAAGTGCTGATCCTTCCAGCTTCAGGCAGACATTCGGGGTTCACGAGGCAGCTACTTGGCATCCGCAGACCCGTGTTTCACTTCGTTTGTCACTTCTATCTCTTTTTAGACAGTTGTACTAGTTTATAGACTTAGCAGATTTGTATTTTGACTTATGGATGCTCATGACTAGTGACACCCCGGTTAGGGCTGTGTTAGGTTGTACTTCCGCAGTTTTATGATATTATCTGCTATTTAGTATTATTAAATCATGTTTTAGACTGTTTTCTTGATGTTTAACTGTTTAACTTAGAATTGGGGATAGTTGGCTAGCCTTGTTTTCACGAGAGGCACTATCACGACCGGGTCCGGGTTTGGGGTCGTGACAAAATTATACAAAATAGATAATTTAAATGAGTTTACACAACTCTAATCACCAATAAAATAAACTTAGCATTATATAATCCTTGTATCTTGCTAATTATCTGTCATGGCCCGAATTTCCCATCGTCGGGACCGTGATGACACCTAACATTGAACCCTCTAGGCAAGCCAACGTTATAGAATATTTCACCTTTTCCTTTATTTTATAATAATTAAACCTTAACAAAAGTAAATCAGTGAAAATAAATACGAAAGAACACGGTTAAAAGATTATTCTTAAGCTAATAACGAAAGCCGAAATAAAATTCACCCAGAACTGGTGTCATAACTCACGATCAGTCTACGAGTGCTACAAATAATGGTCTGAACAAAAGTTTAAATATGTCTGGAAAATTGATAAAATAGAAATGAAATAGGATAGAAGGGAACGTCAGGGCCTGCGGACACCTACAGGACTACATTACGTCTCCGGAACGCAGCAATAACAACCAACCTCTCGATCAGCCACTAGCTCCGAAATCTGCACAAGAAGTGTAGAGTTCAGTATTAGTACAACCGACCCCATATACTGGTAAGTACCGAGCCTAAGCTCGATGAAGTAGTGTCGAGGCTATGGGGGCATACAACATATACACCCTGCAATAGTCTATACTAAACAGAAAGGAAATACATAATGTAATAAAGCAGTAACTGGCATTAAATAAATCCAGAACCCAATTGTTCTAGTATTCAGCTATAACAAATCCTGAAGGTTGTTTCAACATCACAATAATGGACCATAGCAGATGTGAATACATAACAACAACTGATGCGGCACGCATCCCAATCCTACTATATAAACAACAACGGTATCAATATTCACCCTTATTCCTCCTTACTGCGGCGTGCAACTCGATCCCACATGTCCACCCTTATTACTCTTCAACACATATCACCCTTATTCCTCCTGTTGCGGTGGGCAACGCGATCCCACATGTCCATCCTAATTACTTCTTTTTGCGGGGTACAACCCGATCCTACCAAACAATCACATTTCACCCTTATTCCTCTTATTGCGATATATATATATATATATATATATATATATATATATATATATATATATATATATATATATATATATATATATATATATATATATATATATATATATATATATATATATATATATATATATATATATATATATATATATATATATATATATACAAGTTAATTCAAATCCTCCAATATACTTATACTGCAATCCACACAACGGAATATCACTACGATTATGAACTTCACCATTGTAAACTACTCAGTGAGACCAACCAAGGTGTATAAGGCACCAAAAAGCCAATATAAGCCGACAATATGATAAAACGAAACCATGAAACAATTAAATACTTCAATAAAGAGATCAACAGTTAATATGAAGCAATTAGACATGGAAACATTTATGAGCAAGTAGCAATTAAGACATGGAAACAATTATGAGCAAGTAGCAATTTAGAAAAGAAATAGTGTATTAGGAAACGTGGAAGGGAACAAGATAAAAATGGAAATTTGATGGCGCAGAGGTACTCGTCACCACACCTATATGCCACATACATGAAATTTAACATAGCAAATAAGTCGGGGATTCCTATTCCCTCAAGTCAAGGTTTGACTAAATACTTACCTCAAGCCAACGGGTATTTGAAAGCTCAATCTCCGCTTTACCTTTTGATTCCACCACCAATTCACTCGTATCTAACCATAATTAACTTAATAACATCAATAAATGCTAAAGAAACCAATTTCAATGCATAATCATAGATGTTCTAACATTTTCCCCAAAAAGTCAAAAATCGACCCCGGGCCTGCTTAGTCAAAACCCGAAGTTCAGACCAAAACCTGATTAGCCATTCACCCCCGAGCCCGAATATGCAATTGCTTTTGGAGTCCGACCTCAATTTGAGGTCTAATTCCCCAAATTTCGAGATTCCCAAATTTCCCACCAAAACACCCAATTTCCCATGAAAATCCCTAGATTTTGTGATGAAATCTTGCAAAAGGATGAGATAGATTGAAAGAGTTGAGTTAGAAATCACTTACCTATGATTTGGATAAGTTTGGGTCTTTGAAAAATCGCCTAGGGAGGTTTAGGGTTTGAGAGAATTGAAAAATGGTTGAAAATCCCGTCTAAGTCTGTAGATGTCGCAATTGCGACTGGAGCTTCGATTGTGAAGCTCGCAAATGAGAGAAAGGCATCGCAATTGCGACCCTTCCGCATTTCTACTGCTATCACAAATGCGAACTTTTGGTCGCAAATGCGAAGTCCCCCCTGCCCTGTTACCTTCGCAAATGCGAATAAAAGTTCGCAATTGCGAACATACCCATGCCCAGCTTCCTTCGCATTTGCGATGGAAGCCTCGTAATTTCCAAGCCTATGAGGTTCGCAAATGCGAAGCCTGATCACGCAATTGCGAGATCAGAGGCCTACAACTCTGCTGAAGCATACTAGAAAATTCCCTGAGTTCAAACTCACTCTGTAGCCTATCCAAAACTTACTCGAGCCCTCGGGGCTCCAAACCAAACATGCACACAAGTCTAAAAATATCATACAGAGTTGCTCGTGCAATCAAATCGCCAAAATAATATCTTAAATAACGAATTTATCACCAATACTCATGAAATTCTCAAGGTAGTTCAAAATTTCTAACTTTTTAACCAAAGATCCGAATTACATCAAACCACCTCCATTTTTCAGTAAATTTCATGAACACGACTTAAATATTATATCAAACCTGTACCGGACACCGAAACCAAAATACGGGCCAGACACTAATGAGGTCACACACTATTTCCATTTCTAAAATCCTTATATTTTCCAGCAAACAATTTTTCTTCAAAAATTTATTTCTCGGGCTAGTGACCTTGGAATTCGATTCTGGGCATACGATGAAGTCTCATACTTTACTACGGACCTTCTTAGACCATCGGAATATGGGTCCGGGTCCATTTACCCAAAATATTCACCGAAGTCAACTAAAATCATCTTTTTAAGCGAAAAATCATTATTTCTTAATTTTTTTACACAAAATTTTTCGGTATCGTGCCTGGACTGTGCAATAAATCGAGGAGAGATAAAAGGAGGTTTTTAAGGCCTTGAAATACAAAAATGGATTCTAAAACAAAAGATGACCTTTTGAGTCATCACATTATTAGTTGTGACTTCATAAAAAAAACAAGCACTCATGTTGTTTCCCATCTCATTATCTTCTGCTAAGGTACTCAATTCTGGCACATGTGAGTTTGCAATTTCCCAAAACCATTGTTGCATTTACAAGGATAGCTACAGAGCTAACTTGTAAATCTGCATCTAACTTATCACAATTGAAACAAGCGAAAGCAGCAGGTTAAGATTCAAATGATTACAATTCTCCATGATTTCAACGAACAAAGGGAAAGCAGAGAAAAATCATGACAAATACTTCTTTCAATATGTTGTTTTAAACAAGTGAAGATGTACTAAAACAACTACAAGAAAATCTGAATCTCAAACATCACAAATCTATGAATACCAAGAATGATATGGCATGAGCAAGTCAAAATTTATTAATATAAAAACCGCAGATGAGTATTTACATACCTAAAGCAGAGAACTATAGAGAAATGACCAAATAAAGGTTTGAAATTCAAATAAGCAAGCTTAGCTACCAACGAGAGACAACAAACTGTCAAAACCAAACAGGGATCCAAGTTTTAGAACTAGAGCTCAAACACAGCCAAAAAAGCAGCAACAACCAAATAGAAATAGCCCCAAAAACTCAGCTTGATGGATCTTTTTGAGTATTTCCTCAATGTCAAAATCAGTTTAAAAATCAGTCTCAAAAATGAAGAAAAGGAGTCTGCATTTCAGAGGGTTTTTGTGTGTGTCTTTCCAGTCCCTTTTCTACCAAGAACTCCTCTATTACATAGAGTATATGAATGTATTAAGATAGAGATGAGGGAGGTTCTAGAGGGAATATGTTAGCCCTCCGTAAAATTCAGGAAAATAGCATCTTGTGGCAACTGAAATAGTTGTCCTAATTTTTAGCATCTTTTCTAACAGTTGTCCCTTTTATATATTTTTCTTTACATCCCAAACCTTTAAACTTCTGAAATTTAAACCTTTTTATCCCAAGTTTTGACCTAAATTCCTTGTTTTATTATCCTTTAACCTATTCTAGAGGCTTCATATCAAACAAACAGAAAGATTCTCTCCAAATTGGTCTTTCAAATGACCCCCTCAAGTTTCTAATAACACAAATAGCCAACCAAAGGACCCATACGAGTTTAAACAGATATACCAAAACCAAAAAAGAAAAAGGAAAAGAAAAATAAACCATTTAACATTTCTTTAAACTTAGGCAATTGAAACTTAATAAACATGAAATTGAACTACTAATTAATAAATTAATCCAAACATGCAAGCAAAAATTAACTAAACTCATTTTCAATTAAACAAAAGCAAACCATTAATTACTTTAAATGATCATGCAATTGAAATGAAACTATTAAAGCAAACTCGCTTTCAATATGGTCAAAACAGAAAAAACAAACAAAAAGATTTAAAAAAAAATAGAGATATTAATCCAAACCTTAATGAGAAACAATGAATGAAACAAAACGGCAAGAAATAATGGTGATAAGCTCTGGATAGACTCCGACAAAAAATGCAATCTCTGAGATACGACATGAAATTTACATCAATGTATAGCTCTCGTCAAGAGCTTTCCAATGACGTAAATTTCCACCATAAACTGATGGGGGAATAGTTGAGTAATTAGAAGAGAAAAGGGCAGTTAGGGTTTAATTTTGAGGTCTGAAAGGTAAAGAGTTTGAGGAGGAATCAGAGGAAACTAAAGGTAGGTTAGTGATTAGGGGGTGTGGGGATTGTAAGGTGTCAGTTTGGGGTTGTTTGGTGAGGTGGCCGCTGGCATAGGATTGTTGGGGTGTAGTGGCGGCTAGGGTTATGAGAGGGTGAGGAAGATGAGAGAATTGGGTGTCTCTTAGGTTTTAGGGGTCGGGTTAGGACAGTTAAAAAAGAGGGGATGGTTAGTTTAGGGATGGTTAGTTTAGGGCCATAGGATTAGATTAGATCAACACTCGTGAAATAAAAGAATTAAACTGACATCGTTTTGATTATGGGGGACTGCACCGGATAAACGGGGCTTGGGCCTAGGCAGATAGAGGAAGGTTGGGTCATTGATGCCTGGCACAATTTCAAATATTAGACAAAGCTAAACACCTTTCTTTATTTTCTTTTGTGTTTTCTTTCTTTTTCCTTGATTTTAAAATTCTAATTTTATTATTTAAAATCATAAACAAACTAAATAAAATCCTAAATTAGACTCTAACTTAATCTATTTTGTAAATTTAGTCTTACTTAATTTCACTTATTTAACACTAAAAATTCTACGAAAAATTTAAAACAATTAGGAATAATCTATTTGTTTATTTTTTGTAGAAGTATTTTTATCGGACAAAAATTACGTGCTCACAGCTTCCCCTCTTTGCTCGAAAACATGAAGAGTTTTTGGGTAAAAATAAAGTGATAAATTACGAGCAATTTGTGCCCGTTAGATATTCCATAGGAAGTGTTTTGACAAAGTGCCGAAACTTGCTTCGGAGGTTTCCTACATATCAGGTCAGTGTAGTTCTAAAAACTTTGGTAGTTGAGACTACCGAAAATCTATGATTTCAATGTTGTTGATGTTGTTATTGCTTGCTGAACCCCTTACTACACCAAAATAAAAATGAAATGAAACTGAACAATCCTATCAGCTATGAGTTACAAGACTCCTATCTATAACTCTTCTGAAACTTGATCTTGAATCTTCTACAGTCCAGTTGTGCATCTCGAACTATTAACTCTCATTCTTGAGGTGAGCTTCTGCTACTTCTAACTTGCATTGAACATGTTCTTCAGGTGCGTTCCTGTTGTTGATATGAACTTGAATTTAGCTCTGAAATGAATTCCCTCATTTTCCAGGTGGGTGCCTGCTACTGACTTGAAAATTGAAATAACTCTTAAACGAATACCCTCGTTCTCCAGGTGGGTGCCTGCTACTGACTTCAAACTTGAGATGAATTTTGAAATGAATTTTCTCGTTCTCCAGTTGGGCGCTTGCAATCATAACAACATAGACAAAACAAAGTAGATTTTCTGCCCTAGTTTGTACCAGGAACATTCACGAGTGTTAGTTGAATTCTATTTTCTAGGAGGGTCCTGAAAATTTAGAATAAAATTTCATTATCCAGGAGGATCCTGAAGACTTGAAACCTACATCTCATTATCCAGGAGGGTCCTGAAAAATAAAAATTAAATCCCATTATCCAAGAGGGTCCTAAAAATTTAAAACTAAATTTCATTATTCGGGGAGGTGCTGAAAACTTAAACAAAATTACATTATCCCGGAGGGTCCTGAAAACTTAAAATTTAATCCCATTATCCAGGAGGGTCCTGAAAATTTAAACCTAAACTTAGCTGGAACATGATTTCCTCATAGAGGATTCCTGTAGAGCAAACAAAATTTCTTGCCCCTATTTTAAACAAAGAAAATCTTATCAGTTTGAAAATATGGTGGTTATTTTGTGGCATCCTTGCTGAAAGTGACTGCTTCTGCCACAACCATGCTTCATTCTTATTAGCTACTTCGGGCTAACAAGGAATTTTTTGACCTTCTGATCGAACCTCGACCACAAAAAGCTCTAAATGACCCGAATCTCTTACACTCACTTATTGTATGTCGTTTTCATTCTGAGAATTTTTAAACCTTTGCATTTCCTCAAAACTCACGAATCACTTAACTATCTGAACTTCAGTTACCACCACATTGCTCATTCTGAATCATGTCACTTCTGATGTGCTTGGCCGAACTTTGCTTTGTGCAATTAAAAAAAACTTGTAGTAGGATTGGAAGTCCTTTATTGCTTGTTTAACAACGACTAACTTGAAGGAGAACTAGAAAATAGAATCAAAAGAATAAAGTGAAGTGATTTTTTGGCAAAAGGAACAAAAGGAAAATTTCAAACAAAGATGACTATTTGAAGAAGAATGGAAAAGAGACTTATCTGAGTGAAACAGCTTGATCCAATGATCATGACATGCATTTCGGATTGATTTGCCTAACCCGTCTAACCAATTACACTTTCAGTTCATGTCATATCTTCAATACTATAAACCCGAGCATTCAATGATCCAATTTCTTTGTAAAGTCACAAACCTCATTCGACTTGTGGAGCGCCGAAGGGTTTTCACCAAATAGACTCTCCCGTTTATTCATGTCTCAACTTACTGCCGCCTTACGACACCCGCGAGGGTTTTCCCCAATAAGACTCTCTCATTTTAAATTTTCCTCGGCTCACCGTCACCTTAGGGTGCCTGTGAGGGTTTTTACCAATAAGACTCTCTCATTTTATTCATTTTTCCTTGTACTCATGAACAAGGTGTTACCCGTGGTGTAAATCATACCTCTATCTTGCTTGACTTGGACATCTCAAAGATTGATCAGAAGGTCTTTCTTTGGACCATAATGAAGACTTTTAGACAAGGTTAGAAATAAAGGGTGGCATGAAGGCTCAAAACGACTTAAGATGAAAGAGTTCAAAATTACAACTTTTGGAACAGACCTTTTGCAAAACTAAAACTTCTGCCTTAGTTCCTTTGAGTCTGGGGAATTTTGGATTTTTTTTATTTTGATGGGATCGAAACTTACAATAAGGCTGTCTACGTATCCTTAAAAGGAATCAGGTTCAACGTAGTTCAAACCTAGGAGTTGTTTTGTTTTTGTTGCTTCTTTGTTTTTTTTATTTCTTCTTTTTTTGTTTCTTTTCTTTTCTTCTTCTTCTCTTTTTTTCTTTTCTATATATTTTTTCTCTTCTTCTTTTTATTCTTTTCTTTTATTTTTCTTCTCTTTGCTTCTGATTCCAAAAAAGGGGTATGAAAGAAAATAAATAAGGCTCAAGAGGGGGAAAAAGGGTAAAATATTTGGGTAGCAGAATAAAATGCCTTCGTCATTCTATCTTTGAACATGCCAAGTAAAGATGCAATTGAATATAAGCAAAGAAATCATACATAATATCTCTTGACTGCATCAAAATTTATATACATATCCACACATTTGCCTTTTATGTTTGTTACATACAAAGTACCATAGGGCAACACGCTTGTCACAATGATCGACCCTTGCCAATTTGGGGCGAACTAACTTTTTGCTTCGGTCTAATGGGGAAGGATGAGCTTCAATACTAGCTGGCCTACTTTAAATTTTCGGGGACGCACCTTCTTGTTGTATGCTCTTACCTTTCTTTTCTGATACAATTGACCATGACATACTGTCGCCAATATTTTCTCATCAATCAAACTCAATTGTTCTAGACGTGTTTTGACCCACTCATCGTCATTGATTTCAACTTTTGTGACGATCTGAAGAGGTGGAATCTAAAGTTCTGCAGGTATAACTGCCCCAGTTTCATATACCAGCAAATAAGGAGTTGCACCTACTGAAGTGCGAACAGTATTGCGATAACCCAATAAAGCAAAAGGAAAGTTTTCATGCCATTGCCTAGAACCATGCACCATCTTACAAAATATCTTCTTTATGTTCTTGTTAGCCGCTTCAACAACTCCATTTGCCTTGGGGCAATACAGAGTGGAGTTTCGATGCATAATCATGAATCGTTGGCATACCTCTTTCATCAAATGACTATTAAGATTAGTAACATTGTTAGTGATGATTACCTTGGGAATTCCGAACTGGCAAATTATATTTGAGTGAACAAAGTCTACCACTGTCTTCTTGGTCACGGACTTGAAAGTTACAACTTTGACCCACTTGGTAAAGTAATTGATGGCCACCAGAATAAATCTATGCCCGTTCTATGTTTTCGGCTCAATTTGTCCAATGACATCCACGCCCCATGCAACAAAGGGCCAAAGTGAGGATATTGTAAGCAGCTCAGATGGCGGAGAATGAATCAAATCACCGTGCACCTGGTATTGATGGCTTTTGCGAACAAAGCTGATGCAATCTCGTTCCATGGTGAGATAATAATAACCTGCTCAAAGTATCTTTTTTGCCAAGACATACCCATTCATATGCGGCCCACAAACTCCACAATGTTCTTCAGGCATGATAGTTGACGCTTCTTTAGCATCCACGCACCTTAGCAATCCCAATTCTGGAGTCCTCTTGTACAAGATTCCGCCACTCAAGAAAAATCCAATAACCAGACATCGAATGGCTCTCTTTTAATCACCTATGGCATGTACCGGATATACCCCAGACTTGGTGTATTCCTTGATATCATGAAACCAAGGATCACCATCAAGTTCCACTTCAACCATATTACAATAAACATGATCACGAACTTGGATATGGAGAGGGTCGACGTAAGTTTTATCCGGATGGTGTAATATTGACGCCGGAGTAGCCAGGGCATCAGAAATCTCATTATGAATCCTGGGAATATGCTTAAATTCTACTAACCTGAATCATTTTCAAGATTTTGAAGACATTGTCTATACGGTATGATCTTCAGGTCCCTGGTTTCCCATTATCCCTGAATTTGGTGAACCAACAAATCTGAATCTCCAAGAACCAATATTTCCTGGAATCCCATGTCTACAGCTAACCTCAAACCCAAAATGCATACTTCATACTCAGCCATGTTGTTGGTGCAATAAAATCGAAGTTGAGCTGTTATAGGGTAGTGATACCCTGTTTCAGAAATGAGCACATCTCCTATTCTGACACCTTTCATGTTAGAAGCTCCATCAAAGAATAGTTTCCAACCTTGCTTTTCATTATGATCAACCTCGTTAACACACATCACTTTTTCATCAGGAAAATAAGTCTTCAATGGATCATATTCTTTATCCACCAGATTCTTGTCCAAGTGGTCGGCCAAGTCTTGGGCTTTCATCGCGGTCCGAATCACATAGATAATATCAAACTCTGTGAGTAAAATCTTCCACTTCGCAAGTCTTCCCGTGGGCATAGACTTTTGAAAGGTATACTTTAGAGGATCTACATGAGAAATGAGGTAATTATTGTAGGACGAAAGATAATGCTTCAACTTTTGTGCCACCCAATTTAAGGCGCAGCCTGTCCTTTCAAGAAGAGTATACTTAGCCTTATATGGAGTGAACTTCTTGCTGAGATAATATCTTGCTTGATCTTTCTTGCTAGTGATGTCGTGTTGACCCAATACACAACAAAAATAATTATCCAAGACTATCAAATAGAGAATTAAAGGTCTCCCAGGCTCTGACGAGACCATCACGGCTGGGTTTGACAGGTACCTCTTAATCTTATCGAATGCTTCCTAACACTCGTTAGTCCACTTGACCACAACATTCTTCCTCAATAACTTAAATATGGGCTCACAGGTTGTCGTGAGTTGAGCAATAAACCTGCTGATGTTATTTAACCTTCCGAGCAGGCTCATCACCTTAGTTTTATTCTTTGGTAGGTGTAAATCATGGATGGCTTTGATCTTTGATGGATCAAACTCGATACCGCATCGACTAACTATGAATCCTAACAATTTCCCGGACGGGACACCAAATACATATTTTGCCGGATTGAGCTTGAAGTTGTACCTACGGAGTCTTTGAAAAAATTCCTCAAATCCTCAACATGGTCAGACTGCTTCTTTGACTTTATGATCACATCATCTACATAAACCTCAATCTCCATGTGTATCATGTCATGAAATATGGTAGTCATCGCCTTCATGTAAGTTGTCCCAGCATTCTTCAAACCAAAGGGCATTACTCGGCAGCAATATGTTCTCTATAGTGTGATGAATGTTGTCTTTTCTGCATCTTCATCATCCACTAAGATCTGGTGATATCCCCCGTAGCAATTCACAAAAGACTCGATCTCATGCTTGCCATAATTATCAATCGGAATGTGGATGTTCGACAACGAAAAATCATTCTTTAGGCTTGCTTTGCTAAGATCACGATAATCAACACATACTTGGTCTTGCCATCCTTCTTTGGTACTAGCACAACATTAGCTAACTAAGTGGAATATCGAGTGACTCGAATGACCTTTGCATCAAGCTGCTTTGTGATTTCTTCTTTGATCTTCACACTCATGTCAGTCTTGAATTTCCTTAACTTTTGCTTAGTAGGGGGAACATAGGATCAATTGGAAATTTATGAACTACCAAATCGGTACTTAAAACTGGCATATTGTCATACGGCCATGAAAAGACATTTTTGTACTCAAACAGTATTTTGATTATTTGTTTCTTGACTTGCAGTTCCAAATGCATACTTATCTTAGTCTCCTTGACATTATCTTGATCTCCTAAATTGATTTCTTCAGTTTCATTCAAATTAGGTTTAAGTTTTTCTTCAAAATATTTTAGTTCTTTACCTATTTCCTCAAATGTTGCTTCTTCATCATATTCTGCTTCTTCGTCATACTCTACTTCTTGGATTATTATTCAGAATTAGATTGGCTTTTAAGACTTGGCTGAAAATTCCTCATGCATGTCATGTCATTGAAATCAGCATAAAAAGAACTGTAAAAAATAAAAATAAAAATGAAACACTATTAGGAATAATGAAAAATGGGAAATTGTATTTTATTGAAAATAAAAAAGATAGAAGGGTTTGAACATCAAAACAAGTGATTACAACCTTGGAATAACACAAATAACATAAAGGAAAATAAAGCAAACTACCAAAACTCCTTCCGGGTGGGGAGAGGGGTAGCTTCCCAATTGCTAAGATTCACATTAGGCCCAATGAGCTGCACATATGCATTACTGGAACCTTCCCCACTTTCCACCATATTAACCTCATCAAATAGACTCTGGAACCTCCTGATCAACTCTTCATCAATATTGACCACATGTTTCGGGGCTGATAATATTGGACGTTTTGCGGCCCCTAGCTTGAAAAAAGACTTTGAGAAGTGTGGAACAAGCTTTGGGAGTGACCATACCTTCAATTTCAGATTTTTGGCCTTTTTCACGTCCTTCTTTGTGGGCGCAAATCCCAAACCAAATGTACCAAGATTTTCATGTGGGCACACTGGATGCACAATACCCTATAAAGATGAACACAAACCTTTACCTGGCACAAAACCATTCTTCAACATTTCATTTGCAATAATTACATGCGGAGGATAGCTTCGGACCTGGAATGCGTTCTCCCTCAGGAATCTTCTCAACTAACACAATTTCGAAAGTTTGGTAGACCCAAGGCCCGTTATCATCTTCAGCTTCAATAAATGGAACAATTGTGTCATTGTAAGTAGTTAAGTCCTCATCACCATGAACAACTATTTCCTTCTTGTCTCATTCGAACTTTACCATTTGATGCAGAGAAGATGGGACTGCCTTAACAACATGTATCCATGGCCCACCCAACAACAGTAGTAGACAGCCATATCTAACACCTGAAATTCCATAGTGAACTCAACTAGCTCTATTGACAATTCGAGCATTATATCACTAAAGGAATCTTTCCCTACTCCATCAAAGCCTCGAACATATATGTTACACCTAATGTTTCGAACACACATTAATATGACGAAGGTATCTTTCCATAGTTGAAGATTTGAGTTGGACAAGGGATCAGATGAGATTTGCTAAGATTCCTTTTCTTATACTACAATAAATTCATGCGAGACTTCGTAAGGTAATAGCAACGGGAATTATGATTCTAAGAGAGCAAGATACAATCTTTCTCAAGAATATTACATGGATTTTTCACTACTTCGATCTGCCACTACGTGTTTTATCGTAATTGACGTGTGTTAGAGGGATTATCAAGAGAATCAACTCAGGTATGTTAAAGTTATCCCTTCTATCTTTTGGCATGATCTATACGACACAAACAAAACAAGAAAATGCAAAACTTTCATAAATGACTCTATTCATAGAAGTATTAGAGGTGCCAATGTTTTTAAATTTCCATGTGTCATATTATTCTATCATTTGTTCATGGGTCTAAGAAAAATACGTAAGTTGAAAAACAAAGTTTACTTTATGATATTACTCGAAGGCATAATGGTCTTATGACATTCCAAGAGATTTTATTGACGCAATTCTCATGCATTGCATTCATGTACATTGACCCATGACTAGATGACATTATATACGAGTATATATATATGGGAAAAGGTTATGGCATCATATACGCACCACCACCTACTCAGCTGGATTACGTTGATGATTTGTGCATAGTGGTCGAGATGATTTGATGGGGTGCCCTTTGAGGCTTGATGATGTTATGAACACATATACCCACGCATGGTATGACATTTATATGCATATGCATGACATTATAATATTAAATGATTCATAGAGTTATTCAGATATACATGTTGAGTCTTTTACTCCATGTTTATCTCATGTCTACTAGTTACTAATTTTCATTCCTTAAATACTCGGTACATTATATGTATTGACGTCTCTTTTGCCTGGGAACGCTGTGTTTCATGCCCGCAGGTCCTGATATATAGGTTGAGAGTCCTCAAAGTAGGCTATCAACTCAGCGGAAGGTGTTGGTGCGCTCCATTTGCTTCGGAGTTGCTTCTTTGCTCAATATGACTAGTACATGTATTGATTGGTTTGGCGGGACCCTGTCCTGACCTTTATAATATTATGTATTCTTAGAGTCTTGTAGATAAATTTCAGGTATACGGATACTTGTATGGCATTTTTGACCTATGTTTTGAGTATATAAAGAATCAAGTCAGTCATATAGGCCCGTACTTCATATGTATAAGTTTGTATTCCCTCATGCTTTAATCAGGTTCATTTACCTATGATAGAATGATATGAAATATACTTTTATGTTAGTACTCGATTGAGTAAGATACCAAGTGCCTGTCGCAACCCATCGGTCTGGTCAAGACAACATACACTGTTCATGTGGATTCTTTTAGTGCCGATCTTAAACTTTTGCAAAGTGGACAGGGGGAATATTTGCACTAGAGCCGTTATCAACCAGTACCCTTGGAACAATAGAATCCTCGCACTTCACTATGAGATAAAGAGCTCGGTTGTGTTCTGTACCCTTAATGAGGAGTTCATCATTTGAGATAGTGACCCTCTTTGCTTCGAAGATCTTGTTGGCAATCTTTTCCAAGTGACTCACTATGATCTTATTAGGAACATATGCCTCATTCAAAATCATCATCAGGGCTTTGCGATGCTCATCTGAATGTATCCGTAAAGACAAAAGAGAGATCTGAGCTGGTGTTTTCCTTAATTTCTCTACAATAGAATAGTCTTGCACTTTAATCTTTTTCAGGAATTCTTCAGCCTCTTCGTCAGTGAACATCTTATTTACTAGGATTTGGCTATCCTTGAATGGCTTGGCCTTTCTCAATTCTTCTGGGGTAAAACATCTCCTAGAATGAGTCAGTCCTCCAGTTTCATTGACTTCTTCCTCCGCTTCATTTCGTTTGTATGTCCCTATCACTTATTTGTAATTCCATGGAACAACATTTGTATCTTCCACTGGCAACTGGGTCACTTGCTTAAAAACAACAGGGGTGATATGAGTCCTCTTCATGACTACAACAGACTTGTTCGGCATCCCTGGCACAACCACTTTCGGCTTTTCTTCACTTGCCCCGTTATCCTTCGAAGGCCCTTTTCACAACCAACACAGGTTGCTTCACGTTAAGCACGCTTAGTTTCTTTATAGCCCCTTCAACTATTAAGGGAATTACTTTTGCAGAGTCCTGAGCCTTAACTGAATTACCTTCACTAGCACAAATCATCATGACGGACTTGGAACAATTCTTGAACTCCCCATCCTTACGAACTATTTCAATCATGCGTGTCTCTACATGGGCTAGCAAAGGATTTTGGTTGATGTTTGGTGTCTCCGGACTGCGAACAACAATTTGATTTGTATCGATGTGCTCTTGGATTTCCCTCTTCAAATACCAATACTTCTCTATGTCATGCCCTGGAGCGTTAGAACAATATGTGCACCTTAGAGAATAATCAAGGTTCTTTGGGGGTGGATTTGGTTTTTTTCCTCAATTGGCCTTAATACGTCCAATTGCCTCAACCTTTGGAATAAACTGGCATAGGACTCTCCCAAAGGGGTGAAGGTTTCTTTCCACTGTTGCCTTTCTCTCCTATACTCCGGCCTTTGCTAAAAGTTTTGACCATTAGGGCTTCGGTATGGTTGTAGGGGTGGGTAGGGATTTTGTAGCGTTGGAGCATGCCATCGCAGGTAAGAAGGGGGTTAATGTGATGACCTGGACATTCGTCTCATGAGTTACCACTCTGTTTTCCCCATATCTTCTTCTTTATGCTTCGTTATTCATGTTTTATGGTCTCGAGTTGGTCGGATCGAATCCGAAATGATTTTGGTAAGGTTTGAGACACTTAGTCTCTTTTAAGGGAGTTTAAATTAGAAAAGTCAACCGGATGTTGACTTATGTGTTAGAGGGCTTGATTGTGAGTTCCGATGGTTCGGTTAGCTTCGGGAGGTGATTTATGACTTAGGAGTGCGATCGGAATGGGTTTTGGAGGTTCGGAGTAGAATTAGGCTTGAATTGGCGAAGTTAATATTTTGGCGATTTCCGGTTGATAGGCGAGATTTTAATATAGGGGTCGGAATAGAATTCCGAGAGTTGAAGTAGTTTCATTGCATCATTTGGGATGTGTGTGTAAAATTTTAGGTCATTCGGACATGGTTTAGTTGGGCTTTTAATCAAAAGCATATTTCGGAAGATTTTAGAAACTTAGGCTTGAATCCGAGGTGTTTTGGTTGATTTGATGTTGTTTGAAGTGTTTTGATGATTGGAACAAGTTTGAATAAGGTATTAGTATATGTTTGTGCTTTTAGTTGAGGTCCTGGGGGGCCTCAGGGTGATTTCAGATGGTTGACGGAGAAGATGGATATTTGTGGAAGCTGCCGATTTTCTGCTTCTGGTATTTCCGCACCTGCGGATTGGGGACGGCAAGTGCGAGGGAGAAGGCTGCAGATTCGAAATGGGACTGACGAGCAGATATTGCAGAAGCGGTCAAGATGGCCGCATCTGCGAAGCCGCAGATGCGATTTTGGGTTGTAAGTGAAGGACTACAGAAGCGGTGGTTCAGCCGCATATGTGGTACCACAGAAGTGGGCGTTGTACCGCAGATGCGGAAAGGCCTGGGCAAATGAATTAAAAGAGCCCTTCACGAATTTTGGGCTATTTCATCATTTTTGATTTCGGCTTAAGAGCTTTTGGACAATTTGGAAGAGGGATTTCAAGGGAACTTAGTTAAGGTAAGGATTTTGGACCTAAAACACATTTTTATGGTAGAATTTCATGGATTAAGGTTGTAATTAAAGGAATTAAAAGGCTAAAAATGGGGGATTAGGGCTTGAGTTTAAGAGGCCTTAAAATGAAGATTTGAGGGGTCATTTGAACATCGATTTTGGTATTCATGATATGCATAGACTCGTGGGGAGATAAGGAACCTATTGGTGTTAAAATTTATGAGTTTCAAGAAGTGGGCCCGGGGCTCGGCTTTTGGTAATTTCAGGATTTGTACCCTTTATTGATTGTTTTTGCTTGGGCTTTGTTCCCTTAGCATATTTTAACGTCCTCGTTCTGATTTTGGATAGATTATACGTGCCTGGAGGCCAATTCAAGGGGAAAAGCATCGCGAGCTAGAGATTTAGTCGGCTCGAGGTGAGTAATGATTGTAAATGATGATCTGAGGGTTTGAAAACCCGGATTGCACATCGTAGTGCTATATTGAGGTGAGGCACACGCTTGATGACGAGCGTGGGGTCGTGCACTATTGGGGATTGTGACTTGGTCCGTCCTGATTGATGATTTTACCGCGTAATTGACTGAAAACTATTTGTTATCATCATTATTTGGGATGAATGCCATCTTTGGGCCTAGTGCCAACTATTTGAACCCTTCGTGGATTTTTATTACTATTTCCTCACTGTTTTGATTCATTACTTGAACTCAGTCATGTTATTTTCCACCATTTCACTACTCAGCCATGTTTACTCAGTTTTAAGACTTAAATGATATTTTAAATGACGTTTTGGGCTGAGAAATATTGTTTTACTATAGCTCGAGAGGCTTGTGAGTATTTTTGATTGAGTAAGGCCGAGGGCCTATGTTGTAAGGAAACACTGATACTGATTTGAGGCCGAGGGCCTGAGATATGTACGCCACGAGGTGGCTTGATTGATATGAGGCCGAGGGCCTAGTTTTGATGCCACGAGATGGCTTGTTATTGTGCTTGGGCCGTAAGGGGCCCCTCCCGGAGTCTGTATACCCCAGTGAGCGCGGGTACCCATTGTGATGTGAGATTGAGCCCGAGAGGCTGGTATTTTTCTGAGATTTAGCCCGAGGGGCTGGTATTATTTTGAGCTGATGCCCGAGGGGCGAATTTGTTGATACTGTGCCCGAGGGGTGAACTTCTATTTGTTACTTATTATTAATTATCTGTCAATTACTTGTTTTACTAGTTGAAAGAGGATTTTACTTGACTTTTCACTATTTTACTGCTTTTAAATGATTTTTACTACTTCATTATAGAATGCCTTGTGCCTTATGTGCATTCTTACTTTCAGTCGTTATTTACATTTGTTACTCACTGAGTTGGAGTACTCACTTTACTCCCTGCACCTTGTGTGTAGATTCAGGCATAGCTGGTTCTGCTCTTAAGTGTTGATTCCTCCAGTTCCAGGTGGCTTTTCGTAGATTACGAGGAAGTTGTTGACATCCGTAGCCCTGTGTCTCTACTCTCTTATAATTTCTATTTCCCTTCAAACATTTGTACTAGTTATTGGATTTAGCAGAGGTAACACCCCTGTTAGGGCTGTGTCGGGTGTATTTTTGCATTGTTATCGGTATTTTCCGTTGTTTAGTATTATTAATCATGTTTAGACTATTTTTATGTTAATTAACTATTTGAAAAGTGAATTGGGTATAATTGGTTGGCCTTGTCTTCACGAGAGGTGCCATCACGACCGGGTTCGGGGTTAGGGTCGTGACAAGTTGGTATTAGAGCCTAGGTTGCATAGGCCTCACGAGTCATGAGCAGGTTTAGTAGAGTCTCACGGATCGGTACGGAGACGTCTGTATTTATCCTCGAGAGGCTGTAGAACCTTTAGGAAAAACTTCATATTCTTGAAATTCTTCTATTCTCTCACAGATGGTGAGAACATGCGCTACCTGATGGGTTGGATGACCACCAGTGCCACCAACTGAGGCCACCAGAGGTTGTGAACGTGGTCATGGCAGAGGCAGAGCGGCGAGGGAAGCACCTGTAGATCCACCAACTGCCCCAGCTCAGGATCAGGCTCCAACTGTGGATGCTCCAACAACACCAGTTCAGGCACCAGCTATGTCCATCGTGATTCCGGGTCTTTAGGAAGCCTTGGCACGGATCTTATCAGTTTGCGCTGGCCTGGCTCAAGCGGTTTCATCCACTACAGCCGCAACCACTTCACATGCTGGGGGAGGCAATCAAACTCCCGTCGCTCGCACACCTGAGCAAGTTGTGTAGGGACTTCAGACGCCGGGGACACATCCAGCCCAGCCGGTCACAGCTGCTCGGGACTATGTGGTTCCTGTCATACCGGAGGATGAGCAACGTAGGTTGGAGAGATTTGCTAGATTGCACCCTCCGAACTTTAGTGGTGCAGAGGGCGAGGATGACCAGGGCTTTTTGGATAAGTGTTAGATGATGCTACGTACGGCCGGTATTCTGGAGACCAGTAGGGTCGCTTTTACCACCTATTAGTTTTTAGGAGCTACTTTCACCTGGTGAGAGGATTTTGAGAGGCATAGGCCTGTTGGCGCAGCACCCCTTTCCTGGCAGCAATTCTCCGTTCTCTTCCTGGAGACGTTTGTGCCGCAGTCCCACTGAGGAGTTGTGTAGGTAGTTTGAGTGGTTGCGATAGGTGATATAATGGTGTCACAGTATGAGTTGAGGTTTTCTAAATTGGCTCGTCATGCCATCTAGATGGTTCCGACAGATCGAGAGAGGATCAAGAGGTTTGTTGATGGTCTTACTTATCAGCTCCGTATTCTTATGACCAGGGAGAGGGTATCTGGTGCTACGTTCGAGGAGGTGGTTGATATCGCTCGTGAGATTGAGTTGGTTCACCATCAGGAGCGAGAGGAGAGGGAGGTCAAGAGGCCTCGAGGATCTGGAAACTATAGTAGTGGTCCTTCGAGGGGTCAGTTTCAGCACAACAGATGTCGTTCATTCAGGTCTGCTCAGCCAGCTCGCCCAGGTTATCGTGGGGAATCTTCGGGTCATGGTTATCATGGATCTCACTAGGCCCATCATCACTTAGCGCCCTTCCAGCTCAGAGTTAATCCCCTGCTCCATCAACTCAAGGCTCTTCTATGCCGAGTGTATCTGCTAGTCACTTTGGTGTGAGGGGTTCCCTTCAGTCCCCTTCTCTAGCACCTGGGAGTTGTTATGAGTGTGGTGAGATGAGACACATATGGAGACAATGTCCTCGTCATGTTGCTAGTTCGTCCCAGCAGAGGGGTTAGTCAGCCAGTTCCTTCACGACCACTCGCTCAGCCAGCCAGGGGTGGAGGTCAGTCACCCAGGGTCGCCCTAGAGGGGGAGGTCAATTAGTAGGTGGTCAAGCCCGTTTCTATGCACTCTCAGGCAGACCCGATGTTATTGCTTTAGATGCTGTTATTACAAGTATTGTTTTAGTCTGCCACAGAGATGCCTCTGTATTATTTCATCCCGGTTCCACCTTTTCTTATGTGTTATCACACTTTGCTCATTATTTGGGTATGCCCCGTGAGTTTCTTGATTTATCTCTTCATGTATCTACCCCGGTGGGCAATACTGTTGTTGTAAACCGTGTGTACCGATCATGTGTGGTGGCTATTGGGGGTATGGAGACCGAAGTAGATCTATTATTATTGAGCATGGTGGATTTTGATGTCATTTTAGGCATGGATTAGTTATCTCCATGTCATGCTATTCTGGACTGTCATGCTAAGACAGTCACATTGGCTATGCCGGGTGTGCCATGGATCAAGTGGCGAGGTGTGACTGATTATGTTCCTAGTAGAGTGATCTCTTTCTTAAAGGCCCATCGTATGGTTGGGAATGGTTGTCTTTCATATCTAGCATTTGTGAGGGATGTCGGAGCTGAGACTCCCAGTGTTGATTCTGTTCTAGTTGTGAGGGATTTTCCCGATATGTTTCATGTAGACTTGTCGGGCATGCCACCGGACAGGGATATTGATTTTGGTATTGACCTGGTGTCGGGCACTAAGTCCATTTCTATTCATCCGTATCGTATGGCACCAATGGAGTTGAAAGAATTGAAGGAGGAGCTTCAGGAACTCTTAGATAAGGGATTCATTCGGCCTAGTATGTCACCTTGGGGTGCGCCGGTTCTGTTTGTGAAGAAGAAGGATGACACAATGAGAATGTGCATTGATTATAGGCAGTTGAACAAGGTAACAATTAAGAACAAGTATCATTTACCTCGTATTGATGATTTATTTGATCAGGTTCAGGGAGCGAGGGTGTTCTCCAAGATTGATCTCCGTTCGAGTTATCACCAGTTGAATATCAGGAATTCGGATATTCTTAAGATGACTTTCAGGACACGATATGGTCATTATGAGTTCTTGGTGATGTCTTTTGGGGTGACCAATGCCCCAGCAGCGTTCATGCATTTGATAAACAACGTGTTCTAGCCTTATCTCGATTCATTCGTCATAGTCTTCATTGATGATATTCTGGTGTATTTGCGTAGTCAGGAGGAGCACACAGAGCATTTGAGAGTTGTGTTGCAGATATAGAGGGAGGAGAACTTTATGCAAAATTCTCCAAGTGTGAGTTTTGGCTAAGTTCAGTGGCTTTCTTGGGGCACGTGGTGTCCAGCGAGGGTATTCAGGTTGATCCGAAGAATATAGAGGCGGTTTAGAGTTGGCCTAGACCGTCCTCAACCCTAGAGATTCGCAGCTTTCTTGGTTTGGCAGGCTATTATCGTCAGTTTGTTTAGGGACTCTCTTCTATCACATCGCCCTTGACCAAGTTGACTGAGAAGGGTGCTCTATTTGTATGGTCGGAAGAGTGTAAGGAGAGCTTTCAGAATCTCAAGGCAACATTGACCACAACTTCAGTGTTGGTTTTGCCATCAACTTCAAGTTCATATACCGTGTATTGTGATGCTTTGAGAGTTGGGATTGGTTGAGTGTTGATGTAGGGGGGTAGAGTTATTGCTTACGCTTCTCGGTAGTTGAAGCCCCATGAGAAGAACTACCCCATTCATGATTTGGAGTTAGCTGCCATAGTTCACGCATTGAAGATTTGGAGGCATTACTTGTATGGCGTATCTTATGAGGTGTTCACTGATCATCGCAGTCTTCAGCATTTGTTCAAGCAAGAGGATCTTAATTTGAGGCAGCGGAGATGGTTGGAGTTGCTTAAAGATTATGATATCACTATAATGTACCATCCGGGAAAGTCCAATGTGGTAGCCGTTGCTTTGAGCTGAAAGGCAGTGAGTGTGGGGAGTTTGGCATATATTCCAGTTCGGGAGAGACCTTTTGTAGTTGATGTTCAGGACTTGGCCAATCGGTTCGTGAGGTTAGCTATTCCAGATCGTAGTCGGGTATTGGCTTGTGTGGTTTCTCGGTCTTCCTTATATGATCGTATTAGAGAGCGCCAGTATGATGACTCACATTTGCTTGTCCTTAAGGACAGAGTTCAGCATGATGATGCCAGAGATGTGACCATTGGTGATGATGGGGTGTTGAGGATGCAGTGCCGGATTTGTGTGCCCAATGTGGATGGGCTTCGGGAGTTGATTCTGGAAGAGGCCCATAGCTCACGGTATTCCATTCATCCGGGTGCCGCGAAGTTGTATCAGGATTTGAGGCAACACTATTGGTGGAGAATACTGAAGAAAGATATTGTGGGATTTGTAGCTTAGTGTCTCAATTTTCAGCATGTGAAATATGAGCATCAAAGACCGGGTGGCTTGCTACAACATATGGTTATTCCCGAGTTGAAGTGGGAGAGGATCACTATGGACTTTGTTGTTGGACTCCCATAGACTTTGAAGAAGTTCGATGCTATTTGGGTGATTGTGGATCGGCTGACCAAGTCTGCGCACTTCATTCCTGTATGTACTACCTATTCTTCAGAGCGGTTGGCAGGGATCTATATCTGGGAAATTGTTCGCTTGCATGGTGTTCCGGTTTCCATCATTTCAGATAGAGATACTCAGTTTAATTTACAGTTTTGGAGGGCCGTGCCGAGAGAGTTGGGTACTTAGGTGAGTTGAGCACAGCTTTTCATCCTTAGACAGACGGGCAGTCCAAGCGCACTATTCAGATATTGGAGGACATGTTGCGTGCTTGTGTCATCGATTTTGGAGGGTTATGGGATGAGTTTCTACCGCTTGCAGAGTTTGCTTATAACAACGGCTACCAGTCGAGTATTCAGATGGATCCATATGAGGCTTTGTATGGGAGGCGGTGTAGATCTCCAGTTGGTTGGTTCGAGCCCGGTGAGGCTAGGCTATTGGGGACTGATTTGGTACAGGATGCTTTGGAGAAGGTGAAGGTCATTCCGGAGAGGCTTCGTACAACGAAGTTGAGGCAAAAGAGTTATGCTGATAGGAAGGTTCGAGATGTGACCTACATGGTTGGCGAGAAGGTACTGTTGAAGGTTTCACCCGTGAAGGATGTTATGAGATTTGGGAAGAAATGGAAATTGAGTCCTCGGTTCATTGGGCCTTTTGAGGTGCTTCGGCGAATTGGGGAGGTGGATTATGAGCTTGCTTTGCCACCCAGCTTGTCGAGTGTGCATTCGGTATTCCATGTTTCTATGCGCCGAAAGTATATTGGGGATCCGTCTCATGTTCTGGATTTTAGCACGGTTCAGCTGGATGATGATTTGACTTATGATGTGGAGCCAGTGGCCATTCTGGGTCGTCAGGTTCGGAAGTTGAGGTCAAAGGATATAGCTTCAGTGAAAGTGCAGTGGAGAGGTCGGCCCGTGGAGGAGGCTACTTGAGAGACTGAGCAGGAGATGTAGAGAAGATATCCTCACCTATTTTAGGCTTCAGGTATGTTTCTTGACTCGTTTGAGGACGAACGTTTGTTTAAGTTGGGAGGATGTGATGACCCGGCCAGTCGTCTTATGAGTTACTTCTCTGTTTCCCCCCATTTCTACTTTTGTATGCTTCATTATCCGTGTTTTGTGGTATCGGGTTGGTCGGATCGAATCCGGAATGATTTTTGTAAGGTTTGAGACACTTAGTCTCTTTCAAGGGAGTTTAAATTAGAAAAGTCAACTGGATATTGACTTATGTGTTATAGGGATCAGATGTGAGTTCTGATGGTTCAGTTAGCTTCGGGAGGTGATTTATGACTTAGGAGTGTGATCGAACTGGGTTTTGGAGGTTCGGAGTAGAATTAGGCTTGAATTGGCGAAGTTGATATTTTGGCTATTTTCGGTTGAAAGACGATATTTTGATATAGTGATCGGAATGGAATTCTGAGAGTTGTAGTAGCTTCATTGCATCATTTGGGATGTGTGTATAAAATTTTAGGTCATTCGGACGTGGTTCAGTTGGGTTTTTGATCAAAAGCGTATTTCGGAAGATTTTAGAAACTTAGGCTTGAATCTGAGGTGTTTTGGTTGATTTGATATTGTGTTAAGTGTTTTGAGTATTGGAACAAGTTTGCATAAGGTATTAGGATATGTTTGTGTTTTTGGTTGAGGTCCCGGGGGGGCCTCGGGGTGATTTAGGATAGTTGATGGAGAAGTTGGATGTTTATGGAAGCTGCAGATTTTCTGCTTCTGGTATTTCCGCACCTGCGGATTGAGGACCATAGGTGCGATGCCGTAGGAGCGAGGGAGAAGGCCGTAGATGCGAAATGGGACTGGCGAGCAGATACTGCAGAAGCGGTCAAGATGGTCGCATCTGTGAAGCGGCACATGCGGAAGTCCTATCGCAGGTGCGATTTTGGGTTTTAAGTGATGGACGGAAGAAGCGGTGGTTTGGTTGTATATGTGGTACCGTAGAAGTGGGCATTGTACCGCAGATGCGGAAAGGCCTGGGCAGATGAATTAAAAGAGCCCTTCGCGAATTTTGGGTTATTTCACCATTTTTGACTTCGGCTTGAGAGCTTTTGGACGATTTGGAAGAGGGAATTCAAGGGAACTTCGTTAAGGTAAGGATTTTGGACCTATAACACATTTCTATGGTAGAATTTCATGGATTAAGGTTGTAATTAACGGAATTAAAAGGCTAAAAATGGGGGATTAGGGCTTGAGTTTAAGAGGCCTTAAAATGAAGATTTTAGGGGTCATTTGAACTCTGATTTTGGTATTCCTGATATGCATAGACTCGTGGGGAGATAAGGAACCTATTGGTGCAAAAATTTCTGAGTTTCGATAAGTGGGCCCGGGGCTCGGGTTTTGGTAATTTCGGGATTTGTGCCCTTTATTGATTGTTTTCGCTTAGGCTTTGTTCCCTTAGCATATTTTGACGTCCTCGTTCTGATTTTGGATAGATTTGATGTGCGTGGAGACAGATTCGAGGGGCAAAGGAGTCGTAAGCTAGAGATTTAGCCGGTTTGAGGTGAGTAATGATTGTAAATGATGCTCTGAGGGTTTGAAACCCCGGATTGCACATCGTAGTGCTATATTGAGGTGAGGCACACGCTTGATGACGAGCGTGGGGTCGTGCACTATTGGAGATTGTGACATGTTGCATCCCGATTGATGATTTTACCGCGTATTTGACTGAAAACTATTTGCTATCATTATTATTTGGGTTGAATGCCATCTTTGGGCCTAGTGCCAACTATTTGAACCCTTCGTGAAATTTTATTACTATTTCCTCATTGTTTTGATTCATTACTTGAACTGAGTCATGTTATTTTCCACCATTTCACTACTTAGCCATGTTTACTCACTTTTAAGACTTAAATGATGTTTTTGGCTGAGAAATACTGTTTTACTACAACCGAGGGGCTTGTGAGCATTTTGGACTGAGTAAGGCCTAGGGCCTATGTTGTGAGGAAACACTGATACTGATTTGAGGCCGAGGTCTTGAGATATGTACGCCACGAGGTGTCTTGATTGACATGAGGCTGTGGGCCTAGTTTTGATGTCACGAGATGGCTTGTTATTGCGCTTAGGCTGTAAGGGGCCCCTCCAGGAGTCTGTACACCCCAGTGAGCGCGGGTACCCATTGTGATGTGAGATTAAGCCCGAGAGGCTGGTATTGTTCTGAGATTTAGCCAGAGGGGCTGGTATTATTCTAAGCTGATGCCCGAGGGGCGGATTTGTTGATATTGTGCCCGAGAGGCGAACTTCTATTTGTTACTTATTCTTAATTATCTGTCAATTACCTGTTTTACTGGTTGAAAGAGGATTTTACTTGACTTTACACTATTTTACTGCTTTTAAATGATTTTTACTGCTTCATTATAGAATGTCTTGTGCCTTACGTGGTTTCTTACTTTCAGTCATTATTTACATTTGTTACTCACTGGGTTGGAGTACTCACTTTACTCCATGCACCCTGTGTGCAGATTCAGGCATAGCTGGTTCTGCTCCTGAGTGTTGATTCCTCCAGTTCTATGCGGCTTTTCGGAGATAATGAGGTAGTTGTTGACGTCTGCAACCCTGTGTCTCTACTCTGATATCATTTCTATTTCTCTTCAAACATTTGTACTAGCTATTGGATTTAGCAGACTGGTATTATGACCTATAGATGGTCGTGATTTGTGACACCCCGGTTAAGGCTGTGTTGGGTGTATTTCTGCATTGTTATCAATATTTTCCGTTGTTTAGTATTATTAATCATGTTTAGACTATTTTTATGTTGATTAACTGTTTGAAAAGTGAATTGGGTATAATTGGTTGGCATTGTCTTCACGAGAGGTGCCATCACGACTAGGTTCGGGGTTAGAGTCGTGACAGTTAAGCATATGGTTGTGCGTGGTGAACATGTATTGGGGTGGTCTGACTGGGTATTGAGGGTCTTGTGGTGGGAAATAATGTTGGGGTGAATTATATGGATCTTGGTTGTATGCTTGAGGTTGGGGTCGAGGCTGATTGTACTGGTGAGGTGAACCCCTCAGTCCATGCCATGGTTCAGAGACAACCATAGCAACGTCATCCTTATTCTTCTTTCCTAACAAACTTCCGGTGCCACTCTGGATTGCCTATGTGGTTGCTTTAATGGCGGAGTAACTCAGGATCTTGCTTGATTTGAGTCCCTCTTCCACCATTTCTCCCATCTTTACCACATCGTTGAAGGGCTTACCTATGGCTGAGATCAAATGGCCAAAGTAAGTAAGCTTTAAGGCTTGAAGAAAGTACTCGACCATCTCGTCTTCTTCCATCGGAGGATTGACCCATGCATCTTGCTTTCTCCATCTGAACCTGTATTCCCTAAAGCTTTCACTAGGCTTCTTTTCTACCTTGGTTAGGAATAGGGGAACCGAGACAATGTCTATATTGTACTGAAATTTCCGATCAAAGGCTTGAGCTATATTGTCCCATGTGTACCACCTACTAGCGTCTTGGCGGGTGTACCATTCTAGAGTCGCCCCATTCACACTATGATTGAATACCCCATCAATAATTCATCCTTACCACTGGCACCTCTCATCTTACTAAAAAAGCCTCTCAAATGGGCAACGAGATCTCCATGTCTATCATACAGGACAAACTTGGGCATCTTGAACCTGGCGGGCAGTTGGACGTCAGGGAAAAAGCACAAGTCCTTGTAAGCCACACTTACTTGGCTTCTTGTCCCTTGCATACCCCTCAAATATTGCTCTAAACTCTTCACTTTTCTAAATATCTCATCTTGCTCCATGTTCTTAGATCGATTCATGGTTTCAACAGGAATCTCAAAGTGAGGGGTGTAACAATAAGGATCTGGGACCTTGAAAGTTGGTTTTGGAGCATAGTATTGGGCATCTAGAGCTTTGAACGTGGGTTCACTAGAAGATCGGTAGAGTGTAGCTTGTGGAAGGGCTGCAAAAACAGGAGTAGATGTTGGAGCAGGGTATAAGGTTGTTTTGATTGGTGGAGCATGAAAAGTATGGGACGAGGTGCCAGGGTAGTTGTGGTAAGGGGTAAAGCCCGATGTATATTGAGGGGAAAGATCAACGGTAGTGGGAACCTGAGCTTGTGACAATGGTGGGATGGAAGCAGGATTTTCTGTGTAGTTAGTGGGGAATGAAGGTGGAGGATTCCCCCTGATCCAAGCTTGATACATCTATGCCATTTGATGTTTCAACCTTTGGACCTCATCTTTCAGTTCAGACTATGATTCCACAATCTCCCTCGGTCGGTCAACAACACATGTGTCCAATTCTTTGCTAACCTGGCATGTTCTTCTGCATCTTTTGTCAACTTTGCTCGACCTTTCAGCAAGTCTTTCTCGGCCTTGTCAGGTCGGCCGCATAATCATGAACCTTTAACCTTAAGTTGCTTATAAATTTTTCATCTTTATCACTCCTCACAAGCGTTTCAGTGGCTATCCTCAAGTCCTTAAGTTGTCGGAGCACCTCGTTCTCCCGAATAAACCTTCTCATTTCACCTTCAGCTTCTTGCACATGTATGTTATTATCAAATGTGAGGTTTCTCAACTTTTCGTTTATGGCATGAGTGGTGGCTTGATATTTCTTCCCCTTTTCTCCCCAGGCTAATGATAAGTAGGGTTTTTGACTACTTATTTTTCCTCTTTTACTTGCATTTTAGATCAAAAATGATTAAAGGTATTCCCAAAAAGTAATGAAATGTGCTTCTGTATAGGAATATTGGGAAATGAGCCAAAGAAGTCAAAAGTGAACAAGAACCAAAACAGGGGAAAAAGGCCTATAGTGCGGACCGCACCATAATTGTGCCGCCGCAAACAAGGAGATTCAAATAGTTTGTTTTTAGGAAGGCTAAAGGCATGCGGACCGCACCATAATTGTGTGGCCGCAGAAGGACAATTGCGGCCGCACTCAAAATTATGTGGTCCGCAGAAGACAAAGATCAGTGAGATGGGAATTCTAGAGTCAAGTTGGAATGTGGACCACACTATTTTTGTGCAGCCACACAATCAAAAGTGCGGCCGCACTCATTTTTATGCGGAGCGCATAAGCCCCGAAGTACCAAGTCTAAGTTCTAGGAATGCGGACCGCACAATAATTGTGCGGCCGCAGAAGATCATTGTACGGACTGCACCAGAATTATGCGGCCGCACAACCTTTGCAGGAGCATTTCTGTCAGATATTTTCAACTTAGTATAAATAGAACTTTTTGTCATTTTTAAGTTTAGTTTAGTTTTAGTAAGAGCACCTGAGCCGTTTTCTTTGTTGTTTTGAGTAATTTTGTACTAGATTAACTTCTAAACATTATATTTTCTTTCTCTATTTAATTATTATGCATTCTATCTTAATTGTTTCTTTATTTTCTTCAATTTTCATGAGTAGCTAAATTTCTAGCTAAGGTTGTGGCTCGACCCTAGTGTGGGTACTTAATGGGTGTTTCATTTAAGGCTTGTTTTGTGATTGTTTTAGTGATATTTAGCCAAGTTCATGCTTGAATTCAAGAATTAATGGGTGCAAACAATGATTCATGCCTATTTGACTTAGTCTGTACATGAGAAAGAAAGCCTAAGTCTAGGAACACTTGGCTAATAAGAAATTGGGGTGAAAAGAAAGTCAAATAGGAAAAAATCACTCAAACTACCGAGAGGTATAGAGTGGGTAATTGCGTGTGATTGCTATATTACAATCCCGACAAATCAAACTTGACCAAGAGTTTACAACCCGTTAGATAACCACCTAGGTTGAAGTCACAACCCTAGATCCTTTATCATTTGAAAAATAACCAAAACCAAAAATATTATCTCCTAGTTTTATAATTTCAATCAATAGCTTAAAGTAAAAATAGAAACAACAAACAAGAAAGTGGAAGTGTAATTTGAGGCACATTATACAATTACACTAGGTGTATACCTAATCCCAATTCTAACTCCCTGAGGAATCGACCCCAACTTGCGTTGGCTTTTTATTATTGCTTCGGCCGCCTCACTACCTATATTTATGGTGTAAGTTTGGGCGACATCAATTTTTGGCGTCGTTGCCGATATATCTAGGTTTTTATGTTTTTGTCTTCTTTTCCTTCTGAGTCACTAACTTTGTTTTTGAATTACTTTTAGGTACGAAAATATCTCTCAACAACGAGCCCATTGGGAATTTTCCAATGGGGGAGGATGTGGATGATGACCAAGTCGATAAGGTTCATCTTGAACCTTAAGGAAATAGACGATGCCGCCTGCCTCAAGATAATGTTCCCGCTCCTCCCCCACCTCCATCAAGAGAAGTAGCTCACCGATAGTTACCGAACGAGGGTTATGCAAGTTCTATAGTCCCACCCCGTATTAGGGAAGGCAACTTCCAAATCACCAACGTGATGCTTACACTACTTGAGCAACAGGGATTCTTCACCGGGGCTCCGAGTGAAAATACTTAGAAGCATCTCAAAGGGTTTGTCGATACTTGTTGGGGGAGCAAGCAAAAAATTGTCTTCGAGGATGCGCTGTGGTTGAGGTTATTTCCCTTTTCTCTATAGGGAAAGGCATTGGACTAGTTAGAGAGATTGCCCAATCATTCCATCCACACTTGGGATGAGTTGGCAGAGAAGTTCATTTCCAAATTCTTCTCTCTGGGACATATGGCGATGCTTCGGGATGAACTTCATGAATATGTCATATGCTGAAGCGTGTGAAATTCTTGATGAGATGGAGGATACCTCTTCGTCATGGCAAAGTAGAGCAAATGTTCCTCAAGGTGAGCCAAATGTCATTAACCTACACAAGAAACTCCATAATTATGGGCAAGCTATTTCCGAGTTGACAACTGCAATGAACTAATTAGCAAAAGCTCTGATTCAACAAGTTCAATGGTCAAAACAAGTGATTGCAATGGAAGGTGTGAATATGATAGTAAACAAGAGATGACAATAAGGTCAACAAATGCAAAACCGTCTGGAACAAAATGCAAGATGATGGTGGTTAGGATCAAGGTGATTCGTTCAATGAGCACGAAGAAGAAGTTCAATATGTTAACAATTATCAAGGTCAAAGAAACAACGCACAAGGTCAAAATCTACAACAATGGAGGTCACAAGGAAACCAAGGAAATTGGAATAACCAAAACCACCATGGCAATTAGAGTGGTGGTAACAATAATAAAAGCAATTGGAATAGTTAAGGTAAGCAGGGCAATTGAGGAGGTAATCATTAAGGCAACTGGAGTGGCAACAATCAAAGCAATTGAGGAGGTAATAACCAAGGAGGTTGGAACAACAACAACAACCGGGGTCGAGTTTTTAAATGGACCCCGATGTTCCAATAATCGAGCAATCCATCTCCATATCCTTCTCAAGGTCCGTGCTCTTCTAATAATGAGATGGGTAGAATTGAGAACATGTTTAAATAGATGGTGGAGAAGAATGCCAACTCTGATGCTCAATTAGCCTCTCACAACACTTCTATTCGCAATTTGGAGTTTCAAATAGGCCAAATCTCCCAAGCGTTGAACACTCGTCCAAAAGAGGCACTACCTAGTGATACGATGGTGAACCCGAAGGGTGGGAATAATACGGGACATGCTATGGTCGTGACTACTAGAAGTTGAAAAGGTGGAGATGAAACCACCTCAAATCAAAGAAAAATTGTGGATGATGATGTTGTGGTTCAAGAAGATGAAATTCCAAGCAATATGGTTCAAGCTAATGAAGAAATGAGAATTGATATTGATAAAAATATGGAGATACAAGAATAAGTGAACCCGTCTCAGGAACACGTGACTGACATGCTGGAACCAGTAGTGCTAACGGCTAAGGCACCAATGCCAAGGCCACTTCCTCTATACCCTCAAAGTCTTGCAAAGCAAAACAGTGAGAACTAATTCAAAACGTTTATTGATATGATGAAAATTTTGTCCATAAATGTGTTATTGGTTGTAACATTGGAACAAATGTCGGGATATGCAAAATTCATGAAGGACTTGGTAACCAAGAAGATATAGATGAATTGGGAAACAATAAGATGACACATCAAGTGAGTGCAATTTTTCACTCAATGGCTCTTAAGTTAGAAGATATGGGTGCTTTCACAATCCCTTGCACTATTGGGAGCACCGACTTTGCCAAAGCATTATGTGATCTTTGGGCGAGTATCAACTTGATGCCCTACTCGATGTTCAAAACTTTAGGAATTGGGAAACTAAGACACATATCCATGAGGTTGCAAATAGAAGATCGAACAATGAGGAGGCCTTTGGGTATTATTAATGATGTGTTGGTTCGAGTTGACAAGTTCATCCTCCCAACGGACTTTGTGATTCTTGATTGTGAAGTGTACTATGAGGTGCCTATCTTTTGGGTAGACCTTTCCTTGCTACAGGAAGACTCTTATTGATGTGGAAGCCGGTGAGCTCACTTTCTGGGTGGGTGACGAAAAGATGGTCTTCCATGTGTGCAAATCTACAATGCAATCGAATAGTAATAAAGTTTGTTCGTTCGTGGATTTGGTGACGGATCTGATTGTTGATGATGCTAGTGCCACAATAAATGTTGAGGACAAATTGGAAGTCGTGTTGCTCAATCTTGATGATGATGAGGAGAGTGATATCTATGTAGAATGTGTGAATGCATTGCATGTAATGGGGTTATACACTTATGAACCCCACAAGTTATCCTTGGATCTTGAAAACCGGAAGACTCCTCCAATAAAACCCTCAATCGAGAAGTCTCCCATATTGGAGTTAAAGCCATTGTCTCCGCATATCAAGTATGAATTCCTTGGCCCTTCTTCAACTTTTATGGTTATTTTTTCCTCTTCTTTAACTAATATGCAGGTAGAGTCCACATTGGATGTGTTACAAAGGAGAAAAGGGGCAATTAGATGGACTTTGGCTTATATCCGGGGCATAAGCCCCTCCTTTTGCATGCACGAGATTATTTTGGAGGAGGGTGCCAAACTCTCTGTTGAACATCAAAGGAGACTAAATAAAGCAATGCAAGAGGTGGTGAAGAAGGAGGTAATCAAGTGGTTAGATGTCGGGGTTGTGTACCCCATTTCCCAAAGCTCATGGACCTCCCTGGTGCAATGTGTCCAAAAGAAAGGGGGTATGACTGTGGTAACAAATGACAAGAACAAATTGATCCCAACAAGAACTGTCACCGGGTGAAGAGTTCACATGGACTATAGGAAATTCAACAAAGTCACTCGAAAAGATCATTTCCCGCTTCCATTTCTAGATCAAATGCTTGATATGTTGGCCGGATATGCTTTTTATTGCTTCCTTGATGGATACTATGGCTACAATCAAATTCTAATTGCTCCCGAGGACAAAGAGAAGACCACTTTCACATGTCCTTACAGTACTTTCTCATTTTCAAGTATGCCATTTGGGTTGTGTAATGCACCGGTGACTTTTCTAAGGTGTATGATGACTATTTTCACCGACATGATGGAGGATATTCTTGAGGTCTTTATGGATGATTTTTCCATTATAGGAAATTCGTTTGATGATTGTTTGAACAATTTGGATAAGGTCTTGGCTAAATGTGAAGAGACAAATTTGGTGTTGAATTGGGAGAAGTGTCACTTCATGGTCAAGGAAGGCATCGTCCTCGGCCACAAAATTTTAAAGCATGGTATTGAGGTCGACAAGGCCCAAATTGAGGTGATCTCCAAACTCCCTACCCTACATCCATGAAGGGATTGAGGAGCTTCTTGGGTCATGCGGGTTTCTATCGCCGATTCATCAAGGACTTTTCCAAGGTGGTAACCCCATTGTGCTAACTTTTGGAGAAGGATGCCAAGTTCCATTTCAATGAAGATTGTATGAAGGAATTCGAATTTCTTAAGTTCAAGTTGACTACTACTCCTATTACCACCGTACCAGGTTGGAGCTTGCCGTTTAAGCTCATGTGTGACGCTAGTGATGTGACGGTTGGAGTGGTGTTGGGGAAAAAAATCAACAAAATCTTCCATCTAATCTACTATGCTAGAGAGACCATGAATAATTCCCAAGTCAATTACACAGTGACTAAAAAGGGCTACTTGTGATCAATGATTCATTTCCCGACGAGCAACTCCTAACCGTTTCAATAACCGGGATGCCATGGTTTTCTGATCTAGCATATTATCTTGTGAGCGGCATTGTACCGAATGATTTCTCTTCAAACCAAAAGAAGAATCACAAACTAGATTGCTTGGACTATTATTAGGATGATCCGTATCTTTTTCGGATATGTATCGATGGTGTGATCCGGCGATGTGTGCCGGAAGAAGGACAAATAAGAATTCTTGAGGCTTGCCACTCTTCACTGTATGGTGGTCACCATGGTGGAGCTAGAATGGCAACAAAAGTGTTGAGTTGCGGATTCTATTGGCCTACTCTCTACAAGGACGCAAGTGATCTAGTCAAGCATTGTGATAAATGTCAAATGACCGGTAGGATTTCTAAGAAGAATGAGATGCCTCTCACCTCCATCTTGGAGATTGATATCTTTGATGTTTGGGATATTGATTTCATGGAACCGTTCGTGAGCCCTTGTGGGAACACTTACATTTTGGTAGTTGTGGATTATGTGTCAATATGGGTTGAGTCCATGGCTTTACCCAACAACGAAGCTCACAGTGTGGTGGCATTCTTGAAAAATAATATCTTCACAAGGTTTGGTACTCCAAGGGCCATTATTAGTGATGGGGGTTCACATTTTTGCAACCGGGCCTTTGATACATTACTCACTAAGTATGGTGTCACACATAAAGTCTTGACCCCATACCATCCTCAAGCAAGCGGACAGGTTGAAGTCTCCAACCGGAAGATCAAGAGTATTTTGTCAAAGACTATGAATGCCAACCGGACAGATTGGTCAAGAACGCTTGATGATGCTCTTTGGGATTATAGCACGACTTACAAGATGCCGATTGGGATGTCTCCATATCGGTTGGTGTTTGGGAAGTCATATCATCTTCCGGTAGAACTTGAGCATAAGGTCATGTGGTCTTTGAAAAGTTTAATCTTGAGTAGGATGTTGCCGCAAACCTAAGAGTGGCACATTTGAATGAGCTTGATGGATTTCGGTACCACGCCTACACAAGTTCGTCCCTCTTCAAAGAGAAGATGAAGTACCTCCATAACAAGTACATCCATAACAAGGAGTTTAAATAGGTGATCTCACGCCATTGTTCAATTCTCGGTTATGAATGTTTCCGGGCAAGTTGAAGTCAAAATGGAGTGGCTCATTTGAAGTGGTGAATGTAACCCCCTTTGGTATTCTATATTTAAAAAATAAGAATGGTTTGGTTTTTAGATTCAATGGGCACCGGTTTATCTTGGCAAGTTTGATGATGTCCACATTGTGGCAGTTCTTCATTTCAAGTGATTGGTAATCTGCGTTGTGCCGCGACGTTAAATCAGACGCTTCTTGGGAGGCAACGCATGTGTCTTTTTCTTATTCTTGGTTTTTTCTTTAGATTAGATAGACTTTGTTTTGTGCTAACTAGTTTTGAAATATATGCAGGAATGGGTGTGCATTGCAGGGACTGTGCAAGAAAATGTGGCTAAGTGTCACAATAGTGCGAACTGCAGAAAAATTATGCGGACCGCACAACCACTCGATGGCCGCACAATTCTATGTGCAGTCGCACAACTGGAAGGTCAAAAATGCATGGTCTCTGAAGTTTGGCGTGTCACAAGTCCTAAACAAATTACGGCCGCACACATTTTTGTGTGGTCCAAACTAATTCTGAGGTCACACTCATTATTATGCAGACCGCAACAAATTTTCACAGGAGCAGGTAAGAAGTGCAGACCATACACAAAATTATGCGGCCGCACTCAGGTAGGTCTGGGCCTGATGGGTCAAAGTATAAATAGAGCCCTTCATAACTTTTTACACTTTTCGACCTCTGAACTTCAAACGCCCTAAGCAAGTAGAGTGCACTCCATTAGCTCTAAATTTTCTCTCATTTCATCGAGTTAGATTCTCACTTGCATCATTCACTACTGGTATATTCTATCCGTGTTAGATTTTTTTTCTTTATTCATAAATTATGTTCTTGTTTTCTTTGATTAGTTTAGTTAATTTTAGGCTAATAAATGTCAAATGTGCTTATTATGTGCTTCAAAATCATGTGGGTAGCTTTGTATGTGTTAATTGGGGCATGGGTAAGTAGCCATCCATGTTTAATTGTGCAAACCATGTATAAATTGTAAAAAAAATTGCTTGAACCCTATTTTATGCTCGTAAAATTCAAATAGTGCGGTCGAACTCGCGCTACTGCGGTCCGCACTTTGAGCTTTTCAGCCTCACACACTTTTGTGCGGTCCGTAGCTCTATGCGTTAGGGCATTTGTGTGAATGAATTGTACAGACGCACTCCAAATTATGCGGTCCGCAGTAGACTTGTGCGGCTGCACTCACTTCTATGTGGCTCACACTGATGAAACATCATAGACCCTAGTAGTCTGAACCTGGGGCGGTGCAGCCGCACTCACTTTTGTGCGGTACACACTAGGTAGTATGTGGCCACTCTCGCTTTTGTGTGGTCCGCACTTCCCCATCTGAGACTTTTTTCCTGAAACTTTCAATAATGATTCTGTATTCATTATGAGCTTCAATTCTAATTGATTTCTATTACTTATATGTTGTAGATAATGGTTCGCTCACGTGGTAGAGGAGATACATCGAAAGGGAGGATAGAACCCTCCTGAGACCGGGGCAGCGGCAAAAGCAACCTACCTCTAACATTTCAAAGAGTAATAAGCAAGAAAGCCATAGCTAATAGAGCCCCTAAACCCTCCAAGACTAGTGAGTACCTCACATCCAGTGAAGCTTCTAAGGGTAACTCTGTGCAAGCACAGCCAACAGCCCAATCACAACAAATCCCGGGTAGATTTCATTTGGTGGATGAGTCATCTTCCGCTGCCAGTTTGTTTGAAGGTTCGGAAGAGGGTAGACAAGATTTTGAACCTTCTTCCTCATATGTTCCACCTACCCCAATCAATTTAGATGATGATGATGATATCCCAGATAATGGTGGAGGGGGTGATACTACAGTGGGAGGGTTAGAGAGGTCAAGGAGGCCAGAGATATAGGAAGAGAGATTTGTCAGTGCCAATGCCTTTGCAAAATTTTGAGAATGGTAGCCATAGAGGTCGCTCACTCTTGAGCGACAATTCTTGATGAAATATTTGAACAAGTACAACCCCAATATCCTTAGACAATTTCAGAAGTGAAGAGGTTGGAAATGGTTCACCCACGGCGTCCAATGCAAATGAGAATTTGGTCAAGGAATTCTACGCAAATGTAGCTCACATCAAAAAAGGTACCAAAGTGACAAAAGTGCGAAATATGAAAATCCGCTTTGACTCTTGTGCACTGAACTCATATGTAGGGTTTGAAGAAGTAGAAGTAGTGCAATACTTGGAAAAGATAGCTATGGGTGATGCATCTCGTCCGTGGCTAGATGAGATTCTGGCAATCTAAGGGTCAACACCTCCGTGGCTCATAGCAGGGGTTCCAATTGTCCGGGCTACCCTAAATTTTATAGCAAAAGGGTGGCAAACATTCATGTGCAGTCGCATTGATCCATGTCTCAGTGAGAACCAACTCCCACTTCCCTGTGCAGTCTTGGTGGCTTCAATTATGGTTGGGTATAAATGTTTGTGCCACTTCCTCACAGAATACATCAAGGATCAAAGGGTGGAGCCGAAGCATTATGATACCAAAGTAAAGGCCAAGAAGCCTTTCTCATGGTACCACCTTCAGGGAGTTGACAACCTGCAGTTCTAGGGTAAGGCTACTACATCCGCTGGCCAGTCTGAGGAGCCATCGATAGCAGTTACTGATTCAGTTGTTGAGCCTCCCACAGTAGCTGGCCCTTCCACCGGGACAGCAAACATGCCACCATCTTCCTTTACGGACCATCTGCTTCTTCTAGACTATCAGTGCCGGCTTCATCTATTTAACCTCTGATTGCGTCGCGAGTCTCTTAGACATTGGCGAGTCTCAACAATTGGATGTAGGTAGCTACTACAAAGCTGACTGACATATACAATGCTGATGTAGCACAGACATCTACCCCAACACCCCAGATTCCTCCGACAGTGGAAGACACATTGAAGAAGATTTTGGAGAACCTCATATGGAGGAATAATTGAGGAGCTTGGAAGCAGGTAAATAAGATGAGAAAATACCAGGCATCCAAGAAATTAGTAGATAGACTGAGGAGAGAGGTCACAAAGATAGCAGCCGCTGGAGACCTTCCATTTGATATGCTGATGGAGACAGATCCAGCAGCACTATCAGCACTAGTGGCACCGGCTGGCCAGTTTGAGGAGCCAGACCTGGCTGCCGATACTGCTGGGCGGTGAGACAAATGTTTGCCAATCCAGCTAGAGGAGGCTGGGGGCGGTAACGCTGCTATGGACACAGAGATGTCCAAGGCCACAAAAGGAGTCCTCTTTTCTCTTACCCTTCCTTATTCTTATTTTGTTAAGCATTGGGTACAATGCTTCTTTTTATTCGGGAGGGGGAGGTGGGGGTGGAGTTTATTTTATATTAGGATGATTTGACACTTGGTTTGTAATAACTGATAACATTTTCCTTTTTTATTGTTATTATGTACATATTCTTCTATCTCTTTCTCTCTCTCTCTCTGTCTCTCTCTTTCTCTCTCTCTCTCTCTTTCTATTGATGTATATATTTTTTCTCTTCCTCTCTCATTTTGTATATTCATTTATGATTTTAGTAGCTTGCTTTGTAGCTTCTTTATTTTATTTTCTTAGTAGTCAATGCTTAATTTAATAGCTTTTTGTTTACTCTAATAGTTTCTTTTTAATCTAGTAGTTTCTTTTCATGTGTAATTAGACAATAAGCCTTTGGTTTTCTTAATGCCACGGTTATTTCAAAAGATGGTTTTGATGTGAACGGGGTGACTCTTCCCAACGATGGATGGCGTGACAACCTTCTTAAGGGATTTAGTCCGTTTTTGGTGTTTAGGTAAGAATAGTAGTAATAATAAATAAAAAGACCTAATTGAGTCAGACTCGAAGAGTAAAACATGCTTCACTTGGTACTAACACACTTAACTATATGCCTATGATTAAAAACAAGTTCTTGGAAAGAAATAGCTCTAGTTAGTGACCCTTTGACTCTTGTATTGACTTAAGCCATCATCGAGTGGTTTAGTCGAACCATTAGTGATTTTTAATCTTGAAAATGGTTGTTGTGGGCCCTCGACTTTCCCCGAATGTGTTTCTAGGAGAAATTTTAAGTTTTGCTTGGCTTGAGAAGTGATTGTAGGCTCTTCTTGACCCGCTTAAAATTTTTCATGTCCCACCAATGTTGTTATCCTTAGTCAACCCGTTTGAGCCTAAAATCTTTTTTATTTAATAATCGTGTTACAAGCCTTTACCCATTTTGTAGTGACCCTTTCTTGGCACCCGAGCTTTCCTTAACATTTGTGAAACAATTTGCTAAAAACATAAGTTTGGGGTAGAGAAAAGGAGTTTGAAAAAAGTAGTATCAAGGCACAAAAAGAGAAAAGAAATGAAAAAAAGGAAAGGCAAAGAAAAAGAAAGAAAGAACAAAAAGAAAAATGCAAAACGAAAGTGAATAAGTTGACGAGTTGAAGGGATTCAAAGAAAAGTAACAATGCAAAGAATGGAGAAAACAAATGAGAAAATGAATATCATGACCAAAAAATAGTGATGTTAAGTGTCTATAATTCCCCCAAGGAAAAATAAAATGCCTCAAAGAGTCGGCAAAACATGAGCCGAAAAGAGAAAATTGAGTGCTTAAGGAAAGATGAACCTGTTCTATTTCAACATCACCATCTTTAGTCCAAAGGCCTTCATTGCATTCCTAAAAAGCCCTATGTGATTTCAAGCCGAGTGAACTTACATTAGCGGTGATCTGCATGAGGACCAAACATATGGTACTTAGAGTCGTACTTGTGACATTATTGTCAGAGAGATGAATGAACTTTTCATAAATCATTGAATTGAGTGCTACATTCTTAAGTGACATATGCTAACAGATACTAGAGGAGGAGGAGTTTGGGATCCACAATAACTAACATGAAAGAGAGAGCTTCCTTGATGAATAAAGTCAACTCTTGATGCGCAAGTGTCACATTAGAACTATTTGTGCTTAAAAGTTCAAATCATTGCCTTGTTGATAATTCATAAGTGTTGTGGGTAATTGTTGGTCACAATTGATGTGTGATTAATGCATGTTAGATCAGCTATAATAGCTCTTACTTATGGAGGTGGGAATTACCTAATTTGCTTGAGGACAAGCAAAAACTTAAGTTTGGGGAATTGATAAGTGGAGATTTTGACTATTTATTAGCAACTTTTAGCTTTCATTTTAGTCCAAAAGCATTTAATTGTATTCCCAAAAAGTAATGAAATATGCCTAATTGTAGGAGTATTGGAAAATGAGCCACTAAGATGAAATCCAACTCAAAAAGGAGTGATCTGAACTCAAGGACAAAATCAGGCACAGAAGCTCAAAGTGCGGACTGTAGAATATCATCTGGGGCAGCAGATTGTGAAGACAAGCTTATTAGAGACAAGTGCAAAGTGCGGTCTGCACATGAAATGTGCGGCCGCAGAAGCTAAGCAAGAGAAAAAGTTTAGAGAGTTTGCATATCGAGTTTAAAGGAAGTGCGGACCGCACAATTATTGTACGGCCGTAGAAGATCAGCTACGCATCAGTAGTGGTATTTGTGCGGTCTACGGAAGAGACATGTGCGGCCACACTCAAAAATGTGCGAACCGCAGATAAAGAGAGATGCGGCCGTGATTCAAAATTGTGCGGCCGCAAGATTCAAATCCTGTTATGCTGAAGCAAAGTGAGGGCCGCACATGGAATTGTGCAGCCGCAGAACCTCTGAAAGGGCATTTTTTTTTAAAATTCTAGCTTTGTATAAATAGAAGAGTTTAACCTTTTAGGTCAAGTTTTGAATATCAAAAGCCACGGTAGACATTTTTCTACACCCTCTTTAGTAGTTATTAAGCTTTGTAAACATAGATTTTATTATTTTAATTATCAATATGGGTTTAATTATCATTTCTTCATCTATTTCTTTTGTTTTAAGTATGAGTAGTTAGATATTCACTAGGTTTATGACCCAACCATAGAGTGTAAACTTAATGGGCGTTTGATTTATTCCTTGTTTATGGTTGAATATTTATTATTTAGCCTTGTTCTTGCTTTTAATTGTAGAATTAATTATTGCAAATATTAGTTCATGCCTATTTGTCTAGGTCTCTACTTGAGAAAGAGAGACTTAATCTAGGAAAACTTGGGTAACAAGAAATTGGGGTAAATCAAGAAATTGATAGTCCCAATTAAAGGGTTGAATCTAGAGATAGTAAAACCCGACTTGAGTTTTTTATCAACTGGTCTGTTCAATACCTATTTGGACTTGAGAAAGCCAAATTGGGAAAATTTTCTCTCCGACCGAGAGGTATTGAGTGGGTACTTGAGTGTTGATAGCTATAATATACCCCGACCAACAAAACAAGCTTTAAAGTTTACAACTCGTTAGGCAAACACCTAGGTGACGGTCTTAGCCCTATGTCTTTTACATCATTTGAAAAACAACAAAAATAATTTCCTAGTTATAATTCTTAGTTGGTAATCTTAGTTTAATTTAGACTTACAAACAACCCAATTCTGTGGAAGTGCAATTAGAGATAATTCAACTTCATTCGCTAAAGTATATACTCCTAAATCTCATTCATAGCTCCCTGTGAAAAATTGACCTCAACTCCTTGTTGGGTATTACTATTGCATCGACAGTTTCATAACCTCAAATAGAGGTGTGACTTGGACGAGATTAGTTTTTCACTTTAGGGATAAGGGCCAAACAAATGTGAGTATAAAATTTGGTTAATTTCTTGACCTTGAAGAACTTCGTAATAAAGTCCATGACATTATGTTCACTATGTTTCAGCATGTTTGACAGAATTTTCCATTGTAACCATCTAGACCCACGGCAGTGTTCGGATTCATACGAAAAATAGCCTTTCTAACTTCGTCTTCTTTAGAAATGTTGTTGAGGATATCATTGTCCTCCTCTGTTATCAACTGAGTGATACAATTCAGTAGATCATGGTTCATAGTAGTGTGGTTGAGATTGAATAAAGTACTAAAATGTCTAATAGCTGCTTTGGCAATATGGGCATCTCCTTGAACCCATCAATTCTTGTGATTCTTGATTCTGTGAATACTGAGCCTTTTCTTCTATCTCTTAGCACATTGTGAAAGAACTTACTATTGCAATACCCATCTTTGAATCACTTAATCCGATATTTTTGTCTCATAAGTGGATCTTGCATGCCTAACCATCTAACATATTCTGTATGCCCCTTATTAAGCTCCTCCCTGTTATGCTCCGTGTTGTTAAGAATTTCCAGTTCTTCAAGAGTCTGTATCTTAGCTTCCCAAATATTCACTTGTTCATTAACATCACCAACAATTTTCCTACACCAATGGCTGGGTTTTTTGTTCAAGGCCTTGAGTTTGCACTGAAGTCTCCACATTGGATTGCCAATTATATTCATATTCCAGGATTCTTGTACAACTTTCAAAAATTCTAGCTGCTCTAACCAGAAGTTAAGAAATCTGAAATATTTGAGGAACTCCTTTCGATCAAAGTGGCATCTCATAAGTAGGGGTCTATGATCAGAGTCAGTTCTAACCAAGTGCTTGACAATGCAACTTTGGAATTTATGTTCTCATTAATCATCCGTAAAGACCCTATCCAACCTTTTCCATATCCTTTTATTAGGTCTTCTGTTGTTACACCAAGTAAACTTGGGCCCCACAAAACTTTGGTCAGCAAGTCTGCATGCCTCCATGGTGAAAATGAAATCAAATCACCTGTGAGCTCTATGAGGTCTTCCCCCTAATTTCTCATGAGGGTCGGCATTGAAGTCTCTCCCAACACACCATGGTCCATTAATATGACTACTCATGCTTTCAATGCTATCCCATAGACCTTTTCTTTCCACAATTTGGCATATACTGTTGTGATGTATGTACTTGCACTCTGGTTATCCTTGAAGTAAAGAGTTAGTTGTTGTTCATCATTGATCAAACTGCTTCATGGTTTATATATTTCCAGAAACACCAGATTTTTCCATTGATATTACCCACGCAATGGTCAAAGGCCAGAAATCTCCTGTAATCATCAATTTTGTTCATATTTACAAAGGGTTCAAGAATAGTAATGAGAACCACTTTGTTAATATTAGCATGATGCTTAAGTGTGTGAATAGTCTTCTGGGATCTTACCCCCTAATATTTCAAAAATAGCAAAAATCATGGGAAGTTAGAGTGGTACTATCATGTATTTGTTCCCCTATTTTGCAAGAGGATGGAGTTATTTCGTTATTCTTCTTGCAATTTTTCCTCTGCCTACTTCTGCCCCTCTTGTCCTTTGATTGTTCCCCACCGTCCCTTTCTTTTACTGGCTGGAGCTTTGTGTTATTTTTATCTCAATTAGGTCTTTGAATTCTAGGTTGTGATGAACCATTGTCTTAGCATTGAGGGTCTATTTTTTCAATATTTCCATCCGTAGGTTTGGGAGGGTGTTCAACTAATTGTTCACCTCTAAGATCGATCACCAACTGAATAGGTTCTTGATTTTTAGTGTTTGAAGATAAACTGGTGGACATATCAATATCATTGAGTATGAAGTGTCTCTTGTTTGTAGTGTCTCTTGTTCTCATCATTGTCATTAATTTGCTGATAATTGGCCTATTGAGTTTCATCTTTTTATTTTGTTGAACTATTCTATGCTTCTTCTGGTTGATGAGCTACAATACCTTCCTCTTTCTTTATATCCTTACTTTCATTTCAATCCCAATTTGTAGTGCTTGTGTAGTTGCATTGGTCTTTTTCCTTTTTTATTAAGATGGGTAATGGCAGGCTTAAACATAACCTTACTCTTCTTCTTAGGCATCTTCTTCTTTTTCTTTTTTTTTATTCATGATCTTCGATCTTGTCAACATGGTCTATTCTATTTCTTCAAAGTGTTTTTTTTCCTGTTTCCATAGTTCTGTTGTCTCTTTGGTCTTTCTTGTGATAGCCTTCCTTGCTTTTTCCTTTATTATCAGTCATAGTGTTAACTTCAGTACTTTTCCTATGATCTCCATTGACTTTATTGTCTCCTTTTTGTATACCACTACTACACTATCCTGCTTCAGCCAATTCACTACCTTTAATGTCTTTTTCCAGCTCTTTTGCTTCTGTTGCCCTCTTCCTTGTGGGGTCTAGCCCCTTAATTTAAGGAAGAAGTTTTCTTCCTTGCTTCAGTTTTCAATATAGTAGCAGCCCACGTTTTCTTTGTCTGTCAAAGAAGTAGGCTGCAGAACATTGAAATGTTAAGTATGGGAGGCTCGTTTTTGCCTATAAAATGAGAGCCGAAAGAAAATAGTGAGGAAAATATATCAATCTCTTTTTTTGATCATCAATCTCAGAGGAAAATATATCTGAGAGCTAGAAAGAAAGAGTGAGGTTTCACAGACAGGATATAAGAAAATAGTCTGTGAAAAAAATAGAGAGTGTGAGCAATATTGTAGTGACGTGAAATATCAAAAGAGGGTTATTTCTTTTGAGTATTGTAATGGTCTTTGTAGTGTTTTACTCGGGCCTACAAAGTGTAAATTCCTTATTATAGTGATATCAGTTGCTCCTCTCGGGGTCGTGGTTTTTCCCTTATTCAGAAGGGTTTTCCACGTAAAACATCTTGGTGTCATTGTTACTCTTTTATTCTTGTTAATTACCGTATCTCGGTGCTACATTATTATTCCGCTTTTATTACCGTGAATATTATTTTGGTAGGGGGTTTATTCCCAACATTCCTTTCCAACACCCTACGGTTTATAATATTGTGCTCAAGCTTCCTACAGTGTTTATAATATTTAGGAACACTTTCATATTCAATTTTTTGTATGAAGCCTTTCAGAGGTGAGTCCTTATCCTGTGAGCCAACATATACACTTTCAAGTAAAGGCTTAAGGAGATCTATTTCAACTCGAAGTTTGGTCATGTTCATCCTAGTTCGATCATTAGTAGCAACATCCATAGCAAGAGGAGTACCAATTTCACTACATATTTGTTTAGCATAATGCCATGTGTGCATATTAAATGGAAGACCTGGAAGCAAAACCCATATCGACACAATAGGAATATCTTCGTCGGGCTTGAAGTCTGGCATCTATATTTGTAACCACTTCTGCATTCCGTCTATTTCCACAACCCTCTTGTACCATACAGTGTTGAAATCATCTTTATTAGTAAAGTCCAGAAACACATTGAAATTGTCATAGACTCCAATTTTGGCTGAACCCTTCACCGGAAATAACTCTCTAAATGTAGACCTAATTCTCTCAATTTGGAGCCTTGGTTTCAAAAATTTGCCAACAATCGTTAGTATACATTCGTCAGCCATAATTCCATAGTAATCGGAAGCTTTGAAAATCACAGTCGGCATACTATTATGAGTGGTATGGCGTGCTATGACTGATTCTCTGGCATGATGGATGTTGGTGGTTTTAGGAGTTGCGGTTGTAATTGCAGTAGCATATGTGTTTTCTCCTGAAATTCCTTTCGTGATTGTGTTCATTGTAGATGTGGCTTCGATTGTTTTTATCGGAACGTGCCAGTGGATATCCATCTGATGGCGCCATAGGGCGGTGCGTGTTGGAGACGCACAGTTAAATTATCGTTTAGATAGCAACGACTATATTAGAGTACACAGAGCTTTTAAGAGAGAGAAACTTAACGAGGACGCATGTAATAAAGATGTGACCATATATGCATGAATACAGAAGAAGACGGGTGTTGGAAAATTTGGTAGATATTGGATTACGGAGAATAAGATTTAGCTTGAGGAGTGTCAAAGACAATGTCCTTACCGATATTTCGCACACATTGTGATAAATAAAATTATTTGTATCCCCCAGGATTCAAAGCTCTTCTAGTATAACTAGGAACAGAAACAACAAAAATTGAATAAAAGAAAACCCAGCACAAAAGAAAAGGGAAGAAAAGTTTTAACTTTGTTCCCACCATCCAAATGAACACAAACATATACTTATATATAATCCAAAATATGAACATCTGATTATTGCCAAAAACGTTACAAAATTAAAGAATCTTCCTAGTAAGAGACGTTACTAAACATTAAAGGTAAAATGTTATAAACATCAATTTTCTTAAAGCTATAATGATAGCCGTTTAAGGTTAGTAAATTATTACATTCAAAGTTATTCAAATATTCAGTTATATATATTAAAATATATTCAGTTGATTGGTATAATAAAGATTTATTAAAATAATATTAAAAGAATGAACCACATTAATTTGAATATTTCTTTTGGAGCTAGTAAATTATTTTTCCAACAAGGGGGTGGGGGTGGGGGTGGGGGGGAGGTTAAATCTTATTCATGTGACAATTCGTCGATTTAACTTTTTTTTTTTTTTTGCGTTATTGTTTCAGATTTCAGGTTGAAGTTTTTGGAGGCATTGTACGAATTAGGACCAAGTACGTCAGGATGATATTTCATTTCCTCTTGCCACTCTCACCATGGCATTGAAATACAAGGCTACTGGTCCTACAACAACTCTCCAACATTAGCTAACAAGGTCACTTTTCTTTTTGTTTTTCTTGTTATTTACAATTCAATTTTCAGCTTTATTTCTTGTGTAGTTATTTGACAATACCTCATTGTACGTAACAGACAATTTCTGAAGCTGTTGGAGATTGGTTTTTTGATAGGTGTGAGTTCCAAGGGGTTCATTGCCCCTACTCTTTTGGCAAATTTTGCCAGTAGAGATTCTCATATTGTACTACATACTAGCTACTATTTCAGTTCCTTTTCTTTTTTCAACTTAATCTTTTAACAAATGGGGTAACTAGTGTAAAGCTACCTCTAGAATATTAGCTGTTGTTAGTCAACCTACTCATGTAATTGCTTGAGATTATTCTTCAAGATATAATATATTATCGCAGTTTGGAATGTTTTCTTACGATTAAACAGCTCAAAGAAAGAAGTTCAATCCAAAGGGTAAAGACCAATTTAATTACTAGCTGAAAAAGTTTGAATCATTCACCAACAGAATCTATGACAAGGCATGAAATTGATGAGAAATTTAGATAATGTAAAGTGGTGAACACATTTAATGTAAGTACTTTTATTTATTCTATCACGACCCGGAATTTTCACCTTCGAGACAGTGATGACGCCTAACATTTCACTTGCTAGGCAAGCTAACGTTGGAACAATTTATCCATTTTTCAACAGTTTAAATTAAATAATGAGAAAGAACTGAAATAATTGTAATAATCCAAAGTAAAGTGCGGAAGCTATAACAACTAAAATATCTGATACAATCTTGGACACGGTATCACAAGTGCACGAGCTATTAGAATAGTACAAACAAGGGTTTGAAATAAACATAAAGTTGTCTGAAGGAAAATACACATCTAAATAAAAGGGAAGAGGACTCCAGGAGCTGCGGGCGCTGAGCAGTTGTACCTCAAGCCTCCACAAGTTGGCCAAATCCGAGCACGCTAATAACCGCCTCTGAGACCGACTCCAAGATCTACACAAGAATTGCAGAGTGTAGTATGAGTACAACCGATCTCATGTACTCTGTAAGTGCCGAGTTTAACCTCGACGCAGTAGTGATGAGGCTAAGGCAGGTCACCTACACTACAACTTGTACGTAGTATATAATAAAATAGGAGAAGGAAATACATAACAAAATAAGACATTCAACTAAAGAAAATAGCTAAATCCTCAAAGGAAACCATTACCGATCAGAGTTACCAATCCTTAGAGTTCTGTATGAAAAATACCGAGAACCAACACAGTACAGAGAAACAGAAGCACATAGGTTATTGCGATGTGCAACCCGATCCCACCGTATAGCACAATCCTCCCTTATTCTACCGTAATAATATCACAATCATAAACAAATGAATATATGTTGCGGCGTGTAAACCGATCCCACCATAAAACAAAATCAGTATCATAATTCACCCTTATTTCACCATATTAATTCACCCTTATTTCAACTGTTGCGGCGCACAACCCAATCCTACCATATCAGTACAAATTCATCCTTATCCAACCATATCAATCCACTCTTATTTCACCTGTTGCGGCATGCAACCCGATCCCACCATTTCAGTACCAAATATTCAATAAGCACAGTCAATCAATAATTCAAATCACAAAAACATCTACGATCGATGAATACAAAGCTGGATCAGAAAGAAATCCTTGTACAACATGAGAATTCACATATGTAATACTACACGGCAAGATAAGTCCAGTAAATAACACTCAGAAGGTGCAAGTAAGTCAATTAAGTCAAATAGCAGGGAGTCATGAAAGGATGAAAAGTCCTAACACTGTTAACAGGAGAAACAATAATTAACACGTAGCAAATAAGCATGGAAGACATTTATAGCATATAACAGTTAAGACAGGGAAGGGGATAATTAAGGAAAAGCAGAAAATTAGAGATACCAAGTACTTCGGCGACGTATAAGCACTTGTCACCTTGCATAGATACCGCAACACATGAAATTCACATAGCACCCCAGGTCCGCTTTGTCAAAACTCGAGGTTCGGACCAAAATTCATTTACCCATTCACCCCGAGCCCAATTATGTAATTAGTTTCGGAATCCGACCTCAGATTGAGGTCTAAATTTCTAATTTGCAAACCCCTCCCCCCTCCCAATTCTTCCTAAATCCCTAGTTTTTACCATGGGAGAACAAAGATTAGGGCTAGAAATTAATGGGTGATGTTCGAAATGGAAGAAAATGAGTTAAAGTGTACAAACCTGTGAATTGATGTTGAGTTTTCTCTTCAAAATCACCCCTAGGCCAAGCTCTAATGGAAGGGTTATGAAAATTGGGAGAAATTCTAATTTTGAAATATTTAATGGTCTAGGCGTCAGGCCTTCTTTGCATTCGCGAAGGGTCGTCATTGAGTCACCTACTTCATTTCTAATTACTCATCCCATACCTGCTCTTGAGTTGCTCCCAAGAAAGCTACCATCTGTGTTAACTTTGTACCTCCCTGCCTCACGTTTATTCCATGTCACATTTCTCCAAATTACTGTTGGCTTAAGCCTATCAATAGTATGGCATTGATGAGCCCAAGTACCGATTGTTTTCAATTTGGAAATTCTATCGATATGGCTGCATTGATGTTCCATTGTATTTGCACCTCCATTCTAGACTTGATAAATCTTTTCTGCTCTCCATATTTACAAGCTGTCTAGCTTCTTCAGGCTTCCCAGAATATATTAATTGGAATAATTACCGACCAACATTAGTCAGTATATTAAAACGACCATCAAAATAGTGATCAAGCGTATTTGGCCACGTTTTGGTCAGTAATTGACCATAACCGATCAAAGTTTGTCGATTTTTCTGATCGGTATTTACCGTATTTCTAGTAGTATTTTATTAACGGATAGCAAAAAAGTCAACTGAGCCCGGTCCAAATCATGAGCGACGATTCCCATCATTGCAACGGTTGTCGCAACCGCGACTTTCAGCCAGGGACAAAGGGGAATGACTTAAAGGTCTAGGCCAACCGTAGCAACCCCGGCCAACGTTTACCCCGGGCCTATAAAAGGCTTGAAAATGAGATTTTCTCATTCTTAATATCCCAAAGAGTTAGGCCTTATTTCTTTCAAGGAGATATTAAGTCAAGATAATCCTCTGCTATCGACGCTCAGTTTTTAACCAAATTCAAGTTTTAAAAAATAATATTAGATTCACATTGTCTAACATCTAAAAATTTTAAACTTGGCTTTCATCAAGGATTAAGAGAGTTATTCGAGACCCAAAATGTAGTATTTTTGAAAATAATGTTCACGGTAATTTCTTTGCTCTTTCCAATTAAAGTTAGCAACTTTATAGTGTATCACGATTTTTGGATCATAAGAATGATGATGCTAATTATATGGGTTCAAATTTGACTGACCATGAACGACGACGAGTATGACGATTGACAAAGCCTCTTTGAATTTACGTCATAAGGGAGACGACCCTAAGACAAACCAGAGGCAGGACGACCCTTGTAATAGTGTATGGCCATCAAGGGACATTGGAAATATTCCTTGTATTTTGTCTTTTACAGTTTACAAGTATTTCTCTCTTAGTATAAAAGGAGGACAATAACTTTGTAACTGCCATTGAACGCTTGGGAGACATTACTATTTATGATAAAAAATAAACCTCGTGACCGATTGTTTCATTTTTATCTATCGATCTTTCTAGAGATTATTATCCTCAGCTAAGATTTACCCCTTCATCTTTGATTGATTTGCTCATAAAGGTTTTAATATCTTTTGAGTCAAAACATTTGGCGTCGTCTATGGTGATTTCTATAGCTGAAATCGTAGTTTTCATCTAGATTCTTGAAAGAAATAATCACCTTTCTTCAGCTCCATAAAAGTTAACGATGGCGGGAAAGGGAGAAGTGAGGCTAAAGGCAATAGAGGGTGTCACAAACAACCTCCTGAATTCCCTCAACGAAGCAGGAGGAGAAGATAGGGAGAATGCAACACCAAGTGTTACACCTGAAGGAGAGATCTCACCTCCTCCGCACGGGGATATAACGATCTTCCGCGAGAGGGAAGCCTCAACATCCGCAGCAAGAGAAACGCCACCAGCTGTCAAAAGGCTACTAGAAGAATGGTTAACGAGTACCTTGAGCAACATGCTCGAGAAACCCAATCAGGGAGGTGTCGAAGATATGCTACCCATAGACAATGTAGCTACTGCCGATGAGCCAAACGCTACACGAACAGGTAACACCCGTACTGTTACTGATACATGTAATGACGCACTCACGACCATCTTAAAGAAAATGGAAGAGATGGAAAATGAGAACAAAACACTCTGCGACCAGATGAAAGAACATCAGGAGATGGTTGATAAAATACCAGGCACTCCAAAGTTGTTACCAAAACGCGACGTGGGCCGATTCATCGAACAACCATACAGTGAAGGGGCAACTCTCCATTCTATTCCAAAGACCTTCAAAATGCTGCCATATTTGAAAAAATACGATGGGACCACGGAACCGGAAGATCACTTAATCCATTACGTCACCGCAGTAAAAGGTAATGACCTATCAAAAGAATAGGTACCGTCTGTGCTTCTGAAAAAGTTCGGCAAAACTCTGATGGGGGGAGCATTGACATGGTATTCCCAACTACCAACACAATCGAAATCGACGTTCGAAGAGATGGCAGAAAAGTTCGTCACCGCTCACGCAGGAGCGAAAAAAGGCTGAGGCTAGGGTCAATGATATCTTCGCCGTCAGGCAAATGACGGGCAAGGGACATCAGGATTTCCTAGCCCGATTCAACAGAGTAAGGATGAGCCTACTGAACGTGTCAGAAGGGATAGCAGTAGCAGCCTTTCAAAATGGGTTAAACAAAAGCGGATCAAAAGAGACCAAAAAACTACTTAGTCGACTTATGAAGTACACACCACCACCACCACCACCACGTGGGAAGAGATCCACAACGTCTATTGTGCTGAAGTGAGGGTGGACGAGGACGGCATGAACGGCCCGCTTCAGCGATTAACATCAGTCCAGGTCGAGACAAGGAGAGATCGATGTAACGACGGGCGAAGGGATCAACTGCCATGTTTCAATCGAGAAAGGCATCAGCCCTATATCCGAACACCCAATCTGCCTCCTCAACAACACGTGGATGTCGCGCCCCGACACATCGCACCCCTTCGAAATGATAAAGGTATGCCTCAATTGCTATCTGCTCATAATTTTTGTGTTTCCCCTTCAGAGATAGTGTACGCACTAGAAAAGCTTGGCACGAAGGTGCAGTGGCCGAAAAAAATGAAATCGGATTCGAGCACCAGGAGGTCGAACGTCCTGTGTGAATTCCACCAGGAGAGAGGACATAAAACCGAAGACTGCATAGGTCTGCGACAAGAAGTAGTGAGGATGTTAAACCAGGGATACCTGAAAGAACTGCTGAGCGATAAAGGACGGGCCAACTTCGCTCGTGGGCGCGACCAACCTCAAGGACCTTCAAAGCCACCATCACCAGATCGTACCATACAAATGATCATTGGCAGCTGTGATGATACGGTAATCAACCATGTAAAATTCACCACTATACATAAACTCAAGCAGACAGTTGCCCACGAACGGTATGACGACCTCGAAGACAGTATCATCTTCGATAAGTCGGATACCAACGGTTTGTATTTCCCTCACTATGATGCTTTGTTATAACTTTACGCATCATGGATATCGATGTAAAAAGAATAATGGTGGATGATGTAAGTGGCGCATGTATTGCTCACCTGCGAGTTCTCGTTCAAATGATACTCGAGGATAAAATAATATCGTATTGCATAAAACTAACGGGTTTTAATAATTCAGTGGAGCGAACATCTAGAGAAATAGTGCTACCCGTCCTGGCCAGAGGGGTCATGCTGGAAACAACATTCCACGTCATGAATCAGGAAATAGCCTACAATGCCATCATATGACGTCTATGGATACACGCCATGCGAGCCATCCTGTAAAGTTTTTACCAAGTAATCAAATTTCCCACCACATGAGGGATATTCAACATTCGAGGCGAGCCGCACACCACCCAAGAATGCTATCAGATCGCCCAAGATTGCACACACACCAAACAACTAAAAGGGGCAAGTGGGGAGGCATAACAATCAGCCATGTTGGGAACCGGACCCGACGTACAAGTAGAAGTCATCAAAGTCTCGGACACCGTAGAAGCTTGCAAGGAAACTATAGAAGATCTCAATCCTGTCCAGTTGGACAATATCGACAACATAAAAAAGGCTTATGTGGGACATAACCTCTCGGAACCAAGTAAATATCGTGAGTTTTTAACTAACAAAGTCGATTTGTTTGCCTTTTCCCGCTCAGATATGCCAGGAATACCATGGGAGATCGCCACACACAGGCTGAATGTCGATCCACTTCATCCGTCGATACGACAAATAAGGAGAAATTCAATGCTGCCACCAATGAGGCGGTCAGCGAGGAGGTTGATAAATTACTCGCTAACAGTTCCATCAGAGAGTCAAAATACCCCCAATGGGTCGCCAATATGGTCATGGTCAAAAAGAAGAATGGGAAATGGCGGATGTGTGTCGACTTTACCAATCTGAACAAAGCGTGCCTGAAGGACTCCTTTCTGTTGCCCTACATTGACCATCTCATCGATGCGACAGCGGGACATGAACTGTTGAGCTTCTTGGATGCCTACTCCGGTTATAATCAAATTTTAATGGCCAAGAAGATCAAGAAAAGACAACTTTCATCACTCAATGAGGGACATATTGCTATAAGGTAATGTCGTTCAGACTCAAGAATGCAGGGACCACATATCAAAGACTAGTTACCAAGATGTTCAAAGAACAACTCGACAAGACCATGGAGGTTTACATTGACGACATGCTAGTAAAGTAGACAAATAAAGAGGACAATATCGGCCATCCGAAGGAGCCTTCGAGATATTAAGGCAATACGGAATGAAGCTGAATCCTAAAAAATGTGCCTTCGGCGTAACTTCAGGAAAGTTCCTTGGTTTCCTAGTGTCACAAAGGGGTATCGAGGTCAATCCGGATCAGATCAAGGCCATCGACGCAATACCAGAGATACTGACCAGTAAAAAGCAGGCACAGAAATTGACGGGATGAGTAGCCGCCCTGTTAAGGTTCATTTCATGGTCCTCGGATAGATGTCACCAATTCTTCAACGTGTTAAGGAAAGACCACGGACTGCAATGGAATGAAGAATGTGTCGATGCCCTAAAAAAACTGAAAGTGTATTTATCTTCGCCACCACTACTCGTTAAAGCAGACCCGGGAGAATGTCTACTTGTGTATCTAGCAGTTTCCGAAGTTGCGGTAAGCGCCGTCTTGATCCGTGAAAATAAAGGTACGCAATCTCCGATTTACTATATTAGCAAAACCTTAATTGATGCCGAAACAAGGTACCCTCACCTTGAAAAACTAGCTTTGTCATTAATCGTAGCTTCATGAAAGCTTAGACCATATTTTTAATGTCACCCCATAAAGGTGGTGACAACCTTCCCCCTCAGAGGTATCCTACACAAACCCGAACTATCGGGTAGGCTGACCAAATTGGGCCATAGAATTAAGCGAGCACGACATAACATACCAACCCCGAACTGCCATTAAGTCATAAGTCACAGGTGCTAGCCGATTTTGTCGTTGATTTTAGCGCACAAATATTGCCTGAAGTAGAACAGGAAGCGCTCCGCGCTTCCGCGCATACCGACCTCTGGGTCCTCTACACCGATGGTGCCTCTAACACCTCGGGATCGGGACTGGGACTCTTCCTCGAAGTCCCTACAGGCGAAGTAATTTTCCAGTCCATACAATGCCCCGAGATGACTAACAACGAGGCCGAGTACGAAGCCGTGATTGTAGGTCTGAAGTTAGCCCTCAAATATGGCGCCCGACGGCTCGTCCTCCATTTCGACTCCAAACTCGTGGTGAACCAGGTCACTTGGACTTTCCAAATTAAAGAACAGAGACTACAGATGTACCTGTCAGAAATTCACAAACTGTTGTCTGAATTCGATGAATGCCGCCTCGGCCAGATACCCAGGGCGCAGAATATCGAAGCAGATGACCTCGACAAATTAGCTGCGGACACCAAAAATATCAACAGGGAAAACGTGATCACCCTCATCCATTCCGTAATAGACCACGTCGAGGTACATTCTGTTAACTTAACTTGGGACTGGTGTAACCGCCTTGTAGCATATTTGCAGGATGGAATGCTCCTGCGAGATAAGAAAGAATCCAAATAACTCCGGGTACAGGCAGCCCGATATAGCCTCTACACAGTGATCTCTACAAAAGAACGTTTGGCGGCCCCCTAGCCAAATGTCTGTGGCCAAATCAAACAAGGCGAGTACTGGAAGAAGTATACAAAGGGCACTGCGACGCCCATACGGGAAACCGCGCCCTCGTCCGATGCCTCATCTGCGCTGGATATTACTGGCCCACCATGAAAACAATTCGTGGACTATGTTAGGAGATGTGAACAATATCATAAGTATGCCCCTATGATACATCAAGCAGGGGAACTCCTTCATTCCATCACTTCACCATCGTCATTCATAAAGTTGGGAATGGACATAGTCGGCCCCCTCCCAGCAGGACGAGGTAAGGTACACTTCCTTTTGGTTTTAACTTATTACTTATCTAAATGGGTGGAAGCAGGTGTATACACTCAGATACGTGAGCAATAGGTCATCGTGTTCATATGGAAAAACATAATATGCCGTTTTGGCATTCCCAATGAAATCAGCTGCGACAACGGACCTCAATTCGTCGAAAAAAGAACGATTGAGTTCTTCAAAAAGTGGCACATCAAATGAATACTCTCCACGCCATATCACCCTGCCGCCAATGGTCAAGCCGAATCCTCCAATAACGTAATACTGAATATTTTGAAAAAGAAGCTTGAGGATGCTAAAGGGCTATAGCCTGAACTACTACCTGAAGTATTATGGGTATACCGCACTATGCCAAAAACCAGCACAGGCGAGACGCCATATTCACTGGTTTACGGGACTGATGCAGTTATACCCGTCGAGGTCGGAGAACCCAGTTTGAGATACTCCAACGAAAGAGGACCAAGCAACGACGAAAGTAGGCTACAAGATCTGGATGAAGTCGAAGAACGGAGAGACATGGCCCACATAAGAATGGTTTCCCAGAAGCAGTAAGTAGAAAGGTACTACAACAAGAGGGATAAGGTATGACCGCTCAAAGTCGGAGATTACGTCCTCAAGGCTAAATCACAAGCAGCGAAAGACCCTAATAAGGGAAAACTGGAACAAACTGGGACGGACCATATAAAATCACAGCCGCAGCAAACAAAGGAGTATTCCAGTTAGAAACAATGGAGGGAAAACTACTCCAAAACAACTGGAATGCCGCCCATCTCAAGTACTTCCACATCTAAAAGAAGGCATCACCTAAGTCGTACTCTTTTTCCCTCACCCGGGTTTCTTCCAGGGAGGTTTTTAATGAGGCGGCAAGGGAGATGCCTCGAGGATCAAAGTGTTGTTCATTATCTCGACCCGTCGACATAATCTTAGGAGTGAAGTAATGAAGGGAATGGATATAGATAATTATCTCCATTATATGAAAAGGGTCATGTAACTCTCAAAATAAATTAATCAAATCTCCATTGTATGTGCAAAGTCGACATGTGATCCTTACAAGTATAAAATCAAACATCCATTTCATGAATAAAGATGATATATCTTCCTACGGGAATACGATCAAATCTCCTACAAGAAATGGCCTAGGCCATCGACAAAAACATGGGTTCGACCTCATTCGAACTACGACGGGATCCAACTTGGACGACAGTTCGAAGCAACATCCCAATGACCAAGGCCATCGTCAAAAACATGAGTTCGACCTCATTTGAACTACGACGGGATTTTACTTCGACAATAGTTCGAAGCAACATCCCAATGGCCGAGGCCATCGACAAAAACATGAGTTCGACCTTGTTCGAACTACGACGGAATCCTACTTCGTCGACAGTTTGAAGCAACAGCCCAATGGCCAAGGCCATAGAAAAAAACATGAGTTTGACCTTGTTCGAACTATGACGGGATCCTACATAAACGACAGTTTGAAGCAACATCCCAATGGCCAAGGCCATCGAAAAAAACATGAGTTTGACCTCGTTCGAACTATGATGGGATCCTACATAAATGACAGTTCAAAGCAACATCCCAATGGCCGAGGGCATCGATAAAAACATGAGTTTGACCTCGTTCGAACTACGACGAGATCCTACTTCGCCGACATTTTGAAGCAACATCCCAATGGCCAAGGCCATCGAAAAAAACATGAGTTTGACCTCGTTCGAACTATGACGGGATCCTACATAAACGACAGTTCGAAGCAACATCCTAATGGCCAAGGCTATCGACAAAAACATGAGTTCGACCTCGTTCAAACTATGCCAAGATCCTACTTCGACGACAGTTTGAAGTAAAATCCCAATGGCCGAGGGCATCGATAAAAACATGAGTTTGACCTCGTTCGAACTATGACGGGATCCTACTTAGCCCACAGTTTGAAGCAACTTCCCAATGGCCAAGGCCATCGAAAAAAACATGAGTTTGACCTCGTTCGAACTATGATGGGATCCTACATAAATGACAGTTCAAAGCAACATCCCAATGGCCAAGGCCATCGACAAAAACATGAGTTTGACCTCGTTCAAACTACGATGGAATCCTACTTCGATGACAATTTGAGGCAACATACCAATGGCTGAGGCCATCGATAAAATCATGAGTTTGACCTCGTTCGAACTACGACGGGATCCTACTTTGCCGACAGTTTGAAGCAACATCCCAATGGCCAAGGCCATCGAAAAAAACATGAGTTTGACCTCGTTCGAACTATGACGGGATCCTACATAAACGACAGTTCGAAGCAACATCCCAATGGCCAAGGCCATCGACAAAAACATGAGTTCGACCTCGTTCAAACAACGACGGAATCCTACTTCGACGACAATTCGAAGAAACATCTCAATGGCCAAGGCCATCGACAAAAACATGAGTTTGACCTCATTCGAACTACGATGGCATCCTACTTCGACGATAGTTCGAAGCAACATCTCCATGGCCAAGGCCATCGACAAAAAACATGAGTTCGACCTCCTTCGAACTATGACGGGATCCTGCTTCGACAACAGTTCAAAGCAACATCCCAATGGCCAAAGCCATCGACAAGAACATGAGTTCGACCTTGTTCGAACTACGATGGGACTCTACTTCGATGACAATCTGAAGCAACATCCTAATGTCTAAGGCCATCCACTTAATAACTTAATGGCTTGACAGTTATCCCGGATATCATAAACATTGCAAAGAAGACCAATCGACAAAATATATTTTGCATTGCATTAAAATGTTATTTACATTTGTCTTTACAAACGGGCTCAAGTATGCCCCCTGCAAAAAACCCCAAAACAAAAGCAAGTACAAACAAATACTACACATCATCCCCGGTGGGATAAGCATCTTCGTACCACGAGTCTGAAGCAAGATGGTTCGCATCATCAGAGTTGATGTCATCACTGTCAGGAGTGAGGGGGTCGTACCCTCATGCCTTACGAGTTGTACGAGCTTCGGTATATACGAACTGAAGCTCCGCCTTAGTAGCCTTTCCCTCGGCGTGAAAAGCCTTATACACATCAAGCCGAGCCTCAGAAAGGACCCACAGCTCATATAAACGATGGGGCACGACCAGATCGACTGAGGCACGAGACGTAGAAGGCTGAGAACATCGACTTGCATCCTCCGCCCTCAACAAGTCCACTTGTCCATTTAACGAAGCCAGCTCCGCCTCCAGTTCTTTGACATGCCATTCGAGACCCGCAACCTTACAACCAGAGACCTCCTTCTCTTCAGCCAGCTCCGACCTGCAAACATGGAGGGCATTCTGTAAAGATACGGTCCTAGAAGTAGTTATCGCCAACTTATCAGTACCAACGCTTAGCTCGCCCTTAAGCCCATCTACCTCCACCGCCTTCGCATTCAACTCAGCGGTCAAACCGGCCACCTTTGCCTGCAAGTCGGCATTTTCAGCCATCACCCCCTACTTAACTCAAGCTCGTCATCTTTCACCTTAAGGGAAGCCTCGAGTTCACTATAACGAGTGATAGTCTTCATGAGCTCCCCATCCCACCCCCTCAACTCTTCGATCTTATGCTCTAGTTGGTCCTCTTGTTGTTTGAGCCCCTCATGAAATAACTAAAACTTAGGGTTTTGATGATAAATGTCGGCCATCACACGATGCTTAGCACGATACTGTTGATATTTGGACGATATTTTCTCATAAAGGCCCATCCTTCTCCTCTCGCTACGCTCTTGCTCAATCTCTATGACGAGGGTCTAACACAAAAAGGGGAGAAGTTAGAAACAAAATACAGAACGACGATCACCACACAAACCCAACAACGAAAAGGGGAGGAAAGGCACCTACCTACAAGGCCATACCAGCGACCTTATGAGACAACTTTGCGTCGTTTATCGCCCTAAACACCTCATTCTCAAGGGTAGCACATATAGGAGCTAGAGTAGATGCCACTTGCTCACAATTCAGCAGCAAGTTGTAATCCCCCGGGACGACTATGTGATGGTCAGACCCTTCCGTTCTGACCTCCACATGAGTATGGCGACCTACAAATTCGTTGACATCCTCTGGGTCGACATCTGAACCTGAGTTGTCACCCTCATCATGACGTCCTCCGACGTTGTACGATGCACCACCCTCAGCATAGTGCACTGAGCCAGCTCCTAGGTAAAGTCCTTCCACTTGGGGAGATCTCCCCGATAAAATGGTGTCAGCCATAAATATGGGCACGGGAGCCATCTGCGATGCTCTACTTCTATCACCGTCGATGGCCACGCCCTTTCCAAGTTCCAGCCTCCTCTTTTTTCTCGATAACGGTTCATCCCCGTTAGAGGATTTGCCGAAAGGATATGGAGCCGGTACCGAAGAAGCCCCTTCCCTCACGACTACGACTCGAGAGGGACCATCTAATTGAGTAGGTGGAGGGAGACCCTCTCGAACAGACTCACTCAGAACAAACTGCGCATCTGCGGCAGCAATGGCCAGTCAAAACGCAAGGACTAGCGCCCTTCGTTTGGAAGCTCCTCGACCTGTCATCATGAAGGGTCGTATTAATAAACAAGTTCATACGGCCAATGAAGTGGTAAGGAAAATATTTACCAGAAGAGACTCTAGGGTCGTAATGTTTCACGAAGGCGGGCCAATCTCGAGTCTTTGCTGCATGAGGCAACAGACGGGCTACCCAATCCCTGATATCCGCAATACGACGAGGCGGACATCCCATAGTTGCAAATGGGAAGCAAACAAATTTTATAGTGAATACAGATTAAAGAAGAGTAAAATGAGTGGCGACACTTACGAGTCTTATTCCATCGCTCCGAAAAATTTTACGGAGTCAGAAACGACATGTTCGGTTTTGACAAAGAAATACTTATGCCAAAACTTGCGACTTGCCCGGTCATCTGTCCCGACCACTAGCCCATTCGTACCACGGAGCCTCAAATGCACCAGGGTACCCCTGTGGAAGCCAGGCATGAACAAGTACAAAAGGTGGTGGATAGAGACGTTACATTCTGCCAACTCTACATACTTGGTCAGCAGCAGAAGTATCTTGAGCGTATACGACGAAAGTTGCGCCGGACAAACTTGGTAGAACCTAAAAAATTCTTCTGCTAAGGGTAAGAGAGGAAGAGTATAACCAATCATGAAAGGGTACTCATAGAAAGCGCAGTACCTATGTCTGTGAACATCTACGTAATCTCTCCCCGCCGGAACCATATCTACATGAGCGGAAGGGTCGTACTTTACATGAATAGCATCAATATGAAATTGCTCTGTCTCAGAGAATACGGAGTTTGGAGTAGGAGGGAAATCTTTGAGGAAGTCACTTCGAGATAAGGGATGCCTCGGCAGCAGCTCCTCTACCGTAGGAAGGCTGTCACCCTCTTCCCCCACCGTATCTCCACTGCCGGAAGGGGGTGCCGTGGACAATGGGGTGGCCTCAAGAACCTCTTCATGAGAACGACGAGACCTTGGCATGATATCGGTCAAAGGGGTATCAACACCAGAAGAATGAGTAAGAAGAAGTTTCGAATGAAGAACGTAAGAAGAAGCAGAACGGTATGAGGGCAAGCTCGGAAGAATGAAGGAGTTATCAAGAGTGGAATGGCCAAAAACTTCGAAAGAACAAACCCTTCCCCTATTTATAGGGTTGGGTGGTGCCAAAATCGAAGCGGAAAGCCACAAAGTAGCACTAAAACCGAAGCATCAAGCCTTCAACTCCTGCCTTGAAAACATGTGTAATGATGACGCACGTGAAGATGACATCTTTTCCTAGTAAAGTATATTACCGAGTGTCTTGCCAAGCATGCCAACCTTCCCCCATTGGCCATTTCGTAAAGTCACAACGGCTCAAATTTCTCTATAGGAACTCATCGAGGACGCACCCAGTTGCTACCCCGACAAGTGGAGGGACTAACTGTATGGGTCCAAATTTGACCGACCATGACCGACGACGAGTATGACGATTGACGGAGCCTCCTTGAATTGACGCCATAAGGGAGACGACCCTGAGACAAACCAGAGATGGGACGACCCTTGTAATAGTGTATGGCCATCAGGAGACATTAGGAATATTCCTTGTATTTTGTCTTTTACAGTTTAGAAGAATTTTTCTCTTAGTATAAAAGGAGGACAATAACTTTGTAACCGCTATTGAACATTCGGGAGACATTACTATTTATGATCAAAAAGAAACCTCGTGATCGATTTTTTTATTTTTGTCTATCCATCTTTATTATTATCCTCAGCTAAGAGTTACCCCTTCATCTTTGATTGATTTGCTAAAAAAGGCTTTAATATCTTTTGAGTCAAACATTAATGGGTAAAAGCGATATGATACCGTTTATGGCCCAATAAAGCCTAAATTGGAGAAATAGATCAAGATAGTAGTTGGGGAACAATTTTAGCTGTTTATTATAGATTTTTGAAGAGATTGAAACATATGAATTTGTTGCTAGAGGATTTTTACATTTGATTCATGTGAGTTGAGGTTTCTTTTATAAGTCATAGTTTATATTAGAATGCACATATTAAATTATTTATTTTCTTGCCTTACTATTCAGAATAAACTATATATAGTATTAAAAATATCTATGACAGTAAAAGATTATGACTTGTCGCATTTATTTGCTAATGTGCAACCGTTTGCTTATGTGAATTTACTAGTATTACTCAGACCTATACTTCAAATTCAGAACAAAAATAATTAGTTTCTATGTTGTGTTGTAATTGCTTGTCGATGTGCAACTGGTGTACAGTTCAGACTTTCGGTTCATATTCAAATTACTGCGATCACATTGAGAAAGTAACTCTTTCGGGTCAATTATAAGCCTAAGGAACCCTTTATTAAATTGTACTCCTAGCTCTTAATGCAAAGTTTGGTAGGTAAAACCTAAAAAGAGGGTCAATTTTTGTATTTACATGTTCTGATATGGAAAAAATAATAATTAGAGATGGGGGCGGGGGCGGGGCAGGTTTTACTTTAACTCATAAAATTTCAACCAGCCCGCCCCGCCTCACATAGAATTTTTACCCGCATTCACCGCCCCGCATCAACACCCGCCTCCACCCGCACTGCCCTGCCCCGCAAAATTTTTCCTTTATTATTTCTTTCAATTTGTCATATTTTAATTTTATTTTAAATTATATATGCACTGTCAATCTAAAGTTCTCATTGGAATCCAAGTCCAAACCAGGAAGTCCAATTTTGAATAGCCATAACTAGCAAATAACTACCATTCCTACCGAATGTTGTCAGTTAACTTTTAACGGTCTTCGGTTTTAAATTTTTTTTTAATATACTTATTTCTGATTTTACATGCATCAATAATATTGGAATTTAATTTGCAACATTGGTATGCCATTTCTAATTATTCAGATATACAAAGTAATGAAATTAGATACATAAAAATGTGTCAACTAATTATCTACTTGACTCAAATAAAATAACTATATAGTTAAAGTGGGACTTTAAAATACTAAAAAAGATATAATATAATATTTTCTTCCGAGAGATGCAAACAACAGAAACATATGTATTTACATTCAACAAAATAAATGTCCAATATGAAATGTATTCCTGGTAAGAACCAAATTAGATTGCGACTAAAATAATCAATGCATATGAGAAAGGAATCACAAGTTCAAAACTGAAAAATTAAATATTTCTCGTTGTAATAACATTAGTGATAGTTGAAATGTTATAATTTTGCAAAAAGTTAAAACCCGCACCCACACAAAATTTTACAAAACTTAATTTGACCCGACCCGCCCTCGTCCGCACCCGCATATGTCTAAACCCGCACCGCCCCGCATATGCTAAAACCCGCACCGCACCGCCCTATTGCCATCCCTAAAAATAATTAAAGAACTGTTAAGGAGTCATTTGATTCAAGAGACTAGGTGGAACATTCCGGTATACATTAAAACCAATACTTATACACCAAAATTTTGGTATAACTTACTCATTCCATATAAAAGGTGGGATTGATTATTTGGATAATTATAATCCCAGAATACCCTAGTTTGAACCAAATGACCTCTAACAGTTTTATCCTAGAAAACGTTCTTGAAGCTCTTTCATTGCAGGCTGCTATAATTAGTTAGTACAATCACATGTATATCTACGAAGAACAGGCACCCATATTCTAGTTTTCCCTTTCCCCCCGTATCAGAAGTTTCCATATAGTACACAATTTTTATTTTTAATTTTATTTTTAAATTAAAAAAGAAGCTAATAATAGGCGGCTATAAGTGACTGATGTTGTGACAAGGATCTAAAATAAAGAAATCCCCAATATGGTGTACTACCATTTATTGAACTTGGCTCGAAATGCATGGTTTGTTGGAACTCCTTTTTCTGGCTGCTAAAATTGGTTATTGAAAGAAGAATGGTTGATTCGGTCACATGCATGGTTATACATTAAAGGGTTCATTTATTAATTTCCTAAAATTTCTAATCTGCAGCTAACATAACCATAATAAAATTACGGAAAAGGTTAAAAAATGCCCTTAACCTATTAAAAATGGTTCAAAAATACCTTCCATCCACCTATTGGGTTAAAATTGGCCACAACATTTTTTCAAGGATTAAATTTGCCCCTTGAACTAACGTATGACTTTTGGGTTGTGCAGGACTTTTTCAAAATCCACGTGGCATTATTCAATTGGTCAACATTGAGGACCCAACCCATAAACCCGATCTCACATAAATGAATACCCATTAATAAAACTCAATATGTTTTACTCATTTGCATTTTACGACACAGACAAGTGTTTAACCAAAAAGTGGAATTTCAGTCAAAGCTTTAATTTAGAAGAACACGGGTTACTGATAATCAAAACTGAATAAAGAAAAGTGATTTTGCTAACAATAAGATAGACAGAAGAAAACAAAGTAAACCAATATATTTAGATGATCTTTCGTGTCCGTACAAATGATCCATTCTATCCTTTGTATAGCTATTTTAAAGATATACGTTTTGTCTTTGTTATAATTAGGTCATTATAGACAATTAAAGGCATTAAATTCTACGTTACATAATCATTGTAATTTAATACAGATTCTCTAACGTTTTTAGTATTTACTGCTTATTAAATACTGTATTTGTACTCTCTTATGCTGCCAGATTCATTCTCCTTGATTTTTGGGTATAAATGGGTAAGAGCGTTGAGTCTTTTAAATAGTTGTTCGTGCCTCTACTTGTACCTTCTGCTCGTATCTATTGCAACTCGTGCCTCTTTGCCAATCATCACTCTTTGACCAGCCTTCGTGTCATGACACGTCATCTTCCAATCACTTCAATATGTAAACTCGATTTTCCCAATATAGATAGTCCCCCCACTTACCATTATTCATCAATTAAATATTTGGGAAGTGGATTTTATTAAAGCGGGAATGTTGTCGCTATTAATGCTACGGTAAAATCGACACTTCATTTGTCACTTCCATTTAATGCTTATCACAAGTGGCACCCTTTTATTGGCTCTGCAACTTTGCAGAACTTTTTAGGGCTTTTTTACGGCTTCACTAATCACGAAGTGACAGTTCTCATTATGACCTTTTCATTATTACACCTTTTTCTTTGACGGTTGCTTCCAAGTATAAACATAGTTTTCGTCTTTATCCTTATCACATAAAGTTCTCTGAATATTCAATTCTTGAATTTTTATTTGCTTCTTCCTCGTACTATCATGTCTTCACCAAACTCTAACCCTAGAAGAGTCCCCATAGTTGATAACTTCCATCTTGCCCCTAGAAAGAGTAGAAGAGGAGGTAGACTTCGTAATTTAGGGTCTTCTTCTATACGTGGTTCTTCTCTTCCTTCATCTAATTCCAGTTCTTCCTTTATAACCAGAGGTTCTTTCTCACAAAGATCTTCTTCCAGGGGTAAGGAACCCACTGAACCTGTTAGTGAACCTACAGTAGAAGAAATAGTTCCTGCGGAACTATCATTCTACAATAATAGGGAGTCCCTTCATCTTCTCAGTGAAAAGTTTATGTTGTTTGAATTCCTTTGTTTTTTTTTCTTTTTGGTGGTATGTGATTGTGACCCTTGATCTTTTTAAGGGTTTGTTGAAAATGTTAAGTCCCCAGTCCTTTTATGGGGCACTTTGTATAAACAACTTTTGGTTTATGACTAAGTTCATACTTAGTCTAAACTCTTTAATATTAAGAAGTTTCTGTTGCTGTTTGAACTTCTGTTTTGTTTATTCTTGCCTTTATTTTTAAGGACTTACTGAATAACTTGCATTTTTATTCTTCAAAAATGTTTCTGTTAACTTCATGAATACTTGAATTAATCATAAATTTTATAAAAGAGGGCCCTTTTATATTCGACACTTAATGAAGAAGACGTCTCAATTTCATAATGGTGTTAATATATGATAAAAGAAATAGGAATACACATGTTTGTTGGAATAATTTCGACAAGTTTTTATTGAACTTTGTAAAGTTTTAAATAACACTTTACATGTATTTGAATTACATCTATAACTTTCTCGCAACTATTTTCCTTATAACAGATTTCAAAAAAGAAAATGAATACAAGGTTTTTACTTATAACCCGTTTCAGTACATTGCCTTTACCCTAACTAGGATAAGGTTCTTCTTTGGCTTTAGCTCGTGACTTTGCTCTCACTCAATGAGTAAACTTCTCAGGCTTGAACTTTGATTATTTCTCAATCTTCTTTGCCTTCTTTATACACATATATTATATAGTCCCCCAAGTGTTTGACCGTTGAATTATGAAGTCTCGAGCACTTGATTCTTCCTCTCATTTGGTCCTTTTCCTGAAAAGGAAAAACACACGGGACTCGGAAGTTCGATTATAGATGAAGACTTCTTAACCCGTCTGTATTTCTATCAGAATAGGTGTAACCCTAGACCGGGAATTTTAATTTATTCCACGTGCCTTGCAGGTCGTGATTCATCATTTAGTACGAGCTAGCTTTTTTGCCTATCATCTAAAATTGTTAGTAAAATTTTAACAATTCAAAAATAAAATTTTAAAATATGGATACCTGACCGTAGGTATTGTCACACCTCCTTTTTCCGCCCCGCGAGGGGCGTAGGGAGTTTTTTCCGATTAAAGGACAATTGAAACAGGATTTATTTGTTTATTTCAGAGTCGCCACTTGGGAGATTCAGGGTGTCCCAAGTCACCAATTTTAATCCCGAATCGAGGAAAAGAATGACTCCATATTACAGTCTGCGCACCAGAAATCCGGATAAGGAATTCTGTTAACCCGGGAGAAGGTGTTAGGCATTCCCGAGTTCCGTGGTTCTAGCACGGTCGTTCAACTGTCATATTCGGCTTATTTATCTGATTTAATACAATTATGAACCGATGTGCCAATTTTAACTTTTTACCACTTTATTATTATTATTTTTTAATAAAATGTAAACATCGCTTAAAACACGTCTTTGGACTGCGTCACATGAAATGCACCCACAATCCGGAACACATTTTTATTTGATGTTTTGGGACTTGGATTTGGGTCGCATGAATGCACACCCAAGCTTAAGAAAGTAAACTATTAAACACGCGCCTAAAGAGACTATCGCGTTATTATTTTGGGAAGGCCGTGAAATTCGCTAAACGGCCCTCCCGAATTCTAATTAAACCATAATTTTTATTGTGAGGGCCCCACAATCTGTACGTTTTGTTTGGCGAGGCTCGTCTCATTTTTATTTAAAAAAGGCAAACTTAAGGCAGCTACATTTTTCTACTTGGCTACGAAAATCCCAACCAATGGCACACTTCGATTTATAAAAAGTTAAGATTAATTAAGTGGAGGTCATGGGTTGACGATTGAACTTATTTGATGAAAAGAGTATTTTTTGTGGGATTATAATTACTACTATAATTTAAAATTACTACTGCACGTACAAGCAACTCTTAAGACAAGCTAAAATAATTAACATCTTTCAAAACGTGTACAAACACCTATTGTGACAAATATTTGGATAACAATAATCTAAACATGAAGAAACAAAATGTCAAATAACTACTTAAAATAACGAAACAAAGGAAAAAGTCATTCACAGCCACATTTCAACAACATACGGAGTTAATTAACAAGAAATAACAATTCACAAACATCATGTATATACGTCTCGCTCAATTGCATGTTAACTGCATGAACTAGGATTGTATTTCAACCATCACATATACATATTACCAACAACAAATATGAAGGACATGGGCAGAGGTGACCTACTTGTGATTAACGTCTGATGCGTTGGAACTGCGACGAAACCTCGGACAACAACCTCGACGTACCGGACCTCGACGAACAAGGACGACCTCAACGGAAACAGAAAGTTCAGACCAAGGCTGTCAACGACCCGAGATGTTGGCTGCTGCTGTTTTTTTTCGACGTAACAGATTGATGCGTGAATATGAAGCAAAAAGGGTCGTTTGGATGTGAGGAAGGAGCAGCTATGAAGGTGATGAAAACGAACAAACAGTGGCAGCAGTAGGGTCGTCGGGGAAGCTGGACGGGATGGAGGGAGCTGGTGGCGGGGCGTTTGGAAAGAACAGATGAAGCAGTGGTGGTGGGTCGACGCGCAGCGGTGGTTCCGACGAGGAAAGCAGCAGCAGCTGCTGCTTGATAGCAGCTGAGGCGTGGGGGTCGTTTGCGGGTTCAGCTAGTGAGGAAGACGATGGTTATGGCGTGAAGCAGCTGCAGCAACTGCTGCTCGACGGGGTGGTCGACGCGACGGAAAACTAGTATCGTTTGGACGTGAAAGAAGAAGAAGAATGGCTAACGTTTTTTTTTCTTTTCCTGTTTTCCTCCCTTTTTTCAAAAAATGAAGCAGAAGGTGAAAATCTTCTTTCAATTTTCCCAAAATTTTTCTCCTCCTTTTCCCGTTCCCCCCTCCCTCTTTTTAAAAACTTTTTGCCTATTAAAATTCTTTCCATCCCTACTTTTCACGTGCCCTCCCCCTTTTCAAAATCTTTTTTTTTTAAATTTCCCCTCCCCTTTGCCCTTGTCCCCCGTGCATTTTTGTGTCTTGTTCAAAAAATTGGGCCCCACATGTGTAGGGGTCCAAGACTTGTGTCCCCCATGCGTGGTGGGCTCGGATTATTATGGGCTACGTCCGAAAATTAGGCTTAAAAACGGGTAGTTTGAACACAAATATTATTCTTTTGCCCGGACCCGAGAATAAGAACACGACGTTGTTCAATTAATCCTATGTAAGTAAAATAACTACCAAAATAAGACTGACATTTAAAACAAAACTATTTTTAATATTTTTTCAAGATTAAAATAGCTACAAAACATTTATAAAACTATTTTTGTAATTTTTGTTTTTTATATAAAGATAAAATATAAAGTAATATTTTTTGTATTTTACAAAATTAAAATGACTATAAAACATTAATAGAACTATATTTTTTGGTAATTTTCGAAATTATATAAAGTACAAAAATAAGGTACAATTTTTGTATTTTTTCAAGTTTATGAGAAATACATAAACTAACAAAATTTATATATATTTTTTGTAATTTTTTTTCTTTCGCGACGAAATAAAGTAAAAATACGAAAATAAAGTAAAATAGTTAAAATAGCTATATTAGACCCAATTTAAATATTCACGCTAAAAATGTGAAAATTCTCGGGGAGGGTCAAAAATCACGCGTCTACAGCTGCCCCTCTTTGACTGGAAACACGAAGAGTTTTCTGACAAAGAATAACTAGACCTGTTTTTGACCTGACCATTATTTGGAGAGACTACACTAAGTAAAGGAAGGGAATGTGACCGAGCCCTGGTATCTGAGCTGCCTACATATCCTTGGTTATAGAGGAATCAGGCCACGTGTAGTTTGGAACTGAGAGAGATGGTAGAGTGTACCGAGGTGAAGAGCCGATCGAGGTGTCATTCTGTTGAGGTTCCGGTCCGCGGTCCTGTCATTACATCAAAAATGAAAAATGAGAAAGACCATCTAAGCCTATCAGCTATTAGTTACAAGGATTTCTATCTATAAGTCTTCTGAAACTTGGTCTTGAGTCTTGAATGGTGCTTCATACAGACTTTGGATTTGAACCTTGACACTTGCTAGTTGTAGGTGCTAGTTCTTGAGCAGACCACATCTGACTAGCTTCTGTTGATTATCTCAGATTGTTTACTCACATTCTTGAGGCGAGCTTCTACTATTTCTAACTTGGATTGAATGCTGGGGATTTCTGTTGTAACCTTCTGCCTTCTGATGGGTTGCTGCTTGACCTTGAAAGATATTCCTCTGTTCTACAGGAGGACTCCTGACTTCATCATCTTGAATTTAACAACCTTCGTTCTACAGGCGGGCTCCTGCCTTCTTCATCTTCAACATATAACAACCTCCGTTCTACAGGCGGGCTCCTGACAACCAAAACAAACAAAACAAACAAAATTTCCTAACCTAATTTGTACTGGGAAGATTTGTGAGTCGTTAGCAAAATTGTAACCCACTTATACTACTGATGCAATGATGAGAGTAAACTAAAGACTAGACTAGGATGTGCATCTCCTACGAGTAAAACCAAAACTCTTGCTAGCAAATGTGTATTCTATGGTTGAATCGGAATGAACTACACTAGGAAGTGCGTCACCTTGGGGTGAAAACTTCAGTGGCTAGAACTAGGAAGTGCGTCTCCTATGAATAAAATCTCGATTTAGGAAGTGCGTCTCCTAAAAAAACTTGAAAGACCTTGATTAGGAAGTGCGTCTTCTACAGGTAAAACTTCAATAAACTAGACTAGGAAGTGTGTCTCCTACGGTCGAACTTAAAATGAATCAAACTAGGAAGTGCATCTCCTAAGGGTGAAATCTCAATTCCGGATGTGCGTCTCCTGCAATAAAATATAACCTGAAAAAGCCAAACTAGGAAGTGCGTCTCCTATAAATGAACTATCAATTTTAGGAAGTGTGCCTCCTATGGGTAAAATCTCAATGACTCAAACTAGGAAATGTGTCTCCTACGAATGAAATCTTAAATGAACCAGACTAGGAAGTGCATCTCCTAATCCTATGGGTGAAACCTTAATGATTTTGAACTAAGAAGTGCGTCTCCCATGAGTGAAAATAATTTAGGAAGTGCGTCTCCTATGCATGAAATCTTAATTTAGGAAGTGCGTCTCCTATGGGGTAAAAGTAAACTTAGGAAGTGCGTCTCCTATTGGTAAAACTAAACTTAGGAAGTGCGTCTCCTATTGGTAAAACAGATTTATGAAGTGCGTCTCCTATTGGTAAAATGAACTTAGGAAGTGCGTCTCCTGTGGGTAAAACTAAACTTAGGAAGTGTGTCTCCTGTGGTAAAACTAAACTTAGGAGGTGCGTCTCCTATGGGTAAAACTAAACTTAGGAAGTGTGTCTCCTATTGGTAAAACTAAACTTAGGAAGTGCGTCTCCTATGGGTAAAATAAACTTAGGAAGTGCGTCTCCTATTGGTAAAACTAAACTTAGGAAGTGCGTCTCCTATTGGTAAAACTAAACTTAGGAAGTGCGTCTCCTATTGGTAAAATAAACTTAGGAAGTGCGTCTCCTATTGGTAAAACTAAACTTAGGAAGTGCGTCTCCTATTGGTAAAACTAAACTTAGGAAGTGCGTCTCCTATTGGTAAAATAAACTTAGGAAGTGCGTCTCCTATTGGTAAAATAAACTTAGGAAGTGCGTCTCCTATTGGTAAAACAGATTTAGGAAGTGCGTCTCCTATTGGTAAAACTATTCTTAGGAAGTGCGTCTCCTATTGATAAAACTAAACTGAGGAATTGCGTCTCTTATTGGTAAAATAAACTTAGGAAGTGCGTCTCCTATGGGTACAACTAACTTAGGAAGTGAGTCTCCTATTGGTAAAACTAAACTTAGGAAGTGCGTCTCCTATTGGTAAAATGAACTTAGGAAGTGCGTCTCCTATTGGTAATATGAACTTAGGAAGTGCGTCTCGTATTGGTAAAACTTAACTTAGGAAGTGCTTCTCCTATTGATACAATAAACTTAGGAAGTGCGTCTCCTATTGGGTGAAACTGAACTTAGGAAGTGCATCTCCTATTGGTAAAGACGTGGAATGTATTCCCTAGTTACACAGGTGGGCGCCTAATGGTAAAGACATGAAATGTTGTATGCCCGCATTATACTGGTGGGCGACCTAGAATATGAAATGAACTGACAAAAAATTATTCCTCTCGTTATTCAGGTGAGCGCCTGTCTTCAATAACAACTTTGAAAAAAAATATCCTATTTGAGGGCGGATGAACCCAACATATCCTATTTGAGGGTGGATGAACCCAACATATCCTATTCGAGCACGGATAAACCCAACATATCCTATTTGAGGGCGGATGAACCCGGCATATCCTATTTGAGGGCGGATGAACCCGAAATATCCTATTCGAGGGCGGATGAACCCAAAATATCCTACTCGAGGGCGGATGAACCCAAAATATCCTATTCGAGGGCGGATGAACCCAAAATATCACCCAAAATATCCTATTCGAGGGCGGATGAACCCAAAATATCCTATTCGAGGGGGATGAACCCGGCATATCCTATTTGAGGGCGGATGAACCCGAAATATCCTATTCGAGGGCGGATGAACCCAAAATATCCTACTCGAGGGCGGATGAACCCAAAATATCCTATTCGAGGGCGGATGAACCCAAAATATCACCCAAAATATCCTATTCGAGGGCGGATGAACCCAAAATATCCTATTCGAGGGCGGATGAACCCAAAATATCCTATTCGAGGGCGGATGAACCCAAAATATCCTATTCGAGGGAGGATGAACCCAAAATATCCTATTCGAGGGCGGATGAACCCAAAATATCCTATTCGAGGGCGGATGAACCCAAAATATCCTATTCGAGGGCGGATGAACCCAAAATATCCTATTCGAGGGCGGATGAACCCAAAATAACCTATTCGAGGGCGGATGAACCCAAAATATCCTATTCGAGGGCGGATGAACCCAAAATATCCTATTCGAGGGCGGATGAACCCAAAATATCCTATTCAAGGGCGGATGAACTCAAAATATCCTATTCGAGGGCAGATGAACCCAAAATATCCTTAAAACTTGAAAATGTCTTACCTCGAAAACTGCTGGGGATTATTTTGATGGGGATGACTTTTCCCTTTTTTTCTTACCCACTCTGGGTTGCCCGAAACTCTGTCGAGGATGCTTCTACATCTCGATGATCCGCTGGGGATAACACTGCTGAGGATAACTCTGCTGAGTAAATATGTTATCTTACTCCTTCCAAAGTTACTTCCTTTTTTTTGTTTTGTTTTTTTTTGCATAGCTTCTTCCTTCGAAGACTACCTCCCTTGAGACTCATTTTGCCTTTCCCCGAAAGGAACCGCTGAGGATACCGATTTTCACCAAACTTGTGTTAGACTCCTCGAAACTGTTGGGGATAACACTGTTGGGGAATTATTTACTTACCTGTTGGGGGGTAAAATGTTATCAGCTGGGGATAATGCTGTCGAGGATAACACTGTTGGGGGATTCTGATTCCTTCAGAACTAGTGTTTCACTCTTCGGAAGGCTGTTGGGAATGATGCTAGCCTCTTGCTTTTTCTGAGCTCAAGTTTCATCTCTTTGCTGGGGAACAACTTCCTCCATTGAAACTTATTATGTTGGGGGCAACACTGGTTCTAAGACCACTTCCCTTGAGACTGGCGTTATCTTTATTCTTCCCCGAATGTGTACCTGACTTCCAGAAAATTTTCTAAATGGAAGGAAAATTTTCTGCCCCAGTTTGATAATATCCCTTGTGGCATGCATTTCTGTCATCAATGCCATTTCCTTTACCTGTTTCAAATCAAACAAAATTTGGTAGTTTAAAACATGGTGGTTGGTCGTGATACTCCTACTGGGATGGCTTTTCCCTTTCTCCTTCCTTTCTCTGCGCTCCACAACTTGTTGGGGATGATATTATTTGCTGGGGATAATCCCTTTCTGCTGGGGATATCCCTCTTCTTTTGTGGCATAGCTCGGAACCTGGCATTTCCCCGACCTTTTAGTCTAGTATGAATTTCCCACAAATCATGCTCACTGCTTTCCTTGCTTTGTTCACGGGCCTTGGCCTTGAGGTTTATAACCTTGGTTTTGGCAAGGATATCCCTCTTGACACTCGTCAATCCTTTTGTCAATTCCCTTTTGCTGGGGATATTTTTCTTGACACTGGCCTCGCGCTTGTTCCTTGCTGACTATACCATTTGGATGTACTAGTCAGATCTCATTTTGTATAATTGGAAAGCTGATGGCATATTTTGAAGTCAATTCTCACTTGTTCTGACCAAACAGACTCTATTGGGGAATTTTTCTATGAAAGGAAAAAGATAAAAGGGAACAGAATAAAAAGACAAAGGAAAAAGATGACTCTTTAACAAAAGAAACTATAAACAAAAACCTATCAAACGCAGATACCGACTCTAATGGTCATGCCATGCACATGTGGCCTATCCTCCGCCGTCAATCGTTCTTTCAAGACCTTCAATTGGCAATTCCCCATCCGATTCTCAATCTTATTCGACTTGTAGTGCCCGAAGGGTTTTCACTATCAAGCCTCTCTCATTTTGGTTTTTCTCTCAGCTTTCATTGTCTTACGGTGTCCGTAAAGATTTTCACCGATAAGACTCTCTCATTTGTATCACTTTCCAGCTGGGGATTTGACGTGTTGCCGGCATGACTCTTTCTGCTGGAGATTAGAGTCCTTTCTATTATGGAACAGAGTGTTATGTTTACCGGTAAGACTCTCATTTGTCTGACTCGCATCCTTTGAAGACTGATCAGAAGGTCTTTCTTTGGACCGTAATGTGGGTTTTGGATAGGCTAGAAAGAAAGGGTATTTAAAGGCTAAAAAACAAAATAAATTCGGGGTTTAAAATTACAACTTTCAGAACCATATTTGTTTACAACACGCAACTCTTGCCCCAGTTTCTTGCTTGGGGATTATTTATTTTATTTTTTTAATTTTTTTTTTAATACACCATGACCGAGTCGTGAGGCGCCTACGTATCCTCTTTGAGGAATCAGGTCGAACGTAGTTCCCAATTCCTCTGTTTCATTTGACTTTCTTTTTTTCTTTGTTATCATTTTTCTTTTCTTTTCTCTTTTTTTTCATTTTTCTTTTGTCGTTTTGCTATTCTTTTTTTTTCTTTATCTTCCATGTTCGTATCTTCTAGTCGTTGTTGCTGATTCCGAACGAGGGGTATGAAGGAAAAGTAAACAAAGCTCAAAAGGGGTAACGAAGGATAAAGTGTTTAGGTAGCAGAACAAAATGTCTTCGTCATTCCAGTCTTCAAACATGCCAAGTGCAAACAACACAATTTAAATTTGTAGCCTCTTCTGATGGTGCTGAACTTGACAATTATATTCAACATCTGTTTGTTCATTTGTCACTTCTAAAGCACCGTTGGGAGACACTCTCATTCTCATTATTATGAATGACCCTCATGCCAATTTGGCGAATCTTTGCTTTTAACGGTTTTCTTTGTGTTGAACTTGCCCTAGTTCCACATGACTCGAGCTCCGAATAATCTCAAACCGTCCTTATTTTTTGGAGTTTTATGATTAACTTTTAAGATTAGGCCCAAACTGTGTGCGCATGTCATGTCACTAGAATCGGCATTGAACAAAAATGATAAAAGGACTAAACAAAGAGATGACTGGAAATAATAAAAGACCGGATTTTGCATTAGACTACTGGTGAAATGGTTTGAATAACAAAACAAACAAAACAAACCAGAATAAAATCCTAAAACAAACTGGACAAAATTTAAACAACCGCTATGACAAAATGGAATGTTAAGACAGTTTGACACAAGACAATATCCGAATTATAACCCTAATAATCTGAACAATAGAAATGACAACAAAATAAGCCACCACAAGCTTCTCTCTTGCTAACCAAGGAACGAAGCGTCCTCCCACTTTATCAAAAACTGGCATCTTAGCCACTGAGCTTTGCATCAATACTGCCAAGACCATTACCAGCTTCAACATCATCAACCTCCGTCAACAAGTTCTCAATAGGGTTCGAGTGCTCCATGTCACTGTTATTGATCACAATCCGCCCTTCTTGGATCATTTTCTCTACTTCCCTTTTCAAATTACGACAGCTCTCAATGTTGTGCCCTATGACATTGGAGTGGTATGCGCATCGCGCTGCCGGATCAAAGTTCCATGCAAGTGGATTTGGAGTACATGCGGGGAGTGGCTCAATCAAGCCAGCATGCCTTAGCCTTCCAAACAGACTGGCATAAGATACTCCGATAGGGGTGAGAGCCTTTCCTCATTTCAACAACCTCTTCATTCTTGCATGTTGACAGGGCCGGAAACCTGATCCAGATGGCTTTTGGTAGGCTTGTGTGGGTGGGTAGGCATTTTGTGGAGCCGGGTACCTGGAAAGTGGAGTATGGCTTTTAAGGTCACGGGGAGAAAAGTGGTGTTGGGGAGCGGAGAAGCATTGAGGGGTGATGGAGCTACTCGGGTAGCGGGGAAAGCCACCATAAGTGGGTTGGGATGGAGAGTATGGGAGATCTTTCGTTATGGTGTTGGGTGCTTGGGTAATGACAGAGTTCAAGAGGCTTGGCGGTGGAGGGGGTGGTGCTTTTCTAGTTATCCATGCCTGATACATGTCTGCCACATGCTGTCTCAGCATTTTCACTTCTTCTACCAACCCGTTGTTCCGTTCGACCAATTGTTGTCGGTCATCAGTACCGACCCACTCGGTTCTGCGGTTCTGAGCCATTGTCCTTTGACTTTGCTTTGCAGGGAGGAGTTACCACAACCAACCACTTTTCTATATATGAACACAGCAAAGGGAAGCCATCACGTTAGTGTTAGGGCATTTGACAGACAATCATATATCAGAGATACAATGCACCTAAGCAGTTAGACAATTGTGCCCCTCTTAAAATCTCCCACACTTTCCTTTATTTATTTATATATTATTTTTTATTTTGTTTTTGTTTTTTTTTGTGGTGGTCGAATCTTATGGAGATTGCCTACGTATCATGACCCCGCATGAATCAGACTTTGCGTAGTTCGGACCAATAAAAGATAAACAATAATAAATATTTTTTCCTTATCAATTTTCATAATAAAACAAACTGGGTTTCAAAGGTTTAAAGATGACCTACAAACTCGAAAATCAAACAACCCATATATTCTAATCAAAAGATTTATAAACTCAAAAACAAAAAGGCTAGCTCCCTTTCTCCTTTTGACAAATGCAACCCAACGGTTATTTTTTGCAAATGTGGCCCCTTCCAAATTTCACATGAATTTGAGGTCGGGGAGGATTATTTTATGACACTTTACAAACTTGTCCGTTCTTTTACGAAAATAACCTTTCGACAATTGAAAGATACTCTAAGGCTATTTCGGCAAGAACGGTTTAAGACACTGCCGAAGCTGGCTCGGCTTATTTTTGACTAAAAATCCAAACGGTGTTCACCTGACCGCTGACTCTTGTTTTTTTTTTCAAATTACAATAAAAGCCTGGTGTTGCAAACACGGCCCTTCAGCGCCTCGGGGGCGAAGATTTTTAAGGCTGTGTGGGTCAACCAGACCAAAAATCCTAAACATGACCCAATAAGGTGGCTGTTTACGCAAAGTCCGCCTTCCGGCGTCCCTTTCGGGAATATTCGGCTAGTTATGACAAAACAACATCACCTGACTTATTTATGACTCTTTTTTTCGTTTTTCGAATTAGAAAACTCAATAATGCAAACACGACCTTTCAACGTCTCGGGGACGAAGATTATTAAGATTGTGTGGGTCAACTGGACCAAATCTTAAAAAATGACCCGAAGGTGGCTGTTTATGGAAAGTCAGCCTTCCGGCGTCCCTTTCGGGAACATTCGGCTATGTTTTGACAAAACAGCGTCACCCGACCTCCTTACGACAGAATTAAAATTTTGACATGTTTTTTTATTATTGTTATTATTATTATTATTTGTTCGTTTTTGGCTTTTTTAGCAAAAGGGAGGGTTGGACCCGATGAGGGTTGCCTACGTATCTCACATCCGGTGAGAATCAAACCCGCGTAGTTCGGGAAATCATGAATAAAGTAAATAAACTAACCCTTTTTCTTTTTATTATTATTATTGTTTTTATTTATTTTGGAAGGAAAGACTTATAAAGAAGAGTTTTTTTTTAAATTTTGAAAGAGAAACTTCTAAACAAGAAAGAAAATATTTTTGGAATTTTATTTTTAATGAAAGAAATGCTTCTAAAAATATTTTTGAATTTTGACTTTTCTTTTCAATTTTGAAAGAAGAATGAAAATATTTTCGGATTTTTTTTTTGAAATTAAAAGAAAATATTTTTTTTATTCATTTAAAACAATTAAAAAGACTTTCTAAAGACATTAATCATGGAAAATATTTTTGGATTTGTTTCTTAAAAATTGGGGTCTAAAAAAATACATTTTTTGGAAATAAAGAAAAACTTTTTGGATTTATATATATATATATATATATATATATATATATATATATATATATATATATATTGCAACAAATAATAAAACCACGACGCAAGACTCTTTTTTTTTTATTTTTGGCGTTTTCATAAACAACTAAATAAAAAAATCATTTTAAAAACAAGACTTTTTTTTCATTTTCCTTTTTCAGGCAAGACATTAATAAAACTATTTTTGTAATTTTCGTTTTTTTATATAAATATAAAATATAAAGTAATATTTTTGTATTTTTTTTCAAAAATTAAAATGACTACAAAACATTAATAGAACTATATTATTTTTTTTGGTAATTTTCGAAATTATATAAAGTATAAATATAAGGTACAATTTTTGTATTTTTTCAAGTTTATGAGAAATACATAAACTAAAATTTATATATATATTTTTTGTAATTTTTTTTTTGCGACGAAATAAAGTAAAATAATCGAAATAGCTATATTAGACCCAATTTAAATATTCACGCTAAAAATGTGAAAATTCTCGGGGAGGGTCAAAAATCACGCGTCTACAGGTATTCCTTAGAAATATATCTCTTCAGGTGAACGACATTCCAATGCGAATGTAGTATCTTGCCATCTATCGTTTCCAGCTCGTATGCTCCTTTTCCTGTAATACCATGAATCCTATAGGGTCCTTCCCAGGTTGGACTCAATTTTCCAGCATTGGCTGCCTTCGTAGATTGAAAAACTTTTTTGAGCACGAAGTCCCCAATCTTGAAGAATCTTAGGCGTGCTTTTCGATTGTAGTAGTGTTCTATGACCTGCTTTTGTGCTGTCATTCTTATTAATGCAGCTTCTCTTTTTCCTTCAAGTAGATCAATATTTATGCGCATTTCTTCTCCATTAGACTCTTCTGACGCTTGTGTAAACCTTGTGCTTGGCTCTCCTATCTCAACTCGAATTAAATCTTCAGCTCTATAAACCAATGAAAATGGTGTTTCTCCCGTACTTGTTTTGTTGTTGTGCGGTATGCCTATAAAACACCAGGTAACAATTCTGGCCAATTACCTTTGGATTCCTCTAAACGCTTCTTTAAATTGTTGATAATGACTTTGTTTGTTGACTCAGCTTGTCCATTACCCACCGGATGATAAGGTGTGGATGTAATCCTTTTGATCTGCCAACTTTGAAAAAACTCTGTAATTTGTGCGCCTATAAATTAAGGCCCATTATCACACATGATTTCCTTTGGCACACTGAATCGACATATGATATTTCACCAAATGAAATCTCTAACTTCTTTTTCTTGCACCTGTTTGAATGCTCCTGCTTCCACCCATTTAGTAAAATAGTCAGTAAGTACAAGCAAGAATTTTACCTGTACTTTTGCTTGTGGTAGTGGACCCACGATATCTATCCCCCATTTCATAAATGGCCACGGTGCAATGACCGGATGTAACAACTCCGTAGGTCTATGCATGTTATTACCGTATCTTTGGTACTTATCACATTTAGCCACAAAATTTTCCGCTTATTCTTCCATTTTAGGCTAGTAATAACCTACCCTAATCATGGTTCTTACTAGTGATCTTCCTTCGGCGTGATTTCCACAATGCCCCTCGTGTATTTCTCTCATTACATATTTCGTCTGCGAAGGCCTGAGGCACCTTGCTAAGGGGCCACCGAACATTTTTCGATAAAGATTACCTTGCTTTAAACAATATCGAGCAGCCTTTTTTCGAAGCGCGTGAGCTTTTTTCTTGTCTTCAGGGATGGTTCCATACTGTAAAAAAGCAACAATCTCGTTCCTCCAATCCCAGGTTAAGTTATTGAAATTTACCTCATTTTTGTCTGGATCGAGCACTGAATGAAACAGATAAATTACGGAAGCATTTTCATTGCTTGCCAAGTCTACTGTAGATGCGAGATTGGCTAGGGCGTCCGCCTCGACATTTTCATCTCTTAATATTTGCATAACTTTCCAGGTTTGGAATTGTCTGGTCAGATCCCGTACCTTCTCTAAGTATTGCTGCATCTGTGCTTCCCTGGCCGTATAAGTCCCCAGCATTTGATTAACTACGAGCTGCGAATCGCTTTTGATCATAATTTGATTAATACCGAGTTCTCGTGCTAGTTCTAATCCTGCAATCACAGCTTCATACTCTGCCTCATTGTTAGTTATAGAATGACATTTAATGGCTTGTCGAATGGTTTAACCCGTAGGTGGTACCAAAACAATTCTCAAGCCTGAACCCTTCACATTAGATGAACCATCAGTAAATAAGGTCCAAATTCCCGGATTAGATCCGTTGAACACTTGTAATTCTTTTTTCTGCTTCCAATTGCATTCCTTGGTTAAAATCAACCACAAAATCTAATAACACTTGAGATTTTGTCGCGGTTCTAGGCTGGTATGCGATGTCATATTCACTTAATTCTATAGCCCATTTGGATAACCTACCTGACAACTCATGCTTATGTAATATATTGCGTAAAGGATAAGCAGTTACTACAGCGATAGGATGATATTGAAAATAAGGTCGTAATTTTCTAGATGTCATGATTAATGCAAGTGCTAGCTTTTCTAACTGAGGATACCGCGTCTCCGTATCTAATAAAGATTTGCTGGCATAATAGATCGGAGATTGTTTACCTTGGTCTTCACGGACTAAATCAGCACTTACCGCTACTTCTGAGACAGCATGGTAGATGTGCAATCTTTCCCCATCCTTTGGTTTTGCAGTAATGGTGGATTTGATAGGTATATCTTCAAATTTTTGGGTGTCTGCTGACATTCCTCAGTCCATTCGAACTGATCTTGCTTTTTAAGAGCTGAAAAGAACTTAAAGCACTTTTCTGATGATTTAGAAATGTATCTCCCCAAGGCTGCAATTCTTTCTGTCAACCTCTGCACTTCTTTTTTACTTATAAGCATGTCAGGAATTTCTTCAATGGTCTTAATTTGTGCGGGATTCACTTCAATACCATGGTTAGAAACAAGAAAACCCAAAAACTTACCTGATGCAACACTGAATGCACATTTCTTTGGATTTAATTTCATATTGAATTCTCTCAAGATCTGAAACGTATCAGACAAGCGCGATATATGATCCCCTGAATGTTGAGTTTTAACGAGCATGTCATCTATGTAGACCTCCATTGTTCTCCCCAAATGTTCTTGGAACATTTTGGTCACTAGTCTTTTATATGTTGCACCAGCATTTTTGAGACCAAAAGGCATTACTTTATAACAGTAAGTCCCCCTCTCTGTTATAAATGAAGTTTTTTCTTCATCTATTGGATCCATTTTGATCTGATTGTATCCTGAATATGCATCTAAAAAGCTTAACAATTCATGTCATGTAGTAGCATCAATTAGTTGATCTATATGTAATGGAAAAGAATCTTTAGGACAAGCTTTGTTAAGGTCTGTGTAATCTACACAAACTCGCCACTTACCATTCTTCTTTGGTACCACAACAGTATTGGCTTACCAATTAGGATACTTTACCTCACGGATAGACTCAATCTTTAGTAATTTTTGAACCTCATCTTGAATTACCTAATTTTTAAAAGTTCCTTGCTTTCTCTTCTTTTGTTTGACAGGGGGATACGATGGGTCTTCATTTAATTTGTGAGTCATTACCTTCGGTGGTATTCCTGTCATATCAGAGTGGGACCAAGCAAAACAATCCACGCTAGTTTTTAAAAATTCAATCAACTTACCTTTCATGTCTTGTCTTAGATTGGCCCCTAAATAGACTTTCCTTTCAGGCCATTGTGCAAATAATATTACAGCTTCGAGTTATTCAATCGTTTTTTTGATATTTTCATTTTCCTCTGGTTCTTGAATGGCATCTGGCCTTGAGTCCACGTCTGTTCGTCCTTGTTTAGTTGAGGTTTGTGTTGTGGTACCCCCAACTGGATTCTGTAATTGCTATTTTTCTTCGTTTCCCATACTTGAATCTTCTATAGAGTTGATGCTTTTATATGTATATTGATCCCCACGGATTTGACATATTCCCCATAGTGATGGAAATTTAATAACTTGGTGCAAGGTTGACGGAACGACATCCATCTCGTGGATCCATGGTATCCCAAGGATCATATTGTAAGCCATCTCCATATCTACCACCTAAAACTTTGTATCCTTGACAACTCCTTCTGCGAATGTTGTAAGTATTACCTCCCCTTTCGTCACTACGCTGGAATTGTCAAATCCAGACAAAGTATGCGCCTTTGGTATTAATTTATCTTCGGCTTGCATCTCACGTAGTACTCTTAGAAAAATAATGTTCACGGAACTACCTGGATCAATCAAGACTCGTTTCACATTAGTATTATGTACAAGTAGATATATTACCAATGCATCGTTATGTGGGGATAATACGCCATCTACATCTGCATCATCAAACGTAATAATTTCTTCCTCTAAGACATGTCACACCCGCTTCCCATGGGTAATTGTGACTTTGGAAACTTTATTGGCTGTTGTGTACGTCACACCATTGATGTATTCACCTCCACTTATCACATTAATGGTCGTTTTGGGAGAAGGTGGTTTTGGGGGCTCCTGCCTATTCTTTATATATGCTTGCTTACCTCTCTCACTGAATAATTCAGTGAGATATCCTTGTTTTAATAGATGATCAACTTCACCTTGCACCAGTGATTAGGGTTGCGCCTGTTTGGATTCGATCTCATTTCTTTTGGCCATCGTACCTTATCACCCATGCTTCTTAAAACAGCCACGAGCTCAAAAGTGCTTACATTAAAATTATAACCGACAACCCTTGCTTTCAAATTTCTATCATCATTACGTGACTCTCGCGCGTTATGATCTTTCCCAAATCTTGATGACGAGCCCGACTCTCTATTCCTCGACCTATGATCGTACCTTGGATTGTCCTGTTTTGACCGTGAATCTTTTCCTACGGGACCCATATATGCTTCGTACCTATTTTTACCGGATCTTTTTTGGTTTCTGCCCGTCTCGAACTTACCTTTTCTTCTTTTTGAGATCGTGAGATAATATCCTCTTCTATCCTTAGCTTCGTATTGTACCTGTTGTAAACGTCATTCCACGTTGTTGCTGGGAATTCACGAAGAATTTCCTTGAGTTGCCTCGTGGCTTCAGAGCTTTTTTTATTCAAATTACTAGTGAAGGTTACAGCTGCCCAATTGTCAGGTACGTGCGGTAACGTCATTCTTTTACACTGGAACCTATCCACGAACTCTCTAAGCAATTCTATGTCCCCTTGCTTGATTTTGAAAATATCTTCCATTCTTTTTTCGACCTTTTGAGCTCCCGAGTGTGCTTTGATAAATGAATCTGCAAGCTCAGCAAAAGAATTTATGGAATTTTCAGGTAAAAGAGAATATCATGTTAATGCTCCCTTAGTGAGTGTTTTACCAAATATTTTGACCAATACTGATTCAATTTCTTGTTTGGTCAAGTCGTTGCCTTTTACGCCTGTTGTGAATGCAGTCACGTGGTCTCGTGGATCAGTTGTTCCATCGTATTTTGGAATATCAAGAATTTTGAATTTCTTTGGAATTGGGAGGGGAGCAGCACTTGGTTTCCAAGGTTGTTGTGAATATTTTTCCATATCTATCCCTTTAATTACGAGCGGTACTCCAGGTATTTGCTCTATGCGGTCACTTTTCTCCTTAAGCTATTTATGCAATGTTAGTACTAAATTTTGTAAATCAGAATTGACTAAGTTACCTGGCCCTCCTTCTCGTGACTCGTTGGGGATTCCACCACTACCTGAATTAACAAGCGCAGAACGAGGGTTCTCCAAAGTGTTATTATTTGGAGTGGGTGTTGGTGGTGCAACGGGTAGTTGGCTGACAAAGGCCTCAAGAGCTTTATTGACATGTTGAGCAATTAGCTTTTGCAAAGCTTCATTGATATCTTCATCATTTTCGAATTGAGCATTTCCATTTGCATGAGATCCATCAGGAGTGCCTTCTCGAGATCGTCGAGGGGAGCTTTGTGGAGAAGGGGTTGGGATGTGATCATCTTGTGGATTCTCCTGGAGTTGTTGGTTTCCTTGGGTGTTGTCATTGATGTTCGACATAGTTGACGCAACAAAAAAGGTTAGGCTAAGAAAGAGTAGATTATCAAATTCTCAGTAACGGAACCAATTTGTTTAACGAAAAAGTGGAATTTCAGTCAAAGCTTTAATTTAGAAGAACACGGGTTACTGATAATCAAAACTGAATAAAGGAAAGTGATTTTGCTAACAATAAGATAGACAGAAGAAAACAAAGTAAACCAGTATATTCAGATGATCTTTCGTGTCCTTACAAATGATCCATTCTATCCTTTTTATAGCTATCTTAAAGATATACGTTTTGTCTTTGTTATAATTAGGCCATTATAGACAATTAAAGGCATTAAATGCTACGTTACATAATTATTGTAATTTAATACAGATTCTCTAACGTTTTTAGTATTTACTGCTTATTAAATACTGTATCTATACTCTCTTATGCTGTCAGATTCATTCTCTTTGATTTTTGACTATAAATAGGTATGAGCGTTGAGTCTTTTGAATAGCTGCTCGTGCCTCTACTTGTACCTTCTGCTCGTATCTATTACAACTCGTGTCTCTTTGCCAATCATCACTCTTTGACTAGCCTTCGTGTCATGACACGTCAACTTCCAATCACTTCAATATATAACTCGATTTTCCCAATACAACAAGAACATAGGGTTCTTCAGTTGTCCTTTTCCTTCAAATGCGCCTACTTCATATATTCCAAATAATTTAAGGTAAGATTTTACTGCTTTGGGTGTTTACTTATGGTTTGGGAATATTTGGGTAGTTATAAATGGTGTCGTTTTCTATGACTTTAGTGTGTTTAAAATTATATTTTTTAAACTTATATTTGTGTTGTTTATACGTTATTACTTGTAGTGGTCCATCTCTGACTTTTGTTATTTTTGACTTCAATTTTGCATTACAAAATTGGCGGTGGGGGTCTTTTTCTCTTTGAATATTGTCTGATGTGGTCGTTCTCCTTTCTTTAATGTTTTATATGTGACTCGGTTCAAGAATGGTTGAAAATATAGACTTGATTTTTAATTACGGGGGACAGTGGATTCGAAAACCACAACTGGCGTACCATAAAAAATTGATTCACGTATGGAGAGGTTATGAAGTGGACTTGCTATCTTATATTGATATATGTTGAGAGTTCAAAGAAAAACTCGATTTTAGTGAGGTGAGGCAACTTCTAGTAACTGTTCCATCTGGTATGTTCTCTGTGGTCGAGGGAGATGAAGGTATTAGATCTCTTCAACATCTATTGTCTGATAATTTCAAGGTTGTGAACTTCTTTGCGGTAGATGACTATGAAGGAGATATTGGGTCAATTGTAAATATTATTCACCACAATGCCAGTACTAATGTTCATATAGAAGCTGGAACAGATTGTGATAGTAATGAGGAGGAGGAAGGTGGTGAAATTGTATCTAGTGAATATGACAGTGACGAGTTGGAAGTTTATACGAAACAAAGGAAGTTCGATATCAATGATAAGCTGGACAAGTACAATGTTTTGGAGAATAGTATGACCTTTAAAGATCTTGACGAAGCTAAACAAGTTATAGAATTCTACGCAGTTGCAAATAAGAGGAGTGTTATAGTTAAGAAAAGTGACAAATCTAGAGTTAGTTATCGTTGTGTCGATGGTTGTCCCTTTAAATGTTTTATTTCGAAGGATGTGAAAGATCAAGGCTTTAAGATCAAGACCTTAAATCAAGAACACGATTGTGATGAAATTTTTGAGAACAGGAGAGCTAGGGTGTGTTATTATATGAAGGAAAACATTTTCCGAAAAATGTTTTCTAATTTTCCCTGGCTTAAATGTTTTGGAAAACATTTTCCTTATCAATTCATTTTCCTCTAATTGGAGTAAAATGTTTTCCTTATCAAGAGAAGGGAAAACATTTTCCAAAGCTCCTTCTCAACCTTCCCCACCCTCACCAACCCAGCCCATCCCCTCTCCAAAAAAAGGTTTTTTTTTTCAAATTTCAGTTTTTCCGTTACCGCCCACCCTACTACCCCTCCATTCCCTCCCCCGCAAAAAAAAATTTACTTTAATTTTTTTTTTTTGCAATTTCAAATTTCTATTTTTCATTTTTCTGCACCACACATTACCCACCCTAATCCCCCACCTGCCCCCCCCCTCCCGCACAAAAAAAAATATTACTTTTTTTTGTAATTTAAATTTCTGCTCTTTTTTTTTGTTTTGCTATCCCCCCAGCCCCGCCCCCTCACCCCCTGCCCCCCTCCCGAACAAAAAAAAATTACTTTTTTTTGTAATTTAAATTTCTATTTTTTTTCGTTTTTGCTGTCACCCCGCCCCCTCACCCCTTGCCCCCCCCTCTCCGAAAAAAATTTTAAATATATTTTTCAGTTTTAATTTTATTATTTATCGGTTTAAAGGCTCAAAATTTTACAAATTCCAAAATTATGAGTTCGGAGGTTTATGTGTTTGGAAGTTTACGGGTTTAGAAATTATAAAGTTTACGGGTTCGAAATTCCGTGGGTTTGAAAGTTCAGCGATTGGAAAGATTATGAAATTTGTGGGTCCGGAAGGTTGTTGGTTTGAATGTTTATGGATTCATGTTTATCATATCTAAATTATTTATGAATACTCTTGAGAAGTCATTTTCCTTAATGTACGTACCAAACACCGGAAAATGAATAAGATTACTACTTGTTTTCCAAGAAAATATTTTCTTGGAAAACATTTTCTGTTATACCAAACACACCCCTAATGTGGAAACTTTAGCTCATTATTTTAAGAAAAAAGTTCAAAATAACCCTAAATATAAGATTAAAGATATGAAGGTAGACTTGGAATCTGAATTTAGCCTTAATGTAAATGAGTCAAAGTTGAAGAGGGTTAAGAGGCTAGTCTTGGACAAACTAGATGATAGTTATACTGATGATTATAATAAGTTGGAGGCATATGCAGAAGAAATGAGGAAGAGTAATTCAGGATCTGATGTAGTGATCAATTTGTCCAAAGATGCTCTGAAAGAACGCAAAAGAAGATTTTAATGTTGTATGTGTGCTTCCAAGCTTTGAAGGAAGGTTGGAAAGGAGGTTTGAGACCGCTTATAGGATTGGATGGTACCTTTTTAAAAGGAAAAAATAGAGGAATAATGTTGGTTGCAGTGGGACAAGATTCGAGTAATCATTTCTATCCACTTGATTAGGTAGTGGTTGATAAAGAAACTAAAAGAACTTGGAGCTGGTTTGTGGAGTCGTTGAAACACTCTTTGGATTTGAAAGATGGTGAAAAAGTTACCTTTGTATCATATATGCAAAAGGTATCTCAAATTTAATTTTATTTCCTCTTTAGTTTTACGGTTTTTATGGTTATTTGTACTTAATGTAAGCTGAATTTATGTGTTTGCAAGGTTTGTTGGATGCTATTAGTAACGTATGCCGACAAACAAATCATAGATGGTGTGTTAGGAACATTGAAACTAATTGGAGCAAAAAATGAAAAAGTGGGGAGATGAAAAAACTTCTTTGGTGGTATGTTTGGAGCACATATGAAGAGGATTTTAAAGATCAGTTAAAGAAATTGGGTCAGCTAGATGAGGATGCTGCTAAGGCTTTGGTGAGCTATCCACCCAAAAATTGGTGTAGAGCTATTTTGACACCCAATGCAAGAACTTTATAGTGGACAACAACTTCACAGAATCTTTCAACTCTTGGATTGTAGTGGCCAGACAAAAATTAATTATAAAGATGCTTGAAGATATTAGGGTGAAGGTTAGATTACTTTATTGTTTCAAATCTTTTAATGTTCTGTTATTTATTGTTTTAATTCTTTTAGATTTTTAGTTGAAGTTATATTATTTTACTGTTTGGTATAGGTTATGAACATGTTAAGGGATCATGAAGTTGAAATTTTACGTTGGAAAGATGAGTTTTCACCACATGCAATGCAACGTTTTAAAGATTACAAAGTTATTACCAACAACTGTAAAGTTGTGTTCAATGGGGACATTGGATATGAGGTGGCTGAAGGTACATATAGGCATACAATCAATATGGAGCTTAAGAGATTCACATGCAGGGCATGGGACTTGTTTGGAATTCCATGCCCTCACGCCATTAAGGCATTTCTCTATGGGAGACAAGATCTGGTTGCTCAAATACATTGGTTTTATTCTAAGGAGGCATATTCGATGGTATATAGGCATAAACTCTAACCTGTTAGGGGAGAAAAATTCTGAAAAGTGAAGCCAAACCAGGTCATGGAGCCCCCTACTTTAGCTAAAATGGTTGGTAGACCAAAGGTTAAGATAACAAGAGAAAAGGATGAAGCTAAAAACAGACAAGGGAAATGGTCTGCTTCTAGGAAAGGCCTGTTAATGACTTGTGGATATTGTGGTCAGCCAAATCACAATATAAGAAAGTGTCCATTGATAATACTCACAACTTAATATGATTCTTCCCTTTCTACATTTACTTGTCATATTTTAACTGTCATATGTTAATACTTTGCAACTCATGTAGGCAAATGATAAGCGCAAACACTTCTTCTAAGATGAAGGAAATTCCCAATCAGCACAAGAATCTCAAGAATCTGCATCTTTTTCCATTCCAAAACCTGGACTAAATCAACAGAACAATCAGTCATGGAGTCAGCATTCTAGTAAACTATCAGTCTTGGATTATGATTTTGATCCCACTTTAAGGCCTAAAGTTGTCTCAGAAGGAAAGAGAGGAAAATACTGGAACCAAAAAAATATATTTCATGGGAGATCACACCGGTGCTATGCCAACCAATCTTCCATATTCACCAAAAAAACTGACATGGAAGGGGAAAGAAGCAGTGACTACAACACAGTTACAAGCTGAAACAGAGAAGATGATTGACAAGCTTAAGGCTAGAAGGGGAACAAGAATGTAGAATTAGTTGGGTGTTTAATATTTTTGGTGTTATATAAAGAGAATAAAGGAATGACTTCAAACAATTAATGTTTTTGCTGATTTGTGCTCGTACTGGTTGTTAGACAATTAAATGTGGTGAAAGGTTATGTTAATGTTCAAGTTTATGACTAATTGTGACAATTATTGTGTTTAATCTATGACTACTTTTTGTTGTGCTATGTTAATGGCTACACAACTGTACCTTTTTTTTTTTGCGAAAACTATATATATTTAGAAAGAACAAATGTGAACAGAAAGAAAAAAGGAAGAAAGTAGATTGATCATTCAATAACTCTAGTTGAAAGAAAAAGGAAAAATTGAAGAAAAAAAGACGTAGAGGAGAAGAACTGAATTGGAACAATCTGGCAAACATGTTATTTTAAAACAGTTGGGTGTTGGGATTATTATTTAATGGATCGGATTTTTTGGATTAGATTAGAAATTTATGGTTTAATTAAGAAAAGGTTAGCTGATGTTAAGGGAGGGCAATTTTAATTCCCAAAAAAACGTTATGGGCAATTTTAACCCAATAGATGGATGGAAGGTATTTTTGAACCATTTCTAATAGGTTACGGGCATTTCTAAAATGTTCCTCTCAAATTACTATAAGTAACTTTATTACTCTTCTCAAATCTGAGGACGTAGGGAGAAACAAAGAGTCACATGCATGGCCCTAAATTTCTTTGTCCTGCACAACTTAAATTTGCTCCAAAATTAGAAAGAGAGGGTCACATAGATAAGAATATTTTTAGTAACCGAGTTATGGACGATTTGTCCTACAATAAATCATATCTGTATTAATTTGCATGTTTTACGTTCTATTACGGTTAAAAAAGAGATCTGCTAGAAGTTTTATCTTAAGGTATGTATAGAATGAATTAGATTATATATTCATCTTCAAGCTACAAAGGTTGTTCCCATCAGAATTTGGAGATAGATTTATAGTGCACAACTAACAGATTTCTACCATTTAGTGTATTTAGGTGATGACTCTTATTTCACGGTATTGGAACTTTTAGGGAATTAACACACAACCTTAAAGAAGTGTACATTCTTCTTTTCTACTCTAATAGAGGCGGAGCTAGAATTTCAACTTTATGAGTTTTGAATTTTAATACGATGACTTCAAGTGTTAATGAGTGGATTCTATATTTTATATTTGTATGTTTAATAAATTTTTTAACATGCTGCAAGACAGTCATGCCAACAATTTGAAACTCAAACAAATTATCGACAATAATTTGGCCCTCAAAGAGCTGTCTCGGATGCATGTTACTCATTGTTACAGGGAAGGTAACCAATTAGCAGGTTTTGCCAAGTTGGCTTCAACATTAACATGCCACAATTTGATTATTAATTCCCATCAGCAACTCCTCAGAAATGCCATAGGAGCATATCATCTTGATAAAATGCAAATGCCTAGTATTAGAACTACGTATGACAAGGCCAACTTTATGTCAGTTAATGTATATATTAGTTCATGCCAGAAGGATTCTGTAATTTTTTGTTAATTATTCCTTTCTGGCTTATTAGTGGTGATGGCATCACCTTCTCGTGTTGTAACTTGAGGTAAGGCCTAGTCCCCCTCTATTCTCTTTTGGTTAATACGATATAACCCAGCACAACTAGCAACTTTATATATAAAAAAATAAATTTCTTAACACAAAATATATTATTTGAGCAAAAATTACTGTATTTACCGAACCTGTAGCTCAGCTTCTGCCTGTGCCCTGGTAATGGTCGGGAGATGTAGAGTCACATGCAAAACATAAATGTGCTCCAAAATTAGAAAGCAAGAATCACATTGTCAAAGACATTTTTAGTAACCAAGTTAAAGAAGATTTGTCCAATAAATAAGCAGTTCAAATATTAAGAATGTGGGGACCAATTTAATTAATTGGCTGTGATTTTATAATTGTACTCACATGCAGCGATTAACCTAATATAGGATACCATTTAATAAAAGCTGGATGCTAAGTTTAGTTATATCACAAAGACTCTGTAATCACAGTGCTTTATAAAAAGGCTCTATATATATCATCTTCTTTCTTCTTCTTTACAGCATTTCAAGCTCTAATTGTTCAACTTCTTCTGCTATTGAGAGAGAGACACACACACAAATATCTCTAAACTTCTATTAATATCTGCATCTTCAAGTTTAACTCAGTGATGGATTGTAGTTCAGTGTTTATGGCGGCCATATATGCGGTGCTTGGTAATCTTGCCTTGTTTTACACACTATTTTGCTGAAATATGCTTGTTTTTCCACTGATGTATAATATAGTAATTTAGTCTCTTTTTATTTATTTATTAAAGTTATATAGAAATTTAAAGAATGAAAAACGTGTCCTACCAAAACATTCAAATGGACATGGCTATTACTCAAAAGATAAATATTTTAAGTATATTGACACCTTTTAAAGTGTATTTTAATTTATTACTAACATTGTGACATTATCTGTGTTTTAGTTTCTTTACTGTTTATTTGGACGACAACTGAAGCGAACCTCATTGTCAACACAACGTTCCTAGAGAGTTCAATTGCAAAAGGAGCAGGTGATGAATTTCTTTATACTAGAACAGCTCCCTCATTTATATTTATCAATTTTCTTAACTTTTGTAGTCTAGAAAAATTGTCTTAATTTTTTTTATATATTAATTTGGTTAGTGTTGTTTGTTTCATATAGTATGCTTAGATGGAAGTGCTCCCGCATTCAACTTTCATCCAGGAACTGGCTCGGGGGTTTATAGCTGGCTTATTCAACTTCAGGTATAATAAGCTCATATTTTATGTTATTTTGGTAATGTTTGTATTTTTGTTAAAAAAATTTACTCATCTCCAACTCTGAATTTCTAAGGGCGGAGGGTGGTGTGACTCTGCTTCTGACTGCCAAGATCGTGCTACTAAAGAGTATGGAACTTCGAAAAATATATCTAAGATTAGTTATTTTATGGGAGTTCTAAGCAATGATTCTGAACTAAACCCAGGTAGTTACCCCCCTTTTTTAACTCTTTACTTCTTTATGATATTGTGGTATTCATGACTCGTAAGTTAACAAATATTTAGACTTCTACAACTGGAATCGAGTCAAGATTAGATATTGTGATGGGTCATCATATATCGGAGATATTGAAGAAGTTGACCCCGTAAGTTAGCTATCTTCTTATAGTACTTTGGAATTTGTATTGATGTAATTTTTCTAATTAGAAGTACCAAAAAATTTCAGGCTACTAATCTTCACTTCAGAGGTGCAAGAATATTCAAAGCAATCATGGATGAATTATTATATCATAAAGGGATGATATATGCTGAAAATGTACGTCCCATTTCCCCCTCATCTATAGTCCTCTTAACTTTTAAAGATATAAGAAATTTTTAAACTTTGATGGCAGGCGATCCTTAGTGGAACTTCAGCAGGAGGGTTGGGTGCAATCCTACATTGTGACAAATTCAGACTTTTTTTCTCCTTGACTGCTAGAGTCAAATGCATCTCTGATGCTGGTTTCTTTATTAATGCGTAAGTTCATGAATCAGAGAAAAATTTCAAGAGTGTGTTTCTCTTTTTAACGAATTATTGTATTGCAGAAAAACTATAACTGGTGAGCCACACATTAAAGAGTATTTTAAGAGAGTTGTTACTTTGCATGTAAGAACCATCATTTAGTAAAATATTTCTCTTTTATAAGTCTTTATTGCTTTTTATAAAATATTATTGACTCTCTTTTGGGGTGTACTTTAGGGATCTGCCAAGAACCTACCACTCTCTTGCACATTCTTGAGCTTAGACCCAAGTGTGGTAAGATCAATTTTATTTATTTATTTATTTATAGTGTACATAAATTAACCAACATGATCTTTTAACTAATAAGTATACATGCAATCCAATGATTTGGCAGTGCTTCTTCCCTCAGTATGCAGCACAACATATTTGCACACCACTTTTCATCATTAATTCGGCTTATGATTCTTGGCAGGTTTGAAAATCAATTTCTATATATGATAACTATATATATACATTTCTGAATTTATTTTATTTTCCTTCAAATACTAAAGGGTTTGCCTATTGATTCTTGAAAATTAGATAAACAACATTTTGGTTCCCGAAGGTGTTGCTGACCCTCAACATGTTTGGGATACATGCAAGAAAGATATAAATAAATGCTCACCAAGTCAAATCCAAACTCTCCAAGAATTTAGGTCGACATTTTTAGAGGCTTTGAACGAATTAGGACCAAGTATATCAAGAGGTTATTTCATATCTTCTTGCCATTTCCACCATGGCATTGAAATACAAAGCTATTGGTCCAACAATAACTCTCCAACAATAGCTAACAAGGTCATATTTTCATTTCTTTTATTCTTTATATTACTATAATTTTTCAGCTTTCTTGTGTTATTATTTGACAATAACTCATTGTAATGCAGACAATTGCTGAAGCTGTTGGAGACTGGTTTGTTGGTAGAAGTGGATTCCAAGGGGTTTACTGCCCCTATCCTTGTGGCAAATTTTGCCAATAGGGGTTGCTCTTGTTGGACTACTAGCTATTTCAGATGGTTTTTGTATTTTTTGTGAGGATTATATAAAAATACAACTAGCTGGGGTTGGTTATGATTGTTCTTCCAAATTTATGTATTTTGCAAAATTCTAATGTTTGTTTTTGTTTTCATTTCAACGTGTTCTTTATATTGAGCAAGTTAGATTTTTGTATTCCCATTTTTTGATCGAACAAATTTCATATATATATGCGTGTGTGTACGTGCAAACCCTTTATTCCATTGAAAAAAAATTGCTAACTGATAATTTTATATCGTTCAAAATAAAAGTTTCATCCTATGTAATAATCAATTAGCAAAAGAGAACATTCAATGTAGGTTAATTTTATTAACGCATGCATGCGATGAATGTTTCCTGGCCTTTTCTGAAACTCCAAAAGGAGTAAATAAAGTTGGACCTTACGTTACAATATTAAGGACCTATTTATGAGCCATTTCTTGTCTCACATAAACTTGATAAAGCATTACCAATCAGAACCAAATTGTTTGGGGGACACAACTTGACTAGTAAATTGCGTAAGCGAACATAATTTTTTATTAATTTTGTGAAGTATATCTATACTTTAATTTGTGGAAATATCCATTTAATGATTTGTTTTTTTTTTTTTTGGTATTTCGTACCCTAATGTATGTAATAAATTTATTTAACCTGTCCTTTTATTTATTTATCTTAAAGAGGTCCATTTTGATAGATTTTTCCTTCCCCTTCTATTTTATTTTCTTCATTACTTCCTTCCTCTGTTAATCTTCACAAAATGAATTATTTTATGATTTTGCAAATAAATAAATAGATTAAAAGGCAAAATCGTAAAAATCAAGTGAATGGAGTGTAAATGTAACTAAAGAAAACATTGGATAATTAGTGGTGAAAAGTAAAATTAAAGAACATCTATCCATTAGGTCCTTTTTCATTTCATCCACATGACTTTATATATTCTTATTTTATTCAGTATTATAGTATAAATCCAATTAAATGAAAAACTTTTTGTGATATTTTATCCGAGAATCAACTTATGTAACTAGGTAATATTTATTGATAATGTTTTTGATCCAAAATTATTGTTCTCAAAAAGCTAATTTTTTTTATTACATAATTAAAAATCACATTAACATAACGTTTCATTCTAATTATGAATGCTTATTTGCATTTGAGTGGAAGGATTTCGGCATGTGGATTTTAAATTCACAAGTGTAATTACTCGATATTTGCTGGATGCGCAAGAATAGGCCTCCCCTAAATTCCAGTAGATATTTTTTCCTTTTTATGTGGATTACACTTCAAAAATGAAATTTTCTAATAAGCTGCCAATTTGTTTATATTTCAAAAAATATGGTTACCAAGAATATTTATTGGTACTAACAAAAGTATTATTTTGCAGGAAATATATATCCCGAAAAAAATGTATTGCAAGCAAATCATGGTGGTATTACAAATTTGCATTTTTGTCTTAGTTTTATTTCCTGAGACGTTGGTAAACTGTAGAACTCCTGAAGAAACAGAGTTAATTTGCTATCTGCTATGCAGGGAAGATTGGGGGGTTTATGGATGGGACTATACTAAGAACCTTACTCAAGACCAAATTAATGAAAAATGCAGAAGGGGAGAAAGATTTATGCCATGTGAAATTGATGGAGAAGTGATCTTGTAATTAATTATAAATATTATATTTTCTTATAGAAACTTTTTCACATAAGATTGGTAAAAAATAACACACGATATATATTTATAAATAAATTACGAAGGAGATCTTTATACAGTTATTTTTTTCCATTCAAATTTTAAGCAGGCATAGGAGATCATTTGCTTTGATATTATGGAAATGGTCAAAATTGCCGTTAATAGTTAGGCATGCCCTGCCGTTGACAAATAATATCAATTTTGTCCTTACTTTTAATTTCAGTTAACAGAACTATTAAAAAAAAAATAAAGTATTGCCACGTGTCAATGTAATATAAAAATCTATTTTTAAATGATTTTTTCTTATTCTTTTCGTTTTTTTTATTTCTCCTTTTTTCCTTTTCTTTGCTTTTTCACTCCTCCCTTTCCCGAACCATGTCTTCAAGATCAGACCCACCCCTCCTCATTTCCTTCTTCTACACCAGATTTTTCAGTCTCTTTAATTTTTCTCTTTCATCTTGAAGGAATTGAAATTACCTTTAATGGAGGATTCAGTGATATAGCTGGATAAAGTCAAAACTTTCTAGCCTTCTCTTGTGGTATTCGCTATAAAAATTGACATGGTGCCATTGTTTATCAACAAAAAGTTTCTCTTATTTTTGTTGTTGGACTCATTGTACATTTGTTAATCATAAGGATCGAAAACGGTGCGGAGTGGTATGGTTACACAGCAAATTCAGCAAATTCGGGTAAACCCCGCAAAAACTTCAACTCGCCCCCGCCCTGCAAAGTATAATTTCATGATTTAAACCGCCCCGCATTAATTCTTTAAAGAAAGAATGAGAATTTTTATAGGATTTTTTTTCCCTTTTCTGCTAAGTAGTATAAATTTAATTTAAAATTTTTATACCATCTTACAAAATACATGTTTAAAATGTTTTATCTATAATCATAATTTAATTAATTAGTATATGAAGGTAGATAAAAATACCTAATTAAATCATGTTACTTGTAGCATGAATGGGAGAGTAAAATTAAAGAAAAAAAATATTTTTTATCTGTTTACGAGATTCAAAAGTGTAGAATATATGGTATCCTAGGGAAATATTAGATCAAACGTAACATAATGCTTTCTTGGCATAGTTTCCGGTACTTATAAATTTGTTTGAGCAGTAATTCAATCAAATGACATTTTCACATTTGACCAATAAATCATGGGTTTCTCACCTATTGCCACTTATAAGTTTTTTTAATACTTGCTTCAGTTATAATTGTGTTGTGAACAATCAATACAAGTTTTATGATTTTCTTACCACAACTGCATAGGGGTTTTAGCTTAGAGGAAAAGCTTTTAGCGTTTTAGATCTTTAGGTTTTCATTGGAAATATATAAATAAATAAAACACTCTAACCTGCTACCCGCCTCACCCTGCGTGATTTAAAAAAAAAAAAAATTGAACCAATCCCTCCCCTCACCCGTGAACTCCCAAACTCGCACTATCCCATTGTCATTCCTATATTGTTCGGCTTCTGATGGATATATGGACTTGAAATTGTGCTTTATTTTCGCAAAAATGATGGATATGTATGATTGCGGTTAACATGGTGCAATGGTTGATGTGTTTTTGAGTGACTTAATTGCTTAAATTAGTGTGTATTCAGGTGGAGAGGTGGTGGAGCAGTTAAAGTTTATTAGGGTAGAAAGTTTCTGCTGCCGGTGAATTTTCCGGCAACTCCATGGTTGTGGGCAGTGAGGAATAGTGAAAAGGGAAAGGAAAAGAAAAGGCGAAATAGCTTCTTGGCCGCCTAAACTTGCATTGAATTTTAAAGCCGATATATGAACTTTCGATTTTTCCATTTTAACACTTCAACTCAACCGATTACTTATAAGTGAACATTTTTGACCTTTGACTATGCTTATGTGGCAGCAGCACAACTGATGTGGTTAAAGTGCGTGTTAATCACGCAGAAAAAGAGCGTCACTCGAATTACTAAACTTAAAAATATTAAAGCTGAATAAGAAAAAAGAAAAGTAAATGAAAGACAAACAAATAAAAAATAAAAAAAAATCCTGAAACCTAAATCCCTTCCCGTAACCCCTTTCTTATCTTCTTCCTTACCCCCCCCCCCCCACCCCGACCTCCTTTCTCTTCGTTGCGACTTTGAACAATCCCTTGGCCAGGCTTCATTTCTCCACAAGCTAATTATTTTAGCGTTGGTTAGTCTATCTCATTTTCTTAGTTTGACGACAGGTGTGGTGGTGACAACGTTTCTGGCGATCTTCTTTGGCCGGTTGCGACTACGATATTACTGAAAATTTTCAGGGGTGGGATGTAATAGGTGCTCAAGGAAGTCTGTTAATTTTTATTTTGACGAGTTCCACCGAGATGCCATTTTTTTCGATAGAAACCTTGTCGGAATAGAAGATCTAATGGCTTGTTTGGACTAATTTCTAGATTGAGGTTTGGTTGAGATATAAACTAGGATATGAATTATTCATATTTGAATTTTTACCATTGGAAATAGTGGTTGGGGAAGGGAAGGTTTTGGAGGAGCTATGGTGAAGAAGAAAGGAAAGAGAACAAAAATTAAAAAATTGGTAAATTAATTTAAAAAGGGATGGGACCCAGATTTTACAAATGTCAAACAATAAATGGTCTTAGTATCTGACATGGTATTCACATCAGGCAATTGAGATACACGCTCTGAGGGAGGGGTTTATTATAACTATTTTTATCGAGTTGGGGTGCTAAAATTGGAAAACCAATAGTTCATGTATCGGCTTTAAAATCCGGTGCAAGTTTAAGTGGCCCAAAAGTCATTACGCCAAAAGAAAAAGTAAAGAAATGAAAAAAAAAGGCGAAAAGAATAAGAAAAAAAAATGTTTAAAACATTATTATTTATATAACATTGACACGTAGCAGTAATTTTTTAATAGTTCTGTTTGTCATGCCCCAGACCTGGGGAGGAGAGATCGGCACCCGATACCTCACTTGACCGAGCGTACCAACCCGAGACTGAAGGCCTTTGAACATACAATGTGATACTTTGGTCATAAGGCCACATTGCAGGATAATTTGTGAAACAAAATATAAAACTGAACGGAGACTAGTTCCAACTGAACATTAGTATAAAGCTGGACTGGCAAGACCATCATAACTACTACAACTGACAAATAAAAAAAAATGCACATACAAGGCATACAATGCCAACATACCGCATTGAATGATAGAATATGTCTACTAGCCTCTATTGATGGTTGTACTGTGATCGGAACAGGGCTCCAACCTACCCATATAAGATCTATATATAGAAGGGAATTATGTCGTTACCTGCGCGGAGCAATGCATGCTATTGTTCATCAGACACTCCATAGAAAGAGAGTCCATCTTTCTCTAATCTTTCTCTAAGGCCAGCAACTTTAGATAATTGGCAAGCTCCACCGAATTCGAAAGTACATAGCACCACTCCAAAACTAAAAGAATGGCACTTCGTTTTCCATGAGGGTCTTTAGAAGGTGCCCAATAAACATTTCCGAAGTTTTCGTGGTTGGGTGACCGTCGAGAAGAGGCATTTCCTATTTATTCGGCTGGGGCTGATGGAGAAGGAGCAACTGGTGCAGATAAAGAAGAAGCAGTTGGTGTAGATAGAGAAGAAGTTTATGTTGGCTCAGAAGTTGGCGGTTGAGGGAGGTTAGGAATTGAACCCCTTTGACCAAAAACAACTGTGGGATCCAAAAAAGAGATGAAGCATTTTTGACTATTGCCATTTCCCCAGAGTTCTTGAACTTCCTTTGGAGGTGGAGTCTGAAGCTCCCCCGATGGAGCATCTAGTTGAACTCATGAAGATCTTTTTGTTCTTTGAAGGGGGCCTTTTCACCATCAACCTTTCTTCACCATCAAGGACCACTTTGGTCGGTCTGATTGATATTTCCTTTATTCTCTTCTCCTGAGTCCCAACCACGATGATACGTTTCCTTTTTATTTTTTCTTATAGACTGGGGCTCTGGGAGGAGGCAACTTCACCGGAGGCACGAGTAGAATCACGAGCCCTCCGCCGGCTAAGGATGCCCTGCAGTACTCGTTTAGCTTCCGTCCGGTCGTCAAGAGCCTCAATGTCGGGGTAAATGATAGATTCCTTCGGAAGTCCTGTTTGGCACCAGAAGATAGTTAAATTGTTTACAGAACGCATTGAAAGGTTGAAAAAAGGGAAGGAGAATTTTTGTTTACCATGGTTTTTGGATTTTCACCCATATTTGAGAGTCATTTCCTTCCACCATGAAGTTTCTAGTGTGGTGATATCCAGAATTTTCTGTACTCATCGGTCTAGACCTTGAACCCATGGTGGTTCCCAGGGAGTAGCTGGAACGAAGGAAATAAAAGTCAGCAAAGAAAGAAGTTTTCTTTTTACGTGAAAAGGAAAAGATATCCGAAGACTTACGGAAAAGATTACATGATTCAGGGAAAGCTGAAGCTGTGGTGGGATGATGTCCCTCGTAGAAGTGACAACAAACTATTCCATCCATCCACGGTTGTTGTTGTCGTCAACGATGTTAAGGAGGACATGATGACTACTCTTGCTAAGGTTTAGCACACCCCCACAGAAAATCTTTGGGGAGTAGAGGTTCATCATATACCCGAGAGTTAGGGTTTCCCCGATCTCATAGCACAATTGGTCGAGGCAGGACACCGTACGTAGAGCCGTCAGTATGAACTTGGCCCGTTGGGCAAACCCAGCCCAGCCCAGCCCATGATTTGACAGACTGGGCTAGAATTTTTGGAGTACATTTAAAAATGAGGCTTTTAAGCCCCGGCCCGAGTAAGCCCATGGCCCGTGAGGCTTAACTGAGGCTAGGTTGGGCCGGCCCATGGGCCTAATAAAAATAAGTATTTAAAGTATATAAAATATAAAAAGTATATGACACAAAAAAAGAAGAGTTTCCAGGCTTAAAGTTTATTAAGCTCATCATATTAAAAGATCAAAGTCTTAAAACGTTAATTAGTTTAAATTTTTTAATTATTCTTAATATTTAACTAATTAATATTGCATATGAGTTGTAGATGTAGACGAAAGTGAAGATGTTAAGACAACCTTCTCACAAGCGGCTTCAAATGTGTTTGATGAAGATGATGTGTTGGATATCACATAAGCGTCATGGACGTTCTCTTGAATAGTTTGTTTTGTGTTTTGACTTTTAGTGAATGAAATATAGTCTTATCTTTTACTTTTTTAGTGTTTATTGTGATAAATTAGAACAATATAAAAAGTTATTAAGTTTTGCAAAAAAAATTCCAATAAGATTTTTTAAAACTTTTAAATATTTATCTTTTTTAAGGCTAGAACTTAAAGAAAAAATATAAAATTATATTTAAAAAATAATGGACCGGCTTGTGGGGCCCACAACCCACATAGGGTTGGGGTGGGCTGACCATTATAAGACCCATTAAAATAGTGGGCTAGCCTAGCCCAGCGCATCAATTGCTAAAGCCCCCGGCCCTGCCCATATTGACAGCTCTAACCGTATGTCGTATGGATGGACCTACTTGTGCCAAGCAGACTTGGTTCCGGTGGAAAAGCTCTAAGATTTTTGGGTCAATTTCTTCACCCGCTCCCAAGGGGAAAGGGCTCTAAGTGAAGGGGTATGTATAAACATACATGAACCCTAACTTAGAGTAGGTAACTCGTTCTAGCTCATGGGGGTCAACGTCATTCCAATTACATTTCTCCTTCCTAATAGGTATGTTAGGAGGACGAATGAAAGATCCAAAATTTATCACTTTTGGAGTTTGCAGGTGCTTTTATTCTTGAAGATTAGATGTCGTGCTAGAGTGAAGTGGTATAATGGTATTTACGATTAGAGGTTCAGACTCGGCGTCAACCTCTTTGGTTCTGTTATATTTTGGACCTCCGCCGAACAAAAGGCCAGAATTCCCAAAGACATCAGTGTTAGAAGACATGACAATGATGAGTTTATGAATAAAACTTCTACTAAAAAGGTTGGAGTCTAAAGAAGGCTTCTAAGATAAATTAGGGAAGAAGAAGAAGTTGTAAAAGGTAAAGAGTAAAGATGAAGAGTAGTGGAGAAGATATAGAAGGCAAAAATCGTGGCCATGATTACCTCGAGAATGAGCGAAAATATATGTCAAATCATGGGCTAACACGTGTTCGGGTCATTAAATGCAGAGAGACGTACATCCTTTCAAATGTCAGAAATTGTTCAGAAACTTATACGTTAAGGAAAGGGATTTTTTTTACTTCCCGGTGACACTAAAGTGTTGTCACCATGAAGTAAAGGGACTATATGTATATGGTAAAATTGGATAGCGATAGTTGGACGAATGAGGGTGTCACGGCCCAATATTCCCTCCATGAGATTTCGTGACGGCACCTAGTCTCTACGATTAGGTAAGCCTAACAATTGCGAAAATAATTAAAAATGAAAACAACCTAAACAATTAACAGCAACAAATATTTAGATAAATGAAAGAAATGCCACTCGGCATGTACAATAACCAACCCTCAAATATACACAAAACTCTCCCAAGACCTGGAACATCATAAGTCATAAGCTTCTAAGATTTTGTCTAAATGTTCTATACGTCAGTATCTAGAAGAAATAAGAAGAACAACACAAAAGAGATAGAGGGGGACTCCGAGATCTGCGTCTCCGGAACAGTAGCAACAACGCAACTAACAGCGAGGCTGGTAAGAGGTACCTGCACATGAAAACATGTGCAGAAGAGTAGCATGAGTACACCATAATGGTACCCAATAAGTGTCAAACCTAACCTCGATCGAGTAGTGACGAGGTCAGGTCAGGGCCCTATATATATATAAGGCGGCACAAAAATATCGCAGTATAATAAAAGACTGAAATTTAACAAGAATGAATTCACAAAAGAATAACAGTACAGTATACAGGAATAAAAACAGGGGATCTCTCGAGATACTGTCTCGTAGTCCCAAAAGTAAATGTGCAGGGGGATCTCCCGGGATATCGTCCCATAGTCCCAAAGTAAATATGCAGGAGGATCTCCCAGAATACCGTTCTGTAGTCCCAAAGAAAATATGTAGGGGGACCTCCCGGAATACCATTTTGTAGTCCCAAAGTAAATACATAGCTCAATAAATAGAATTAACTGTTACGAAAAGAAATCCTACAATTTATACTAGGTACAAGTCAAGGAATAAGCAGGAATCCACTAAGCATGATGCACAGAGTTCAGATAAGCAAATAAGGTACGTAGACATGCTATTCTAGGCTAAAGAGGATACTACACATGCTGGTATAACTCACTTAAGAAGAAAACAGGTTATTATTTAGTAAAAATCGGGTTTCACAGCAAATAGCTTGTGTACACGCTCGTCACCTCACGTACACAATGCTCACATATCAAAAACAATACCAAATCCTAAGGGAAGTTACCCCACAAAATGTTAGGCAAGCCACTTACCTCGAATCAAGCTCAAATAATCGGTAACAATGCCTTTTCCACGAATATCTGACTCTGAATGGCCAAATCTAGCCAAAAGCAATTACATACCATAAATATTGCTATAAGAAACTAATCTAATTAATGAAATCAAGGCTAAACCAAGAAATCAGAAAATCGCGACAAAACGTCGACCCGCACCCACGTCTCGGAATCGGGTAAAAGTCATAAAATATGAACACACATTCATTCACGAGTTCACTCGTACCAAAATTATCCAAATCCGATATCAAATCCTAATAAAAACCCAAAAATTTAGTTGAAGAACTTCTTCCCATTTTCTCCAAATTTTCAACCCAAATCCGAAATTAAAAGATGGAATTGATGATAGATTAGTGGGATATGACCAAAATCAAGTGTAGAATCATTACCTAATCGATGTCTTAGAAAATCCCTCAAAATCTCGCCCAAATCCGAGCTCTCAAACTCAAGTTTTGATAAAAATGGTCAAATCCTCGATTTTGAAATTTTATATTCTGCCTAGGTAATTCCTTCTTCGCGAACGTGGAAGGACGCGTTTGCGAAGAACAAATTTTCTTCAGCCCTAAAACACTCATCGCAAACACGATAAACTGGTCGCGAACGTGAAGCATAAACTACCTGACCCTACGCGAACGCGGGACCCTCATCGTGAATGTGTAGGCTAGTTGCCTGGAGCTCTATCTGACCGTTCGTCTACGCGAATGCTAGGTACATATAGCGAACGCATAGTCTTAATGTTCCATATCTTCACGAATGCGGGAACTACGTCGCGAATGTGAAGAACAAACCCAGTTGGCCTCCCAGACACACACCTAAGTCTAAATTCAGTTACAGGCCTCCAAAACATAATCCGGACACGCACCTAAGTCCAAAATCACCCAACGGAGCTAACAAAACCGACGAAACTCCATTCCGGAGTCGTTTTCACACATTTCCGACTACGTAAAAATCCTAAGACTTAAGCTTCCGTTTTAGGGACTAAATATCCCAAAATACTCCGAAACCAAAAGAAAAATCTCCCGACAAGTCACAAAAGCAGAAATAGATAGGGGGAACGTAGAAAATAAGGGATCGGAGCTATTACTCTCAAAACGATCGGCCGGATCGTTACATCCTCTCCCTCTTAAAACAATCGTTCGTCATCGAACATCATAGATACATATTTGAAGTGGTGAAAAGATGAGGATAACGCTGTGCATATCCTGCTCGGTCTCCCAAGTCGCCTCCTCGACTAGCTAACCCTTCCACTGAACCTTCACTAAAGTAATATTCTTTGACCTCAGCTTTCAAACCTGCCTGTCTAAAATAGCCCATGGCTCCTCAACATAAGAGAGATCCTTGTCCAACTAGACTGAGCTGAAATCCAACACATGAGACAGATCATCGTGATACCTCCGGAGCATAAAAACATGGAATAACGGATGAACTCCTACTAGACTGGGAGGCAAGGAAAGCTCATGAGCAACATCCCCAACTCGCTGCAACACCTCGAATGGACCAATAAACCTTGGGCCCAGCTTGCCCTTCTTTCCGAACCTCATAACGCCCTTCATAGGCGAAACCCGGAGCAAGACCCGCTCTCCAACCATGAATGCAACATCGCAAACCTTTCGGTCCGCATAACTCTTTTGTCTGGACTGGGCTGTCCGAAGTCGATCCTGAATCACTTTTACCTTCTCCAACACATCTTGAACCAAGTTTGTACCTAATAACCTAGCCTCACCCGACACAAACCAACCCAGTGGAGACCGACACCTCCTACCATACCGAGCCTCATACGGTGCCATATGAATGTTGGAATGATAACTATTGTTGTAGGCAAATTCCGCAAGTTGCAAAAACTGATCCCAAAAACCTCTAAACTGCATCACATACGCACAGAGCATATCCTCTAAAATCTGAATAGTGCGTTTGAGGGTGAAATACTGTGCTCAACTCCACCCGAGTACCTAACTCAGCTGTATGGCCCTCCAAAATCGTGATGTAAACTACGTACCCGATCGGAGATAATAGATGCCAGCACGTCATGAAGACTGACAATCTCGCGGATATAAACTCGATCCAGCTGCTCGGAAGAATATGTAATCATCACAGGAATGAAATAAGTTGATTCGGTCAGTCTGTCCACAATCACCCAAGCTGCATCAAACTTTCGCTGAGTCCGTAGGAGTCCAACAACAAAATCCATAGTGATCTGGGCCCATTTCCACTCTGGAATCTCTAACTTCTGAAGCAATCCACCCGGCCGCTGATGCTTATACTTCACATGCTGGCAATTTAGGCCCTGAGCTACATATTCCATTATGTCCTTCTTCATTCTCCTCCACCAATAATGCTGCCTTAAGTCTTGATACATTTTCGTGGAACCCAGATGAATGGAGTACCGGGAATTGTGAGCCTCCTAGAGAATCAACTCACGCAAACTGTCTACATTGGGCACAGATAGCCTGCCCTGCATCCTCAATGCACCATCATCTCCAATAGTGACCTCCTTAGCATCATCGTGCTGAACCATGTCCTTAAGGATGAGCAGATGAGGGTCATCATACTAACGCTTCTTGATACGATCATAAAGAGAAGATTGGATACCACACAACCCAAAACTTGACTCGGCTAAGAAATATCCAATCTAACAAATTGGTTGGTCAAGTCCTGAACATCCAATGCCAATGGCTTCTCTACTGCTGGTAAATATGCTAAGCTTCCCAAACTCTTCGCTCTGCGACTCAAGGCATCGACCACCATATTGGCCTTCCCGGGATGGTATAGAATAGTGATATCATAATCCTTAAGCAGTTCTAACCACCTCTGTTGACCCAAGTTCAGATCCTTCTGCTTGAACATATGTTGCAAACTCTGGTGATCAGTGTAGATCTCACACGAGACACCATAGAAATAGTGCCTCCAAATCTTCAAGGCTTGAACAACAGCTACTAAGTTAAGGTCGTGGACTGGATAGTTCTTTTCATTCACATTCAGCTTTCTGGATGCATAGTCAATTACCTTATGGTCTTGTATCAACATCGCATCGAGACCAACTCGCGACGCATCACAATAAACAGTATAAGATCCCAAACCTGTGTAGGCAATATCAGTACTGGGGTTGTAGTCAAAGATGTCTTGAGCTTTTGAAAGCTCTCCTCACACTCATTTGTCCACCTGAACGGAGCACCCTTCTGGGTCAGCCTGGTCATATGTGCTGCAATAGATGAGAATCCCTAAACAAACTGACGGTAATACCCCGCCAGACTAAGAAAACTCCGGATCTCCGTAGCTGAGGACGGTATGGGCAAACTCTGTACTACTTCCACTTTCTTCAGATCCACCTTGATCCCTTCACTCGACATTACGTGACCCAAAAATGTCACTGAATCTAACCAGAACTCACACTTTGAGACTTTTGCATATAATTTCTTTTCTCTCAAGGTTTGAAGCACAGTCCTTAGGTGTTGCTCATGATCTCCCTAACTCCGGAAGTACACCAAAATGTCGTCAATAAATACACTGACGAATGAGTCAAGATAGGGCTGAAATACACTATGTATCAAATGCATAAATGTTGCTGGGGCGTTAGTCAGCCCAAATGACATCACAAGGAACTCGTAATGACCATACCGAGTCCTGAAAGTAGTCTTCGGGATATATAGCTCCCGCATCTTCAACTGATGATAACCTGAACATAAGTCAATCTTGGAAAACACTCTGGAACCCTGTAACTGATAAAATAGGTCATCAATATGAGGCAAAAGATACCTACTATTTACTGTAACTTTGTTCAACTAGCGATAATCAATGCACATACGCATAGAACCATCCCTTTTCTTCACAAATAAGATCGGATCACCCCAGGTTGACACACTGGGCTGAATGAAGCCCTTCTCAAGCAATTGACTTCCTTCAACTCAGGAGGAGCCATACGATATGAAGGAATAGAGATGTGTTGAGTGCCCGACAACAAATTAATACGAAAGTCAATATCTCTGTCGGGCGGCATGCCCGGAAGATTAGCTAGAAATACATTAGGGAAATCCCTCACTACTAGGACTGACTCAATTGTAGGGGTATTAATACTGACATCTCTCACATAAGCTAGATACGCGTCACACCCCTTCTCGACCATTCATTGAGCTTTAAGAAATGAAATAACTTTGATGGGAGTGTAATCTAAGGCACCCCTCCACTTTAACTATGGTAAGCCTGGCATAGCCAACGTCACGGTCTTGGCATGACAATCAAGAATAGCATAATGGGGCGACAACCAGTCCATGCCTAAGATAATATCAAAATCTACCATACTGAGCAATAATAAATTGGCTCTGGTATCAAAACCTCTAATAATAATCAAACATGACCGATACATGTCACGGTCAACAACAATAGAATCTTCCACATGTGTAGACACATAAATAGGAGAACTCAAAGAATCATGAGATACGCTCAAATACGGGGAAAAATAAGATTACACATAGGAATAAGTGGAGCCTGGATTGAATAGAACCGATACATCTCTATGATAGACCGGAACAATACCTATAAAGACAGAGTTGGAAGCAACTGCCTCTACACGAGCAGGAAGGGCATGGTATCTAGCCTGGCTTCCCCATCTAGGGCGACCTCTACCTCCCCTACCTCCATCTCAAGCTAGCTGAATAGGTCGAGTAGTAGCTGGTGCTATGATCATAGCATGAGGACCCTGTGGAGCACGTGGTGCTTGAGAAACCTATGGAGGTGAACCCCTCTTAAGTCTGGGGCAATCCCTCACCATATGGCGAGTGTCGCCAACCTCAAAATAAGCTCTCGGAGGGTGTGGCTGTTGTGGCTAGCTCGGGCAAGGTCTGTTGGACTGACCACTAAAAGCACCCGTGTAGGAGGCATACTAGATATTGGAGGTGCATAATAAGGCTCTTAGGGCCTAGGAGTAGCCGGAATATCGCTGGCAGCTGGAAGAGCTGAATCAACGGGGAAACTCACAAAGCCCCTACCATGTCGAACTGCAGCTGGGGCACGAGCACCAAAATAAGAACTAGTCTCTCGAGACCTCTTGGCCTCTCTCTCCTCCCTCTCACAAGCAAGCATGCCCTCCACTCTCCTAGCAATACTCACAACCTGCTGATATGAAATATCCATCTCTAACTCCCGGGTATTGCTAGTCTTGATGCTGGTATGGAGCCCTTTGATAAACCGATGGACCCTCTCTCGAACTGTAGAAACCAAGGTCGGTGCATGTCTTGCCAAATCACTGAAACGAACTGCATACTCTAACACAGTCATAGCACTTTGGCGCAACTTCTCAAATCGGCGCGCCATGCATCTTTGAGGCTCTAGGGAATAACTCCCTCAAAAACATAACCGAGAACTAAGTCCATGTAAGTGAAGATGTCGCAGCCAGACTGTCCAACTCATAAGCATTCCACCACTGATAGGCTGCTCCTCAAAGCTAGAACACAGAGAAAAAAAACCCCACTCGACTCTGCTATGCCCATAGTACGGAGGATACGGTGGCACTACTCAAGAAAAACTTGAGCATCCTCTATCGCCAAATCACTGAAAGTAGGAGGGTGGTACTTCTTGTACCTCTTGAGCCTACACTGCCCCTCCTCAGAAACTGCTGCCCTACCCCCAGGCTGAACTAGGGCTACAAGTAGCACCGGTATAACCTTTGGAATCTGATCAACCTAGACCCGCTACTATGGGGTGTAGATGGAGGGAGTATGTGCTCTTCCCCCCGCTTGAGATGTGGCAAGAGCAAGGGAAATCAACCCTGCCTAAGCTAGAGTACCGAGCATACTCAGAAACTGTGCAAGGGTCTCTTGAAGAGCTGGTGTAGTAGTAGGTGTCTCAGGTGCCTGCGCTTCGACTGGATCTACTAGTGGCTCTTCTGTAGCAGCTTGTGTAGGTGCTCTGACTACACTATATGGACATCCTCAGCCTCTACCCCGGCCCCAGCCTCTGGCGGCTCTAGCAGGCAACGAGGGTGCCTGGACATCCGAGCCGGTTGTATGTGTCCTCACCATCTGCGAGAGAATAGAAGACAGAAATTTAGAATTTCGAAGTCAAAAATTTCGCACTACAAGGAATCAAAATAAGTGAAATTGTCCTAAGTTCCATAGCCTCCCGAAGATAAGTACGGACATCTCCGCACCGATCCGCGAGACTTTACTAAAACTGCCTTTGACTCAAGACACCTATGAATCTAGAGCTTCGATACCAACTTGTCACGACCCAATCTTCCCTCCGTGAGATGTCGTGACGACACCTACTCTCTACGACTAGGCAAGCCTAATAATTGCGAAAATAATCAAAAATGAAAACAACATTAACAACTAACAGCAATTGATATTTAGATAACTGAAAGAAATGTCGCTCGGTATGTACAATAACCAACACTCAAATATACACAAAACTATCCCAAGACCCGGAACACCATAAGTCACAAGCTTCTAAGATTTTGTCTAACTGTTCCATACATCAGTATCTAGAAGAAATAAGAAGAACAACACAAAAGAGATAGAAGGGGACCCGAGGTCTGCGGACGCGAGCAAATGTACCTTGAAGTCTCCGGAACAGCAGCAACAATGCAACTAACAACGAGGCTGGTAGGAGGTACATGGACCTGCACATGAAAACATGCGTAGAAGAGTAGCATAAGTACACCACAACGGTACCCAGTAAGTGCCAAGCCTAATCTAGGTCGAGTAGTGACGATGGTCAAGTCAGGGCCCTACTGGTATATATATATATATATATATATATATATATATATTAAAAAAGGCAGCATAAAATTATCGCAGTAAAATGAAGACTAAAATTTAACAAGAATGAATTCACAGAAGAATAACAGTACAGTATACAGGAATAACAATAGGGGATCTCCCGAGATACCATCTCGTAGTCCCAAAAGTAAATGTGTAGGGGGATCTCCCGGGATACCGTCCCGTAGTCCCAAAGTAAATATGCAGGGAATCTCCCGGAATACCCTTCCGTAACCCCAAAGAAAATATGCAGGGGGATCTCCCGCAATGCCATTCCGTAGTCCCAAAGTAAATACATAGCTCAAATAATGGAATTAACAGTTACGACAAGAAATCCTACAGTTTAGACTAATTACAAGACAAGGAATAAGCAGGAATCCACTAAGCATGAGGCACAGAGTTTAGATAAGCAATTAAGGCAGGTAGACATGCTATTCTAGGCTAAACAGGATACTACACATGCTGGCATAAATCAATTAAGAAGAAAACATGTTATTACTCAGTAAAAATTGGGTTTTACAGCAAATAGCTCGTGTACGCGCTCGTCACCTCATGTAAACGGTGCTCACATATCAAAACAGTACCAAATCCTAAGGGGAGTTCCCCCACACAAGGTTAGGCAAGCCACTTACCTCTAACTAAGCTCAATCAATCGATAACAATGCCTTTTTCACGAATATCTAACTCCGAATGGCCCAAATCTAGCCAAAAGCAATTACATACCATAAATATAACTATAAGAAACTAATATATTTAATGAAATCAAGGCTTAAGCAAGAAATTAGAAAATCGCCCCAAAAAGTCGACCCGGGCCTACGTCCCGAAATTGGGTAAAAGTCACAAAATATAAATACCATTCACCCACGAGTTCACTACCAAAATTATCCAAATCTGATATTGAAATCCCAATCAAAACCCAAAATCTTAGTTAAAGAACTTCTTCCCATTTTTTACCAAAATTTCAACCCAAATCGAAAATTAAAAGATGGAATTAATAATAGATTAGTGGGATATAACTAAAATCAAGTGTAGAATCATAACCCAATCGATGTCTCTGAAAATACTTCAAAATCTCGCCCAAATCCAAGCTCTCAAACTCAAGTTTTGATATAAATGGACAAACCCTCGATTTTGGAATTTTATATTCCGCCTAGGTAATTCCTTCTTCATGAACGCGGAAGGACCCACGCGTTCGCGAAGTACAAATTTGCTTCAGCTCTAAAACACTCACCGCGAACGCGATAAACTGGTCGCGAACGCTAAGCTTACACTACCTGACCCTACGCGAATGCAAGACCCTCATCACAAACTGGTCGCGAACGCTAAGCTTACACTACCTGACCCTACGCGAATGCAAGACCCTCATCACAAACTGGTCGCGAACGCTAAGCTTACACTACCTGACCCTACACGAACGCGGGACCCTCATTGCAAACGCATAGGCGAATTGCATGGAGATCCATCTGACCAATCATCTACGCAAACACGGGGTCCATATCGCGAACGCATAGTCTTAATGTTCCATATCTTCGCGAATGTGGGAACTACGTCACAAATGCGAAGAAAAAACCCAGCTGGCCTCCGAGATGCCTTATGGGAACATGAGACCTCTCTCGCGAACGCGATGAAGGAAACCAACAACATCAACACCAGATTTTCTGCAATTCCAACAAGTCCAAAATTGATCTGTTAACAACCCGAAATTAACCCGAAGGCCCCGGGACCCCAACCAAACATACCTACCCGCCCTAAAACATTATACGAACTTAGTCGAGCCAAACACATCAAACAACAACAAAAACACGAATCACCCTCCAATCCAAACTTAATGAACTTGAAACTTCAAATTTCTACAACCGATGTCGAACCCTATCAAACCACGTTTGATTGACCCCAAATTTTGCACACAAGTCACATTAAACACTACGGACGTACTCCAACTTTCAGAATCGAAACCCATCCCCGATATCAAAAAATCCACTTCCGGTTAAAATTTTCAAAAATTCGACTTTCGCAATTTCAAGCCTAAATCAGCTACATACCTCCAAAACACAATCCGGACACGCACTTAAGTCCAAATCATCCAACGGAGCTAACGGAACTGACGAAACTCTATTCCAGAGCCGTCTTCACATAGTTCGACTATGGTCAAAATCCTAACACTTAAGCTTCCGTTTTAGGGACTAAGTGTCTCAAAACACCCCGAAACGAAAAACAAAACCTCTCGGCAAGTCACATAAGCAGAAACAGAGAAAATAAGAGATCGGATCTATTACTCTCAAAATGACTTGTCGGGTCATTACAGAGGGGATGACACGCGGAACTAAAAACAAGCGGGATGTGAGTCAGCAAATAACTAGCGCTGAATGCAAGTGCATGACCGATAATGGGTGAATCCCTAGGCAAAGTAGCCGAAAATAAAGATTCAAAGATTTGATACCAGATAGCATTCAATGAGCAGCAGTTACAGAGAATATTAGCATTTATAGCCAACCGTTATGCAATCATCAATGATAATTTTATTCTCATTCAAGAGGAACATAATTTGGGGATCTTGTCTCCTTAATAAAGCTATAAATTGGAAAATTAGCATCCATTGTAAGACACGAAATACTACGTACACAAAAAGATATATTATGTTCTCTAAATTATAAAGATCGTTATTGACTTTCTTCTGCCCTCAATAATGTTTGTACTTATGCTATCGGAAAGATTAAGCGCATAGCCAGACTTGTATTTCCTTTAATTTCGTTTCATAATCTCTTTGTTCTTATTTACCAATTATTTTTTGGGTCAAAATAACTCACTTATTTATAAACCGCGTTATAAATTCAATTGTACCATTTTACGAGATATATATATATATATATATATATATATATATATATATATATATATATATATATATACACTCTTGGTGTTTTTTGAAAAACTATAGCAAAGTTCATATAACGGTAAATTAGTCAATTGTTTTTCTTTTTTGATCGAGAATTGAAAAATTAATTCAACCAATTGTGTTTATTTACATCTGCTAGTTCATATGGACTCTAACACCTTCGTACAAACATTACCTATCTAATTGACATAACCAAAAAAAAAACAAAAAAAAAAACAAAAAAGAACATTACATTAATTTAATCTATCAAGTCGCTTTCTCCATTTGTCCTCGAATATGCAATTGGATTTACATTAATCTATGGCTATGTTATATTTTTATTTGTGAATACTGTGATCTTGAAACATTCGGACAGTTCTTTCACCCAGTCATAGCAATAAGGAAAACTAGTCGAGTTATTAAATGTAAGTGCGATGCATGTTCATTCCCTTTCCTAACTGATCATTACTATAGTGAAAAAATGACTTTTGCCAAAACCCCCTAAAGAGTAAATACACTTGTACGTTACAATACCAAACAATTATTTATTGAACTTTCCATTTTTCTCAATTAAATTCGATCAAACCAACCTGCTGCATTTGTCAATGAACCCATAATTTGACTTCCCAAAACTGTAACATATCTTTACTTGATCATCCTCTTGAAAGTATTATTTTTGGCCCGATAAGTGGACAGAGGGCAATATTATATTGTACCAAGTCCCATAGTTCAGGGATTTTTGAGGCCCTTTTCCGTAAATTGTATTTTATTTTTTCATAACTAATATTTTACTCTTGGCAAGAAATCAATTTTTTTTTTATCTTAAAGCTTTTTAAATTTCAGTAACCGGCCTTCTGACATATTTTTTTTTAACCGATCGACAAAACTCTTCACAAAAAAGTATTCTTCTTATGTTTATGCCTTAGTGACACCATCTGGTTGTAATCCAATCTATAAGGTCCAACTCCAGAAATAGGAAGATCATGATGGGAGAAAATAAGAAGTTCTTCATTGTCAATGCTCCATTTTGCTAATGCATCCGCAACTTGATTAGCTTCTCTATAACAATGGCGAATAGCACCGTTGAGTTGACCATATCAGGCAAGAAAAATATGGTGTTGTTGCACATTTCTCTTAATATGAGTATTTCGTAAAGCATTGGTAAATTGTACATTAACGCCTAAAGAAGAAGAAGTTTGTCAGCAAGAATGTGTAGAAGAGTATCTTCAACTCTATTGGGCGGAGGGTCTTAATGTAGAAAAGATAAAAGAATATGAAGTAGCGTGCAAAATGGGTGAAATATTGTCTCCACGACGTGAGCAAGAGGTAGAAGGTGCCTTCCCTCCGATTTGGAAGCGGTTGGAGGAGCAGTTACACCCCGGAAAATTTCATTAGCTTTTATGCAATTTAATATTTGAGTGGCTTCATTTAATTATCTTACGTTTGCTTATTTCTCAAGGTCACTCTATTTTGATAAATTTTACATACATATAAATATCATATGTACGAACTTAAATATGGAAGTGTGATAATATTAACCTCTTGAGGAGTTAATAACTAAAAATAATAAATTTACTGAGCAGCTATTTAGTGGGGAGTAAAAGATACTCAAACTTTGTAAACTTGGACATGATCATAATTGAGGCAGAGCAACCAAAAAAAAAAAAAAAAGGGTGGGTGTTGCGGAAGCCAAATGTATATAGTGTGAATAAGTCACAACTACTATACCAAAAATTATGACAGCCACCAAATAATAAATAAGACAATAAAGCAACAATAAAGGGAACACCAGAATTTACGAGGTTCGGCTAATTTTGCCTACTCCTCGGACACAACCAATATTTTATTTCACTCCAAAAATACAAGTGAAATAATACTAAAGAGAGAAGATACAAATGCCTTAAACAGATGAGAAGGCAAATGAGAGGTGTGTTTCAATTCTAAACATTAGGCCTTCTTTTATAGGGGAAAAATCCCTTCCAAACTTAACTCCCAACCAATGTGGGACTTTGGCATTTTGCCAAACTTCAACAAATCTCCACCTTGGCAAAATTCCACATTTTCAATTCTCTCTCAATAACAAATTTTGGTTGTGTCTTCATCTTCAATCTTCAGTGTTCAACAATGTTGATCAAATCCAAACAATGTTGAAACTTGACCGCAGTCACCACCTTTGTCAGCATATCAGCAGGATTCTCTGTAGTATGAATTTTCTTCACCGTGACTCCACCTTCTTCTATGATTTCTTGTACGAAATGATACCGAACATCAATGTGCTTCGTCCTTGCATGATAAACTTGGTTCTTCGCTAATTGAATAGCACTTTGACTATCACAAAAAATTGTGATACCTTTTTGTTCAACACCAAGCTCCTTTAGCAATCCTTGAAGTCAAATTGCCTCTTTCACAGCATCTGTAATAGCCATGTACTCTGCCACTGTTGTAGACAAAGCAACTGTTGACTGCAAAGTAGACTTCCAACTAACTGGTGCCTTTGCAAAAGTAAACACATAACCAGTAGTTGATCTTCGTTTGTCCATATCACCCGCAAAATCTGAGTCACAATATCCAACTACAGACTGATTGTCTTCCTGCTCAAAAACTAACCCGACATCTACAGTATTATGAATATACCGTAGAATCCACTTCACAGCTTGCCAATGCTCCTTCCCTGGATTGTGCATATATCTGCTAATAACTCCAACAGCTTGTGAAATGTCAGGCCTTGTGCAAACCATTGCATACATCAAGCTACCAACAACATTTGCGTATGGTACCTTTGACATATACTCTCGTTCAGCTTCATCCATTGGCGACATAGTAGTACTTAACTTAAAATGGGAAGCAAGTGGAGTACTAACTGGCTTAGTCTTATCATCTATGCCAAAACGTTGAAGTACTCTCTTCAAATATTCCTTTTGAGATAAACAGAGTTTCTTTGAACGTCTATCTCTAATTATCTCCATGCCAAGAATTTTCTTTGTCTCACCCAAATCCTTCATCTCGAACTCCTTCTTCAGTTGAATCTTCAACTTATCAATTTCTTCCGAATTCTTGGAAGCTATCAACATATCATCAACATATAGGAGAAGATATACAAAGGAACCATCATTAAGCTTGTGTAAATACACACAATGATCGTATTTGCTTCTCTTGTACCCTTGCCGCAACATAAACTCGTCAAATCGCTTGTACCATTGTCTAGAAGATTGTTTCAATCCATACAACGATTTTTCAAGTTTGCACACCATATTTTCTTTTCCAGCAACTTTGAATCCTTCTGGCTGAGTCATGTAGATTTCCTCCTCCAAGTTTCCATGTAAAAACGCAGTTTTTACATCCATCTGAACTAGTTCCAAATCCAATTGTGCTACCAAAGCCAACATAATTCTAATGGAGGAATGTTTTACAACTGGAGAAAACACTTCATTGTAATCAATTCCCTCCTTTTGAGCATATCCTTTGGCCACCAATCTTGCTTTGTAGCGAACATCTACTTGGTTAGGAAATCATTCCTTCTTTGCAAATACCCATTTGCACCCAATTGCTTTCTTTCCCTTCGGGAGATTGGCCAATCTCCATGTATGATTCTGATGAAGGGACTGTATTTCATCATTCATGGCAATCCTCCACTTATCTTCTTCTGAACTTTGGACAGCGTCTTTATAAGTAGTAGGAACATCATCAGCTACAATTGAGGTTGCACAAGCAACCGTCTCTATGAGACGAACAGGTTTCGTTATTGTTCTTTTTGGCCTGCTGGTTGCTATTGATTCAAGTTGTTGTTGAGATTCCTGAGTTGGAATCTCCTCTACTAGCTCTCCTTCCAGAGGGTAATCTTCATTTGTTTCCTCATCTGCTTCTTGTGTAGGAAAAATAAATTTTCCCTCAAACTCCACCTGCTTAGAAGCACCTTCATTTTGTTTGGTATCTTCTGTTACCTTATTTACCATAGCAAATTCATCAAAGGTAACATCTCTGCTGAATATTACTTTCTTTGTCATAGGGCACCATAAGCGATATCCTTTGACTCCAGAAGTAATTCCCATAAAAATAGCCTTCTTTGCCCTTGGATCCAATTTTGACTCCGTCACATGATAATATGCAGTTGAGCCAAACACGTGCAAAGAGTTATAATCTACAGCAGGTTTTCCGTACCATTTTTCAAATGGTGTTTTGCCATCAATAGCAGCAGATGGTAGACGATTAATGAGGTGACATGCATATGTAATTGCCTCAGCCCAAAATTCTTTGCCCAAGCCAGCATTGGACAACATACACCGTACCTTCTCCAGCAAGGTCCGGTTCATACGTTCTGCCACTCCATTCTGTTGTGGTGTATGTCTAACAGTGAAGTGTCGGACGATGCCATCATTTTCACAGACCTTATTGAAATGATCATTTTTGTATTCACCTCCATTGTCTGTGCGAATACACTTGATCCTCCTGCCTGTTTGATTCTCCACCATCGTCTTCCATTTGAGAAAAATTCCCAGCACTTCATCTTTGTTTTTCATTGTATACACCCACATTCTTCGAGAAAAATCATCAACAAAGGTTACAAAATAGTGCTTCCCACCCAATGAAGGTGTTTTGGAAGGACCCCAAACATCAGAGTGTACATAATCCAAAATGCCTTTAGTATTATGGATCGTTGTACCAAATTTAACCCTTGTCTGTTTCCCTTTGACACAATGCTCACAAAACTCCAAGTTGCAAGCCTTTACTCCTTTTAACAATCCTTGATCTGATAGAGTTTTCAAGAATTTTCCTCCAGCATGTCCCAAGCGCATGTGCCATAGCTTGGTTGCTTCTGCCTCTTTGTCGTCACTGGATGTTACTGTCGCTGTCCCAATAACTGTACTGCCACGATAGCGGTACATATTATTATTCTTCCGATTAGCCTTCATTACCACTAGTGCACCGGAGCATACTCTCATCACTCCATTTTCTGCAATGATTTTGAACCCTTTTGATTCTAGGGCTCCCACAGAGATGAGATTCTTCTTCAAATCCGGTACATATCGAACATCTATCAATGTTCTGATCATTCCATCATGGTTCCTTAATCGTATTGAACCAATGCCATATGAGGTAAGAGGGCTGTTATCCGCTGTGTGGATGACTCCATATTCTCCTTCTTGAAATTCCATGAACCAGTCCCTGTTGGGACACATATGATAGCTACAAGCCGAGTCCATCAACCATATGTCTGATGATGTTGATGACTCTGTTGTAACTAATGAGAAGTCTGAATCATCACAATCAGCTACATTTGAATCCATAATGGCCTTTCCATTGTTATGTTTGGCCTTATTCTTCAACTTCGGACAGTCTTTCTTCCAGTGCCCTTTTTCTCGACAAAAGGCACATTCATCTTTGCTGGGTCTGGATCTTGACTTGGATCTTCCCTTCTTTGTCCTCGTTTGATTTTGAGGACGACCCCTCACAAACAGTGCTTCTCCTTCTCCGCCGTTCTGTTTTTCTCGCTTTCTTTGTTCATAGCTGTACAAAGCTGAACAAACTTCTCTGAGAGAAATTTCGTCATTTCCATGGAGTAGAGTAGTTTCAAGGTGCTCGTACTCATCAGGAAGTGACGCCAACAACATTAAGGCCAAGTCACCATCATCATAAGTTGTATCCATATTTTGCAAATCTGTGACCAACTTATTGAAACTGGTGATATGTTCATTCATCGTGGTACCAGGAACATAGGTGAAGTGAAACGGTCTCTTCTTCATGTACAATTTATTTTGACTGTTTTTCTTCAAAAATTTATCCTCCAGTGCTTTCCATAATTTACTTGCAGAAGTTTCCTTTGTGTATGGATATTTCTGCTCTCTAGCAAGGTAGGATCGAATGGTACCGCAAGCAACACGGTTGATAATTCTCCAATCTTCTTCTCCAATAACATCTGGTTTCTTTTCTTCAATGGCCAGATCTAGCCCTTGTTGAAAAAGAACATCTAGAACCTCGCCTTGCCACATCCCAAAATGTCCGGACCCGTCAAAAATTTCTACCGCAAATTTCGCATTTGACACAATTCTTGTCATAAGCGAAGATGCCAATGATGACGTATTGTTGACACTTGATGTAGATTCTTCTTGTTTATTGTCCCCCATATTTGACACAAATATTATTTAATAGCTGACGACACAAATCAAGATTATTTCCTTTCTGATGTAGAAGATCAGACTAAGCTGCAACTACAGAGCATACTCAGACAGAACCTTGACTCAGTTACCAAGATAAATCTTTTCTGATGTGGAAGATCAGACTATGCTGCAACCACAGAGCATACTTAGACAGTACCTTGGCTCTGATACCAATTGTTGCGGAAGCCAAATGTATATAGTGTGAATAAGTCACAACTACTATACCAAAAATTATGACAGCCACCAAATAATAAATAAGACAATAAAGCAACAATAAAGGGAACACCAGAATTTACGAGGTTCGGCTAATTTTGCCTACTCCTCGGACACAACCAATATTTTATTTCACTCCAAAAATACAAGTGAAATAATACTAAAGAGAGAAGATACAAATGCCTTAAACAGATGAGAAGGCAAATGAGAGGTGTGTTTCAATTCTAAACATTAGGCCTTCTTTTATAGGGGAAAAATCCCTTCCAAACTTAACTCCCAACCAATGTGGGACTTTGGCATTTTGCCAAACTTCAACAGTGGGTGGGGAAGGGGGGACAAATTGACATTTCCCTCCTTCCATTTTCATGACCACAACCTTACGAAACAAATTATGCGAAAAAATGACAACCACCAAACCTAAGAATAATAGACATTTAAACATCTTTACGTCGAAACCCTAACCTATGACATTGTCAGTACATATACAATTGCTAATACGACCATTCTAGAGAGTTCCATAACAAAGGGAGCAAGTGAATTAAGTTGTCACATGCTCCCCGCACTCTCGAGAAAGGCCGTGTTCGCTTCAGTAAAGTTCTAAAGATAAATGAAGATGCCTTTGAAATGTAATAAGATAACCTTTTTTATAAACAACTTTGTTTGGATTAAGAACAATTAACTTTGTTCTGGTTTTGTTAGCAGTTAATCTCAGGGAAATAATTAACGAATTCTTGAAAGTATAACAAAATCATGTGATCAAGTCAGCCAATCTTCTTTTAATACCCTATTATTGGCCAACAATATTAAATGGTATACCATATTGGGAATGTTTTTTATAGATCCATGTTACAATATTAGTCACTTACAATAGCAGCCTATTTCTAGCCTCTTTTTCTTTTAAACTGGTAATACAAATATTGACCGCTTTTAAGTTTTACCCATCAACTTTTGCCTTATGAAGTAGGAGAACAATTTAATAGAGGGTTCTTTATATAGACCTATAATAGAACCTAAAGCTGTGCAATATCTTTGGAGCAGATTTATGTCATAATCTGTAGGACAAAAGCAATATGATTAAATCGTCTTTAATGAGGTTACTAAAAATAGGTATGCCTATCTGACCCTTGACTTTCTAATTTGGTGTTTCGTAGGACGAAGAAATATGTAGATATCGTGTCTAACGAGGTACTAAGAATGCGAGGGAATCAATAGAGACATTACGCCATCTTCTATTATTACCACTTCATTTCATAACTTCTTTGCTATATTAATTGGAACGAAATGAGACATTCCACATGTAACTACAATTGCCTTTATGATTCGTGAATTGAAGATTTTAGGAAACTGTGACACTTCTTTGATCAATGCAAATTTATTATGGTTTGAAATCAGAAGCATTCTTCATGCTGAAATTGAAATGTCATTTCCAAGAAGCTCTCTCTTACAAATTATTTGTTATGATTCCTAAAAATAATTAACTCAAATTATTTATTATTTTAAAAATTCAAAACAATATTATTACTCCCTCCGTCTCAAACTATTTATCATAAAAGAAAAACATGATAAATAATTTGAGACTGAAGAAGTATGATTGAGTTCTATTCTAACATTTTACATAGTGGCACTGTTAAATATTAGTATTACTAAATTTTCTACAATAATTATGATAAAATTCATATTATTCATATGGTTAGGTAAAATTGATAAATGGGTTAGGCATAGGAGTATTAAATAGACGTGTTGAGCTAGATTTTGACATGTTAAAATAGATCGATTAGATAAACAGATTGGGTCATAACCCGCTAAAGATGTGCAAGTCAAAATTTGTGGTAAACAATGAGTCATAACCGACTCCTTAATGCATACTCTCCCCTTTTCAATTTAGATGAAATAGTTTTATTTTGTACAAAGTTTAAGAAAAAATAAAAGACTTTAGAAATATGTGGTCCTAAAAGTGTAAGGTGCAAAAGCTTTGTGGGGTCATAGTGTTTGTGTGGCTATAAAAGTGTTTCATTAGGGGTAAAGTGAGTAAAAAAAATAAAAAGTTTAAAGTTAAATTATTTCCAAATATAAAAATGTATCATTCTTTTTTGAACGGACTAATAAGAAAAGTGTGTCATTTAAATTGAAACAAATGGAGTAATATTTTCCATTTGTTTGTTTGTTTGTTGTTCTTTTATAACTTTTTTAATTATCAAATCAGACAATAACACTTTCGTTCATTTATTTAGCATAACTAATTCAACTAAACAAACCAAAAAAATAATTTTTTTCTATAATTTTGATAATTTTCTTATGAGCTATTTTGAGCTACATTAGTTTCAAAATGGCCAAAACTTCCCAAATAAACCTATAAATAATACTATAAACATACTCCAATCTTCTCACACGCGTAGGTGCGTTCGGCGAATTATATTTTCACGTGCTAAGTTTGACACCCTTGTAAGTGATAAATGGCTTGGTCTCAAAGCCTATAAAAGTAGAGAACTTTAAAGCAAATCCAAGTTAAAAAAGAAGGATATCTATCTTCACATTTCTTAAAACATCAATTTCATGGTCTTCTTCTTTGCAACAAACTATAATTACTCTTACTAAATCATTTGCAAACACAAGGCAAAGCAGTTAGAGACTGGTTCTTCGAAAGGAGTGGACAAGATTGAAGATTGATTGCCCCGATCATTCGATACTAAACTTGCCAGAATGATAGGGGCAATATATATATATATCTTCTTAAATCCTCTTCTATCAAAGAACCAATCTCCAACTGCTTTAATTATTGTGTGTTTCAGAACGAGTGCGAAAAATCATTACTTAGTCACATTCATCTACTAGTTAATAGACAATTACAGCATTATTGACACTTATATAAAAGTGTATTTAAGTACTTAATTTGTTAGATTTGATTTTTCTCTGCTGCTGCAACTCTGAAGGCATCGGATATGCGATGTCATATCTTAAATTCTTGAGAGAAAACAAAAATGCTATCGCACCAACCACAAATCAGTTATATATGTAGCTTTTTATCTTACATGCATTTAAGTAAGAATCTTCTTATTAGCGCCAGTAATTTTTATTTAATTGGATGACTTTTCTAACCATGTAGATGTGCAGAATTTTATCAAGCTAGCTACTAAGTTGTATTTCGGAGGGCCATAATTTTCAAAGCATTCAGGGAGGTTGGCTGCAGTATTGAATTGTATTTAAATTTCAGCAAGATGGTTAGCTGCTTACTGAATTGTAAATTTTTTAAAGATTATATATCTCCCTTTGGTGCTATAGAGTGAAATGCGTTTCTAATGCTGGTTTCTTATAGATGTTTCTAGTAACTAGTTAGTTACAATATTACTCATACAAAAGATCTGAAATACCGGTAGAAATGTCCAAGCCTCAATTACAACACAACAACAACAACAATAATATACCCAGTATAATACCACAAGTAAGGTCTGAAGAGGGGAATATATACACAAACACTTACCCTACCTTTGTGAAAATATAGCGATTGTTTCCAATAAACCTCCGGCTCAAAAAAAACATGGTCCAAACAAACGGCAAAAATAAAGAAGAGAAGAAGTTATAGAAAGAGAAGCAGTAACAAAAACCAGCAAAATAAGATAAGCAAATCAAAGTAAACAACATGTAACAATGGGAATTTTAAGAATAACGCTAGTACTATACGAGTGTCACGATCCGGAATTCCCACTCTCGGGACCGTGATAGCACCTAACATTTCACTTGCTAGACAAGCCAACGTTAAAATAGTCTTAATCACTTTTAAACAATTCAAGTAATTGATGCCAATTAAACTGAAATAACTGAAATAGAACTCAAACAAAGTGGGAAAAGTCATAACCACCGAAATATCTAAATACAACCCCGAATCTGGTGTCACAAGTGCACAGACTACTAGAATAATACAGATAAAAGTCGAATGAAAGTAAAATTATCTTAAAGAAAATACAGAGCTAGGATAAGGTAGAAGGGGACTTCAAGACTGCGAGCGCCGAGCAGCTGTACCTCAAGTCTCCATCCAATAGTCAACTCGAGCAATCTGGTAACCGCCGCTGGGGCCGACTCCAAAATCTGCACAAGAAGTGCATAGTGTATTATAAGTACAATCGATCCCATGTATTCTGTAAGTACTGAGCCTAACCTCAATGAATTAGTGACGAGGCTAAGGCGGGTCAATACAATAACCTTTACGCAGTATAATAATAATGACAGGAAAGAAAAATACGAAAATAAGGCATATAACTGAAGAAAATAAACTCAATTATCGAAACCAGTAAAAAGCAGGAATACCAATGATTAGAACTTCGTACGAAAACACTGAAACCAACATAATACAATAAGGAATACAAAACACATAAATTATTACGGCGCGCAACCTGATCCCACCGTAAAAACATGATCCTCCCTTATTCCACTATGTAAATATTAATAATAATAAATAAATATATGTCGTGCGCGCAACCCGATCCCACCATATAATTAGAGTTAATATCATAATCCTCTCTTATTTCATCATATTAATCCTCCCTTATTTTACCTGTTGCGGTGCGTAATCCGATCTCATCGTATCAATATAAATCCTCCCTTATTCCACATGTTACGGCGTGCAATCCGATCCATAAATAAATCAATAAGTGCAATCAATTTAACAACTCGAATCACAAGTATCTTTACGATTAACTAATATGAAAGCTACAAATCAAGAAAGAATCCCATATCAAATCAAGAAAGGCTACAATTAATACTGAGCAATAAGACAAGTTAAATATATGACAGTTAAAGGGTACAAGTAAGACAGTTAAGGCAAGTAACAATTAATCATGAAAGCATGGAAGAAATTATTTTTAATGCAAGAATAATAAATGAAAAGTGACAAGTTAAGTCATAGGAAACAATCAAGGCATGTAACAATCAAGACATGAAATAATATAATTAATAAAATACGGGTGGACATGGAAACAAGTAATTGACAGCGTATATATACTCGCCACCTCGTATATATGCCGCTAGACATGAAATTAACATAGCAGATAGCTCAAAGGTTACTATTCCCTCAAGTCAAGGCTAAACCCATCACTTACCTTACTCTGCAATCAACTCAAAGTTCAACCACGGCCATGCCTTTCGAACAAGAATCTAAACCAACCAAATCAGCAATTTATTGACCAAACGATTCAAAATAAGCTTTAGAAACTACTCACAAATGAAAGAGGTTCAATTTAGGTCATTATTGAAGTAGTCAACAAAAGTCTACCCGGGACCTACTTGGCCAAAACCCGAGACTCGGACCAAAATTCGATTACCCATTCACCCCGAGCCCGATTATGTAAATATTTTTGAAATCCGACCTCAATTTGAGGTCTAAATTCCAAATTTAGAAAAGTCCCTAATTCTACCTAAATCCCCAATTTCTACCATGAAAATCTTAGATTTAGTATTGAAAACTTCTGAATATAATGGGTAATTAAAAAAAATCGATTGAAGTTACTTACCAAAAAATTTAGGAATAAAATCTCTTGGGAAAATCGTTGTTTAGGGTTGAGAGTTTGAAAGAAATGAGCTAAATCCCGTTTCCCCCTCTTTTACTCAGCTACAGTTATCGCAATTGCGATCCATAATTTGCAATTGCTATGATCACAATTGCGATCAACTCTTCGAAAATGCGAAGAAGTCACTGAGCCTATTGCCATCACAAATGCAAAAATGTTGTCGCAAATACAAACCAAGGCTGCTGCAAAAGCGAACAATCGACTCACAAATGCTAGTCTGCCTCAGTCATTCCTTAGTCGCAAATGCGACTCAAAAGCTTGCAAATGCGAACCTACCCCCTTCGCATATGCGGACTTCACTTTGCAAAAGCGAAGGCGACCCAGCCCCCACCATCTTTGCATATGCGAGCCCAACCTCACATTTGCGATCAGGTCCTCACAAATGCAAGATCTGCAGACCTGATGCACTAGCACTATTCTAAATTCAAAAATCACTTTGTGGCCTATCCTAAACTGACTCGAGCCCCTCGGGCTCCAAACCAAACATGCACACAAGTGTAATAAAATCATACAAACTCTCTCGCGTGATCGAAACATCAAAATAAGACCTAGAACCATGAAGCAGACACCAAAATAAATGATATTTTCAATGAAACTTAAGAACATTCAATTTTTCAACTGGACGTACAAATCATGTCAAAACAACTCTGTTTTGTTCCAAATTTTGTGGAAAAGTCATAAATACTGTAATGAACTCATACCAACTTCCAGAATCAAAATCTGAATCTGGTAGCAACAAAGTCAAACTACGATCAAACTTGAAATTTCTTTAAACCTTTAAACTTCTAGATTTTAACAAATTACGTCAAATCAAGCTAGGAACTTTCGAATTCGATTCTGGGCATACACCCAAGTCCTAAATCACAATACGGACCCACCAGGACCATTAAAACATTGATCTAGGTCCATTTTCTCAAAACATTAACCGAAATTAACTCAAATGAGTTTTAAAGCACAATTTTACATTTGATTAATTTTCTCATAAAAACCTTCCAAAAAAAGAGACACAGATTGTGCACGTAAATAGAAGAAGGTTAAACAGAGCTAATCAAGATTTCAAAACACAAAAATAAGGGCTCATAAGTCAAATCCTTGTCCAATTGGACTGAGCTGAAATCTAACACATGGGATAGATCACGGTAATACTTACGGAGCATAGACTCATAACAGTGGATGAACTGTTGATAAAATAGGTGGCAATGCGAGTCTTAGGCCACCTCACCTACTTTCTCAAGAATCTCAAAGGGTCAAATACACCTAGGGCTCAACTTGCCCTTCTTTCTCAGCTTGCTCCGGGTGAAACCCAGAGCAACACCCTCATTACAACCATGAATGCAACATCACAAACTCTACGATCGATATAACTCTTCTGTCTGGACTGAGCTTTGTGAAGTCGGTCCTAAATAATCTTGACCTTATCCATGACATCCTGTACCAAATCTGTACCCAACAACCGAGCCTCCACCGTCTCGAACCATCCAACTGGTGAACGGCACCGCCTCCCGTATAATGCCTCATAGGGAGCCATCTAAATGCTCGACCGATAGCTATTGTTGTAGGCTAACTCCGCAAGCGGAAAGAACGATCCCAAGAAGCCCTAATATCCATAACGCAAGCACGAAGCATATCCTTCAATATTTAAATAGTGCGCTGGAACTGTCCGTCCATCTGGTGATGAAATATTGTGCTCAGCTCAACCTACATGCCTAACTCATGCTGTACGGCTCCCCAAATCCATAATGCAAGCACGAAGCATATCCTTCAATATTTGAATAGTGCGCTCGGACTGTCCGTCAATGTAGTGATGAAATGTTACACTCAGCTCAACCTACATGCCTAACTCACGTTGTATGGCTCCTTAAAAGTGCAAGGTAAACTCAAACAGAAATGATAGACACATGCACACCATGAAGACGGACAATCTCACGGATGTAGATCTCAGCTAACCGCTTTGAATAATAGATAACTACCAATGGAATGAAATGTGACGACTTTGTCAACCTGTCCACAATGACCATACCGCGTCGAACTTCTTATGAGTCCATGGTAGTCCAACAACAAAATCTATAGTGATACACTCCCACTTCCACTCAGGAATCTCTAGCCTCTGAAACAAACCACCAGACCTCTGATTCTTGTACTTTACTTGCTGACAATTTATACACCGAGCTACATATGCAACTATATCCTTCTTCATCCTCCTCCACCAATAATACTTCCGCAAGTCCTAATATATCTCAGCGACGCCGAATGAATAGTATATCAGGAACTGTGGGCCTCCTCAAGAATCAACCCACAAAATCTATCCATATTGTGCACACAAATACGACCGTGCATCCTCAAAACCCCATCAACTCCAACAGTAACCTTCTTGGGACCATTGTGCCGCACTGTGTGCTTAAGGACAAGCAAATTGAGATCATCATACTGATGCTCTCTGATGCGCTCATACAAGGAAGACCGAGTGACTGTGCAAGCTAGAACACGACTGGGCTCTGAACATCTAACATCGCGAACAGATTGGCCAAAGAATGAACATCTGATGCAAACGACCTCTCACCAACTGGAATATACGCAAGGCTATCCGTACTCACAACCTTTCTACTCGAGGAATCGGCCACCACATTGGCCTTCCCAGAATGATACAAAATGGTGATATCATAGTTTTTCAATAGCTCCAACTACTTTCTCTACCTAAAATTGAGATCCTTTAGTTTGAACAAATACTGTAAACTCTGATGATCCGTGAATACCTCGCACGACATGCCGTAAAGATAGTGCCTCTAAATCTTCAGTGCATGAACAATGACGTCCAACTCTAAGTCATGTCCAAGGTAATTCTTCTCATGAACCTTCAACTGTTGCATCACATATGCAATCACACTTCCATCCAGCATCAATATTGCACCGAGCCCAATACGAGATTCGTCACAATACACCGTGTAAGATCCTGAACCTATGAGAACACCAAAACTAGCACCGTAGTCAAAGAAGTCTTGAGCTTCTGAAAGGTCAACTCACACTCATCCGACCATTTGAAAAGGGAACCTTTCTAGGTCAATCTAGTCAATGGGGCTGCTATAGATAAAAGCCCCTCCACGATCCGGCGATAATAACCTACCAAACCTAGAAAACTCTGGATCTCTATAGCTGAAGTATGTCTAGACCAGTTCTGAATTGCCTCAATCTTCTTAGGATCGACCTTTATGCCCTCTACCGATACAACATGCCCCAAAAAGGTGACTGAGTCTAACCAAAACTCACACTTTGAAAATTTGGAATATAACTGGCTATCCCTGAAAGTCTGAAGTACAATCCGAAGATGCTGCTTATGCTCATCTCGACTGTGGGAGTAGATCAAGATATCATCAATGAATATAATCATATAAGATTCCAAATAGGGCTTGAATACCCGGTTCATCAAATACATAAATGTGGTTGGGGTATTTGACAACACAAATGACATCACCTAGGAACTCATAATCCCCATACCAAGTCGGAAAAACCGTCTTAGGGACATCACATGCCCTAATCGTCAACCGATGGTTGCCAGACCTCAAATCAATCTTTGAAAACACCTTGGAACCCTGAAGCTGATCAAATAATTCATCAATCCTCGGCAACAAATATTTGTTTTTGATAATGACCTTGTTCAACTACCGATAGTCTATACACATCCTCATCGATCCATCTTTATTCTTCACGAACAACACGGGTGCACCCCAGGGTGAGACACTAGGTCTAATGAAGACCTTATCAAGAAAATCTTGCAACTGCTCCTTCAATTCCTTTCAACTCCGGCAGGGCTAGACAATATGGTAGAATAGAAATGGACTGAGCGCCTAGAGCTAAATCAATGCAGAAGTCAATATCTCTGTCTGGTGACATCCCCGATAGATCAACAAGAAACACCTTTGGAAACTCACTAACAACTGGTACTGAATCCATGGAAGGAACCTCCGCACTAGAATCACAAATATATGCCAAATAAGCTAGACACCCCTTCTCAACCATATGTCGGTCCTTCACATAAGAGATAACCCTGCTGGTAGAGTGCTCAAGAGTCCCCCTCAATTTTAATCGAGGCAAATCTGACATGTCTAGGGTCACCATCTTAGCATGACAGTCCCATATAGCATGATAAGGTAACAACCAATTCATACCCAAGGTAACATCGAAATCTACCATATCAAGAAGTGGCAGATCTATACTAGCCTCAAGACTTCCAATAGTAAACATACACGAGCGATAGATGGGATCTACAACAAAATAATCTCCCACAGTCGTGGACACATGCATAGTTGCACTCAAAGAATCACGAGGTACAACTAGATATGAAGAAAAATAGGATGAGATGTAGGAATAAGTACAGCCCAGATCAAATAGAACTGAAGCATCTCTATGGAAAACTGGAACAATACTTGTGATAACGGCGTTAGATGACTCAGCCTCAAGCCTAGCTGGGAAAGCTTAAAATCGGGGATGGGCCCCACCACTCTGAACTACATCTCTCGGACGGACTCTAGCTGGCTGTCCTCTACCTCTAACGACCTGACCTCAACCTCTAATAGCTTGACCCCCACCTCTGGTTGCCTGACCCCTACCTCTATCTGGCTGAGCGGGCGGTGGAGCGATAACTGCAGGAACCATGGCACAAGAACTCTGTTGTGGTATACTGCCCAATAATCTCAGACAGAACCTCCTGACGTGACCAATACCACCACACTCAAAACACCCATCTTGATTTTGTGGCTGATGAAGCTGAATCTAACCCGAACGAGAGGGATAACAACGATGATAGCTCTGAATCGGAGGCGCACTCATAGGAGATAATAGTGCACTGTAGGTTGGCTGCTCAAAATGAGGTACATAATGACCACGACTCCCTGAAGCATTGTGAGATGCCTGAAGCACTGACTGAAATAGCCAAGGAGGATGGCCTCTAACAAAGTACCCCTGCCTCCACATGAGACACCATTGAAACCACCGAAATGGCGAGGACTCTTATCAAACACCCGCCCCCTCTCTTGAGAACAAACATTCTCGATCCGTCTAGCAATATCTACAGCCGTTTGTAAGGAAATGCCACTCTCGGCCTCCTTGGCCATATATATCTTGATAGTGTAAGTGAGTCCATCAATAAATCTCCTCACTATCCCCTCTAAGTAGGGAGAGAGATAATGGCATGACGAGCTAGGTCCATCAAACGAGTCTCCTACTGGTTAACAATCATACTACCTTGCTGAAGACGCTCAAACTGGTTGCGGTAATCCTCTCTCAGAGTGACAGGAATGAACTTCTCAAGAAATAGCTGCGAAAACTGATCCCAAGTAAGTGCAGGTGACCTACCTGGTCTAGTCAATATATAATCTCTCCACCACCTCTTGGCTGAACCAGTCATCTGAAACACAGTAAAATTGACTTTGTTGGTCTCACCTATACCCATGTTCTACAGCTCCTCATGACAACAGTCTAGATAATCATGTGGATCCTCAAAAGATGCATCACTGAAGTAAATAGGGAAGAGCTTGGTAAACTTGTCCAATCTCAACAAAGCCTCAGAACACATGGCGGGCCTATCACCGACCTATGTTGCAATAACCGGCTGAACCACCCCAACTGGCAGGGCTGCTGGAGTTTGGTACTAGGGAGCCATCTACTCCAGGGTGTGAGTAGTGGGAGTTTGTGCTCCTCCCCTAGCCTGAGAGACGTCTGGTGACACCGGGAATGTATCAGTCTGGGCCACACTCTCCATAAGGCCTACCAAACAGACTAGAGTGTCTTGAAGCACTGGAGTGGCTATGAACCCCTCCGGACCTGAGCTGGTTCAACGGGTATAGTCTGAGCTAGAACCTCCTCCTCAAAATCTACCTATAGCTCCACTGCGGGTGCTGCTGCTCGAGCTCTAGGTTGAGCTCTGCCTCTGCCTCGGCCTCTGGTGCGACCTCGACCTCGACCTTTGCCCCTAGTAGGAGCTGTTACTGGGGTCTCCGGCTCCTCTCCAGCTACCGACCATGTGCGCGTTCTCGCCATCTGCGAGAGAACTAGAATAGAAGATTTCAATCATTAACAATAGAATAAAATTGCCCGATCGAGAAGAATAGAAGTGAAATTGTTCCAAAACTCCATAGCTTCTAGAAGATAAGTACAGACATCTCCATACTGATCCTCCAAACTCTACTAAGCTTGCTTATGATTCGTGGGACCTAGGTAACCTAGTGCTCCAATATCAACTTGTCCCGATCTGGAATTCCCACTGAACTGAAATAAAGTGCAAAAATTCATAACTACCGACATATCTATATACAACACCGAATCTGATGTCACAAGTGAATGAGCAACTAGAATAATACAGATAAAGGTCTGAATGAAAGTAAAGTTGTCTGAAAGAAAATACACAACTAGGATAAGGTAGAAGGACTTCAGGGTTGCGAACGCCGAGCAGCTGTACCTCAAGTATCCATCCAATAGTCAACCCAAGCAATCTATTGAGCACCGTTGGGACCAACTCCAAAAGCAGCACAAGAAGTGTAGAGTGTAGTATGAGTACAACCGACCCATGTATGTTGTAACTGCCGAGCCTAACCTCGATAACATAGTGACGAGGCTAAGGCGGATCACTTACAATATCCTGTAAGCAGTATAATAATAATGACAGGAAAAAAAAATACGAAAAATAAGGCAGATAACTCATAAAAATAAACTCAATCCTCGAAACCAGTAAAAATCAAGAATACCATTGCTCAGAGCCCCGTACGAAAACACCGAAGCCAACATAATACAACAAGGAATATAAAACACATAAACCATTGCGGCGCGCAACCCAATTCCACCATACAAATATGATCCTCCCTTATTCCACCATGTAAATGTCAATAATAATAAGTAAATATATGTTGCGGCGCGTAACCTGATTCCACCATATAATCAGAGTCAATATCATAATCCTCCCTTATTTCACCATATCAATCTTCCTTTATTTCACCTGTTGCAGCGTGCAACTCGATCCCACCGTATCAATGTAAATCCTCTCTTATAGCACTTGTTGCGGCGTGCAACCTGATCCATAAATAAATCAATAAGGTCAATTAATTTAATAACTCAAATCACAAATATCTCTACGATTAACGAATATGAAAGATACAAATCAAGAAAGAATCTCGTACCAAATCAAAAAAGTCTACAATTAATATTGAGCAACAAGACAAGTCAAATACATGACAGTTAAAGGGTACAAGTAAGACAATTAAAGCATGCAGCAATTAATCTTGGAAGCATGGAAGAAATTAATATTTTTAATGCGAGAATAATAAATGACAAGTAACAAATTAAGGCATAGGAAACAACCAAGGCATGTAACAATCAAGAAATGGAATAATATAATTAATGAAATACGGGTAGATATAGAAATAAGTAATTGAAGGGGTATATACACTCGTCACCTCGTATATACGCCGCTACACATGAATTCACATAGAACATAGCTCAAGGGTTCATATTCCCGCAAATCAAGGTTAGACCCAAAACTTACCTCACTATGTAATCAACCCAAGGTTCAACCACGGCCTTGCCTTTAGAACAAGCATCCAAACCAACCAAATCTAGCAATTTATTGACCAAACCATTCAAAATAACCTTTAGAATCTACTCACGAATGAAAGGGATTCAATTTAGGTTATTATTGAAAAAGTCAATAAAAGTTAACCCTAGGCCCGCTTGGTCAAAACCCGAGATTCGGACCAAATCACGATTACCCATCCACCTCGAACCCGGTTATGTAATTAGTTTCGAAATCTGACCTCAATTCAAGGTCTAAATTCTAAATTTATAAAATTCTCTAATTCTACCCAAATTCCCAATTTCTACCATGAAAATCCTAGATTTAATGTTGAAAACTCATGAAATGTAATGAGTAATTGAAAAGAAATAGATTGAAGTTACTTACCAAAGAATTTAGGAAGAAAATCTCTCGGGTAAATCGCCTCTAGGGTGTTTAGAATTGAGAGTTTGAAAGAAATGAGCTAAATTTCGTTTTTTCCTCTTTTACTCAGCTGCAGTTATCGCAATTGCGATACATAGTTCGCAATTGCGATCAACTCTTCGCAAATGCGAAGAAGTCACTGAGCCTGTTGTCATCGCAAATGCAACAATTTTGTCGCAAATGCAAACCAAGGCTGCCGCAAAAGTGAACAATCCACTCGCAAATGCGAGTCTACCTCAGTCCTTCATTAGTCGCAAATGCGACTCAAAAACTCGCAAATGCGAACCTGCCCCCTTAGCATCTGCAGACTTCACTTTGCAAAAGAGAAGCTGACCCAGTCCCCACCATTTCTCATATGCGAGCCTGACCTTACATTTTGAGGCTTGCATTTGCGATCAGGTCATCGCAAATGCAAGATCTGCAAACCTGATGCACCAACACTTTTCTAAGTTTAAAAATCACTTTGTGGCCTATCTGAAACTTACCTGAGCCCCTTGGGATCCAAACCTGACATGCACACAAGTGCAATAACATCATACAAACTCGTTCGGACGATCGAAACACCAAAATAACATCTAGAACCACGAATCAGATACCAAAACGAATGAAATTTTTAATGAAACATAAGAACATGCAATTTGTCAACCAGACGTCCGAATCACGTCAAAACAACTTCTTTTTGCCCCAAATTTTGTAGACAAATCACAAATACTTTAATGGACTCATACCAAAATTCGAAACCGAAATCCGAATCTGGTAGTAACAAAGCCAAACTATGGTCAAACTTGGAATTTCTTTAAACCTTTAAACTTCTAGATTTTAACAAATTTCGTCAAATCAAGCTAGGGACTTCCAGATTCGATTCAGGGCATATGGCCAAGTCCCAAGTCACGATACGGACCCACCAGAAACGTCAAAATACCGATCCGGGTCCATTTGCTCAAAACATTGACCAAAGTCAACTCAAATGAGTTTTAATGCACGATTTCATATTTTTATCAATTTTATCATAAAAACCTTCCGAAAAATGGACATGGATTGCGCACGCAAATCGAGAAAGGCTAAACGGAGCTAATTGAGGTTTTGAAACACATAAATGAGGTCAAAAACTGAAAATGACCTATCGGGTCATCACAACAACTGAGGGAAAGAGATACAGATATGGAAAAGAAAAATGCTCGACTCAATTATTGTCTCAATTATTTTCAGAATTATTGGTACTATCTAATATGCTGTTAGCCATCCTACTCATGTTATTCAGTGAGGAAATAAAAATATTACATTCTGATCATGTAATTATGGATAATTCTATGATGGATAGAAGTTACTTAAGATTGTTCTTCTTCCAACTCTACTGTATTATCTGATTGGTGAGTTTATTTTGTAGGTTTTTCAACATACTTTTAAGCTATTAAGAATATAATCAATTACAGTCAAATAAAAGTGGTGACAGAGCATTCAGATGTAATTTCCAAGTGCTTGCAAATTAATGAATTAACTCACTGTGGATATTATTATGTCAATGATATCCCTAAATCCAAAATACGAACCATAATTCACGCAAATATAATTACTTAATAAATTTATTGTTATATATTATGAATTACAGATTTAACTTTTATACGAGATCGTACACATTATATTCAATTAGGTACAGGTACTCCTGGAAAATATTGGGGACATGGAAATAATCTTTCACGCCTTCTGCATTTTTCCTCAATTGCTGCTTGAGGAAGATTCCAAGACTCTTCATCGAACTGTACAAAGTCGTATACACATTCTTGGCGACAATATTCTTTTTTTTGTTCTTCTAAAGTCATACCTTTTACCATTGACTTAGGAAATAATAATGTGACAAAATTAAAAATTTGTAAAACCACCATAATCTTCTTATAAGACGACATCTTTTATCAATTTGGTTCCTGCAAAAATTTAATTGTTTTAAACATTACAACAAGAGAAAACATTAGGTAAATAGCAATTAGCTAGAATTAGCTACGAACCTCATCATTAATTTGTTGTTAAATCCTCGTAGCTAATAGAATTTCTTGATAATCTGTTGCTAAATAGGATTAGTTACGAATTTTTCTGTTTAGCTACAGAATTTGTCCATCGCTAATTCATGTTTGTTTTTTAGCAGTGATTGAGAACAACAATTTTGGGTGATAAACATAATAATCAAATGTTAACAAATTAGACTATACATTTTTGTTTTTTTAAAATAATCTAATAGTATGAAATTAAAGAAAACTATTCATTTACTGGTTGTCTTATAGGGATGAATAGAAATATGGACCACGAAAATGAACCACAAGGAGCTAAACAAAAATGGAAATAAATCAGAGTTAGGTTTTCTTACACCAATTTGGAAGTCAAACTATTTTCCTTGAGTGGTAAAGCTTAACTAAGTGACACGAATAGAGAATTCAGTAAATATAGTTAGTTGACATTGTAACGCATGGTTAAACTGCATTTACTATATAGATCAATTATAGGAAAAGAGTTGGAAACCTACATTCAAGACGCTAGTTACATTGAACAACTTGACCTTTTGTTTTGAATAACTTGACTACATTACGATTATTTCAACTTTGATAGTTATGGATATTGATTACAATATATTTGATTTAATTATTCTTTAAAGTAATTGGATTAAAATTATAAGACTTATTTTACTACTTAGAGAATTATGGCCCCTTATAAAATTCAGCAATTAGTGCGTAACTAGCAATTGGTCACCAATCAAAGTTGTGGTGGAACGGTAAGTACTTCTCTATCCTTAACTAAACGTTTCGAAATTGTTAGGAAATGCTTATGCCTAATATGCTTTTTCGGTTCGAATCTAAATTTAATCGTGTAGCGGACACGGAATAAAAAAACTAAAAACTAGCAATCATTTGAAGTTTAAATAAGATGATGTGCCAAGATAAAGGATGAGAGATTGACACGTGGCTGTTCCAATTTATAAGTTTCTTCCTTTTCTTTTTCTCTTAATTTGTAGACTCCTAATTTTTGTCCTAATTTCTTTTATATAGTTTAAGAATTTCATTCATTTTGTTAGAACTTACATAGACAACCTTCATGTATTTTTATTTTTATTTCACTTATTTGAAATAAGAAAAAGAAATAGGGAAAGGGAACGTGTAACAACACGACTTGTCATTTTGAGAATTAGCATTCCATTAGGTGACTTAAGATTTTGAGCAGCTTTGAAATGTGTATTATGACTTGCGAGGGTAGTCAAGTTTGGTTTTCGTATGATTCGGGATTTAACTGAAAGAACAATTCTAGTTTTGGAAGCTTAAGTTGAAATCACTGACCATATGGTGAATTATGTGTAAACGACCCCGAAATGGAATTCTGATGGTTCCAATAGCTCTGTATGATGATTTCGGACTTAGGAGTGTGTCCGAATATTTATTTTGAAGTTCGTAGCAAAATTAGGTTTGGAATGACGAAAATAGGAAATTTAAGTTTAGAAGTTTGGGGGAATTGACTTTTTGATATCAAGATCGAAATTCGATTATGAAAATTGGAACAACTATGTTATGTCATTCATAACTTGTGTGCAAAATTTGAGGTCAATCGAAATTGATTTGATAGGTTTTGACATCGAATGTAGAATTTGAAATTTGTTAGTTTTAAATAGGCTTGAGTTGGAGTGTGATTCGTGTTTTAGTATTGTTCAATATAATTTGAGGCATCGACTAAGTTCGTGTCACATTATGGGACTTGTTTGTATACTTGATTGGGGTCCCATGGGGCTCGGATGAGTTTTGGAAGAGATTTTTTTGAAGAGTTTGGTGTTTTGAGCATAAGCATGTAATGATCCAAAGGTCCATTTTTAGGTTTAGAGAACGAAATTCGATTTTGAGACTTCTGGGATTTTGATAATGAAATATAGGAATGATCTGAGAAGTTTGGTCTAATTTCATCAAGTCGCGATTGGGTTTTTAGCGCGAAACATGAGTTAATTGTTTAACGAGTGAAATTGGTATCACATTGAGCAAATGGGCTCCGAATTGAGTTTCGATTGAAGGACTAGGTTCGTATTATTATTTGTGACTCATAGGAACAAGAATCATCAAATTTCGAGTTTGTGTTACGACCCGAATTTTCCACCCTTGGAAGTCGTGATGGCGCCTACTCGTGAAAGCTAAGCAAACCAACTATTAAGGTTTTAACCCATTAGCAATCAACCCAAACAAATATAAATAATAACTAAAGCTAAGCATATGAAAAGTGCAGAAGAGTTATAATAAATTCAAATAATCCGATACATGTTTACCCACGAATCTGGTGTCACAATTTCACGAATATCTACGAATTTCTACAAACACTGGTCTGGAAAGAAAAGTACAACTGTTCTCGGAATGAAAAGAGATAACATAAAGCTAAAACAGGGAAGGAGGACTTTAGGCTCTGCGGACGCCAGCATATCACCTTGGTCTTCCTGGATTGAAAGGCAGCACCATCGAACTCTGGTGAGCCACTAGCTCCGAAATCTGCACAGGAAGTGTCGACTGCAGTATCAGTACAACCGACCCCATGTACTGGTAAATGCCGAGTCTAACCTCGACGAAGCAGTGACGATGCTATGGCGGGGCATACAACATATATCACGACCCGAATTTCCCATCCTCGGGAGATGTGATGGCGCCTACTACTGAAAGTTAGGCAAGCCAATCATTCAAAATATTTTACCTTTTTCATTTTTAATCCTTTAACAATTGTGAATTAACATTATATAAACAACGGAAATAATGAAGCGCAAGATTGAAATGTAACAATTCAATAATAATAATGATACCAATCCATAAACTTAAGCTACCCCGAATTGGTGTCACAATTTCACAGACCGTCTAAGAATACTACAAATAGGGGTCTGAAAGATAAATACGAGGCAGTTTTTTAAGTACATAAAAGAAACAGTATGGAAGATAGAAGGAGACGCCAAGGCCTACGGACGCCTGCAGGATTACCTCGGGTCGCCTGATGGATTGAAGGCAGTAACCTCACTGTGGTCCAAAAGCTACAGAACTAGGAACTGCACACAGTGCAGAGTGTAGTATCAACACAACCAACCTCATGTGCTGGTAAGTGCCTAGCCTAACCTCGGCGAAATAGGGACGAGGCTAGGACAAGACTACTAAATAAACCCGCGTAATTAAATCATATACAACAGAAAAGTAAATGCAAAAATTTACGGTTAAGGATAGGAGGGGGAACATGCTACGGGGAACAACAAGTAACAACAGAAAACCAATAGAAGAATGTAAGGAAAGCCGTAATTCAATTATCAGCAAGAATCAGAAATTAAAGACAAGTGCACAGCATCACCCTTCGTGCTTTTACTCTCGTCCTCACCATAAAAACTCAGTATAATCGGCACGGCATCACCCTTCGTGCTTTTACCTCACAATATCGACACGGCATCACCCTTCGTACATTAACACTCTCAAAATCATGCACATCATCACCCTTCGTGCTTTACACTCTTCTTCACCCAGGCAACAATCACAAAGCAATTTGGGCAAGGGAATCAATAATATTACAATAAAATCCTGGCAAGGGAACAATAGCGTAACAACAATATTCCGGCAAAGAAAACTAATATCATGAGTAATAACATCCAGGTAAGGGAGATAATATCAAAAACAATAATATCCAGGCAAGGGAGACAATATCATAAACCTCTTCTCTTTTCCACATTTACTTCACAACTCAATTCTCAACTTGAGCCAACGCTCTACAGTGTTCAATTACCGATAATACTTCCACAAGCCTTATTTAACAATAGAAATCATCGTATAAAGCATGAACAAAACCACAACGGAGTCACAACAATTACAATACAAGACTCACGGGCATGCTTGACACCGACGTATAAATACTCGTCACCATGCCTATACGCCGTACTCAATAATTAACACAGCAAATAAGACACAACTCCTAATCCCTCAAGCTAAGGTTACACCAACCAAACACTTACTTCAAACTTCCACGGCCAACTCAAGCCTCAACTACCGCTTTACCTCTTGTTTCCACCACCAATTCGCTTGTATCTAGCCACAATTTACTTAATGATATCAATAAGTGCTAAATGAATCAATTCTAATGCATGAAAATAGGTTTTCAAATGATTTCCCCAAAAGGTGAAAAATTGATCCCGGGCCCACATTGTCAAAACCCGAGGTTCGAACCAAAACCAGTTACCCATTCACCCCCAAACTCAAATATATAATTTGTTTTGAAATCGGACCTCAAATCGAGGTCTAAATCCCCAAAAATTGAAAATCCTAAGTTCTACCCAAAACATCCTATTTCCCCCATGAAAACCCTTGATTTTGAGTTGAAATCATGTGAAAAGATGTTATAGATTAAAGAAAATGAGTTCGAAATGACTTACAATTGATTTGGAGAAGAATATTTCTTTAGAAAATCGCCCAAGAGAGTTTAGGTTTTGAGAAAGTTGTAAAAATAGTTGAAATCCCATCTGAAATTCATTTAACAGGTCTCTGATGTCGTAATTGTGACCAGGGTTCGCAAGGACCCTGCTACCTTCGTATTTGTGAGGGTATATGTCGCATTTGCGACTTCTGGGCATGTGCTGAAGACTTCACATTTGCGAAGTATACCTTGCATTTGCGAGACAAGGCTGGCCCTGGGTTTTTCACATTTGCGACAAAAGTCTCGCATTTGCGATCCCTACTTGTATCGCAATTGCGATGCCTGATCTCGCATTTGCGAGAACAGAGGCATGCTACACATCTGCAACACACCAGCAATTCTTCTAAGTCCAATTTCACTCCGTGGCCTATCGAAAACTCACCCGAGTCCTCAGGGCTCCAAACCAAACATGCACACTAACCTAAAAACATCATACGGACTTGCTCGTGCAATCAATCATCAAAATAACATCAACAACTATGAATTAAACCTCAAATTCATGAAATCACTCAAGAACATTGAAATTACTATTTTCTCAAATAAAGGTCCGATTTATACCAAACGAACTTCGATTCTTACCAAACTTCACAGATTCAACTTAATTCGATTCCGAGCATACGCCCGAGTCCCAAATTTTACTACGGGCCCTACGAGACCGTTGGATCACGGGTCCGGGTCCGTTTACTAAGATTGTTGGCCAAAGTCAACTTTATTGAATTTTAAAATCCAATTTCCTTATTTCATTTAGTTTCACATAATAGCTTTCTGGAAATGCGCCCGGGCTATGCACGCAAATCGAGGTGAGACAAAAAGAGGTTTTTAAGGCCGTGGAACACAGAATTTTCTTGTAACACAAGTGATTACCTTTTGGGTCATCACATACAACCTACAACAGTTTATACTAAACGGAAAGGAGATACATAATGTAATCAAACAATAACTGGAATTGAATAAATCCGGAATCTGACTGTTCTACTAATATTCAACTATGACCAATCCTTAAGGGTGTTTCAACATCATGACAATGGATCTCAACATATATGAACGCATAGCAACAACTGATATGGCATGCATCCCGATCCCATCATATAAATAGCAACAACAATATCAATATTCTCTTTTAGTTCTCCATGTTACGGCATGCAACCTGATCCCACCTGTCCACCCTTATTACTCCTCAACACATATAATCCTTATTTCTCTTGTTGCGGTGCGCAACCCTATCCCACCTATCCACCCTTATTACTCCTTGTTGGGGCGTGCAACCTGATCCCATCATATAATACTTGTGCGGCGTGCAACCTGATCCCAATTTATAAACCAACACAAATCACAATATGAAGACAAGTGTTTCATAGACTAAGCCAAATCCTCCATTTCTACACTTCAACTCGGGTAATGAGTTATCACTACGATTACGAACTTCACCCATGAAGGCTAATCAGCAAGACCAACCAAAGTGCACCATAAGGCACAAATAACTCAATAAAAGCTAACATTATAAATAAATAGAACCATGAAACAATTTGATACTCCTAATACGAGGGCAACAGTTAATATAAAGCAATTAGGCATGGAGACATTTAAGGCAAGTAGAAATTAAAACATAGAAACAAATTGGGCAGGTAGCAATTAAGACAAGAAATGACATAATAAAACAGGGAAGAGAAACAACTAAACATGGTAATTTTGGTGGCGCATAGGTACTCGTCACCACACCTATACGCCACACCCATGGAATTTCACAAAGAAAATAAGTCGGGGATTCCTATTCCCTCAAGTCAAGGTGAGACCAAACACTTACCTCAAGCCAACGGGTTATTCAACACTCAATCACCACTTTACCCTCGATTCTACCACCAAAGTGCCTGTATCTAGCCACAATTTACTTAATAATATCAATAAACGCTAAATAAACTATTCCTAATACATGAATTTAGATTTCCTAAAGTTTTCCCCAAAAAGTCAAAAATTGACCTCGGTCCTGCTTGGTGAAAACTCGAAGTTTGAACCAAAACACGACTACCCATTCACCCACGAACCCAAATATACAATTAATTTTGAAATCCGACCTCAAGTTGAGGTCCAAATCCCCAAAATTTGAAAATCCTAATTTCTACCCAAAAACACCCAATTTCCCATGAAAACTTTAGATTTTGAGATGAAATCATATAAAAAGATGAAGTAGATGGAAATAAATGAGTTTGAAGTTGTTTACCTACGATTTGGGGAAGAACGTTTCTTTGGAAAATCGCCTATGGGAGCTTAAGGTTTAAAAAAATTGAAAGAATGGGTTGAAATCCCGTCAAAATCCCACTTTACAGGTCGCAGATGTCACAATTGCGACAAGAGCTTTGCAATTGTGAAGCTCTCAAATGCGAGACAGGCTTCACAATTGCAAACCTGCTGCATGTCTGCTTCCTTCGCAATTGCAAGCTATTGGTCGCAATTGCGATGACTTCCTTTCCCTGATGGCTTCGCAGTTGCGAAGAAAAGTTCACAAATGCGAACAAGGCAGGCCTGGGCTTTCCTCGCAAACGTGATCAAGCCCTCGCAATTGCCAAGCCTATTGGGCTCCCAATTGTGAAGCCTGACCTCGCAATTGCGAGATCAGAGCGTGCAACACATACCAGCTGCAACAACATATTTATCTAAGTCCAAACTCACACCGCAGCCTATCCAAAGCTCACCCGATCCCTCGGGACACCAAACCACATATGCACGCAAATCTAAAAATATCATATGGACTTGCTCGTGTGATCAAATCATCAAAATAACATCAACAACTAAGAATTTAACCTCAAAGTCATGAAATTCTTTAAGAACATTGAAATTTACATTTTCTCAACTAAAGGTCTGATTCATACCAAATCAACTCTGATTCTTACCAAATATCACAGATACGACTAAATATATTATTTTAAACATGTACCGGGCTCCGAAACCATAATACAATCCCGATACCATCAAGAACACACACCATTTCATTTTCAAAAGCCTTTATATTTTCCAGCAAATAATTTTCTTTAAAAATTCTTTTCTCGGGCTAGGGACCTCAGAATTTATTTCCGGGCATAGGCCCAAGTCCCATATTTTACTACTGACCCTACGGGAATGTCAAATCATGGGTCAGGGTTCATTTACCAAAAATATTGACCGAAGTCATCTTTAATCAATTTTAAAGGCCAAATTCATTATTTTTCTGAAATTTCAAATAAAAGTTTTCTTAAACGCGCCCGGACTGCGCACACAAATCAAGGTAAAACAAAAGGAAGTTTTTAAGGCCTCGAAACACAGATTTGACTTCTAAAATAAGAGATGACCTTTTGGGTCATCACATTCTCCACCTCTAAAATAACAGTTTATCTTCCAACAGACATAGAAATGTACCTGAGTCGGTGAAAAGATGGGGATATCGGCTCGGTATATCAGACTCGGACTCCTAGGTGGCTGCCTCAACAGGCTGACCTCTCTACTGCACACGAACTGAAGGGAAACTCTTCGATCTCAACTAACGAACCTGCCCATCTAGAATAGCTACCGGTTCCTCCTCATATGTCAAGTCCTTGTCCAACTGGACAGTGCTTAAGTCTAACACGTGGGATGGATCGCCGTGATACTTCCAAATCATGGACATATGAAACACTGGATGCACAGCTGATAAACCCGGTGGCAACGCAAGTCTGTAAGCCACCCCTCCCACTCGATCAAGAATCTTAAAAGGTCCGATAAACCTAGGGCTTAGCTTGCCCTTCATCCCAAATCTCATCACGCCCTTCATGGGGGACACCCGAAGCAACACTCACTCTCCGATCATGAAGGCTACATCACGAACCTTACGGTCAGCATAACTCTTTTGCCGGGACTAAGCTACACAAAGCCTATCCTGAATTATCTTAACCTTGTCCAAGGCATCCTGGACTAAATCCGTACCCAATAACCGAGCCACTCCCGACTCGAACCACCCAACCGGTAATCGACACCGTCCACCATATAATGCTTCATAGGGAGCCATCTGAATGCTTGGCTGATAATTGTTGTTGTAGGCAAACTCCACTAATGGAAAGAACTGATCCCAAGAACCTCCAAAGTCAATAACACATTCTCGGAGCATATCCACCAAAATCTGAATAGTACACTCGGACTATTCGTCCATCTGAGGATGAAATGTTGTGCTCAACTCGACTCATGTACCTAACTCACGCTGAACTACTCTCCAAAAATGTGAGGTAAACTATGTACCTCGGTTGGAAATGATAGACACGGGCATACCATGAAGATGAACTCTTCCGGATATAGATCTCAGCTAACCTCTCTAAAGAATATGAGATACCACAGGAACGAAATGCGCTGAGTTGGTCAGCCTATCAACAATAACCCATACCGCATCAAACTTCCATTGAGTCCGTGGGAGTCCAACAACAAAGTCCGTAGTGATACTCTCCCACTTCCACTCAGGAATCTCAATCTTTTGAAGCAACCCACCAGGTCTTTGATGCTCGCACTTTACCTGCTGACAATTCAAACACCGAGCTACATACGCAACAATATCCTTCTTTATCCTTATCCACCAATAATGCTGCCGCAAGTCCTGATATATCTTAGCGACACCCGAATGAATGGAATACCGAGAACTATGAGCCTCCTCTAGAATCAACTCACGAAGTCCATCTATATTAGGAACACAAATACGACCCTGCATCCTCAAAACTCTATCATATCCAACTGTGACTTGCTTGGCACCACCGTACTGCACTGTGTCCCTAAGGACAAGCAAATGAGGGTCATAATACTGCCGATCTCTGATACGCTCAATAATGAAGACCAAGCGACTATGCAAGCTAAAACACGTCTGGGCTCAAAAACATCCAACTTCACGAATTGATTGGCTAAAGCCTGAACATCCAAAGCAAGCGATTTCTTACCGACCGGAATATACGCAAGGCTGCCATACTGGCTGACTTCCTACTCAAAGCATCAGCCACTACATTGGCCTTCCCGGGATGATACAAGATGGTGATATCATAGTCTTTCAATAGCTCCAACCACCTTCTATGCCTCAAATTGAGCTCCTTTTGCTTGAATAAATATTGCAAACTCTTGTGATCCGTGAACACCTCACATGACACACCATATAAATAATGCCTCCAAATCTTCAGTGCGTGAACAATGGCTACTAGCTCCAAATCATGACCTAGATAATTCTTCTCGTGAATATTCAACTGTCGAGAAGCATATGGAATAACCTTACCATTCTGCATCAACACCGCACCAAGTCCAATAGAAGATGCATCACAATATATTGTATATGGCCCTGAACCTGTGGGCAAAACCAACACCGGCGCCGTAGTCAAAGGTGTCTTGAGCTTCTGAAAGCTCGCCTCACACTCATCCGACCACCTGAATTGGGCACCCTTTTGGGTCAACCTGGTCATCGGGGCAGCAATAGATGAAAATCCCTCCACAAACCGATGGTAATAACCCGCCAAACCCAAGAAACTCCGGATATCTATAGCTGATGTGGGTCTAGGCCAGTCCTTGACTGCCTCAATCTTCTTAGGATCCACCTGAATACCCTTTGCTGATACAACGTGGCCCAGGAATGCTACTGAAATCAACCAGAACTCACACTTCAAAAACTTAGCATACAATTGACTGTCTCTTAAAGTCTGAAGAACGACTCGAAGATACTGCTCATGCTCCTCTTGGCTGCGGGAGTAGATCAAAATATCATCAATGAAGACAATCACAAAGGAATCCAAATAAGGCTTTAACACCTGATTCATTAAATCCATAAAAGTTGCTGGGGAATTTGTCAACCCGAATTATATCACTAAGAACTCATAATTCCCGTATCGAGAGCGAAAAGTTGTCTTAGGGACATCGGATGCCCTAATCCTCAATTGATGGTATCCAGATCTCAAATCAGTCTTTGAAAACACTTTGGCACCCTGAAGCAGATCAAACAAATCATCAATCCTCAGCAATGGATACTTGTTCTTGATTGTGACCTTGTTCAACTGACGATAGTCTATGCACATCCTCATCGATCCATCATTCTTCTTAACAAACAACTTCGACGCACCCAAAGATGATACACTAGGTCTAATAAAGCCCTTATCAAGTTGGTTTTGCAACTGTTCTTTAAATTCTTTCAACTCTGGTGGGGCCATACAATATGGCGGGATAGAAATGGGCTGAGTTCCCAGAGCCAAATCAATGCAAAAGTCTATATCCATGTCGGGTGGTATCCCCTGTAGGTCTGCAAGAAATACCTCTGGAAACTCATGAACAACTGGTGCAAAATCGATAGAAGGAACCTCAATACTAGAGTCATGAACATATGACAAATAGGCCAAATACCCTTTTTCAACCACACACTGAGCCTTCATATATGAGATAACTCTGCTAGTAGAATGACCAAGAGTCCCTCTTCACTCCAAATGAGGCAACCCGACAATGCTAGGGTCACGGTCTTGGCATGACAGTCCAATATAGCATGATAAGGTGACAACCAATCCATCCCCAAAATGACATCGAAGTCTACCATATCGAGAAGTAGGAGATCTACACGGTCTCAAGACCCCCAATAACGACCAAGCATGAATGATAGACACGATTTACCATAATAAAATTACCCACCGGTGTAGAGACATAAACAAGAGCACTCAAAGAATCATGAGGTACAACCAAATATGAAGCAAAATATGAAGACACGTAGGAGTATGTAGATCCTGGACCAAATAAAATTGAAACATCTTTGCTGCATACTGAAATCGTACCTGTGATAACGGTATCAGATACCTCGACCTCAGGCCTGGATTGCAAAGCATAACATTGGGGCTGGGCCCCACCGCTCTGAACTATATCTCTGGGACGACCTCCTATTGGATGACCTCCACCTCTAGCGGCCTGGCCTCCACCTCTAACGACCTGACCTCCACCTCTAGCGGGCTGACCCCTACCTCTTTCTCCCTGACCCCTGCCTCTAGCTGGCTGGGCGGGTGGTGGTGGAATCATGGCACGAGAACTCTGCTACTGCGACTGAACACCCACTAATCTCGGACAAGCCTTTCGGATATGACCATACTTATCGCACTCAAAACATTTACCTGAATGGTGCGGTTGAGGAAAGTGAGACTGACCCTGGCGGGCGGACTGACCATGATAATAGCTTTAAAGAGGAGTTACTTTGATAGGAACTGGCTATCCTGAAGGAGGTACATAAAAACCACGCCCCCTGAAGCTCTATGAGATGCCTGAAGTGCTGAGTTAAATGGCCTGGGAGGATAGCCCCTACAAAAAGAATCCTTGCCTCCAGATGAGGCACCACTGAGCCTACCCGAATGACGAAGCCTCTTATTAGACCCCTAACCACTACCCTGAGATAGAACTTCCTTAACTCACCAGGCTACATTGGCCGTATCCTGGAAAGAAATTTCGCTCCCGGTCTCCTTAGCCATCTGCAATCTGATAGGCTAAGCGACTCCCTCAATAAAGCTCCTAACCTTCTCTCTCGGTGGGAAGTATAATAAGAGCATGACGGGCCAAGGAAATAAATCTGGTCTTGTACTGAGTGATGGTCATAGAACCCTGCTAGAGACGCACAAACTGCCTCCGATAGTCCTCCCTCTGAGTGATAGGTAGAAACTTCTCGTAAAATAGCCGAGAGAACTGATCCCAAGTCAAAGATGGTGACCCAGCTGGTCTAGCCAAACAATAATCTCTCCGCCATATCTTGGTAGAACAGGACAGACAAAAAGTAGCAAAGTCGACCCCATTGGTCTCCACTATCCCCATGTTTTGTAGAACTTCATGATAGCCATCCAAATAGTCCTGGGTATCCTCTGAAGATGTACCACCATAGGTAGTAGTGAAGAGCTTGATGAACCTGTCCAACCTTTACAAAGCATCTGAAGACATAGCTGCCCCATCAATGATATGATCTATAACACTCGACTGAACTACCCCAACAGGCTGAGCTGCTGGAGTTTGAAACTGAGGAGCCATCTGCTTCGGAGTGCGAGTAGCGGGAGTTTGTGCTCCTCCCCCAGCCTGAAAGATGGTTGATGCTACAGGAAGTAAGCCTGCTCTGGGACTTGAGCTGGCCCTGCTGGAACGGTCTGGTCTAGAGCCTCCTCCTCAAACTTTACCTGAGGCTCTGCCGCTGGTGCTGCTGCTCTGGGCTGAGCCCTACCCCGGCCTCTAGCACGACCTCGACCTCGTCCTTTGCCCCTCATAGGAGCTGCCATTGGGGGCTCGGGCTGGATGAAGCGGTATGCATTCTCACCATCTACGAAAGAACAGAGTAGAGTGCTCAATTAGCATTGAGAGATCAAACCGCACAACAGAGATGAATAGAAGTGAAACTATTCCTAACTCAGTAGCCTCTAGGGATAAGCACATACGTCTTTGTACCGATCCCTCAGACTCTACCAAGCTTGTCCGTGAATTGTGAGACCTAAGCAACCTAGAGCTCTAATACCAACTTGTCACGACCCGGATTTTCCACCCTCGGGAGTCGTGATGGCGCCTACTCGTGAAAGCTAGACAAGCCAACTATTAAGGTTTTAACCCATTAGTAATCAACCCAAACAAATATAAACAATAACTAAAGCTAAACAGATTAAAAGTTTGGAAGAGTTATAACAAATTCAAATAATCTAATACATGCATACCCATGAATCTGGTGTCATAATTTCACGAACATCTATGAATTTCTACAACACTGGTCGAGAAATAAAAGTACAACTGTTCTCGGAATGAAAAGAGACATCAGAAAGCTAAAACAGGGAAGGGAGACTTTAGGCTCTGTGGACGCTAGCAGATCTACCTTGGTCTTGCTGGACTGAAGGCAACACCCTCGAACTCTGGTCAGCCACTAGCTCTGAAATTTGCACAAGAAGTGGAGAGTGCAGTATCAGTACAATCGACCTCATGTACTGGTAAGTGCCGAGCCTAACCTCGACGAAGTAGTGACGAGGCTACGGCGGGGCATACAACATATACAACCTACAACAGTTTATACTAAACGGAAAGGAGATACATAATGTAATCAAACAATAACTGGAATTAAATAAATCCGGAATCCGACTGTTCTACTAATATTCAACTATGACCAATCCTTAAGGGTGTTTCAACATCATGACAATGGATCTCAACATATATGAACACATAGCAACAACTGATATGGCATGCATCCCAATCCCATCATATAAATAGCAACAACAGTATCAATATTCTCTTTTAGTTCTCCTTGTTGCGGCATGCAACCCGATCCCACCTGTCCACCCTTATTACTCCTCAACACATATCACCTTTATTCCTCCTATTGCATCGCGCAACCCAATCCTACCTATCCACCCTTATTACTCCTTGTTGCAGCGTGCAACCCAATCCCATCATATAATACTATTGCGGCGTGCAACCCGATCCCAATTTATAAACCAACACAAATCACAAAATGAAGACAAGTGTTTCACAGACTAAGCCAAATACTCCAATGTTTATGCAACGAATATCACTACAATTAATAAACTTCACCAGTGTAAACTATCCAGCGAAACTAACCAAGGTGTACCACGAGACACCCATAAACCAATAAAGACCAACAGAATAATAAAACGTAACCAGGAAACAATTGAATACTTCAATAAGGAGAGCAATGATTAATATAAAACAATTAGGCATGGAAGCATTTATGAACAAGTAGCAGCTAAGGCATGGAAGCAGTTATGAACAAGTAGCAACTAAGGCATGGAAGCATTTATAAACAAACAATAATTTAGGCATGGTAACAGCTATAAGCAGGTAGTAATTAACACGGGGTTTTTATAATAGGAAACGGGGAAGGGAAACATCTAAATATGGTAATTTTGGTGGCGCATAGGTACTCGTTGCCACACCTATAAGCCACACACATGGAATTTCACATAGCAATTAAGTCGGGGATTCCTATTCTCTCAAGTCAAGGTTAGACCAAACACTTACCTCAAGTCAACGGGTTATTCAACACTCTATCACCGCTTTACCCCTCGATTCCACTACCAATCCACTTGTATCTTGCCATAATTTACTTAATAACATCAATAAATTCTAAATAAACTATTCCTAATGCATGAATTTAGATTTCCCAATATTTTTCCCAAAAAGTCAAAAATCGGCCACGGACCCGCTTGGTCAAAACTCGAAGTTCGAACCAAAACCCAAATACCCATTCACCCATGAACCCAAATACGCAATTAATTTTGAAATCCGACCTTAAGTTGATGTCCAAATCCCCAAAATTTGAAAATCCTAATTTCTACCCAAAAATACCCAATTTCCCATAAAAAACCTTAGATTTTGAGACGAAATCATGTAAAATGATGAAGTAGATTGAAAGAAATGAGTTAGAAGTTGTTTACCTACGATTTGGGGAAGAACGTTTCTTTGGAAAATCGCCTATGGGAGCTTCGGGTTTGAAAAATTAAAAGAATGAGCTGAAATCTCGTCAAAATCCCACTTAACAGGTCGCAGATGTCGCAATTGCAACAAGAGCTTCGCAATGCGAAGCTCGCAAAGGTGAGACAGGCTTCGCAATTGCGAACCTGCTGCATGTCTGCTTCCTTCGCAATTGTGATCTATTGGTCGCAATTGTGATAACTTCCCTTCCCTGATGGCTTCACAATTGCGAAGAAAAGTTCGCAAATGCGAACAAGGCAGGCCTGGGCTTTCCTCGCAAATGCGATCAAGCCCTTCACAATTGCCAAGCATGTTGGGCTCGCAATTGCGAAGCCTAACCTCGCAATTGCGAGATCAGAGCCTGCAACACATACTAGCTGCAATAGCAATTTTATCTAAGTCCAAACTCACCCCGCGGCCTATCCAAAACTCACCCGAGCCCTCACGGCTCAAAACCAAACATGCACGCAAGCCTAAAAATATCATATGGACTTGCTTGTGCAATCAAATCATCAAAACAACATCAACAACTACGAATTTAACCTCAAATTTAATGAAATTCTTTAAGAACATTGGAATTTTCATTTTCTCAAGTAAAGGTCCAATTCATACCAAATCAACTCCGATTTTTACCAAATTTCACAAATTTGACTTAATTATTATTTTAAACCTGTATCGGGCTCCGAAACCAAAATACGGGTCCAATAACATCAAGAGCACACACCATTTCATTTCCAAAAGCCTTTAAATTTTTCAGCAAATAATTTTCTTTAAAAATTCTTTTCTCGGGCTAGGGACCTCGGCATTCGATTCCGGTATACTCCCAAGTCTCATAATTTATTACGGATCCTATGGGACCATCAAATCATGGGTCCAGGTCCGCTTACCAAAAATATTGGCCGAAGTCAACTTTAATCAATTTTAAAGGTCAAATTCATTATTTTTCTTAAATTTCACATAGAAGCTTTCCGAAAATGCGCCTGGACTGTGCACTCTAATTGAGATAAAATAGTAGGAGCTTTTTAAGGCCTCAGAACACAGATTTGACTTCTAAAACAAGAGATGACCTTTTGGGTCACCATAGTTTGTATGATGGGGTTAGAGCCTTTTTAGTGAAAAAAATAATTACTGGCGCAAGCAAGTTCTGGTGTAGACTTTTAGTGATGGAAAATGGACTTTTAGTGACGGATGTGCAGAAACTTAAGAACAAAAAATGGTCATTTCCTTCATTTCGTTTTGGATTTTTGGAGCACCGTTCTTGGGCAATTTTGTGGATTTCTTCACGACTTCGACTTGGGTAATTGTACTATATCCAAAAGTGATTATATTTCATAAATCCATGGTTATATTCATCATTTATTTCGGATTTAAATGGAAGAAATCAAGATGTTTGCAAAACATTCAAGAACAAAAATTTTAGATTTGGAGGTCGAGTTGTTATCGAAATTTGATAAAATTGGTATGGCTAGTAATTGAATGGGTTGTCGGATTTTGTGATTTTCTTCGAATATCGAGAAGTGGGCTCGACAGTCGATTTTTGAGTTAAATTTCGAATTTTGTATGAAAAATAGTAATTTCATATGGAATTAATTACTATAATTAGTATTGACTGAATTGAATTAACAATGGATAGATTTGAGGCGTTCGGAGGCCGATTCGCAAGGTAAAGGCAAACCAGAATAAAGAATTACACAGCTCGAGGTAAGTAACAATTCTAAATTTGGTTCTGGGGGTATGATACCCAATTTTTTGTGTTATGTGATTGGTTTTGAGGTGACGAACATGCTAGGTGACGGGCGTTGGGCGTGCACCGTAGGAATTGCGACTTGGTCAAATTTCATGGAACTATATAGTCAAATAATCTTGAAATTGTCAATGTACTTTTATGTGTTAAAGAAATTGAGCTGAATCATGTTAAAAATCATGCTGAGGCTATATGCCGGTATTATTGAGACCCATAGAGGTCATATTGCTATTAAATTAATTATTTAAATTGTAAATTTTACATAGAGTCATGTCTATTCATATCATATCTGTTGATATTCAATTTTTTCTCATATTTTTTCAAATGTATATATACACTTTCAAAATAGTGCATATGCACCATCACTTGATTTATAAATATATACAATCATTTTTCTTAATTTTATATAATTTTTAAATGGGTTTAAATCAATTTATTCTTGCATTTTTATTATATACATACTCATTAATAACCTCACAAAATATTTTACAATGATTTTATCATCTAATTTCACTATTTACACCCATATTAGGTTTTAAATATTTTTTAAACATATTTGTCATAAATACTTTTACATTTATTAAGGACAAAATTGCACATTTGCAATAATAGCCTATATGTACTTATAATTATTTTTTATGCCAAAATAATCTTTTTATACTTTTATAATGTTAGATAACTGTTTTATTTGTTTTATGCACAAATAATATTTTCATTTATTTATTTATTATTTTTATAAATTATTTATTAATTAAATTTGGATATTAAAATAACAGGCCAACTTTGAGCCTATTTTCGGACCAACCCCCAACCCAATTACCTAAACACCAAGCCCAATACCTTAGCCGAAAACCCGCTAGCCTAGTCCCTATACCTGTTTCTATACCCGACCCAATCTCCTTTAAATTCGGGCCTTTGATCTTTCAAGATCAACGACCCCCATTTATTCCGCCATTTTAAATTAACCACCCCAACCCTAATCCTCTCATTCCCTAAACTCCGCCGCCCCTAAATGCTCTCTCTTCTTCTTCTCTTTTGTGGAAACTCTAGCACCGTCACCTATTACCCCTCTCCGATTCCAGCCTAAAATGGAATCAATCAATTATTACCTTATCTTGTTGACCCCTCTCACTCCTGGTTACTCGCTTATGGTGTTACATAATTGCTTGCCTAACATGGCAAACAGAACTCTTTAATTTTGAACCAAATCTGGTTCAAATCTTTGACCTTTTTTCATCTATGTTCGTTCTCGTTTCTTTATGGTATGAATCTCTGAGATTCTTCGCAATTTTCTACTTACCCTAAAACTAGGTTCAGATCTTTCTAAATCTAATATGGTTATCGATTCTTTAATTATTTTTCCTTCAATGTTTCCGTCTATATTTGTTTGTGCATCTTGTTATAACTCTCTTTGTTATTTGACTGATTTTTAGTTACCCTAAATTTAGGGGTTTTTGATTCTTTAAAATCAAACCAAATCTTCTTGATTCTTTAATTATTGTGTTAAAGTCTCTGTCTATATACATCTCTTTACTTGTTATTTCTGCCGATTTTGTATGTTTTACCTAAACTAGGTTTTCGAGTTTTTCTTTCCTTACTAACTCTTAGTTGCTTTCCTTTCTAGTACTTTGACTAATTATTGCCATATTTGTGTGCTCTAATTTAGTTCTATTTAAACCCCTCCCCATTCCCCTTTATACTCAGAGTTCGAAACATTTTCACTACTATAAACTATAGACTGTTATTATTCTATCTTTTGATTCTTGGTTGGCTGGAAGCTAAAGCCAGAAATCCTCTATTGTTTGCTTCTATTGGTGACCATTGCTACATTGCTTGATTCTTTTTGTTTCAACTGAATTGGTAAGTTATTTAATCCTTTATTCCTTTATTACTCGTTTAATATGTTACTATTATTAGACTAGTTATTTTCTGTATTTAAGACATGTTCAACTCAGTGAATTAATTAATGGAATATGCTAACTCTGTGTAACTTAGGATTATCTTTTAGCATTAAACATGTTTTTAATACCTTTCCTTAAGAACTAGTTAATTATGTATGCCTTAGTAGACTCATTAGCTTGTTGTTAAACATGTTGCCATGTTACTTGTCTGTTTCTGTGCTCACCATGTTTGGATACCTTTGTTAAATTGTTACTGCTAATTAGTGTTTTCCTGACTTATCAGCTCCCCTTCGGTGACTTAGCCTGATATGAAATCTCTGTCATCTTTGCGAAGCATGAACTGATCCATATTGGTATGTGACTTTGTTAAAAACTTTATCAAGTCTGTTTAGTTTCAAATGTGTTTGTTCTATGTGTGATTCTGTCCCTACATGTACTCTCCAATCCTATCCTTATCTCTTGAATTCTCATTCTTTGCTGGCTTAAAGCTAAAACAATTTAGGTATTGTCCCTTAGCCTTCCTGTGTAAGCACTGCTCAGGGTTCATACGAGACCCTCGTGAACTCTAACACACAAGAATTTGGTCCATAGTTTTCCTTAAACTGTTCTGATCATTACTCTCTAGTGTGAGCACTGCCCGTGGTTCTTGAAGCCCTTGGACACTCTGACACACTAGAAATTTGGGCTTGGTATGCTTATCCTAGAGATAGAGGTGATTCATTCATTGCTGGTTAGTATGTATCAATGAACATGGGCTTTTGGAGTTATTTTGAGTTGAAGGCCTGGCCTGTCCAGTCGTATTTGGGCCTATTGCATTCTTCCTATAGTTATAAACCTTGTAATTTATTCATTCGATTCTGGTCTGTAATAATTATTTGTAATAACAATTGGGGCAATAATAAATTGGGAAATGAGCTTCTTTTTTGATATTTTGCATGAAATGGATAGATAACATGCCTATAGGTGTTTACTTTGCGCTATTGTATGTTAGATAACCTGCCTATAGACATTACTTTATTCAAAACATTCTGCTATTATATGTTAGAAAACTTTCCTCGATGTTTACTCTGTCTGTTATTACGTGGTAGATAACCTGCCTATAGGGTTTGCTTTGGCTCAAATATGCTCTGTAGATAACCTGCCTATAGGAATCTGCTTTGGCTCAAATAAGTTCTATGAATATCCTGCCTACTTTACTTTACATGATAAAACACCATGCCTATAGGAAATAAAATAACTAAAGTTCAACTTTCATTACAACATATTCAAATTTGCATCTTTAGAAATCATGCCTGTAGGTTTAATCGATTGTCACACTTGCTCTGTTAGTATGCATGTCTATACGAACTAATAGCAGTTTCAATCATCAGAGGTAGGACTCATGTCCATAGGGTAATTACCATATGCATTATGTACTAAAACTGGAACTTCATATAGTGTCTTGCTGAATGTCACTAGAAAGCATGCTTATAGGAACAACTGAGTAATTCTGAATATCCTTCGTTGTTATCACTGTCAAGTGCTAAGTAATTCGCCTAGGTAACATGTCTATAGGATTAATCGCTTCTAACTATAATCAGTAGGAAACTACGCAGTCACTTAGGAATTGCATTACATAAACTGCCAATATGATTAGAATTCAGAATCACCTAGAGATCATGTCTATAGGACCTAACAACCTTAACTGTTGAAACTGTCAATACGCCTAATCTGTTTGCGTGCATTTGCTTCCTAATGTGTGGAGGCTAATCTGAGCCCCTATTTGCTTTTATATAAAAGTCCAACTTGTTTTTTTTGTCGCTTAGTTTTAACATTTTTAAGCAACCTAAGTTGAGTCTAGAACCATCCAAAATAGAGGTCCAAATGCCTCCGGGACCATAGGTAAGGGATGGGTAGTGCACGAATAGGGTGCGATTTTGAATTAACTAGAGCGCTTTTAGGTAAATAACTTAAACATAGTAATCGGGTAGCAGGAGATGTTAGTCTGTGCCTGCTGATTAATATTGTAACACCCCCGTCCTGGGAAGTTATGAAGTATTATTTATGTTGCACGGGGTGATCTTTTAGGCTAAAAAACTTAGGACCCACCATTCCTATTAAAATAATCCCTTCTTTTCTCTATTAGACTAATTCATGTGATTTGAGTTCGGTCGGGACCCACCGTTGTGGACCTCGAGGAGTGCCTAACACCTTCTCCTCGAGGTAAATCGAGCCCTTACCGGATCTTTGGTGACGCAACTAGTAAACCTAAGTCAATTGCAATAGGTGCCCTAACACACCTTAATCCATTATGTGGCGACTCTCTTTTAATAACCATTCCTTCCCTTCCTTAAAAGAATTGTCAATATCGAAACCCAATTTCTAGAGAAAAAGAGGGCCCGATATCATGGTGACTCTGTTGGGGATATCTGTAGGCTCTTACCATAATGAACTTGATTTATGTGAATTAGTCTTCCTCGATAAGCGTGCCTTTGTTATTTTATGCTTAAATTCACCATTTATTTGTTACATGTACATCCTCTTCCCTATGCTCCTTTTATATGCAATTCTTTGCTTAATCTTGTTATAATATGCAAATCCTATTCGCTGGTTTCAATCTTTATGTCTTTCCCAATCCCTACCCCTTTTATCACTTTACTACAATTTTTCCATTAACTGAACTAACTCCTTTCTTATCTGTCTTTCTTTCCTATCTTTATGATTATTAAATACCACATTTTATCGCTTTCATCATGCAAAATACTTGACAAGATGTTATTTCTCTTTTTGCATAATTACATGATCTGTATCTTATTCCACTCGTGCATAATTAATACCATATTGGCACTTGATGAGTGTCCGCACTCTTCCTACATTACCCTTTTAAATTTGAAAAGGCTTATTTGCGGTAAAACTAGTCGATCAGCGGTACAGTCGACGGTTCCAAGTCTTTCCATCTGACGTTGTCCGCTTGAGGGTACCAGTCTAGACTTCTATAGAAAAACCTTACTATGATAATAATTGTACATGCATCATGCTCAAACCTAGCATGTGTTAGTATGTTGTCCACATAATAACCCTCTAAAAAAAGCATTGTCCAAAGCCCATCAGGATTTCCATAATCACAGCGGGCATGATCATGATATGTGCATTATTTGGAGAAAACATGCCGGTATTGTAATTATTAATGTGTAAGTAGTCAAACCCGAAGGGAGAAAGGGGCTAACTTTGTTTATTTTGCAGAAAAATGAGGCACGAAGTCCCCAGGTTTGGCATGGTCTGAAGTATACCCACCTTTATTACTAGATTGGTGGAAAAATCTTTCGCTAAGTGATAAAAATCATGTGAAGAGGGTTCTCAGAAATTTACCCTCCTTGCTAGACATTCAGCCAAACAATGTACTGATCGAGGCTGCTACTGTATTCTGCAAGGGAGAAATGGTCGTCTTTTATTTTGCCAATGTAGAGATGACTCCTCTTCTGGAAGAAATAGGAGGTTCCACTGGGCTACCCTAGGATAGTCCTGGTCTAGTGGTACCAGAAAATTGCACTTCTAGGAGGTTTCTGAAAATGATGGGTCTTAGAAAGAATGACGAGTTAGTCTACCTGAAGAAGTCCTACATACCTTTCGACTTTCTCTACGAGCAATATAGGCACAACACATCCTACCATATTTTTCATGATGAGTTTGCCATCACTTCCCTAAGCTGGACTCATCGTCGGGTTTTTTTTGTGTTCATCGTCTGTTATATAGGTATGATAGTATTTCTAATCCAAGGAGATAGGATTCACACTCGGTTGGCTATGGTAACCAAGACTTTAATGGAAGGGATTGAGGGACAGACTTACACTATTGTCCCAATGATCATAGTAGAGATATACCGAGTCCTGGATCGTTACAAGAAGGAGTTCAGACATTTTGAGGGTTGCAATTTGTTGCTGCAGATATGGTTGTTGGAGAATCTTCAAAGAGGATAGTACCGTCATGAATTTCCACGAAGACCATGGAATGACCACATAGCTTTCCACCATCCGAAAAGAATGAGTTTCATCCCAGACTGGTTTGCACAACCAGAAAACGCCGTGGATTGGGTACACTTTTTCAGCAATCTGACTGATGATAATGTCCATTGGATATTGGAGTGGTTCCCTACTAGTGAAATCATTATCAGGTCCAGGGATGTTCCTCATTTGGTGCTGATCAGGTTAAGGGGCATATATCCTTATGTTCCTGTTAGAGTCATGAGATAGGCCAGGAGAAAATAAGTCATACCGCGAGTCTCCAAGATGAGTCATTACAAAGCAGATTTTCAAGGTGATGCCATTCCATACAAGTGTGAGGCCCAACACATGTGGCATTCGAAGATTATTCTGAAAAAGGATAACGTTGAGCCAGATCTGTACCACGCCGGTCATGCATATTTCTACCTATCATGGTTGGATAATGACATAGCGGGAGAAGTCGAGCCAGGGGTCGATCGAGGAAACAAGGTCATAGATGAAGTTGCCAAAGCACAGGTGAAATACAAGAGGTTGCGCAAAAGAATCCTTGAGTCCGAGGCCAGGCATCTAGAACAACACAAGTTAGACATAGAATCAATAAATGAGTGGAGGGAAATTGCTACAAAGTCAATGGAAAGGTTGGAATATTTAGAACATGGTCTAATAGAACTTGAAGGGAAAATGAGGAAAAGGATCGTGGATTGTCAGAATGCAGAGGGCAATGAAGGAGGACACCTAGCAAGGGCATATCTACTACTGGACATGCGCGACCTGGGGAATCTGATCGATGGGACCAAGAAGGCCAAGCTTGGAGAAGGTCCCTCCAGGACCAAGTAGATTAGAATTATTGTTGACTTGCTTTTCTAAAGTTGTTTTAGAATTTGATTGTAATAAGGCAAATGCCATTAGTAACTCCTTTTGTTATTTTCGTTTAGAGGTTTGACTTATTTATTAATGAGGCAATTATCGGCATTATGTTTCTCCAAATCTGTGTATCGCTAGGCCTACCTCAGGAACAATGAGGTCCTCAAATTTAGGATGCAAATTTATAATACATGTTTAAATACTGCAAATATCCTTTCCAAAATTCCCTACAAAATGTTTTACCTCTTTTTTGTTTTTTCCCTTTGTTTTGATTATTCCCATCCCCTAAGATTGGTTTGTGCATACTGGCATCATCAGCATATCATACCAAATCTAGATGTTCTCCACCTCCTCCTCCTCCAAGTGATCCTAAAAGTAAGGGAAATGCTAAAATGGATTATATAAGTGGTATCAAGAAATATAAGGACGCACATGTGGAGAATGTTGAAACTTCAGACGATCGGAGTACTCCAACGCAGAATGATTTGGTTCTACAGTTGGAGCAGAAAATACCAGAATTGCAAGGGGAACTTGAGCAGGTCCGCAACTTGGCAAACATTTCCCTCACCTTAAACGTCCCGGATATTAACCAGCAAAATGCCCAAAACCCAGGATACCCTCAAAACACACCAAACCAACATCCACAAAATCCTCCCGCACCTCACCAATACGCCATGCCTCCCCAAAATCCTAATCCCCCTCCAATACAAAATCCTCCTCAGCACCAACATAACCCAACTCAGTATCCACAAACTATGACCTAGCATACTTCTCAAAATACACCACAACTTACTCCCGATCCGCAGAATTCAACCAATGATCACCACTACACTCAAAACCTGCAGTATCCAACGAAACAAGCCCATATACGTAGAAAACTTACCTCACCCCACTCAACAAACCTCATACACACCAGAATCCGCTGAGAAGGACCTGCTCATCAAGAATATAGTAGAGGAACTTAAGAAGCTCACAAACTAAGTCCATGGTGTAGAAGGAGGAAAAAGCATTGAGGGTTTGAATTATGAAGATCTATGTATTCAACCCGATGTGGAACTGCCGGAGGGATACAATCCTCCTAAGTTTGAGATGTTTGATGGAATAGGTTACCCAAAGATGCATATAAGAACATACTGTGACATGATCGTAGGAGTCAGAAAAGATGAGAGGATCCACATAAAACTGTTCATGAGAAGTCTCACTGGAGATGCCCTATCTTGGTACATCAGTCAAAATCCCAAGAAGTGGGTTAGCTAGGTAAGCATGGCATCAGACTTCATGGATCGATTCAGGATTAATATATAAAATGCACCGAACGTCTTCTACATATAAAACCTCAAGAAGAAACAAACGGAGACTTTCTGCGAGTATGCTACTCGGTGGAAATTAGAAGATGCAAAAGTAAGGCCGGCATTGGAAGAAGAGCAGATGAATAAATTCTTCATCCAAGCCCAGTATCCACAATACTATGAAAGGTTAATGGTTATCAAGAATCACGAATTCTCCAACATCATCAAGCTAGGGGAAATGATTGAAGAAAGGATTAAGAGTGGGATGGTGACTAATGTTGAGGCATTGTAGGCTACAAAACAAAGCATTGCAGTTAGGGGGCATATCAAAGAAGAAAGAAGTAGGGCCCGTGATGGTAGCCCAAGGACCAAAATCTCCTCTTACGTACCAAACACCTCCACCTATATATCAACCTTCACCTCCCAGATATCCACAACCCGCCACTACCTACCACACTTATAACACCCAACCAACATATTATCACTTAGCACCAGCCCGCCAAAACTATCAGAAACACAGGACAAACTTTGACCACAGGACACCCAAATAATACACCCCTATTGTTGAACCCATCTATCAATTATACGAAAGATTGAAAGCTGCCAGATATTTTACCCCTATTCCCGCTGTTGCCATGGAAAACTCCTCTCAATAGTTCAATCCAAACAATACATGTGCCTTCCACTCTGTCATGAAAGGTCATACCATCGATGAATGTTGCACTTTGAAAGACAAGATCTAGACGTTGATTGATACCAAGGTCATACATGCAAAGGAGGCTGCATCTAATATCCGCAACAATCCTCTCCCAGATCATAGCGGCGAAGGAGTCAATGTGATAGAAACTGATGAAGAATGGGATCCGAAAGGGTCAATTAGGCTCATTCAAGAAGGGGATGATCCTGAGAAACCCGCAGTCACTCTCACTCCTATGGTGGTACAGATACGGCCACCAGTCGAAGTTGAGGTAGCCGCATCGACTCCGTTCGAAATTGAGGTAACAACACCTTCAGCTGCACCTATTCCATTTGAAGTGGAAGAAGCCACACCCTTCACTATGGAGGTAGCATCCACACCACCCTTTATGTCCAATGTCGTACCCTGGGATTATGTTGCAGAAGCTAGTAGGAAAGGAAAAGCAAAATGGAAGAATCTAGTGCGGCACAAAGAATGACCAAGACGTGCAGAATTTATACACCTGAGAATAGAGAAGCTGCTGCCAAACAACCCATCATTGAAACTTGACTGGATGATCTTTGGAGAAAGGTTCAAGTGAGGGAATATTCTGTAGTAGACCATCTGAACGAATCTCCTGCTCAAATATATATCCTATTGTTACTGCAGAATTTTGAGGCACATAGGAATGCCTTGGTGAAGGTATTGAATGAATCTTACGTGCCTAACAATATCACCAATGAGGAGATGTCTAACATGGTAGGACAAGTAATGGAGAGCCACAAGATCACCTTTCATGAAGACGAATTGCCACCAGAGGGATTAAGCCACAATAGGGCACTGCATATGACGGTGCAATACAAGGATAAATTCATTGCCAGGGTTTTGATAGATGGAGGGTCCAGTCTCAACTTCTGTTCGCTAACAACTCTGAAAAGGCTGGGTAAAGGTTTGTATAAAATATGAGCAGGGACTATAAACGTGAAGGCGTTCGATGTGTCTCAAAAGGCCACTATTGGGAAAACCAATCTATGCTTGCAGATGGGTTCGACCTGGTTCCATATTGAATTTCAAGTACTAGACATATCCGCCTCATACAATCTACTATTAGGACAACCTTGGATATATGCCGCAGGGCCATGGCTTCTACTTTGCACCAGGCTGTAAAGTTTGAATGGAATCATAAGGAAGTGATTATTCATGGAGACCGGAGTAATCCTATTTATACCAACCAAACTATTCCGGTCGTGGGAAATAGAAGAAAGTTAGGTGGGGATACTTATCACCGCATCGACCACGTCAATGCGATTGAAAAGGACAAGAGGTGGAGCAGCAAAATAGAAAGCATACTAGAATGGTCAGGGTATGAACCCGTTTAAGGGCTCGGGAAGAACCTCCAAGGCATTACGAAACCAATATGGCCAAAGCGTCATGGCACAGCCTTTGGGCTTGGATACCAGCATACCTGGTAGGAATATGACGATTGGTCGCCGCCATGGCGTAGTCTTATTACCCTCTTGAACAGTCGGTTCCGCATTTGAGCCAATCCTTTCATCAGGCTGACATGATGTGGGGGTATGAAGAAGATGAAGTTCTAGCTGGTCTAAGGAACCTGTTCTTGGAGGATGATGACATGGACAACAATGTGATAGTTGAGGAGGAGGAGGAGGAGGAAACGGGCCTCATCATCCAAATGGTGGAGAAGGGAGTAGTTATAAGAAACTGGACTGCCACACCATCCAGGGCCAAACGAGTCCCGGGGTAGCATGGCTGCTAGTGTTATTCATTTTGAAAACAATTCTTTTGAGTATTTTTGTTTAAAACATCCTTATTTCAGTATTTCGCTTTGGAAAACATTGTTTGAAGTCATTAAAAATTTCTTTGTTTAACGATTCAACATTTATCAACAGTTTGATGTTTTATTATTACTATCTTTCATGTCTTTTGCTATACATCATTACTATTTCTTACCTTGATGAACCAACGATTGTGACATGTAATGAGACAACGCAACGTAAGGATAGTGACTCAAAAGATATAGAAGAAGAAGATGTGATACCTGAGGAAATCATCAGAGAAGTTGAGAATTTTGAGAACAAACCTAAGTCCAACCTGAACGAGACAGAGATAGTCAACTTGGGAGATTCTGAAACCGTCAAAGAAACTCGCATAAGCATTCACTTGTCACCATCAGAGAAGGAAGAGTACACTCGTTTCCTAAGAGAGTATGAGGACATTTTCGCATGGTCGTATGATGATATGACCAAGTTAAGCACATCTATAGTGTCTCACAAGTTACCTACCAATCTAATGTGTCCACTAGTAAAGTAGAAACTCAGAAAGTCCAAACCAGACATGATTCTGAAAATCAAAGAAGAAGTCAACAAGAAGATCAATGCTAAGGTCCTCAGGGTAGTTGAATAACCAACTTGGTTGGCCAACATTGTACCGGTTCTGAAGAAAGACAAAAAAGTTAGAGTATGTGTCGACTATCAGTATTTAACAGAGAAAGACCCAAAAATGATTTTCTACTACCAAATATACACATACTAATCGATAATTGCGCCAAACATGAGCTCCAGTCCTTTGTCGATTGCTTCGCGGGTTATCATAAGATTTTGATGGACGAAGAAGACGCAGAAAAGACAGCCTTCATTACACCATAGGAGTATATTGCTACAAAATGATGACATTCGATATGAAGAATGCTAGGTCCACCTACATGAGGGCCATGACAGCCATTTTCCATAACATGATACACAAGGAGATAGAAGTATTTGTGAACAATGTCATCATCAAATCCAAAAAGGCCATAGATCATAAAGTAGATTTGAGAAAGTTCTTTGATCGGCTGAGGAAGTACAATCTGAAGCTGAACCCCGCAAAGTGTGCCTTTGGAGTTCCTACTGGAAAATTGTTAGGATTTATTGTCAGCCGCCGAGGAATTGAGTTGGACCCGTCAAAGGTCAAAGCTATCCAAGATTTACCACCACCAAAGAGTAAAAGGACATGATGAGTTTCTTGGGAAGTTTCAACTATGTCATCCGCTTAATAGCACAATCAACAATGATATGTGAGCCGATTTACAAAATGTTGAAGAAAGTTGCCGCAACCAGTTGGACTAAAGACTGTCAGAAGGCTTTTTACAAAATCAAGGAGTACTGTCCACACCACCAGTCCTAGTCCCCCTAGAGCCAGGTAGACCATTACTACTCTACCTTTCGTATTAGATGGGTCTTTCAGTTATGTATTGGGGCAACATGACGAGACAGGGAGAAAAGAGCAGGCAGTATATTATTTCAGCATAATGTTCACGCCTTACGAAGCCCGGTACGCCTTACTAGAATGCACCTATTGTGCTCTAACATAGGTAGCCCAGAAATTGAGGCACTACTTCTGTGCTTATACTACATATCTCGTATCAAGAATGGATCTTCTGAAGTACATCTTTCAGAAGCCTATGCCTACAGGAAAGTTGGTCAAATGGCAAATATTGTTGAGTGAGTTTGATATCATCTATGTAACTCAGAAGGCAGTTAAGGGACAAGAATTAGCAAATCATCTTGCGGTAAATATTGTAGGACGAGAATACGAACCACTGAAGACTTATTTTCCTGATGAAGAGGTGTCATTCGCAAGAGAAGATATCACTGAAGCCTACGACGGTTGGAAAATGTTTTTCGACGGAGCTGCAAATTTCAAGGGAGTCGGTATCGGAGTTGTTTTCGTGTCTGAAACCGGTCAAAACTACCCGGAGTCTACAAAACTCAGGTTTCCATGAACCAATAATATGACAGAGTATGAAGCTTGCGTATTGGGGCTCAATTTGGCTATCAACATGAATATCCAGAATTTGATGGTAATTGGTGGTTCAAACCTGCTAGTGCACCAGGTACAAGGATAATGGGCTACGAAGAATACCAAGATATTGCCGTATCTGCATCACATACAAGAGATGATGAAGATGTTCACAAAGATAGATATCATGACCCCAAACCTGACCCGGTCGTGATGGCACCTCTCGTGAAACAAGAACAGCCGACACAAATCCTCAAACCATTTAATACAGTTCTAACAATTGATTTTAATCATAAATAAACAATAAATCCCAAAATAAAGGGTGAAACAGAACAATCGCGGAAACAACACAGCCCGTCATCGAGGTGTCACAAGTCATGGGCATCTAAATATCTGTCTAAGAGTATGAAAAAGACTACACAGTCTAGTACAAATCTAGTACAAGGAAAGTAAAGATAGGAAGGAGAAGCACTAGGCTGCGAACGCCGAGCAACTACCTAGTCAACTCCGAATAAGCCTGTGGTAGAAGTAAATCAGCCCTCACTATCGTGGCCCGAGACTCCTAAATCTGCACACAGTGTGCAAGGAGTAATGTGAGCACGCCAACTCAGTAAGTAATTAAAGTAAAGGCAGGTGAGCGATAAGAAAACACGTAAAACACAGCAGAATGCTACAAGGAGGCAGTATAAAACAAGAACAATGCAATAAAATAGTAAAAACTCATAGAAACACCTTAGTCCATTAAAAACCTCTTTAAAACATCTTTTAGCAGTTTAAACGAGTGAATGAAAATAGGGAGAAAAGATAGATACATAAATCAGCCCCTCGGGCAAAATACCAACAGAATCAGCGCCTTAGGATATCTCACTATCACTCGTATCAGCCTCTCAAGCAATAACATGGAACAACCTCAGGCCCTCGGGCTACATCACATCTCACACTGGGTACCCGCGCTCATTAGGGGTGTACAGACTCCGAGAGGGCCCCTTACAACCCAAGAGCAATAATAAGCCATGTCGTGGCATAATCAAACATGAACTCGGCCTTATAACAAGTCACCTCGTGGCAAAACAAATCAGGCCTTTGGCCACATAATCATGAATCAGCACAATAGTGCTGCGACGCGCAACCCGATCCCATAATAACCTCACAATATAGGCCCTCGGCCTCACTCAGTTAGAAATCTCTCAAAGCCACTCGGGCATAGTAAAATATGATGTCCAGCCCAAAATATCATTTAAGATGTCAAACAGAGTAAATATGGCAGAGTTGTGAAACAGTACAATACAGCATGATTGAGTGCAAATATGAAGTCAAAACAGTGAGGAATAGTAGTAAAAATTTCCTAAGGGTCCAAAACAGTTGGCACGAGGCCCAAATACGGCATTCATCCAAAACATGATGATAGCAAACAGTTTTCAATCAAACACGTGGTTAAACAGTCATACGGGACAGATTAAGTCACAATCCCCAACGATGCACGACCCCACGCTCGTCATCTAGCATGTGTGTCACCTCAAAGTAGCACAACGATGTGAAATCCGGGGTTTCATACCCTCAAGACAACATTTACAATCATTACTTACCTCTATCCGATCCAAACTCTAGCACGTGATGCCTTTTCCTCTCTCCTTAGCCTCAACTCGCGTCGAATCTATCCAAAATGAGAATCATGACGTAAAAATTTTCTAAGGGAACGAAGCCCAAGCGAAAATAATCAAATTACAACACAAAAACCAAAATTAACCAAACCCAACCCCCAGGCCCATATCTAGGAATCTGATAACAATTACATCAATAAACTCTTTATCCTCCCACGAGTCCATACATACTAAGAATACCAAAATCCGATAACAAATGGCCCCTCAAACCCTTAATCAAAGGTCTCCAATCTCAAGCCCTAGTTTCTTCAATATTTACCCACCAATTTCCATATATTTCAAGCCTAATCAATAAAATAACACCATAGGAATGAGTTTTATATTCAAACATCTTACCTCAATGAAGTTCCCTTGGATTCTCTCTTCAAAATCCCCCAAAAAGCTCCAAAATCAATTTAAAAATGCTGAAGAAAGGCTGAATTTCGCGAATGATGTAATATATACTTTTTGACCCAGGATTTTTGCATCTGTGATCCATTCCCGCTTCTGCGATACCGCTTATGCGGGCAAAGGCACCACTTCTACGATTTTTCACTTAAGTCCCATTTCCGCACCTGCGACCCGGACTCCGCATCTGCGGGCCCGCAAGTGTGGATCACCTCCCGCATCTGCGTCTTCTCTCTCTTTGCTTGAGGCCATATCTACGGCTCCATATCCGCTTTTGCGAGTCCGCACCTGCAGTCCCCTAGCCGCAGGTGCGGTTATGACAGCAATAGATAACTTTAGCTGCCAAACCCAACTCAAAATCTCCCGCTAACCATCCGAAATCATCTCGAGGCCCCTAGGACCTCAACCAAAAGCACGAACAAGTCATATACCACTATCCAATCTTATACACATCTTCAAAACACCTCAACAACATCAAATCAACCGAATAATATCGAATTCAAGCCTAAGAATCCAAAAATCTTCTGAATTCCGCTTTTGATCAAAACGTCTATCAAACCACGTCCGAATGACCTAAAATTTTGCACACACATCCCAGATGACACAACAAACCTACTGCAACTCCTCAAATTCCATTTCAACCCCCATATCAAAATCTCACCTAGCAACTGGAAAATGCCAAAATTCTAATTTCGCCAATTCAAGCCTGAATCTACTACGGACCTTCAAAACACGTTCCGATCACATTCTTAAGTCCCAAATTACCTCCCGAAACTATCTGAACCATCAGAATTCACATTCTATCCCTTTTTAACATAAGTAAACATCCGATTGACTTTTTCCAACTTAAGCTGACTCAAAAGAGACTAAGTGTCTCAAACCTTACCAAAACCTCTCCGAACCCGAGCTAACCAGCCCGATAACATATAATACAAATGAACAAGACAATAAGAAGCAGAAATGGGGGAAATAGAGCGGTAACTCATGAAATAACCGGCTGAGTCATTATAATAGAGTTCCGACATGTCCCCAAAATCCAGAATGAATTCGCAGATGCACTAGCCACTTTGTCCTCCATGATACATCACCTGGACCGGAATTTCAACGATCTCATTTCGGTAAGAATCCATAATCAGCCAGCTTATTGTGCTAATGTCGAAGAAGAAATGGATGGAAATCCATGGTTCCACAATATCAAGGAGTATTTGGCAAAAAGTGAATATCCTGAACACGCAAACCACACTCAAAAACACACACTTCAGAGGTTGTCAGCCCATTTTTTCAAAAGCGGAGGACTTCTATATAGAAGAACTCCTGATCTAGGCATATTACGGTGTGTTGACACCAGAGAAGCCTAGAAATTGCTTGAAGAGATACATGTCGAAACCGACGGCCCACATATGAATGGTTTCATCCTAGCCAAGAGGATACTCAGAGCCGAAAATTTTTGGATGACTATGGAAACGGACTGCATCCGGTATGTCCAGAAATGTCACCAGTGCCATATTCACGCAGATATGATACGAGTACCACCAAATGAACTCAATGCAACAAGTGCACCTTGGCCTTTTGCTGCTTAGAGAATGGATGTCATTGGTCAATCGAACCCACTGCTTCAAACATGCACAGGTTCATTCTAGTGGCCATCGACTATTTCACAAAATGGGTTGAAGCTGCATCTTACAAAGCTGTAATCAAGAAGCCGTTACATATTTCATCAAGGATCGTATTTTTTGTCGATTCGGCATTCCCAAATCCATCATCACTGACAATGACACCAATCTCAACAGTGACTTGATGAAAGCCATGTGTGAAACCTTTAAAATCAAGCACAAGAATTCCACAACTTACAGGCCTCAAATGAATGGAGTCGTGGAGGCTGCCAATAAAAACATCAAGAAGATACTAAGGAAGATGGTAGAGAATCAAAAACAATGGCACGAGAAGTTACCATTCGCCTTATTGGAATACCGTACCACAATTTGTACATCAACCAGGGCAACTTTTTACCTATTAGTCTACGGTAATGAAGTCGTTATCCCCGCCGAGGTAGAAATTCCTTCTTTGAGAATTATATAAGAAGCTGAACTCAGCGATGCCGAATAGATAAACAACCGCTATGAGAAATTAGCTCTCATTGACAGGAAAAGAATGAATGCAGTATGTCATGGTAAACTCTATCAAAACAGAATGTCCAGAGCTTTCAACAAAAGGGTCAAACCTATACAGTTCACACCGAGACAGCTGGTGCTGAAATTGATCTTTCCCCATCAGGATGAAGCCAAAAGGAAATTCTCACCCTACTGGCAAGGCCCTTATACGGTTCACAGGATACTAACAGGAGGATCACTCATACCCGTAGAGATGGACGGAGAAATTTGGCCAAAGCCTATCAATTCAGATGCAGTCAAAAGATACTATGTGTAACCAGTTTGCATTTCTTTATATGATGTAATTGAACTACGCTTGACCTGATTCCCATTTAAGAGGGGATATGTAGGCATCCCCTTGTGTTCAGTCACAATTCAATAAAAATTTATTTTCCCCATAATCAGAAACTGGGGCAAAATTTTTAGAAGGACCCTTAAAATTTCGAAGCAATTTCAGCCAACGGCACTGTACGTGGAATAGCCAGAAATTCATCTAGATAACTGGGGTAGAATTTTGAGGAGGGCCCTCAAAATTCTATGTCAAGAAGGTCGCAATGTCTCTAATAATGTCACAGTTACTGGTTCATCTTATCGATTTTTAAATTGCATATTACTATGTTTCAAATAACTATTCATACATTTTTTGAAAACTTTATTTTTAGCCAAATTCTGCCTATAGCGACTCGAACAGGACTCTAGAGCGGGGCGGAGCAAAGCAAGCAGATAAAGGCACGAACCAACCTCTCCCGCAAAACTCATTATTTTTCTTTATGTGCAGGAACAGGGAATAACCACAAGTACGTGCACCTTAAAATCATTACCTTTATAACAACCGGACTGCCAAGCGCAAATACATCTCCAGCTAAGAAATATTCTTCTCCTACTTGCTATTTATCCATTGCATGAGACTAAGCATTATCTCCTCTTCTTGTATGAGGCTAATCCCTGCCTTCTCAACTGCGTAAGGCTAAGCACTGCCTTCCATTGCATGAGACTAAACCCTGTCTCCTTTTCTTGCATAAGGCTAAGCATTGCCTTCTCCCTGTATGAGACTAAGAATTGTCTCCTCTTCTCGCATGAGGCTAAGCCTTGCCTCTTCAACTGCATAAGGCTAAGCAATGTCTTCTATTGCATGAGACTAAGCCTTGTCTCCCTTTCTTGCATGAGGCTAAGCATTGCCTCCCCAAATTGCATAAGGCTAAGCATTGTCTTCCATTGCATGAGACTAAGCCCTGTCTTATTTTCTTGCATGAGGCTAAGCATTGCCTCCCCAAATTGCATACAGCTAAGCATTGCCTTCCATTGCATGAGACTAAGACCTATCTCCTCTTCTTGCATGAGGCTAAGCTCTGCCTCCTCAATTGCATAAGGCTAAGCATTGCCTTTTATTGTATGAGACTAAGCATCCTTTTCTTTCATAAGACTAACCATTGCCTCCCCAATTACATAAGGCTAAGATCTGCCTTTCCTTGTGTGATGCCAAATACTATGCTACTAGAAATTTAGCACTATTTTGCCTTCCCGAGGCTAAGCTCTGTCCCAATCTTATGCAAGAGTAAGCTCTATCTTGTTTCTCTTATATGACCCAGCATCATGTCTCTGCATCTCATGGGATCAAACATTGCCATCTTATCCAAAGGCTTCATAGCCCGAAGGCGTCATCCTCATAGCCTGAAGACACCATGTCATGGCCTGAGGATCTCTCAATATCGCACATCATTATTCAAAGTTTTCATGGTTCAGAGGCACCAGTCTCATGACCCGAGAACATCATCTCATGGCCTGTGAATCCCTTATCTCATGATTCATGGCCCGGGATGTCATGGTCTAGGGACGTCATCCTCACTATCCAAAGACAACCTTCATGGTTCAAAGGGAATTTGCATCATGTTTATATTCTCGCAATAATCTATATATATTTGCACGCATCGTGTTTTAAGTTTTGTAGGTAATCCAGGAAGTAACTATTCTTCAAACGTGAGAAATCTTCGCTCCGGTTTCCGTTTGCAACGTTAACATTTTGCAAATATTTTAAACGTAACTAACCACCATCAATTCCCATTTCTTACTCTATGGATATTTAGATTCTTGCTCTATAACACATCCGTTATGTTTCAAATTCACATTCATAACTCCGCATAAATCCATCCGATACTATCCTTCCCAAAAAAACCCTTTCTGAAACACACGACCATTCATATAACAATTCCATTGGTTTCATTCACCGTTGGGTACAAAACTACACATGACCTGATTCCTGTAAAACCAGGGATATGTAGGTAGCTCAGAAACCAAAGTGCGGCCTATATTTTTCAAGTCACTCCATTCGGTCAAAATCGATCATCATTTCTTACCAGACAACCTTTTCATCCTTCCTAGGCAAAGAGGACAACTGTTGATACCCAATTTGTTCCTCATATTTTTTCAAATATATATATATATACTTTCAAAATAGTGGATATGCACCATCACTTGATTTATAAACATATACAAGTATTTTTCATAATTTTCTATAATTATTAAAAGGATTAAAATCAATATATTCCTACATTTTTATTATATAAATACTCATTAATTACCTCACAAATTATTTTACAATGATTTTATCATCTAATTTCACCATTTCCACCCATATTAGGTTTTAAATATTTTCTTAACATATTTTTCATAATTACATTTGTATTTTTAAGGCTAAAATTGCACATTTGCAATAATAGCCTATATGTACTTATAATTATTTTATTTATGCCAAAATAATCATTTTATACTTTTATAATGTTAGATAACTATTTTATTTGTTTTTTATTCACAAATAATATTTTTATTTATTTATTTATTATTTTTATAAATTATTTATTAATTAAATTTGGGTATTTAAATAACAACCCATTTTTGAGCCTATTTTCGGACCAACCCCCAACCCAATGACCTAAACACCTAGCCCAACACTTTAGCTAAAAACCCGCTAGCCTAGTCCTCATACCCATTTCTATACCCGACCCAATCTCCCTTAAATTCAGGTCATTGATCTTTCAAGATCAACGACCCTCATTTATTCCCCAATTTTAAATTAACCAGCCCAACCCTAATCTCCTCATTCCCTAAACCCCGCCGCCCTTAAATGCTCTCTCTTCTTCTTCTCTTTTGTGGAAACCCTAGCACCGTCACCTATTACCCTCTCTGATTCCAACCCAAAATGGAATCAATCAATGATTTTACCTTGTTGACCCCCTGTCACTCCTGGTTTACTCGCTTATGGTGTTACATAATTGCTTGCCTAACATGACAAGCGGATCTCTTTAATTTTGAACCAAATCTGATTCAAATCTTTGACCTCTTTCCATTTGTGTTCATTCTCGTTTCTTTATGGTATGAATCTCTGAGATTCTTCGCGATTTTCTACTTACCCTAAAAGTAGGGTTCTGATCTTTCTAGATCTAATATTGTTCTCTATTCTTTGATTAGTTTTCCTTTAATTTTTTCACCTATATGTCTTTGTACATCTTATTATAACTCTCTTCGTTAATTTCTGACTGATTTTTACTTACCCTAAAATTAGGGGTTTTTGATTCTTTGAAATCAAACCAAATCTGCTCGATTCTTTAATTATTGATTTAAGATCTTTGTCTATATAATCCTCTTTACTTGTTATTTCTGCCGATTTTGTATGTTTTACCTAAACTAGGGTTTCGAGTTTTTCTTTTCTTACTAACTATTAGATACTTTCCTTTCTGGTACTTTGACTAATTATTACCATATTTGTGTGCTCTGATTTAGTGCTATTTAAACCCCTCCCCCATTCCCCTTTAGACTTAGAGTTCGAAACATTTTCACTACCATAAACTATAGACTGTTATTATTCTATCTTTTAATTCTTGGCTGGCTGGAAGCTAAAGCCAGAAATCCTCTATTGTTTGCTTTTGTTGGTGACCATTGCTACATTTCTAGATTCTTTTATGTTTCATCTGAATTCGTAAGTTATTTAATCCTTTGTTCCTTTATTACTCGTTTAATATGTTATTGTTATTAGACTAGTTATTTTCTGTATTCAAGGCTAGGATTATATTTTAGTATTAAACATGTTTTTGATACCTTTACTTAAGAACTATTTAATTATGTAAGCCTTAGTAGACTCATTAGCTTGTTGTTAAACCTGTTGCCATATTACATGTCTGTTTCTATGCTCACCATGTTAGGATACCTTTGTTAAATTGTTATTGCTAATTAATGTTTCCCTGACTTATCAGCTCCCTTTCTGTGACTTAGCCTGATATGAAATCTTTGTCATCTTTGTGAAGCATGAACTGATCTTTATTAGTATATGACTTTGTTAACTTTCAAAACTTTATCAAGTCTGCTTAATTTCAAATGTGTTTGTTCTATGTGTTATTTTGTCCCTATATGCACTCTCCAACCTACCCTTCTCTCTTAAATTGTCATTCTTTTCTGGCTGAAAGCTAAAGCAATTTAAGTACTGTCCCCTGGCCTTCCTAGTGTAAGCAATGCTTAGGGTTCCTATAAGACCCTCGTGAACTCTGACACACCAGGATTTGGTGCATAGTTTTCCTTGAATTGTTCTGATTATTCCTCTCGAGTGTGAGCACTGCCCAGAGTTCTTGAAGCCCTTGGAAACTCTGACACACTAGAAACTTGGGCTTGGTATTGAGATAGAGGTGATTCATTCATTGCTGGTCACTATGTATCAATGAACATGGGCTTTTGGAGTTATTGTGAGTTGAAGGCTTGGCCTGTCCAGTCGTATTTTGGCCTGCTGCAAGCTTCCTATAGTTATGTACCTTGTAATTCATTCACTCGATTCTGGTCTTAATAATTATTTGTAATAACAATTGGGGCAATAATAAATTGGAAAATGGGCTTATTTTTTGATATTTTGTATGAAATGGGTAGATAACATACTTATAGGTGTTTACTTTGCGCTATTGTATGTTAGATAACCTTCCTATAGACTTTACTTTATTTAAAACATTCTGCTATTATATGCTAGAAAACTTGCCTAGATGTGTACTCTGTCTGTTATTACATCTTAGATAACCTGCCTATAGGAGTTTACTTTGGCTTAAATATGCTCGGTAGATAACCTGCCTATAGGGATTTTCTTTGGCTCAAATAAGTTCTATGAATATCCTGCCTATTTTGCTTTACATGATTAGACACCATGCCTATAGGAAATAAAATAACTAAGTTCAACTTTAATTACATAATATTCAAATCTACCTCTTTGGAAATCATGCATGTAGGTTTAATCGATTGTCACACTTGCTCAGTTAGTATGCATATCTATAAGAAGTAATAGCAGTTTCAATCATCAGAGGTAGAACTCATGTCCATAGGGTAATTACCATATGCATTAAGTACTAAAACTGGAACTTCATATGGTGTATTGCTGAATATCACTAGAAAACATGCCTATAGGAATAATTGAGTAATTCTGAATATTCTTCGTTGTTATCACTATCAACTGCTGAGTAATTCGCCTAGATAACATGTCTATAGGTTTAATCGCTTCTAATTATATTCAGTAGGCATATACGCAATCACGTAGGAATTGCTTTACATAAATTGCCAGTATGATTAGAATTCTGAATCACCTAGAGATCATGTCTATAGGACCTAACAACCTTTACTTTTGAAACTGTAAATACACCTAATCTGTTTACGTGCATTTGGTTCCTAATGTGTGTAGGATAATATGATACCCTATTTGTTTTATATAAAAGTCCAACTTGTTTTTGTATGTCACTTAGTTTTACCATTTTTGAGCAACCTAAGTTGAGTCTAGAACCATCCAAAATAGAGGTCCAAATGCCTCAGGGACCATAGATAAGGGACGTGTAGTAGACGCATAGGGTGCGATTTAGAATTGACTATAGCGCTTTTAGGTAAATAACTTAATGATAGTAATCGGGTAGCAGGAGATGATAGTCTATGCCCACTGAATAATATTTGTAACACTCCCGTCCTAGAGGAGTTATGAAGTATTATTTATATTGCACGGGGTGATCCTTTAGGCTAAAAAACTTAGGACCCCCCATTCCTATTAAAATAATCCCCTCTTTTCTCTATTAGACTAATTCACATGATTTGAGTTTGGCTGGGACCCACCGCTGTGGACCTCGAGGAGTGCCTAACACCTTCTTCTCGAGGTAATCCGAGCCCTTGCCCGATCTTTGGTGACTCAACTAGTAAACCTGAGTCATTTGCAATAGGTTCCCTAACACACCTTAATCCGTTAGGTGGTGACTCTCTTTTAATAACCATTCCTCCCCTTCCTTAAAAGAGTTGTCAATGTCGAAACCCGATTTTGCGAGAAAAAAAGGGCACGTCAATATCTCAGTCTCTGCTGGTATTTATTGATACATCATATCATCATTTTGGACTGATTTTCATGATTACTAAGTCCCCGCGAGACTGGAGAGATTTATGACTAAGTGAGGCCGAGGGATTGATTGTGAGATATTGATACTATAGCACGTGAGTTGTCCGTGCAGATTTAGATATTTATACTATAGCACGTGAGTTGTCCGTGCAGATTCGGATATTTATATTATAGCACATGAGTTTTTCGTGCGAATCCAGATATTAATATTATAGCACGTGAGTTGTCCGTGCAGCATGTGAGTTATCCGTGCGGATCTAGATATTTATACCATAGCACGTGAGATGTCCGTGTGGTGCATGAGTTGTCCGTGTAGCACGTGAGTTGTTCGTGTAAATTATAGCACTTGGGCTGAAGGAGCCCCTCCGGTGTATGTACAACCCCCAGTAACCGCAGGTACCTACTAAGTGCGAGTGCCGAGTGCTGAGAGAGTGGAATGACTGACTGACTGTTGTTCTGAGAGAATGCATTGATTTCATTATTGTTGCATTTCAGCTATCATATATCACGATTTTGGAAATTTCTGAAAGATATTATCTTTTGTTTAGTCGAACTTGACATGAAATTACTATTTGGGCCTTAATTGTTAAATTTGCAAGTGTTCCTACTTCTTATGTTGGAAACTACTGTAATTGGACTTAGCTCTAAATCACGTCACTACTTTTAGTTCTTTATTTAGTATTGTTACTTGTTGAATTGGTTGTACTCATACTAGACCCTGCACCTCGTGTGCAGATCCAGGTGTTTCTGGATACGGCGACTGTTAAATATTAGGGTGTTAGTAGTTGGAAACCATCAAGGTAGTTGTTTTGTGTCCGCTAACCTTGACTCTCTCTTCCTTTCAATTATTATACTGCTCTAGATTTTCAGACAGTATTTTTCTCAGTCTGACTTTGTTCATCTAGCTGCTCATGTACTTGGTCACACCGGGCTTTGGGAGTGTTTTATATCGGTATTAATGGGATTCTTGTATTGACTTTAAATATTATATTTTCAAACTTAAAAAAAAATCTGATTTATTAAGGTTATTGTCTTGCCTAGTATCGAGATAGGCGCCATCAAGACATGTGAAATTTTGGATCGTGACAAGTTGGTATTAGAGCCCTAGGTTACATAGGTTTCACGAGTCATGAGCTAGTGTCTAGTAGAGTCTTGCGGATCGGTATAATGACGTCAATACTTATCTTTGAGAGGCTATATGGCATTTAGGATAAACTTCCCATCTTTCTTTCCTTATTCGTGCGACATTGATTCAGCTTGAAGCGTGCCTCTTTGAATTTGTTTCACTCACTCTTATGCGTATGTGAGTGTTCGGTATTAGTTATGCATCAACAACTTGTGATTCTATGAACGAGGTATGAGATGTATTTTCTATGTTCGATTGATGGGACAACCACAACTTAGGCTCGGTAGTTTTGGTTGTGTGAATCTGTACAATTGGACTCATATATTCGGTAGTGTCCCTACGAGTGGAATTTGTGGCTCGATGAACGGCTGGATAACCATATGATGATTATATTGTGACTGTGGAATGTGTTCAGATGGTTTGAAAGTGATGAAAAAAATGTTTGCTTGAAATGTAAAAAGGACTATTGGGTATTTAACTTCTATCTCGATTTGACGTAGAGTCTCGAGTTATGAATGCATTCAAGGATCTTTCACGTGGTGTAATTGTGGAACAAATTAAATTTTTGTGTCTTTTTAATGAGTTCAAACTCATGAAGGTTAAGTGATTATGTAGTAGTTGTGGTAGTAAAAAAGGTCTAGAAAGATGCCAGTTTGAGGCTAAACATGTGGGTTACCACGTGCGAAATAAACTACAGAGGCATGATCTTTATAATGTTGTGTGGAGAATCTTCTTTTCTATCAGTAAGGTAGATGTATAGAGATTTGAATTTAAATTTGTCAAGAAAGTTGACTTGACCGTCACATGAAATAAAGGTGAGCTTAGTAGACGATTTGAGGTACCATATATGTTATGTTGCCTGAGCTTGGGAAAAATTTAGTTAAATCTCAATATGGTGTTATAGCAGTAATTGAATATGGGTATTGTGAATTATTGAGCGTTTTGATCTATGGCTTTGAGCCAAGTGGGGGAGCGTGCTATTGACAAATCAATTTCATAGTTATAGGTTAAATTTATGTTTTGGTCAGAGACATACTTGTGGAACAGTTATGACTGCATAGACTGAGATCGATGATGACTCGAGTAAGGCAATTTACCAAATACAGGATATAATGCACTTATGAAAATATGAAAAATCATGGAAGGATTAAGTTGTTAATCACGAAGAATGTAGCTCGCATGGAATATGAATTCGACCGGTGGTGTTAAGGCATGGTTACTTTTTTGTGTGTTGTTGTGGTAATGGGGCATATGTCTTTTGGCCTGTTTGGGCAGTGCAATTCAGGTTTCAGTAGAGTGGTGACTCTCGAGAAGGTTCTAATGGGTCCGAGATTTACATTTGATAATTAAGAATGTATATGGATAGAATCTGAGATTTGCATTAGATTGTGCCGGGACATGCGTTAATTCTCTATGACTATGGATTCTATATTCCAGTATAAGAAAGGTAAAAGAACAATTTTAAGTCCCATATCTTTTCAGAGTGGGTGTCTCAGTTGTGGTATTTACGAGGGTAATTATAATCTGCTGAGGCTCTATAGATGTTTTGGTGGCAATATTCTTGGATTTGGTAACCTACGTGGCTTGGTCGAGTTAGAGGAATTCAGTCTTGATAGCTTGGTTATGTGCAAATAGATTTCAAAGTGTTCTTGATAGTTTTTACCATGGTTTAAGCCGGATATTTTCTACTGGTGTGAGGAACGTGTTGTGTATTGTGATTCCCTCCTGGAAGGGAGCAGATGGAAGATTTCTAACTAATCGGGTATGTATTCTACTAGTGACTCAGAGGTGATATGAAATTCTCGTACTTTTTGTATAGTGGTCTAATAGAGGCGGTGTGTCTTGTGGGATTGAGAATTGAATGTACAAGGCGGCAATTCAGTTTTGAAGGGAAGGTCATGAATTATGGACAACATGATTAGTTTCAGACATTTAGATGAATGTTATAACAGCTCGGTAATTCCTAAGAATGGTGCGCATTTTAGAAGGTGCATAGTGTTTTAACTTATAGATGCTTATTGGTATAGCGGTACCCACCTGGTTGATATACTACTGAAATTCACATTATTGTTATATGGCACTAAAGAATCATAGAAGTATTCCTCATGGGATGATCGTGTATGAGAGATATGTTAGACATTCAGGTGGTGGATTTGGGATCAAATATGGTTATTCGTGTGTTCTATAGATTTGGAGACTAGGAGTTATCTGAGGCAGGTTGTTTCATGACTGTGGACTGTGAAGATGTGGCCAAAGCTAGTCAGATGATAATATGTGTTATGGTTAGGTTTGGAGGTCTATTTGTCCATTTGGGGATGACTGGAATTGATTTGGGGGCCCATTGATAGGCCTAATGAGGATGTGTATTCTACACTGAGTCGTATTTGTTGACTCCAAACTACTATTGTTGAGGGATGTGCCATTCGGTTAGAATTTATTTTTATTCGTATCGGATATGTTCTATGTGTTACTCTTCCATGTTACGAAAGGTTGTGATTTGTTGGCTATATTCACACATGGTGCGGTTCTATTTGGGCCTTATAGGCAAATTCGAGTGAGATGATGATTGGGGTGTGGAATGGTTGATTGCGCCTTAGTTATGGTCTTTCCGGATTGTGGTATATTGCGTTATTTTCTTCTCCATGTTTACCGTCATGCACTTCGTGTACTTGATGTCAAATTTCATGTGGTTGTTGATTTTGAGCAATGTGGCTTGAGATATTTCATATGGACCAGTGCTTGGATGGGGTCATGCATTGCAGTTGGGTTATGTCGGGAGATGATCCTTTGTATTAGATTTGTGTGTCTTGGTTTTACTAGGTATGCTGGGTTTGTAGCATTTTGGTTGTAGAGGTACTTGTTGAACTTGCAGGATGGTTCTCTCATTTGAGTCATTTTCCGTGATTGAGCATATTTGGAATGTTGCTTATTGGTGCACTGATTGCACGGGTTACGACTTTAGATTGTATTGATGTGGCATATCACTAGATTGGTTGTGTTGGATGAGATGAGGTCATTAGACCTAGAATGGATACTACCAGATTTGATTACAGCATGTTGGAAGAATAATTTAGAATTCGGCTTAAATAATTGGCTTTGGTACTTGTTGAACGAGGGAAAGCTAAGTGACTTGTTGATCTGGTAAGTGGTCATGAAATTTTGCGTGTTTCTTTCATTATTGGCAGTGTACGAAGGTTTTGGAATGAGGTGTTGTTTGATATGGGGTATAATGCCAGTATCGGGTTTGTTTTTAAGCAGCTACATTGATTAGAAACTATTGCGAGTATGCAGGTTGTGTGAATATCATGTGATTACATCTGGAGTTATGGCTAAGGCTTAATACAACTTGTTAAGACTCATATACAATGTAGATGTGAGATTCGGGTCTTCAAAAGAAATTTTTGGATGTTGGAAATTGGATTCCAAAGTTTATGGGCTAATGCTAAATTAGTAATTTTCAGTTATGTGGTGTCATCAGACCTATATTGAATAGAGAAACGTGGGATCACCCCTAGGTATGCGCGTGATAAGGTGAAATAGTGATTTGAAGGTTTAGGAACAACTCTTGGCACGTTCGAGGATGAACATATGTTTAAGTGGGGGAGAATCTAGTGACCCGATTTGTCATTTTGAGAATTAGCATTCCGTTAGGTGACTTAAGGTTTCGAGCAGCTTTGAAATGTGTATTATGACTTGCGAGGGTGGTCAAATTTGGGTTTCGGATGATTCGGGATTTAATTGAAAGAACAATTCTTGTTTTGGAAGCTTAAGTTGAAGAAATTGACTGGATGGTGAATTATGTGTAAACGACCCTGAAATGGAATTCTGATGCTTCCAATAGCTCTGTATGGTGATTTAAGACTTAGCAGTGTGTCCAAATATTTATTTTGAGCTCCATAGCTAAAATAGGCTTGAAATATTGAAAATAGAAAATTTAATTTTGACCAGGGAGTTGACTTTTTGATATCGGGATCAAAATCAAATTTTGGAAATTGGAACATCTCCATTATGTCATTCATGATTTGTGTGCAAAATTTGAGGTCAATCAGAATTGATTGATAGGTTTCGACATCGAATGTAGGATTTGGAATTTGTTAGTTTTCAATAGGCTTGAATTAGGGTGCGATTTGTGTTTTATTGTTGTTTAATGTAATTTGAGGCATCGCTTAAGTTCGTGTCATATTATGGGACTTTTTAGTATAGTTGGTTGGGGTCTCATGGGGCTCGGATGAGTTATAGAAGAGTTTTTGGAAGAGTTTGGTGTTTTGAGCATAAGTATGTAATGATCCAAAGGTCCAAATTTAGTTCTAGAGATCGAAATTCGATTTTGAGACTTTTGGAATTTTGATAATGAATAATAGGAATGATCTGAAAAGTTTGGTCTAATTTCATCAAGTCGCAATTGGGTTTTTAGCACGAAACATTAGTTAATTGTTTAACGAGCGAAATTGGTATCACATTGAGCAAATGGGCTCCGAATTGAGTTTCGATTGAAGGACTAGGTTCGTATTATTATTTGTGACTCATAGGAATAAGAATCATCGAATTCCAAGTTTGTATGATGGAGTTAGAGCTCTTTAGGTGAAAAGAATAACTGTTGATGCAAGCAAGTTCTGGTGTGGACTTTTAGTGACGGAAAATGGACTTTAAGTGACGGATGGGCAGAAATTTAAAGATAAAAAATGGTCGTTTCCTTCATTTCGTTTGGGAATTTTGGAGCTCGATTCTTGGGTGATTTTGTGGATTTCTTCGCGACTTCGACTTGGGTAAGTGTCTTATGTCCAAAGGTGATTTTATTTCATAAATCCATTGTTATATTCATCATTTATTTCGATTTTAAATAGAAGAAATCAAGATTTTTGCAAAACTTTTCAAGAATGAAAATTTTAGATTAGGAGATCGAGTTGTTATTGAAATTTGATAAAATTGGTATGGTTGGACTCATAATTGAATGGATTGTCGGATTTTGTGAGTTTCGTCGGATTCTGTGAGTTTCGTCGGATTCTGATACGTGGGCCCTAAGGGCAATTTTTTAGTTAAATTTCGGATTTTGTTGGAAAATTTGTATTTACATATGGAATTAATTCCTATAATTAGTATTGATTGAATTGAATAAACCGTGTCTGGCATCAATACTATAAAGAACCAGGTGACCACTAGTTGAACCAATTGAAATTTTTTAACTACCCAATTTGGAATAATTTTATTAATTGGGACCTCTTCTTTCCTTTTATTATATGGTACACTTGGATAAATAGAAACAATAATAACCAAAATAACACGACTACTCCCATCAATGGTGAATTTATTATTCAAAAGTCTACTGAATATAAACTCCTCATCGATAAAAGTATGTACACTCCTCTAAAAATCCACATCAAAATTGCATGGCAAAAACTACCAAAAGGATGGTCTAAACTTAATGTTGATGCTTGTTTTGACAGTGTTACACAAAAATGTGGATTGGGAGGTATTTTCGGGGATGCCAAAGGACACTGGATTGTGGGCTTTGGTAAACAATCATATGCAGGCGGATCACTAGAAGCGGAGATAAAATCTCTACTAGAGGGACTCAAAATGGCTAAGGAATGAAGAATGTACCCGCTTGTAATAGAGACAGATTCTGTGGAGGCTATCCAATCCATCCTACAGGGCAATAGGTTATATGACGATATTGTCAATGAATGCAGGTGGTTAATGCACCAACAGAAGGAGATAATCTTCCAGCACACATTCAGGTAAAGGAATAGTGTAGCTCATCACATGGCAAAAAGGCTAAGAATCAATTGGAAGGCAAGAAGACTTTTGTTGAAGCTCCACCTTATGTAAAATGTTTTGTGGAAAAGGACCTACTAAAACAATATATTTTTGAGAAATTTCTATCTTATGATGCTTGTAACACTCTAGCAAGCCTAGGTAATCAAAGTTCCTTAGAGACACCAAGTATGCGTACAATGTACTGAACCCTACTTAATTACTAATATATATATTTCCTGTTTGCTCAAAAAAAAAATTAACCGAGGCTAGATTTGAGGCATCTGGAGGTCGATACGAGAGGAAAAGACATAGCAGAATAAAGAATTACACAGTTCGAGGTAAGTAACAGTTCTAAATTTGGTTATGAGGGTATGGAATCCAGGATTTTGTGTTATGTGATTGGTTTTAAGGTGAATACTCAACTGATAACTGTTGTTATAAGCAAACTCTGTGAGTGACAGAAACTGGTCCCATGAACCCCCAAAATCAATGACACAAGCGTGTAACATGTCCTCTAATATCTGAATAGTGTGCTTGGACTATCTATCCGTATGAGGGTGAAAAGCTATACTCAACTCAACCTGAGTGCCCAACTCTTGCTACACGACTCTACAAAACTGCGATGTAAACTGTGTGCCTCGGTCCGAAATGATAGAAATTGGCGCTCCATGAAGGCAAACAATCTCTCTTATGTAAATCTCAGCCAACCGATCTGATGAATAGGTAGTACTCACAAGAATGAAGTGCACAGACTTAGTCAGCCGATCTACAATCACCCAAATAGCATCGAAGTTTCTCGAAGTCCGTGGGAGCCCAACTACGAAATCCATGGTGACCCGCTCCCACTTCTACTCTGGAATCTCTATCTGCTAAAGCAAGCCACCCGGCCTCTGATGCTAATATTTCACCTGCTGACAGCTGAGATACCGAGCTACAAACTCTACTATATCTTTCTTCATTCTCCTCCACCAATAGTGATGTCTCAAATCCTGATACATCTTCGCGGCACCTAGATGGATGGAATACCGCGAACTATGGGCCTCCTCTAGAATCAACTCCCGTAGCACATCCACATTGGGCACACATATCCGGCCCTGCATCCTCAATACCGCATCATCTCCAATAGTCACATCTCTGACATCATCATGTAGAACATTGTACTCGAGGACAAGCAAATGAGGATCATCATACTGGCATTCTCTGATACGATCAAAAAAAGAAGACAAAGAAACCACACAAGTTATGACCCGACTGGGCTCCGAAATATCCAATCTCACAAATCGATTGGCCAAGTCCTGAATATCAACTTCAAGGGGTCTCTCACCAACAGGAAGGAATTCAAAACTACCCAAACTCGCTGCCTTGCTACTCAAGGCATCGACCATCATATTGGCCTCTCCCGGATAGTACAAAATAGTAATATCATAGTCCTTTAGCATCTCCAACCATCTCTGCTGCCTCAAATTTAGATCCTTCTTTTTGAACAGGTGCTGGAGGCTACAATGATCAGTAAAAATCTCACAAGACACACCATAGAGATAATGCCTCCAAATCTTCAACGCCTGAACAATGGCATCCAACTCTAAATCATGAATATGGTAGTTATCTCATGGGGCTTCAACTGACGAGAACCACAAGCAATCACTTTACCCTTCTACATCAAAACACACCCAATACCGATCCGAGAAGCATCACAATATACTGAATATGATCCTAAAGCTAATGGCAAAACTAACATTGGAGTTGTGGTCAAGGCAGTCTTGAGTGTCTGAAAGCTTGTCTCACACTCATCCGACCACCTGAAAGGAGCACCCTTTTGGGTCAATTTGGTCAAAGGCGATGCAATGGAAGAGAAACCCTGAACAAACCGACGGTAATAACCCGCCAAACCAAGAAAGCTACGAATCTCTGCGGCTGACGTCAGTCTGGGCCAACTCCGGACTGCCTCTATCTTCTTCAGATCAACCTGAATACCTTCACTGGACACCATGTGCCCCAAGAACGCCACTGAACTAAGCCAAAACTCACACTTGGAGAACTTATCATAAAGCTTCTCCTCCCTCAACCGTTCCACCACAATCCGCAAATATTGGGCAGGCTCCTCCTAGCTACAAGAGTACACCAGGATATCATCAATAAATACAATAACAAACGAGTCGAGATAAGGCTGGAACACACTGTTCATCAAATGCATGAACGCTGCTGGGGAATTGGTCAGTCTAAAAGACATCACAAGGAACTCATAATGACCATATCGGGTCCTTAAAGCCGTCTTAAGAATGTCTAAATCCCTAATCTTCAACTGGTGATATCCTGACCTGAGATCAATCTTAGAGAACACCCTTTCTACCTGAAGCTGGTCAAATAAATCATCAATGCACGGCAAGGGATACTTGTTCTTGATATTGACTTTGTTCAACTGCCACTAACCAATGCACATTCTTATAGTGCCATTGTCACGTCCCAAACTAGCCCCTAGACGTGACTGGCACCCAGCTAACACCACATGCCGAGGCGAACCATACTTTCTTACCTTAGCCATTAATTTGCAGCATTTGATTAATTAAATGAGTACCCAAATAATATGATAACTATTACGAACAATTAATATCTCAAAATATTAGATTAAAACTCTAGCCCAAATCCCACACTAGACCATGGAGCATCTAAGAGAATTACAAAAGGCTTCATATGAATAAATGATAAAAGGCTCTTTGGGCAGCCTCCACGAACAATGCGGCGGCTCACCTCAATAACTAAATCAACTCTAGCGAACTCGTTAGCTACTAGCTTCGTCTTCACCAATAGTATATGCAAAGACATGCAGGTAAGGAGTGAGTTATACGTAAATATAACCCAGTAAGATCATCGACCCGCCACTCTGAATACCTCTGGAACAAGTGTTAAAAAAAGCAAACACACAATGAGCACACAAATAATATGCACAGAAATTCTTTTATCATATAATTACTCTATAAGGTCCAAATAATTATTCAACAAAAATACTACATATATCTCAACACAATCTACACTAAGGACTTGTCATTAACGACAGTGTAGGAAATTAACCAAACACCACAACGAGTCCATGGTAGCATGCACAATGCCCCAACTCTATTACGACGGCAAACACATTGCCCCAGATCTATCAGGGCGGCATACACAATGCCGCAAATATATAGCGGCGGCACACACAATGCCCCAAATATATAGCGGCGGCATACACAATGCCCCAAATATATCACGGCGGCATACACAATGCCCCAAATATATAGCGGCGGCATACACAATGCCCCAAATCTATAACAGCGGCGAAGAAATAATTTATAACGCTCCAACGCCATAGCACAAGGCTACGCCACACCACACCTACACTACAAATCACTTATTAAATAATTTTAGCCTTTTACAAAATAATATATTTCTGCGGCTGGTCAAAGACCACCGATTCTGCCAAGCACACGCTCGTTCCAACACATGGACCAGGCAGAAAAAAATATACTTCCAAAACGGATTTTAGAAAAGCAAGTATCAAAGCTTAAAGTCTCACTTACCTCACTAACGGGAAGTTTCCCGATTTTGCAATGCCTAGAACACCAACCAAATAACCTCCAATGACCTCAATCTATTCAAAATATTGAATAACACGTCCTAATTAGTCTAGGTGAATAATTTTCATAATCTTAGGACAAGTCAAAATCAAAGTGAACCCCCGGTCCAATTACTAAAAATCTGTACAAATTAGCAAACGCAGAACATGAATGCCGCAGCAATGCAACCGTAGAATGCGTTACAATGCCTTAATTTACCCAATCTCATTATAAACCATTCTAATCATTGAATCATCATTACTTTATCTATAAATTATTTGCTAATCATTAATTAATCACTGAATGTCCAATTTGGTACCGTAAAAATCTAGACTTTGTAGCAGTAGAAGTCAGTAATTCTTTTCCCTGAAAACTATACAACGAAACATATCCTTAATCCCTTAATTATTACTTAACAAAATTCTATTCAAAAAGCTTACCAAAATCACTACACATACCTGAAGCCTACAAGTCTATTCCCTTCCTTGGCTTCGTCAGTGGTGACACCACAATTTGAGCTCGTTTACGCTGCCGCGTCAGTTTTCTTCTGACACGTGCCCTTTCACAATAGGGCTAGGCCCACCAGAAAATTTACTTGCACACTATTGTATACAATTATAGGAGTAGTAAGTTTCCTCAACTAGCTTAATATTTAACTCAATAACTATAAATAAAAATTAATTCTCTAGTTTCACAATTAATAAGTATTTAAAAAAAATTGGATTATTATATTCTCCCCCACTTAAAAAGAACATTCGTCCTCGAATGTTAAGCGAGCTATACCCTAGAAAAGAGAGGTATGAATACTTTGTCGTTATACTCATCTTATCTTTTCATACTTACCCTACATACGCTTTTTGTAACTCGTTTGGAAACTTATTAACAACTACAAATATCCTCAAGGTTAGAATCTCTATTCTACTGCCTTAAAAATCATAGATAGATATGTTGAACACTTTCTATTCATCTTGTGTAAAACCTTCATATAAGGAACTTTCTCACCCATGTCAATCGTGAATACCCTTCCATGTTATTCTAAGACCATAAGAAACAACAAATCTAATATCCTTTACCTGATCAAATCGCACGACACCAATCAGTCTATGCACATAATAACATTAAAGTCAGATATCGGCAACACTAGTAGAGCGACTACGGTGACCCCTCCCTGGAAAAATATAGTCTTTTTACGAGGATTGTCACCACGTATGACACATTAGGAGTACTAAATATGATAAAACTAGTCAATTCATGCACAAGTTCACTTAAATGTCAACAATACAAACCATAACAAATTCGCAACCATCCCTATGTCGTAACTGTGATCCCACATGTCTGATAAATATAATCAATAATAGTAGGCTTCCCCACTTGGGTAAAATTATACTTTTTCAATTATTGCATCACCTCGTCAATATTCAAACTTTCTCAACTCATGTAATACAAGATATAACAACATGACAATTGTCAGGATAAAACACTACATTCGATAACATTTGTTAATTCTTTTCAAGTATTTCAACTCTTTAAATTGTCTATCTCTCTTGTATATGGTGCATGACAGTCTCCATACTATACGTTCTACCCTTATTTTAATAGCTAATCATGTCACTACTCGCTAAGTTTCATACTCACTCTTTTGCTATATTGGTGCATTAAGCGTTATACTTATATCTTACTTTCTCTCATAGATTGGAATTCATTAACGGACCCCAAGTATAATATGTTGTACCTTTTACATCACCTAGTGCCACAATCAAGGTCATACTCAATGCACTTAAATTAGAATAGTCATGCCCCAAATACACTTATAACAGTACCATCACGATATCACTAGTAATCAAATCACTTCAAAAGAGATTAAGCTTAGACCCATATAAGCATCTTTCTCAGAATATCTTTCATGCTAAGCCTTACAGTCTAGATGTGTTTAAGACATTGTTACTTTATACTTTATACTTCTACGTCCAATTCTTTTCTTATCCAAATCAAACTCATAACATGGAGTTGTATCCACAACTTCAAATATTGAATATGTCGCTCTCAGGAAAAATCAAATCCTTAGATCACTTTACAATTCACACAAATTTCCAACATTAAAAAATTTGACTAACTCTCAAACCTCTTATTTTTTTTAAAAAAATTTGGCACACGTTCCTTGGAAAATAGAGTTATCCCAAAATTTAAAACAAATAAAATATCAACTATCACCAATGCACGTAATATTTCATGTACTCAAGGCCACTCTCAATTGCTCATATATTGTTAGAAACTTCCATATCTACGGTGTCGTCTAATAGACGAGGATACACGCGGCCTAGCCAATTACTAAAGGGACATACTAGGAATAAACTCGATTTAGCTTAACGCACGAATGAGGAATGAAAGAAGTGAAAACATCCTAAATGCTTAGTAGCCTTAAGATCATAAGTATGGGCGCCTACATACCTATGAGCAAGACTCTACTAGACACTTCTCTATGACCCGTGACTTAAAGCCTAAGCTCTGATACCAACTTTGTCACGTCCCAAACTACCCCCTAGACGTGACTGGCACCCAACTAACACCACCTGTCGGGCGAACTATACTTTCTTACCTTAGCCATTAATTTGCAGCATTTGATTAATTAAATGAGTACCCAAATAATCTGATAACTATTATGAACAATTAATATCTCAAAATATTAGATTAAAACTCTAGCCCAAATCCCACACTAGACCATGGAGCATCTAATAGAATTACAAAGGCCGCATATGAATAAATGATAAAAGACTCTTTGGGCATCCTCCACGAACAATGCGGCGGCTCACCTCAATAACTAAATCAATTCTAGAGAACTCGTCGGCTACTAGCTTCGTCTTCACCAATAGTATCTGCATGGACAGGGAGGTAAGGAGTGAGTTATACGTAAATATAACCCAGTAAGATCATCGACCCGCCAGTCTGAATACCTCTGGAACAAGTGTTAGAAAATATACACACAATGAGCACACAAATAATACGCACAGAAATTCTTTTATCATATAATTACTCTATAAGGTCCAAATAATTATTCAACAACAATACTACATATATCTCAACACAATCTACACTAAGGACTTGTCATTAACGGCAATGTAGGAAATTAACCAAACACCCCAACGAGTCCACGGTAGCATACACAATGCCCCAAATCTATCACGACGGCATATACAATGTCCCAAATATATAGCGGCAGCATACACAATGCCCCAAATATATAGCGGCGGCACATAAAATGCCGCAAATCTATAGCGGCGGCATACACAATGCCCCAAATCTGTCACGGCGGCATACACAATGCCCCAAATATATTACGTCAGCGAAGAAATAATTTATAACGCTCCAACGCCATAGCACAAGGCTACACCCCATCACACCTACACTACAAATCACTTATTAAATAATTTTAGCCTTTTACAAAATAATATATTTCTGCGGCTGGTCAAAGACCACCGATTCTGTCAAGCACACGCTCGTTCCAACACATTGACCAGGCAGAAATAAAATATACTTCCAAAATAGATATTAGAAAAGCAAGCATCAAAACTTAAAGTCTCACTTACCTCACTAACGGGAAGTTCCCCAATTTTGCAATGCCTAGAACACCAACCAAACGACCTCAAATGGCCTCAATCTATTCAAAATATTGAATAACACGTCCTAATTAGTCTAGGTGAATAATTTTCATAATCTTAGGACAAGTCAAAATCAAAGTGAACCCCCGATCCAATTACTAAAAATCTGAACAAATTAGCAAACGCAGAACATGAATGTCGCAGCAATGCAACTGTAGAATACGTTACAATGCCTTAATTTACCCAATCTTATTAGGGCATCTCCAACCTTTACCCCATTTTTGGTCCCCAAAATGGGGATTTCCCCATTTTGGGGACAACTTACTCCAACCATTCCCCCATCTTTTTCCCCAAACTTTTTTATATTCTTCTAATTCTTCTATGTTATATTATTTTCTTTCATTTCAATTTCATTTTTTAATTTCTATTAAACAAATTCCATCTTTTATTTTTATTAATTTGTAATTTCCATAATTAAAACAATTCCATAAAATTTTAAATAATATAATTTGTAAGCAATATTATAGATTAACTAATAACTCAAATAAAAGTGAAATCATTGCAATAAAAGATTAATTAAATACATATTACATAACGATAAAATTCATTCGAATTACCTGATAAATATTCAACTTCAACCTCTAGTATTCTCCCATAAATGATCTATTAATGCATTACGAAGTGCAAATTGAGCATCTTTGTCCTTAATTCTTCTATGTCGTAATAAAAATTCTTGAAATCGTTGATTTTCATCTACTGCCATTTCTACATAAAAATAAATGCACGAAAATTAATTTATCAAAATTATACACCAAAGTTAAGATATAATATTAATATTATAAAGACATTACATAAACATAATTAGATATATATAAGAGATAAATTAAAAGATTAAATAATAATAAAAATTGATGAATAGTAATGAGGGAGATGAATAGTGTACCCCATATTTGAGGGAACACTATTCATCCTCCATTTTGGGGACAAAAATGGGGAGGGTTGGAGCTAATTTTCCTCAAATATTTCCCTCATTACGAGGATGGGGCAAGGTGGGAGATAGCTTTATAAACCATTCTAATCATTGAATCATCACTACTTTATCTATAAATTATGGGCTAATCATTAATTAATCACTGAAAGTCCAATTTGGTGCCGTAAAAATCTAGACTTTGTAGTAGTAGAAGTCAGTAATTCTTTTCCCCAAAAACTATACAACGAAACATATCCTTAATCCCTTAATTATTACTTATATTCAAAATCCTTACCAAAATCACTACACATACCTGAAGCCTGCAAGTTTATTCCCTTCCTTGGCTTCGTCAATAGTGACGCCACAATTTGAGCTCGTTTACGCTGCCGCGTCAGTTTTCTTCTAAAGTCCTCCATTTTTTTCTTTTCTTTTTTGTTTTATTCCCAATGATGAAGAGACCTAGCACTTATATCCTCTAAGGTCAATCTGACACGTGACCTTTCACAATAGGGCTAGGCCCACCAGAAAATTTACTTGCACATTATTGTATACAATTATAGGAGTAGTAGGTTTCCTCAACTAGCTTAATATTTGATGAGTCCTTAACTTTTTTGATGGTTTTTTGCAAAAAAAACACGTTTCTAATGTTTAAAAAAATGTTACGTTTCTAAGTAAAACGCAGTACTATACTGCATTTTATTTTAACAGAAATTTGGTCATTAAAATAAAACGCAGTATAGTACTGCGTTTTATTTATAATTTTTTTTTACTAATTCACAGTACTATACTGCGAATTGCTTTAATAAAATAAACCCCTTCTTCTTCCTTGGACCACAGAACCAACGACCCCTTCTTCTTCAGATTCTGTTGGTCCCCTCCCCCTCCCCCTGTCACACATCCTTTTTGCGCGCCCCGCCCCGAAGGGTAGAATGCGCGAGGGGAGTTTTTCCAATTTAAGTGACAATATTCGAAATGGGATTATTTATTTAATTCAGAGTCGCCACTTGGGAAAGGTTTGGCTTTTGGTGTCCCAAGTCACCGGTTTATCTTGAATCCCAAATCGAGGAAATTTTTGACTTTTCCAAATGAAGTCTGCGAACCAGAAATTCTAAGTAAGGAATTCTGTTGACCCGAGGGAAGGTGTTAGGCACCCTCGAATCCCATGGTTCTAGCACGGTCTCTTAAATTGTTATAATGGCTAAATATCTGATTTAAATACATGTTATGACTTACGTGCTTTTATTAAGTTTAAACCGCTTTTATTATTATCATTTATTTTTATAGAATTGCAACGTCGTGGAAATACATCTCGAACCACGTCACAATCAATGCACCCGTGGTCGTCGAAACATCTTGACTCTGTTGAGATTTGGATTTGGGTCACATCAATGTGCACCCGTGTTTAAGAAGGTTAAATTATTAAAGGTACGCCTAAAGCAACTAGCGTATTGTTATTTTAGGAAGAGGCCGCGAACGTTCATTAAACGGCCAAATCCAAAGTCTAGTCAATGGTTATGTATTTTATTGAGGACCCCGGCGGTTTGTGATTTATTTGGCGAGGCTCGTCTCATTTTTATTTTAAAGGATAAACCTATAGTGACTATATTTTCTATTAAGTTCGTCTCTAAATTAAAAGAAAATCTCTTAATTATTTACATGCTGAAAACGTAACTTATTAGTTATTAGTTTACGGCTAATGCGATTGGAAAATTGCGATCGAGTTTGTACAAAGAAAAACTGCTTTCATTTTTATATTCTATTATTTACTAATGCTGGAACATGAGAGGGATACACAATAATATCAAAGCCGATTAACTATTCTTCAAGTAATTTAAACTAGCATTATTAGATGAAGACATCATACATATGCAGCCTCATTACTAATTAATTAATCGACTACATTTTTATACAAAGAGAGGAAAATTAATATTCAAACACAGATCCAAACAAAAGAATTCAACAGGAACAGGAGCCTGATTAATATTTCATTTTTCGCTTCAAGCCAAGAGTGTACAAATGTGTACCTGGAAACAACAGTACAAGAACAAAAGAAGTAGGAGTCAGCAACAGTAATAACGCGGCAACAACAGGTTCAGCAACACCGCAAAATCAGTAAAAACCAGTAGAATAACCCAGTAACAGATTGAAAACTCAGCAGTGTAAAAAGTACAATCGCAGTCAAAGCAGAAGAGAGAAAAGATACGAGATGCAGTAGTTTCTGACTTTTGAATAACACTCGAAGAAAAGCAAACAGAATTGTTCGAGTGAAAGTTCAAATTGTCTTTCTCTTTTACTATCACGAACTCTCTCCAAGTATAAAAGTATATCAACTCTCCCTAAAAATCCTCTCAATAATATTCAACTCTTTTTCTCTCCCCCCAAAAAATCTCCCTTTTTAATGTCAAGAATGACTCTATATATAGCAAGACAAGTCTTCAATTCCCAAACCTCAAATTATTCCCCCAATGGCATGCTTTGTCCCACTATCAAATGTCTTCTTTATTTTAAAACTTTGTCCCCCATGCCTACATTAAATAAATGCCACATTCCCAACCCATTACAATATGTCCCTCATGCCTATATTAAACAAGTACAAGATTCCTCCCCATTATGTTTTGTCTTGTCCCCCATTATATTAAACAAGTACATCAAAAACCCCACCCCATTATATTTGTCCCTCATGCTTAACATAAAGAATCAAAATAATGTTCAATTACCAAACTACCCCTCCGACCTTATTGCAATTACCATTTTACCCCTGAACGGATTGCAATTTACCAAACTACCCCCATCAGCTCTAAACACTCAATTAATCATAACTCAACCAAAATATAGTCAAGATGACCAATTTCTCAACAATCTTCAACAACAAATCATATGAACACGATGAACAACACAACTCCAAATTGATGGAAATAAATCAACCATATCGGGAACCAATCCTGGTTAATTTAGACCATCAATGGATGAACAAGGATACAACAATACAAACAACAAAATACATGATTCAAATTAAATCAACAAATCACAAACAAACATAAACTCACATTAAATCACTGGATTTACACATGATCTTCAAACAAATATGAACATGAACTAAATCTATTTTTCAAACAACAAAACATGACGGATTCACATGACTCAAACAACATTAATAATTTCTGGAAAACACATAACAACATGAAACAAATTGAAGAAATAATTGATTAAATTTCAATTTGAATTCAACAATTATTAAACTAACGAATATTTACTTAAACAATAATACAAACATGAAATAAACATGAAAAACAACTAATTAACTTCCATTTGAAATCTGAAAATTAATTTAACAAAACACATGAACAAACTAAAAATTAATTCAAACGTTAAACAAAACAAACATTTGTTGATTTTAGATTCGAAAATATCAAAACAAAATACGGGTAAAAAATAAAAATCAAAATCTTCCAACCGGATTGAAACGAAATACGTACGGACTGTTTTGTTGACCAAAGCTTAGAACAAACGATGATGAAAACAAACTGTCCGGAACCGAGTATCGCACCAAGATAACTTATCGCCGAAGACGACCACGAACGGACGACCAAAGAAGATGGCCGCCCGTCACAAGAAGATGGCCTGTGAAGCAGCTGGGGCGTGTTTGGTTACGAAGAAGAAACTGGCACGGGCAGCAGTGATGGTTCTGTGAAGACGCAGCAACGGGGGGGACTGGACGAGGCAGCAGGCGGCGCCGGGACGAGGTCAATGAAACAGAAGGCAGAAGCAGTTGGTTCAGGGCAGCCATGGACGACGAACATTTGTTCGTTGAAGGAGGATAACGGAGCGAAGTAGCAGCAGCTCAGAGCATATGACGCGGTGGGGCAGCAGCTCGCGAAAACATGCATTGGTTGCTCGAGCTGTTCGCAGTCGAAGACGAAGCAGTAATGGAGGTTGTTCGAATGGGGAAGATGAAGCAGAAGGCAGCGCAGTAGCAGCTGCATAAGCAACAATGGCGACTGGCCATGGTGAGCAGCTTGGAAATAAGACGACGATGGTCGTTTCGAAGAAGATGAAGAGCTTGAGGTGAGCAGGAGTTGGTGTCGATAGGGAGGCAGCCATGGGAGCTGCTTGTGTGGAAGGGGAGGTAGCCATGGATGGCTTGGGGTGTTTGGTGTTTTGGAGAAGAAGAAACCAAAAATGGGGGCAGATCGTTTAGGTCTCTTTTTTAGGGTTTTTTGTTCTTTTTGTTTTTTTTTTCTATTGTTTTGTGTCTTTGAAATGCAAGATAGGGGTATTGGGTTATGAATTGGGTTAATGGGGCGGACCGGGTCGACCCATGTGGAGATGGACTGGGTCATGGAGAAGGTTGGACAAATGTTTGGGCCTGGGGTTGAATTTTGAAGAAGTGGCCAAATCCGATTTTTCTTTGTATTTTTGTTCTCTTTTCTTCTTTTATTTTCTAAAACTAAATTATAAAAGTACTTAAATTATTATTAAGAACTAAATTAAGTTATAAAAGCGCAAATTAACTCCCAATAACAATTAACGCACAATTAAGTAATAATTAAGCATAAAATTGTTCATTTGGACATTAAATGCTAAAAATGCAAAAGATGCCTTTTTTTATAATTTTTAATTTTTGTAAAACTAATTTAATTACTAACAATTGTAGAATGAAATCCTACATGCAAAATGCGACATATTTTTATATTTTTTATTAATTTAACAAATAAGCAAACACAGACAAATACAAATAATTATCCAAAAATATCACAAAAATACTCAAAATTGCACACCAAGGAAAATCATTTTATTTTGCATTTTCTGGGAGTATTTCTCATATAGGGCAAAAATCACGTGCTTACAGCTGCCCCTCTTTGCCCGAAGACACGAAGGGTTTTCGCGCAAAGATAAAGTGAGCGATTTTTGCCTATCCGAGTACTCCGTGTGAAACATTTTTTTTTGAAAAAGATTTAACTGAACCTCTGCTTCAAAGGTTTCCTATATATCCCTGGCTAAAGGGGAATCAGGTTAATGTAGTTCGGGAAACTTTGGGTAGCTGGGACTACCATGGGATTGCAATGCTTGCTGTTACTGCTGTTGTTGTTGTCACCGCTGCTTTACTGACCGCCTTATTACAACCAAAGAAAAATTGAAACTGAACTAAACACTTATATGCATGTCAACTGCTAGTTACAAGATTCCTATCTATGATTCTTTTGCGACTTGATCTTGGGTCTTAGCTGATTCTACTTGTAGACTCCGATCTGAATCTTGATGCTTGCAAGTTGTAGGCGCCTATTTATTTCTGCGATACTGAATAGGACGGGGTTGGTAGAACTCGGGACCTTGATCAAACCTTTGAACGATCCGCCTCTCGCCTTTCCGAATATCTCGACACATCCTCTTTTGTCTTTTCTCCTTTTATTCCGAGTTGAGACTCATCTCGTGGGTCATTTCGATCTGTGTGGCTCGAGGTTAGACCTGCAGGGAAAAAAAACGAACGAAATCTTCTTCCCCAGTTTCACTAGGAAAGTTTCGTGAATTATTTGCCAGGAAGCTCATAAAATTGATGAAGGAAGATATGAATGCTCAGTTCAGGGTTGGAGCCCTAAGGCTGGCGGGATGGAAATAGTTCAGTTCGGGGTTGGAAACTCTAATACTGACTAGCTGGGGAGAAGTTCAGTTTAGAGTTGAATCTCTAATGCTGACTAACTGGGGAAAAGTTCAGTTTAGGGTTGGGGCCCTAATGCTGACTAAAGGAAAAGTTCAGTTTAGGGTTTAAAACCCTAATGCTGACTAAAGGAAAAAAGTTCAGTTTAGGGTTTAAAAACCCTAATGCTGACTAAATGGAAAAAGTTCAGTTTAGGGTTTAAAACCCTAATGCTGACTAAAGGGAAAAAAGTTCAGTTTAGGGTTTAAAACCCTAATGCTGACTAAAGGGAAAAAGTTCAGTTTAGGGTTTAAAACCCTAATGCTGACTAAAGGAAAGAGTTCAGTTTAGGGTTTAAAATCCTAATGCTGACTAAATGGAAAAAGTTCAGTTTAGGGTTTAAAACCCTAATGCTGACTAAAGGGAAAAAGTTCAGTTTAAGGTTTAAAACCCTAATGCTGACTAAATGGAAAGAGTTCAGTTTAGGGTTTAAAACCCTAATGCTGACTAAATGGAAAAAGTTCAGTTTAGGGATGCTGACTAAAGGGAAAAGTTCAGTTTAGGGTTTAAAACCCTAATGCTGACTAAAGGGAACGAGTTCAGTTTAGGGTTTAAACTCTAATGCTGACTAAAGGGAAAAGTTCAGTTTAGGGTTTAAAACCCTAATGCTGACTAAATGGAAAAAGTGCAGTTTAGGGTTTCAAAACCCTAATGCTGACTAAAGGGAAAATTCAGTTCAGGGTTTAAAACCCTAATGCTGACTGCATGGAAAAGCGCAGTTTAGGGTTTAAAACCCTAATGCTGGCTGAATGGAAAAAGTTCAGTTTAGGGTTTAAAACCCTAATGCTGAATAAAGGGAAAATTCAGTTCAGGGTTTAAAACCCTAATGCTGACTGCATGGAAAAGCTCAGTTTAGGGTTTAAAACCCTAATGCTGGCTGAATGGAAAAAGTTCAGTTTAAGGTTTAAAACCCTAATGCTGACTGAAGGGAGAATTCAGTTCAGGGTTTAAAACCCTAATGGTGACTGCACGGAAAAGCTCAGTTTAGGGTTTAAAACCCTAATGCTGGCTGAATGGAAAAAGTTCAGTTTAGGGTTTAAAACCCTAATGCTGATTAACGGAAAAAGGTCAGTTTAGGGTTTAAAACCCTAATGCTGACTGCATGGAAAACCTCAGTTTAGGGTTTAAAACTCTAATGCTGGCTAAATGGAAAAAGTTCAGTTTAGGGTTTAAAACCCTAATGCTAACTAAAGGGAAAATTCAGTTTAAGGTTTAAAACCCTAATGCTGATTGCATGGAAAAGCTCAATTTAGGGTTTAAAACTCTAATGCTGGCTGAATGGGAAAAAGTTCAGTTAGGGTTTAAAACCCTAATTCTGATTAAAGGAAAAGTTCAGTTTAGGGTTTAAAACCCTAATACTGACTAAAAGGAAAAATTCAGTTTAGGGTTTAAAACCCTAATGCTGACAGCATGGAAAAGCTCAGTTTAGGGTTTAAAACCCTAATGCTGGATGAATGGAAAAAGTTCAGTTTAGGGTTTAAAACCCTAATGTTGACTAAAGGGAAAATTCAGTTTAGGGTTTAAAACCCTAATGTTGATTGCATGGAAAAGCTCAGTTTAGGGTTTAAAACACTAATGCTGGCTGAAAGGGAAAATTCAGTTTAGGGTTTAAAACCCTAATGCTGATTAAAGGAAAAATTCAGTTTAGGGTTTAAAACCCTAATGCTGATTGCATGGAAAAACTCAGTTTAGGGTTTAAAACCCTAATGCTGGCTGAATGGAAAAAAGTTCAGTTAGGGTTTAAAACCCTAATGCTGATTAAAGGAAAAATTCAGTTTAGGGTTTAAAACCCTAATGCTGATTGCATGGAAAAGCTCAGTTTAGGGTTTAAAACCCTAATGTTGGCTGAATAGAAAAAGTTCAGTTTAGGGTTTAAAACCCTAATGCTAACTAAAAGGAAAAGTTCAATTTAGGGTTTAAAACCCTAATGTTGATTAAAGGAAAAAGTTCAGTTTAGGGTTTAAAACCCTAATGCTGACTGATTGAAAGAGTTCAGTTCAGGGTTTAAAACCTTGATGCTGACTAAATGGAAAAGTTCAGTTTAGTGTTTAAAACCCTAATGCTGACTGAAAGGGAAAAGTTCAGTTTAGGGTTTAAAACCCTAATGCTGACTGGTTGGGGGGTAAAGTTCGAGAATGCTAGCTAGCCTCTCTTTTTTGGATTTTCTTGTTTTAGTAGAAGATAAAAGGGAGTCTTGTGGAAACTTACCTTTCGAGTGAATTCCTTATTGTCAAAATATTTCTTGTACCCATGTACCTTCTTCTTTGGGCGACACCTACTTCTTGCACGGTTATCTTGGATTATACATGTTTCAACTTTTCAAACAAAGAACAATTGTTAGTTCGGAAATGACGGTCGGTTTGGTGACCTTGATCGTTCCTGTTGCGTCTTTATTTCTGTCGCGAAGTCCCGCCGTTGATTGGATTCAAATGGCGAAACTCTTTTGACTACTCAGGCTTTGTATTTCCAGATTCTGTGATGATTTGCCTCGTAAGGCTCTTTTTTTTTCTTTTTTTTTTGTGTCCCATCTTGCTTGGAGATTCTCAACGGGGATTTTATTGGGGATACTCTGTGGGGGATTTGTACAAAAGGAAGCTCTGTGGGGGGAATATTTACAAAGTGGATTCTTTGTGTGGATTTTTGTACAACGGGGCATGTTGGGGATTTGTTTCAAAGCGGGCTTTCTAGGATTTGTTGGGGTAAGCTTGTTGGGGAATTTTTACAAAGGGACTCGCTGGGGAAATTCCAACGGGGATTTTTTTTTTATATTGGGGAGACTCTGTGGGGGATTGTACAAGGAGGGACTCTGTGGGGATTTGTACAGAGGGAGACTCTGTGGGGGATTGTACAAGGGGAGACTCTGTGGGGATTTGTACAGAACGGACTTGCTGGGGATTTGTTGGGGCAAGCTTGCTGGGGAATTTTTACAAGAGGAGGCTTTGTGGGGATTTCTTTTTTTTTTCTTCTTTTTTTAACTTCGTGGAGGCGATTAACCATGTGAAACCCAAACCTTTCAACTTCAATTGCCTTTATAGGCTACCATGACCAGTCGAGGTCGTCTTGATGCCCCCTGCTGAGGATGGGTGCCCTTTGCACATTAGCGCGTATCCAACGAAAGCCCTGTAAATCAGTCTTGCCATCCTTTCTTTGTCTTGGTTTTGGAACAGTGTTAGACCAAAAGGGATTCAAAGAGAAACAAATAATTGAATGGAGAATGAGTTTAAAACTAGAAGTGTCCCTTTCGGGGAAGGAGAGAAGGACTTATCCGGAGTACATGCGGACTTCAATGAACATGACATGCCTTTTGGACTGGATGCCTGATCTGTGTAAACTGTCTGACTCCTAAAAATTTATCACAACTTTGCCTTGAATACCGAGGAACCTTGCTAGGACTCTGTTGATGACAGTGGTTGTGAGGATCTCATTTTCGGTCATGGGCGCCCTTTGTGGGTTTTCACGAGCTGGCATTTTCATTTCGTTTCTTACCATCTCCTTATAGTGCCCGGGTGGGTGTTCACTAAACAAGACTTCTCATTTTGATTTTCTCTGCTTAGCGTCGCCTTACGGTGCCCGTGTGGGTTTTCACCAGCAATACTCTCTCATTTTATTTCCTCATTTTATTGTATCAGACCCAAATAAATCCATCCTCCCATTTTGAACCGCTTTGCCAATTGATCAGAAAGACTTGAACAAGGTTTGGGGTAAAAGGAATTTGGATTGAACTACAACTTTAGAACCTTTTGGGCGGGATCATTGCCGAAACATTATAACTTCTACCCCAGTTTCACTTTTGGGGGACTTCTTGGATTTTTGTTTTGGTGTGACTGAACCCCAAGGAGAGGTTGCCTACGTATCCTTTCGGAATCAAGTCAAACGTAGTTCAGGCAACTTTTGTTTTTGGATTTTTTTGTTTTTCTGATTTGCCTTGTTTTTCACTTCCCTTCCCTTTTTCATGTTCATCATTTTTTTTTGTATATATATTTTCTTATTTTTCCAATTCTTTCTTCTTCTTTTTTTCATTTTTCTTTTTCATTTCAAATTCTTCTTTTTATTTTATTTTATTTTCAATAATATTTTCAGGTTCCAAAGAGGGTAATCAAAGAAGAGTAACCAACTCAAATGGGTTTGCAAAGGGTAGATAGTGTTTGGGTAGCGAGAATGAAAGCCTTCGTCATCTCAACCGGAAAATGTTAGAACTATATATTGGATCCAACATAGTACCTTTTGACTGCATTTGCATTGACAGTTATTTCAAGGACGTTTCCTTCGATGTGTCCCAAGTACAACGCACTATTTTGGCAGTACTCTTGTTGCAATGTATGTACCTTTCCAATCTGGACCCAATCTTCTTTCAGCTTTTCCAAATCTTTGTCTTGTTTCCTTAAGCTATTCTTCATTGCGACCCAATTCTTGATTCATTATTTCGAGGTCTGACAGAGTTTTAAGATCCGGGCATGAAGTCCGCAAGCATGTCATATTTTGAAATCTGCATTTAACAGAACTAAAAGAGAATGAGAAAATTGACAAAATTTAAGAAAAGAGACATTCCGGAAAAATGAAATATCAATTTCATTTGATTTTCTTTTTGATTTTTTTTTTGATTTTTTTTTTGATTTTTTTTTTGATGATTTTTTTTTGTTTTTATTTTTTGAAGATAGAAGGGTTTACATTGGAAAGTAAGACAATAAAGTAAAACATCTGGATCACACCCTGAGATAATCCAGATGCAGAAAGGATAGCAAGACTGGCTACCGAGACTCCCGTCTGATGGGAAACTTTCAGGCTTGGCAATCGTTTTTTTTTGGCTTTTCTTCCATCTCGGCAATGGCTGCAATAGCCTTCAGTGCCGGATCAAATTCCTCAGCTTCACATATCATTCCATCTATTGGCCCATTTGTGAGAGTAGGCAGGGGAATGTTCATCATATTAGGAACCTTTTCGTCCCGGGGAACGATTCTTTCAGCTTCAATCAAGTCCTCAACTGCCATTTTGAGGGTCCAATGACCAACAATCCTTTGTACCGTGCCCCACTGCTCCAGAGTGGCATTCACATCTAGTATCAGCTCGATGCGGGGAGGGGGGACTCGGTGTTTGGCCGATTTGGGGCCACTGGCTACAGCAGACTTCGCCTGACTAGCTTTTGGAACAAACCTGAGTATGATTCACCAATAGAGGTGAACTGATTCCTTTTGAAAGACTCTCTTGGGTGAGGATTGTACTGATGAACATTTGATTGGGGGACTATATGGAGCTTGGTAAGGATGGGCGTTTCTGGGAGGTGGAGCTCAGTTTTGTGTATAATGTTGTGGCCGCGTGCAAGGCTGCTCATCACTGCATACCAACAAAACCAATCACCTGAACAGAACCTGGCTAATTTACTCACACACACAACCTTGTTAGTTTTGAAGCATTTAACATATAGGAAATCGCACGATGGGATGCAATGCACTTAAACAGTTAAACGCTTTTACCATTTGTTTGAACGGGTTGCATGTTTCATCCCGACCCTAAACTAGCCCTCTTCACTATGTACCTCTTTTCTTTTATTCTTGCCTCTCTTTAATCACTCTTGATCTTGTTTTTGCCGCTCTTTTATTTTTTGCACTCTTTTTTTTTCTTTTTCCCTTTTTTTTCTATTTTTCTTTTTCACTCGACTTTCTTTTTCCTTTTCTTTCAGTTTTTTTTTTCAATTTATTTTATAGCTATGATCGAATTCGATGGAGATTGCCTACGTATCATGACCCCGCATGAATCAGATCTTGCGTAGTTCGGGCCGAATGAAAGGTAAAAGCAATGAAACATTTTTTTTCTTCATAATAAAAAATTAGGTTTCAACACTCACAAAATGCAACCGAACGGTTATTTTTTGCAAACGTGGCCCCTTCCAAATTTCACATGAATTTTGAGGCCAGGGAGGATCATTTTACAAACTTGTCCGTTCTTTTACAAAAATAACCTTTTGACAACTGAAAGATACTCTAAGACTACTTCGGCAAGAACGGTTTAAGACGCGACAGAAGCTGGCTCGGCTTATTATGACAAAATTCAAACGGTATTCACCCGACCGCTGACTCTTTGTTTTTTTTTTGTTTTTTTTTCAAATTACAATAAAAACCTGGTGTTGCAAACACGGCCCTTCAGCGCCTCGGGGCGAAGGTTTTTAAGGCTGTGTGGGTCAACTGAATAAAAAATACTAAACAAGACCCAAAGGTGGCTGTTTATGCAAAGTCAGCCTTCCGACGTCCCTTTCGGGAACATTCGGCTATTTATGACAAAACAGCATCACCTGACTTATTTATGACTCTTTTTATCGTTTTTTTTTTCAAATTAGAAAACTCAATATTGCCAACACGGCCTTTCAACGCCTCGGTGACGAAGATTTTAAGGTTGTGTGGGTCAACTGGACCAAACTTTAAAAAATGACCCAAAGGTGGCTGTTTATGCAAAGTCAGCCTTCCGGCGTTTCTTTCCGGAACATTCGACTATTTATGACAAAACAGCATCACCTGACTTATTTATGACTCTTTTTATCGTTTTTTTTTCAAATTAGAAAACTCAATATTGCCAACACGGCCTTTCAACGCCTCGGTGACGAAGATTTTAAGGTTGTGTGGGTCAACTGGACCAAACTTTAAAAAATGACCCAAAGGTGGCTGTTTATGCAAAGTCAGCCTTCCGGCGTTTCTTTCGGGAACATTCGGCTATTTATGACAAAACAACATCACCTGACTTATTTATGATTCTTTTTATCGTTTTTTTTCAAATTAGAAAACTCGATATTGCCAACACGGCCTTTCAACGCCTCGGTGACGAAGATTTTAAGGCTGTGTGGGTCAACTGGACCAAACCTTAAAAAATGACCCAAAGGTGGCTGTTTATGCAAAGTCAGCCTTCCGGCGTCCCTTTCGGGAACATTCGGCTATTTATGACAAAACAGCATCACCTGACTTATTTATGACAGATTTAAAATTTGACATATATTTTTGGCTATTTTTAGCAAAAGGGAAGGTTGGACACCACCCAACTTATTTATGGAAAAATTTAAAATTTGACACGTTTTATTTATTTATTGATTTTTGGCTATTTTAGCGAAAGGTGGGGTTGAACCCGATAAGGGTTGCCTACGTATCTCACATCCGGTGAGAATCAAACCCGCGTAGTTCGGGCATCGAAAATGGAGTAACTAGACTAACCCTTTTTTTTGGAATTTTTGAAAGAAATGCTTTAAAAGAAGAAAGAAAATTTTGTTTATTTTGATTTTTGTTTTATTTTTTTAAAGAAAGACTTCTAAAAATTTATTTGCTTTTGACTTGAACTTTGGAAATGTTTTTTTTCTTTATTATTTTTTAAACAAAAAGAAAATGTGTTTGGTTGATTTTTTTTTGTTTGTTTTACCTTTTCTACGGAAGAAAGAATGTATATGATGTTGCCTCTTAAATTTTGAAAGAGGGACTTTTAAGAAAATGATGTGGAATTATGAGTTTTATTTATTTACAAAAGCACTTCTAAAGAAAAATCCTAATATTTTGGAATTCAATTTTTCAAATATTTCTTTTTTGGACATTTTACAAAAAAGAGACTAAAAAGCAAAGAGTATTTTTTTTTGTATTTTTGTTGCTGCTTTTTAATTCTTATTTCATTTTTTCATATGAAAGACTTCAGAAAGAAGGTGACTATTTATTTATTATTTTTTTATTTTATTTGAGTTTAAAGAAAACTTCTATATTATTTTTTATTTCTTTTTTTGTATTTTCTAAAGAAACATTTATAAAGAAAGAACTAAAGAAAAATATTTTTTTTTTGGATTTTTAAAAAATTGGGGCCGGAACCGATGAGGTTTGCCTACGTATCTCACATCCGGTGAGAATCAGACCCGCGTAGTTTGGTCGGATCAAAATAGGGGAAACAAAAAATAAAATCCTTTAAAGAAAAGAAGAATAACTATTTTTTCTGGAATTTTGTTATATGTTTTATTTTATTTTATTTTATTATTTTTTTTTGAAAAGAGACCAATGAAATACTTATACATTTTAAACTTCCCTTTTTTCATTTTTTTTTTGAAATTTCGAAAATCTTTTAAAGAGGTGCTACAAATGAAACAATAAATTTTTTGATTTTTTTTATATATATTTTGGATTTTGAAAGTGATTAAAAGGAATAGTCAAACTGAAAGACAAGCTTTGTTTTCAATTTTTTTTATATATATATTTTTTTAAAAAAAAGATTCCGGTGAGGTTTTGACATTACTTGGACATTGGTTTTTTTTCAAAGAATAAGTAATTATCTCCCTACCCTGCTATTCTTTTTTGAAAATTTTACGGAAACCGGTCAACATGCAGATCTGAAGCAAATAGATGCGCAGAACAAACGGGATGCAGCAGGATGGTCTTCTCATTCCAGGTTGCCTGTCCTAGACGGACCCAACCCCTGTGTTGAGTCCCCTATGTCAAATGCAACATGATGCAGATAAGCGTTCCTACTAGGGATCCGGCAAAAGGTTACGTTATACTAGGTTTATAACCTGGGTAGATGTTCTAGACTGTGTACTCGAGCGGACAACTCGAGTCGAGGAGGGGCAACTTACCGGGAACCAAAAGGCCGTCCGGCTTCGTAACTTATCCGTCCTCTTTCTTATTTCAGGTATTGACACTAACAGAATAGGGAGCCTCGACCAGCGAGCTTCTCCCCGGAGGTGAAGAGAGAAGGGTTTCGGCACAGTTTATATACAGTTCAGATAATATCAAAGCGGTAAAAGACAACATTTAGTATGTTATGTCAAAACATGTAATATATATCAGATAATAAGGCCAAATACAACAATTATTCTAAGCTCGAATTCTTGAACCCTGAACCAGCGGTTCTGGGTTTAATTCTCCAGCAGCGGTTTTGTTATACTGGGTTTATAACCCGGGTATACGTTCTAGACTGTGTACCCGAGCGGACAACTCGAGCCGAGGAGGGGGCTACGTACCAGGGACCCGTGAGATCGTCTGGCTTTGTAACTTGTCCGACCTCTTTCTTATTTCAGGTATTGACACTAACAGAATAGGGAGTCTCGACCAGCGAGCTTCTCCCCGGAGGTAAGAAGAGAAGGGTTTCGGCACAGTTTATATACAGTTCAGATAATATCAAAGCGGTAAAAGACAACATTTAGCACGTTATGCAAAAACATGTAATAAAGATCAGATAATAAAGCCAAATATAACAATTATTCTAAGCTCGAATTCTTGAACCCTGAACCAGTGGTTCTGGGTTAATCTTCCCCAGCAGAGTCGCCAGAGCTGTCACACCTCCTTTTTGCGCGCCCCGCCCCGAAGGGTAGAATGCGCGAGGGGAGTTTTTCCAATTTAAGTGACAATATTCGAAATGGGATTATTTATTTAATTCAGAGTCGCCACTTGGGAAAGGTTTGGCTTTTGGTGTCCCAAGTCACCGGGTTATCTTGAATCCCAAATCGAGGAAATTTTCGACTTTTCCAAATGAAGTCTGCGAACCAGAAATTCTAAGTAAGGAATTCTGTTGACCCGAGGGAAGGTGTTAGGCACCCTCGAATCCCGTGGTTCTAGCACGGTCGCTTAAATTGTTATAATGGCTAAATATCTGATTTAAATACATGTTATGACTTACGTGCTTTTATTAAGTTTAAACCGCTTTTATTATTATCATTTATTTTTATAGAATTGCAACGTCGTGGAAATGCATCTCGAACCACGTCACAATCAATGCACCCGTGGTCGTCGACACATCTTGACTCCGTTGAGATTTGGATTTGGGTCACATCAATGTGCACCCGTGTTTAAGAAGGTTAAATTATTAAAGGTACGCCTAAAGCAACTAGCGTATTGTTATTTTAGGAAGAGGCCGTGAAGGTTCATTAAACGGCCAAATCCAAAGTCTAGTCAATGGTTATGTATTTTATTGAGGACCCCGGCGGTTTGTGATTTATTTGGCGAGGCTCGTCTCATTTTTATTTTAAAGGATAAACCTATAGTGACTATATTTTCTATTAAGTTCGTCTATAAATTAAAAGAAAATCTCTTAATTATTTACATGCTGAAAACGTAACTTATTAGTTATTAGTTTACGGCTAATGCGATTGGAAAATTGCGATCGAGTTTGTACAAAGAAAAACTGCTTTCATTTTTATATTCTATTATTTACTAATGCTGGAACATGAGAGGGATACACAATAATATCAAAGCCGATTAACTATTCTTCAAGTAATTTAAACTAGCATTATTAGATGAAGACATCATACATATGCAGCCTCATTACTAATTAATTAATCGACTACATTTTTATACAAAGAGAGGAAAATTAATATTCAAACACAGATCCAAACAAAAGAATTCAACAGGAACAGGAGCCTGATTAATATTTCATTTTTTGCTTCAAGCCAAGAGTGTACAAATGTGTACCTGGAAACAGCAGTACAAGAACAAAAGAAGTAGGAGTCAGCGACAGTAATAACGCTGCAACAGCAGGTTCAGCAACACCGCAAAACCAGTAAAAACCAGTAGAATAACCCAGTAACAGATTGAAAACTCAGCAGTGCAAAAAGTACAATCGCAGTCAAAGCAGAAGAGAGAAAAGATACGAGATGCAGTAGTTTCTGACTTTTGAATAACACTCGAAGAAAAGCAAACAGAATTGTTCGAGTGAAAGTTCAAATTGTCTTTCTCTTTTACTATCACGAACTCTCTCCAAGTATAAAAGTATGTCAACTCTCCCTAAAAATCCTCTCAATAATATTCAACTCTTTTTCTCTCCCCCCAAAAAATCTCCCTTTTTAATGTCAAGAATGACTCTATATATAGCAAGACAAGTCTTCAATTCCCAAACCCCAAATTATTCCCCCAATGACATGCTTTGTCCCACTATCAAATGTCTTCTTTATTTTAAAACTTTGTCCCTCATGCCTAGGGGTGGGCATTCGGTCGGTTCGGTTTGGTTTGAAGAAATTCGGTTCGGTTAATCGGTTTTCGGTTTTGTAAAAGTAGTAACCGAAACCGAACTAAAATAAGTTCGGTTCAGTTCGGTTTTTCTAATTTCGGTTCGGTTATTTCGGTTCGGTTTTCGGTTTGAATATTATCATATCGGACTCCTTCTATGTAATAATACGACCGGTGAATTTGTTGATTTTTCTCAAAACTTCGAAATTGTTGGAAATATTGTGTTTATAGAAAAAAAATAGATTAAACTTTGCACACTATTATGGATTATAAAATTCAAACATAGTGTAAATTACAACTCTGTGTGAAATTCTCCCGGTATCTATCACATATGCTATGGAAGTTTTAATAGAGGGAAAGTCTTTAAGATTAGAAAGTTGATAGACTTACTTAATTGGGTTGATTCTTTGATAGATTAGACCTAATAGTATTAATTTATTACCTATGGGCTTAGCCTATATATAACTTAAATAACATATATACTAATAATTCGGTTTTTCGGTTAACCGAATTAAAAAACTTAATAACCGAAAACCGAACCGAAAAACTGAAATTATTAAATGTCTTCTTTATTTTAAATTTTGTCCCCCATGCCTACATTAAATAAATACCACATTCCCAACCCATTACAATATGTCCCCCATGCCTATATTAAACAAGTACAAGATTCCTCCCCATTATGTTTTGTCTTGTCCCCCATTATATTAAACAAGTACATCAAAAACCCCACCCCATTATATTTGTCTCCCATGCTTAACATAAAGAATCAAAATAATGTTCAATTACCAAACTACCCCTCCGACCTTATTGCAATTACCATTTTACCCCTGAACGGATTGCAATTTACCAAATTACCCCCATCAGCTCTAAACACTCAATTAATCATAACTCAACCAAAATATAGTCAAGATGACCAATTTCTCAACAATCTTCAACAACAAATCATATGAACACGATGAACAACACAACTCCAAATTGATGGAAATAAATCAACCATATCGGGAACCAATCCTGGTTAATTTAGACCATCAATGGATGAACAAGGATACAACAATACAAACAACAAAATACATGATTCAAATTAAATCAACAAATCACAAACAAACATAAACTCACATTAAATCACTGGATTTACACATGATCTTCAAACAATATGAACATGAACTAAATCTATTTTTCAAACAACAAAACATGACGGATTCACATGACTCAAACAACATTAATAATTTCTGGAAAACACATAACAACATGAAACAAATTGAAGAAATAATTGATTAAATTTCAATTTGAATTCAACAATCATTAAACTAACGAATATTTACTTAAACAATAATACAAACATGAAATAAACATGAAAAACAAATAATTAACTTTCATTTGAAATCTGAAAATTAATTTAACAAAACACATGAACAAACTAAAAATTAATTCAAACGATAAACAAAACAAACATTTGTTGATTTTAGATTCGAAAATATCAGAACAAAATACGGGTAAAAAATAAAAATCAAAATCTTCCAACCGGATTGAAACGAAATACGTACGGACTATTTTGTCGACCAAAGCTTAGAACAAACGACGATGAAAACAAACTGTCCGGAACCGAGTATCGCACCAAGATAACTTGTCGCCGAAGACGACCACGAACGGACGACCAAAGAAGATGGCCGCCCATCACAAGAAGATGGCCTGTGAAGCAGCTGGGGCGTGTTTGGTTATGAAGAAGAAACTGGCGCGGGCAGCAGTGATGGTTCTGTGAAGACGCAGCAACGGGGGGGACTGGACGAGGCAGCAGGCGGCGCCGGGACGAGGTCAATGAAACAGAAGGTAGAAGCAATTGGTTCAGGGCAGCCATGGACGACGAACAACTGTTCGTTGAAGGAGGATAACAGAGCGAAGTAGCAGTAGCTCGGAGCATATGACGCGGTGGGGCAGCAGCTCGCGAAAACAGGCATTGGTTGCTCGAGCTGTTCGCAGTCGAAGACGAAGCAGTAATGGAGGTCGTTCGAATGGGGAAGATGAAGCAGAAGGCAGCGCAGTAGCAGCTGCGTAAGCAACAATGGCGACTGGCCATGGTGAGCAGCTTGGAAATAAGACGACGATGGTCATTTCGAAGAAGATGAAGAGCTTGAGGTGAGCAGGAGTTGGTGTCGATAGGGAGGCAGCCATGGGAGCTGCTTGTGTGGAAGGGGAGGTAGCCATGGATGGCTTGGGGTGTTTGGTGTTTTGGAGAAGAAGAAACCAAAAATGGGGGCGGATCGTTTATGTCTCTTTTTAGGGTTTTTTGTTCTTTTTGTTTTTTTTCTTTTGTTTTGTGTCTTTGAAATGCAAGATAGGGGTATTGGGTTATGAATTGGGTTAATGGGCCGGACTGGGTCGACCCATGTGGAGATGGACCGGGTCATGGAGAAGGTTGGACAAATGTTTGGGCCTGGGGTTGAATTTTGAAGAAGTGGACCAATCCGATTTTTCTTTGTATTTTTGTTCTCTTTTCTTCTTTTATTTTCTAAAACTAAATTATAAAAATACTTAAATTATTATTAAGAACTAAATTAAGTTATAAAAGCGCAAATTAACTCCCAATAACAATAAACGCACAATTAAGTAATAATTAAGCATAAAATTGTTCATTTGGACATTAAATGCTAAAAATGCAAAAGATGCCTTTTTGTAATTTTTAATTTTTGTAAAACTAATTTAATTACTAACAATTGTAGAATGAAATCCTACATGCAAAATGCGACATATTTTTATATTTTTTATTAATTTAACAAATAAGCAAACACAGACAAATACAAATAATTATCCAAAAATATCACAAAAATACTCAAAATTGCACACCAAGGAAAATCATTTTATTTTGCATTTTCTGGGAGTATTTATCATATAGGGAAAAAATCACGTGCTTACACTTTCCGCAGATGCGGTGGGCGCAGGTGCGGCCTAGGACCGCAGATGCACCTAAAGAGCAAGGAGTGTAGGTCCCACACACAAGACAAGCTTTGGATTCCTTCTTTCGGGTGCAAAAATTCGATTTCAATCAAATTCAAAAAACTTAAATCAAGGTATTTCGATTTTGTTTATGTCGAAACTCGTATAGTACATGCATATTTGTATTGTTTAATGTGTTTTCATGTTAATTTGTGTTATATTTATGTTTAAATTTGTATCTTATTTATACCCGGATTGATTTATTAGCTTTGGTACAAAAAATTATTAAAATTTCATAAATTATTTGTATTGTTAAAAAATTAATATTATTTATTTTATTTGTTGTTTATATTTATATTTTATGTTAGTTGTTTTTATATGTAATAGTGACCTTTTAGAGTAGTAAAAAAAAAGCCTTTTAGCGTAGTAAAATGTAGAGTCTTTTAGTGTAGTAAAATATAGCCTTTTAGTGTAGTAAAATATAGAGCCTTTTAGCGTAGTAAAATATAGAGCCTTTTAGCTTAGTAAAATGCAGAACCTTTTAGCGTAGAGTCTATGTAGTTTAAGTATGTAGTAACTGCAAACTCTAATATATATTGTAAAATTAACTCCAATATCGAGTCTGGAACCCATACATAATTATTTAGTCCAATATTAAACATAATTAATTATTTAATTCCTTAAACTAACAAAATTCTAAAAAAGTTGAAATTGATGCGCATAATAATTAAGGATAACTTGGTGCTACCGGGCCTCAAATATCGAGCCTAGAACCCATATATAATTATTCAGTCCAATTCAATAATTTTTAATTTGATTCCTTAAACCAGAAAAATTCTAAAAAAGTTGAAATTGACGCACATAATAATTAAGGATAACTTGGTGCTACCGGGCCTCAAATATCGAGCCTGGAACCCATACATAATTATTCAGTCCAATTCAATAATTTTTAATTTAATTCCTTAAAATAGAAAAATTCTAAAAATGTTGAAATTGACACGCATAATAATTAAGGATAACTCGGTACTACCGGGCCTCAAAAATCAAGCTTGGAACCCATACATAATTATTCAGTCCAATATTAAATATAATTAATTATTTAATTTATTAAGCTAACAAAATTCTAAAAATGTTGAAATTGACACACATAATAATTAAGTATAACTTGGTGCTACTGGGCCTCAAATATCGAACCTGGAACCCATACATAATTATTCAGTCCAATTCAATAATTTTTAATTTAAATCCTTAAACTAGCAAAATTTTAAAAATGTTGAAATTGACACGCATAATAATTAAGGATAACTCGGTTCTACTGGGCCTGAAAAATCAAGCCTGGAACCCATGCATAATTGTTCAGTCCAATATTAAATATAATTAATTATTTAATTTATTAAGCTCACAAAATTCTAAAAATGTTGAAATTGACACGCATAATAATTAAGGATAACTTGGTGCAACCGGGCCTCAAATGTCGAGCTTGGAACCCATACATAATTATTCAGTCCAATATTAAATATAATTAATTATTTAATTCCTTAAACTAACACACACAATTAATTTTGTTTAAATTATAGTATACGACATGAACTTTCCTCCGCTTGCGCATCCTGGACCTGCCGAGGATCAGCTACTAGTGTTGCAGGGCGACCATAGGTCCTCCTTTGTATGGGAGGGACAACTATCGATGCAGGCTCTCCGCCCCAGGAGACCTGACGATTTGTGGGAGTTCATCGTGGAGCATCCTTTCCATGCCCGCGTAGTCGCGCGCCTACATGCTACGGGCTTCTATACGATTTTTGAGCTTGGACGGATGCAGCTTGATTGGTCTCTCATCACGGCCTTGGTAGAGCGGTGGCGACCGGAAACGCACACTTTTCACTTGCCCACTGGAGAGGCCACCATCACGCTGGAGGATGTTCAGGCTTTATACGGGCTACGCGTAGATGGATGGGCCGTGGCACTGCCCCAGTACATTAGATCCATGATGCGTGCACAGTTTTTGGATATGATGGGGTATTTTACTGGTTATAGACATTAGGGTGACGCTGGGGGCAGTCGCGTTGCTTTGTCAGCCATTAGAGATCATATGGCTGTTTTGCACCCAGACATTACGGATGAGACGGAGGATATCCATATTGAGAGGTACACGTGGTTGGCGTTGCTCCTGTTTTTCGGTTGTGTCTTGTTCCTGAACACTTCGGGGAGTCTCGTGAGTATGCGCTTTCTCCATCATCTTCAGCAGCTTGATGCTTTACCCCAGTCAGCAGCTTGATGCTTTACCCCAGTATAGCTAGGGTGCTGCTGTTCTCGCATACCTGTATAGGAGCATGTGCCGGTCGAGCATGGGCCCATTGGTGGACATATGTGGTTTTCTACCCCTCCTACATGTGACAACATTTTTGAATACTCTGTTCATTATTCCGAATTCTATATGGTCGAAATGAATCATAAATTTTACATCAACCTTTTATCTTAGGTTTGGGCCTGGCAGCGGATTATGTCGTTGCAGCCACATCTACCACCACTTGCGCCCGGTGAGGCTTATCCATTTCTTCCTCTAGCTTCTAGGTGGATTCTCCGCCGTGGGAACTACTGAGGGACCGATGATCATCATAATCTCCCCCTTATTAGGGATGTGCTAGGTATGCTGGTGGACAGACAGGTAAATATGTACCTACACTTACTTGTTTTAAATTGAGTTGTGTTGCCATACTCACTTTTATGTTATTATTTGGTAGTTCATTTGGACGCCATAGAGCGACGAGTTACTAGCTCAGATGCTCGTTTATTACTCAGTCGATCGACTACTTTGGAGCACCTCCGTCCCGATGATCTTCTTCGATATGGTTGAGTATCATGCCACAGAGCATGTGCTTCGCCAGTTTCACTGTCCCTAGCCTATACTGGGGGAGCTTGGATGGGTGGCTACACACTATCAGCGGGATGACCGTGCCAGGATGGATGATATATATATGGGATGGCTAGACCAGCAGGTCCAAAGTTGGGAGGAGTAGCGAGCTGACCGTATTCCACCAGCACCTACATTTACCCAGGAGGCCACTATTCATATGTATGCATCATGGTACTGCCGTCATACCCGACTGATTATCGGGAACCCCATTCATGTACTTGGCGAGCGCTATAGACCATACGCCGGGAGGCACGAGGCACTGGTATGTTTTTTGGCTTATTAATATCGTATAATTGTGATATAGCGTTATTTAATTAATATTTTAAATGTTTCATAGGCTATTGGGCATCATCACCTCTACCAGTTGGGACAGGAGATGCAGAAGCATACCGACATCCCTGCAGTCGTTGACTATGGCCGACGGGTGGCACAGTTGGCTCGTCAGACCCTGTTTCAGGCGAGAGATGTCGCGAGGTTAGACCACGAGGCTCAGTATACGACGCCAGAAGACTACCATCGGGGTAGGGGTGTCCCACGAGGTAGGGGTAGGGCACGAGGGAGGGGTGCCCCACGAGGTCGCGGGGGATGGCGAGGAGGTGGTCCCCAGCAAGGGGGTGTTGAGGCACCTGTCGACCCACCTATTGAGGGACATGATGAGGACTTTGGAGTTGAGGCGCTTGGAGATGATCAGCCGGATTATATACCTCGGGTAGATGAGCCTTCCAGCAGCATGCCTTCGTACAACCTTCAGCTATCTCTGCCAGCATCGCATGTCACCCCGTCAGGAGTGTGGAACCTCCTTTTTCCGCCCCCACGAGGGTACAATGAGATTTTTCCAATTAAAGGACAATCGAAACGGGATTTATTTATTTATTTCAGAGTCGCCACTTGGGAGATTTAGGGTGTCCCAAGTCACCAATTTAAATCCCGAATCGAGGAAAAGCATGACTCTGTATTACAGTCCGCGAACCAGAAATCCGGATAAGGAATTCTGTTAACCCGGGAGAAGGTGTTAGGTATTCCCGAATTCCGTGGTTCTAGCACGGTCGCTCAACTGTTATATTTGGCTTGATTATCTGATATAATACGTATTATAAACTTATGTGCAAATTTTATCATTTAGCCGCTTTTATTATTATATTTTTTAAAAGAATGTGAACATCGTTTAAAAACATGTCTTTGGATTGCGTCACATAAAATGCACCCGCGATCCGGAACGTATTTTTATTCAATGTTTTGGGATTTGGATTTGGGTCACATAAATGCGCACCCGTGTTTAAGAATGTATTATTATTAAATCGCGCCTAAAGCGATTAGCGTATTTATTATTTGGGGACAACCGTGAAGTTCGCTAAGCGGCCGATCCCGAGTTCTAAGTAATTAATACATACATTTTATGAGGGCCCCGCAATCTATACATTTTATTAAGCGAGGCTCGTCTCATTTTATTTTTAAAAGGACAGTCCTAAAATGCCTACATTTTTCTATTGAAATTTGTCTCTACAAAATAAAAGAGAAAATATCTTAATTTATTTACATGCTTGAGTTGTTATAGATGAATTTTGAATATGATTCATAAAATCTGAAAATGATGCAAACAGGACAGTCCGTTGCCACTGCAGGCCGAGGCCCAACGTGTATGACATAAAACTAGACCTGGGCCGTCTTATTCACATGTTATTACCTAGTTACATTATACTAGACATGCTCTCAGTTTGTCAAATTAAAAAAAAACTTAGCAATCTAATTTTAATCCTAGACCATTTACATGCTGAAATTAACCAATATTATTTAACTAAACAATATTTCTACCAAGTTCCTACTAGATGGCCTATTCGTTAGATTTTTTACTCGGCAGAGTTACTACACCATTTATTTATTTTTAGGCGATATATAGATAGTTCATCCGTTAAGCTATCGGCGGATATTCCACTATATGTATTAAATAGCTACATGATTCTGATTTTTGCAAGCTAAATAATTTATACATTCAAATAAACTTCAGAATATAATTAAAGTAAATTTAGAATTCAACTCTTCATTTTCGTATTCATGCTTCCTGTTTCAGTTTACAATAATCAGCGTGTCAGTTGTGTACCTGATATTGGAAACAAAAGAAGATGAAGATGAGAATCAACAGCAGTAATAACAATACAGCACAGCAATAACAGTCCAGCAACAGTTGCAACCCAGGAACAGACCGGTGGAGTAGTAATCCCAAAACAAAAGCTTCAAGCTTTTATGAAACAACAACAATTAATGCTTATTTCAAACAATGAAAGAAAGCAGAAGATTTTTTTAGTTTTTTTTTTTATTTGAAAGTTTAAATATTTTTCGGAATTTTTCTTTTTCTCTTAAATATTCAGCTCTTTTTTTCTCTCTATTCTTCTCTGTCCGTTCTTTTTCTTATTCTCCTCCTAAAATCTGATTCAAGACCTCTTATTTATTTTCCATCCCAAACCCTTTAATCCATTAATAAAACCACACTTTCTCCTACCAAACCCATTATCTTCCCACTCATCCCCCACTACATTAAACAAATATATCAACCCAACTCATTACATCTTGTCCTCCATGCCTACCATAAATAATTACCATATTCCCCCCCCCCCCCACACTACATTTTGTCTTGTCCCCCATTTATATTAAACAACTATATCAAACCCCACCCCATTACATTTTGTCCCCCATGCTTAACATAAAGAATTATTCAAAATGTTCAATTACCAAACTACCCCTCCGACCTTATTGCAATTACCATTTTACCCCTGCACGTACTGCGATTTACCAAACTACCCCCATCAACTATAACCAATCAATTAATCAAACTCAACCAAAATATAGCCAATATGACCAATTTCTTAAACAAATTCAACAACAACTCATATGAACACAGATGAACAACATCAAATTAATGTGAATAAATCAACCATATTGGGAACCAATCCTGGTTAACTTAAACCAAAAAATGGATGAGCAATGAAACAATAATATTAACAACACAATACATGATTCATCAACGAATCAAAAACCAAAACATAAACTCACATTAAATCACTGGATTAAAATGAACTTCAAACCAAGATGAACATGAATTAAATCCATTTTAGACAACAAACATGATGGATTCAAACGATTAAACCAACATATGTCCCTATTACAACTAAATTCTTTTAGACAAATAACAAGATCGACGAAGAAACAATTATGAACTTAAACTTGAATTTAATAATATTAACAATTTCTGAAAAATACATAAAACACATGAAACAAATTGAAGAGATAATTAATTAAACTTCAATTTGTATCTAACCAACATTAAACTAACAACTTTTACCTAAACAATAAATAAGAACAATGAAACAAACATGAAACAAACTGAAAAATTCACAAAATAATGAATAAAACAAACATTTACCGATTTTAGATTTGAGAATATCAAAAACAAAATACGGAGGAACTCAAAATACAACTAACTAGGAATGACCAACGGCGAACGGAAATGGAAAACTCGGACAGAAAACTCGACGTACCGGACCTCGACTCAACGAAAAACCCTCGAACTTTGACGAAACGAAGAAGATGAAGCAACAGCAGAAGCGGCGAGGAGCAGTTGGAGAAGAAAGCAGAAGCAGCTGTCGCGGTGAGGAAGCAGCAGCAGTCGCGTGGTCGCAGCAGCAACATGGCGAAGCAGCATCGCGGCACAGTAGAGCTGGTCGACGGACTGTGGTGAAGCAGCTGGTCGTTTAGTCGACGACACAGTCGGCCATTGAAGGCGAAGTTGAACACAGAAACAGCAGCAGCTGGAGGTGAAGAACAGTAGAAGCCATGGGCATTAAAGACGCAGCAGTGGCATCGATGGATGCACTAGCCATGGCAGCCATGGATGATGGTTGACGACGAAGACGCAGCAATGGCGAACATGGTGATGACAAAGCAGGAGATGACGATGGCGGACTGCTTGGACGTGAGGATGGAGGGAAAGGGGCAACCATGGGAGGTGGGGCTTGGAGGTTGGAGAAGATGAAGAGAAAGAAGGGGGGCGGGGCGGATTGGTTTAGTGTTTTAGGGTTTGGGTTTTTGTTTTGTTTTGTGTTGGACAAAAATGAAAAATGTAGAGGGGTTGGGTATTGGGGTTATGGGGCGGACCGGGTCGACCCGGTTTGAAATGGACCGGGTCGTGGGGAAGGTTGGACAATTTTTTGGGCCTGTGGCTTACAATTGAAGAAGTGGCCCAATCCGATTTTTCTTTGTATTTTTGCTTTCTTTTCTTCTTTTATTTTTCTAAAACTAAATTATAAAAAATACTTAAATTATTATTAAGAACTAAATTAAGTTATAAAAGCGCAAATTAACTCCCAATAACAATTAACGCACAATTAAATAATAATTAAGCATAAAATTGTATATTTGGACATTAAATGCTAAAAATGCAAAATATGCCTATTTTTGTAATTTTCAATTTTTGTAAAACAAACTTAATTACTAAAAATTGTAGAATTACATCCTACATGCAAAATGCGATATATTTTTGTATTTTTTATTAATTTAACAACTAAACATGTACAGACAAATACAAATAATTATCCAAAAATATCATAAAAATATCACAAAATTGCACACCAAGGAAAATCATTTTATTTTGAATTTTTTGGGAGTAATTCTCATATAGGGCAAAAATCACGTGCTTACAAGGAGCATTGTCGATCACGGGTACATTCGACGGGGATGTAGACCAGTACTTTGCATGCCCATCTACCGCAGCTGAGGATCAGCCTACCCGGGACGTGGATGGCGGGCGCAGGTTGAGTTATGCCTCATCCCCAGCGGTTGATGCAGATCTACCACAGGGGCAGGTATGTTTGTATTACTTTAAAATTTAAATTTGTTTTCTTTTCCTTAATGAGCTGACATTAATTAATTTTTAACTTTCTTATGTATGTTTTGTCCCAGCCCATCTTTGAGGCCACTACATGCTTTGATGAGGATACCACAGATGCATATACTCAGGCAGCCGACGAGACCACGGTGAGAAAATATTTTTTGACTCAACACGTACAATACAAATATACTTTTTCACATGCTAAGATTACTACTTGTTTTGTAGGTTGCTGACGGCCCGACGGTATATTCTTCTGATCCTGCCAGCTGTGGTGTCAATGTTGCTGCACATCCTCACATAAAGAGGCGGCTTGATGACGATGATCCAGATAGTGTACCCGTGAGGCAGGGGATGCGACTTAGGCCGGCAGCAACACTGAAGCACACAGGTTGCGAGACTCACTGATTTACTTATGTTTTTAGTTTGTGTAAATAGTGCATTATGTAAATAATGGTAACAATTATCTTTTAACAACATTTTTATTTTAATTGCGTTTGAACAACAATTTTACTTAAATATTACACAAGAAACACAAACATTGCAAACGTAACACAAAAACAAACAGTAGAACTAAAACCATCACTGCACAAAGGATAACTAAAACCATAAAACGCAGTACTATACCACGCATTATATTAAATTTTTCTGTAATAAACCAGCTTTTTTCACATGGTTTTCATCTTTTTCAGAACGACAAGACAACTCCATAAAATACAGTACTATACCACGCTTTATATATTAAAATTTTCTGCAATAAAGCAGCTTTTTTCACAGGGTTTTAATCTTTTTTCAGAACGACAAGACAACTCCATAAAACGCAGTACTATACCACGCTTTATATATTAAATCTCGCCTATAAATAGAGGCCTCATTGTAGTTATTTTGTTTGCTCAAAAATTAGTAAAAGCAAATATTTCATTAAAAGTAAGGTTTTTTACTAAAAGCAAATATTTCATTAAATGGCTCAACCTCTTCGTCCACCAAAGTGCAACTATGGAAAAGAATGCTCGATGCAAAATTGTTGGGACGGTGGTGAAGTTGGACGCCGCTACTGGTGCTGTATGAACCAGTTATACAAGGTTCCCGGTGAACCTATTTGTGATTTTGAGGAATGGGTTGATGAACCATGTTATCAGGAATGCTATAGAGAACAACTGCATTTTCTTCATAATATGTGTTTATGCCAACGGGAAACACAAAGAGAAAGCGATAGAATTATTGTAGAAATGAGGGCAAAACTAAAGGAGGTGGGAGAAGAAAAATGAAAAGCACAATGGAATTGTAAAGCACAAAAGGAATGTAAAAAAAATATAAACGGGAACTTGCGGAGGTGAAGGCAAAACTGAAAGAGGTAGAAGAAGAAAAAGAACAAATAGAAGAACGATTTAAGTGGTTGGAGCGGAGAATAAATGGCAACCGACACTAAATATTGGCATGTATGTGTTTAGTGTATTTTTCATATTTTATGTATTTTTATTATGTTGGCCTGTTATGTTTGTGTTTGTGCTGTAGTAATGTTTTATTTTAATTGAAGTGGCATGTATGGCATGTATTGAAGTGGCATGTATTGGCATGTATGGCATGTATGTGTACTAAGTTTATTTGATATATAATGCAACATACATAAGTACAAACACGTATTACAAAAAACAATACCAAAACAAAAGATTAGGGGTATCCTTGATAGTTGGGTACATTCGACGAACTTGCACCAGGAGATGGATTACCACCACCACGCACACCACCTGAAGGACATTTACGACGGTCGTGTCCTGTTTGTGAGCATATGCTACATTTATGCGGATAAACGATGTCACCAACATCCATTTGGTTCCGTATACGCGTTCTCTTTTGTACTTGCAGCTTGCGCAAATAGTCCTTGTTACATACCATCTTAAAAGGTTCCGACAGCCAATAATGCTCAGCACCTAATGGCTGTAACTTCCCACTATACGTGTCTACGCATGCATCAACACTGTATTGCCTATCAATATAGTTTTTTTCCCCATATACAACTTGTTGAAAGCACTTCAACGCATGTGCGCACGACATGTGGTATATGGTCCATTTCCCATATGAACACAACCTTCTATTTTCATTCACTGTCTGTAGATTATTCCCACGGTGTCTACGGATAGCGGTCTTAACTTTAAAAATACCCCGTTCATGATCGTACTGAAGAAATGAATGCCACTATGCTCGCCTCCTGGACCTTTTAAATCTTCTCATGGGTATTGGCATAAATTGAACACCCCTGTCCATCAATGCTGATGTAGATACATGCCTTTCAACAAACCTCTCCACACTCTGTTTGAATGTCATGCAGACTATGGCAGTGACAGGCAGACCACGAGCAGACTTCAACAAGCCGTTGAATGACTCCGACACGTTTGTAGTGAGGGTTCCCCATCGTCTGCCGCCATCATCATGCAATGTCCATATGTGAAGCTCATGCCCCATCAACCAAGTATAGGCTCGTGGTTCTAACTGCCGGATCGCTTCCATGCGCCTCGTGAATTTGCACTGCTGGTGCTCAGTTGCAGCCATCCACATTAAGTCATGCAAGGCCTTGTCAGGATATTTCTTCTGGAAATTGGCCTTCAGGTGACGCACACAGTAACGGTGGTATGCATATGGTTCCTGCCATTCAGGAAAGTGACGTACAAAATTTAAAATACCACCATGCCGATCAGATATTAGACAAATACCTGAATGCTGTTTGACAACATGCTGCTTCAAGTGGTTCAAAAAAGCGTCCATGTCTCTTCGCTTTCGTTGGCACATATGGCAGAAGCTAGTGGAAATATTTGCCCGTTGGCATCTACTGCAACTACAATCAAAAGCTTAATATCATACTTTCCATAGACATGAGTACCGTCTATGGAAATAACAGGACGACAATGCACAAAACCATCAATTGCTAGTTTAAATGACCAGAACATATAGTTGAAAATATATTCGGGTCTGTCCGGACTCCGCTCACGCCTCCATTCAACAACAGTCCCGGGATTAAAGTGTTGCAGTGCAGCCATGTACCTGGGCAGATTTGAAAAAGACTTATCCCAGTCGCCATAAATAAGTTCAAAGGCACGTTTGTGACCGAGATATGCCTTTCCTTTGGTTATAGTACAACCATACTCCTGGTGGACAGCTGTAATACACTCTTTAATCTTGAACCTAATGGACACTTCCAAATATGGAATCAAGACAAGAGAAATCAAGTCCACATCCAAGTTAAAGTGATTCTCATTGTATGTGTCCATTTCACATCTGTGCTCGCTAATAAATTTACCCACTTTCCACAAACCTGATTTCTTCTTGGTGGCACACAACATCCAGTGACAACCCATAAAGTCTCTATGGCATACAACCTTATATTTCTCCGTAGTTGACTCACTTACCGTCATCTCACGGCACTCTCTTGTACTGTAGATTTTTACATCCCTAATTAGGCGAGACTTTCGGGGAAATACATGCCCTTTGTCAGAACAGCTGGTCTAGACTCATCCTACATCGCTGACCAAAATACATCATCATCCCTTGTGAGGGCATCCACGTTCGGCATGCTTGGAAAATTATCAAGGTAGGGAATATTCCGCTCATGAAATGGCACGTGGGACTCGTACACTCTTGGTCCAGCGGGAGGTGGAGGAACATGCTCCCTCGTCAGCTCAGGTTCAACATTCACTTCCTCCTCATCATCACCCTCATCATGGAAGGGTGTGTCATCCCCAGACTCATCCGCATTGTTGTCATAATCACTATCATCTTCTTGACTCTGCGCATCTGCCAAATCACGAGTAAATACGTCGTCTATGGGCAACTGTATGTGGTCAAGAGCTTTAAGAAGCTCATTTTCACTACATAAAAAGAACAAAATGACAAGTTTCCCAACTAGATAAATACTTTAGATATAGCTATATCATTTTACTTACAAGTCGTACTGTCTTGACGTTTCATGATGGATATTTTCTTGTTGGCGATGACTCCCGGATGGACCACCGTGGTCCAATACTCCAGAACTACGCATATTCCAACAAGGGGCGGGGTCATAACTTGTAAAATTCATATCCGGACGGTACCCCCTATGAAAAATATGAGTGTTAATACAAATCTAATTAAAACATAAAATAAACATCGCTAAAGCGTAGTAAAATTGAAGTTTACTAGTCGTCTTGTTTATTATATAAAGTCAAAAAATTATTTTGTGGTTGCTCATTCGCCGGTGGTGACAAGTTTAAATCAAGGCAAGCTCTTTCATCAGCAATCTGTCCGGCAAAAACTGCTCCAGAATAACCACCCGATGACTGGGGGTTATCCCTACTATACACGCCCTCATTATTGGAAACGTCTTCCACCTTGACGTACATTTCCAATAATTTTATTACAATACATTCCCTGTATTCATCCGAAATACGTAAAACATCTCTAAGAGTTTCATCATCCTCGATGTTAAACTCAGAATAAAAAGCAAACCCCTACGGAGTCACTGAATACGAAAATCTACCGGTTACTTTAAGGTTAACCAAACACCTCCTATCACTCATTTTTGTACGTAACAACGATACCAATTTATTGTACTCTATAGTAAGCGGCAATTTAACATGACACTGTGGAGGTGAGCTATACCTCACAGAGTTATTCTCCAGCACAACCTCACCCCCCAATATAGTGAAACCCTTATTTTTGGCACTTCAGACGTTGTAAAAAAATGATTGATAAGAAGAAGAGAGAAGTATGAACGTAAGTTTGAAGTAAAGTATTGAATGGATTTTCAAAAAATTGAAACGCCTTTAAATAACGTAAGTCCAAGAATTTTTCTATGTAAAATGCAGTACAATACTACATTTTATGTATTTAAAAGATTGTTATGTCAGTTAATTGGTGGGGCCAAAAATCAGAGTAAAACGTAGTATAATAGTACGTTTCAGGTAAAAGGCATTATTATACTGCATTTTACAAAAAAAACAAATGTGTTGTACTGATTTTAAGTAAAACGCAGTATAGTTCTACGAATTAGTAAAAAAAAAATTAAAAATAAAATGCAGTACTATACTGCATTTTACTTTAACGGCCAAATTTCTGTTAAAGTAAAACGCAATATAGTACTACGTTTTACTTAGAAACGTAACATTTTTTTGAAACATTAGACACGTGTTTTTTGTCCAAAAAACCATCAAAAAAGTTTCGGACTCAATATTTGATTCAATAACTATAAATAAGAATTGATTCTCTAGTTTCACAATTAATAAGTATTTTAAAAAAAATATTTTGGATTATTACAGCCATCCTTCTTCTTCACAAATAGAACATGTGCACCCCAAGGTGAGACATAAGGCCTGATAAACCACTTCTCAAGGAACTCCTGATGCTAGTCCTTCAACTCCTTCATTTCAGACGGTGACATGCGGTACAGTGGAATAGAAATGGGCTGAGTGCCCGACACCAGATCAATTACGAAGTCAATATCCCTATCTGACGGCATGCCTGACAGGTCTGCAGAAAACACATCCGAAAAATCCCTCACCACCAGAACTAAATCAATAGTAAGAGTCTCTGCACTGACATCCCTCACAAAGGCCAAATAGGATAAACAACCTTTCCCAACCATCTGTTGGGCCTTCAAGTATAAAGTCACTTTAGTGGGAACATAATCTAAATGACATCACCACTCAATTCGAGGTAACCCCAACATCGCCAACATTACAATCTTAGCGTGACAGTCTAAAATAGCATGATAGGGAGACAACCAATCCATACCCAATATCACATCAAAATCAACCATACTAAGCAATAGAAGATCCACTATATTCTCCAATCCCCCAATGGTCAGTACACACAACCTATACACACGGTCCACAATAATAGTATCGCCTACTAGGGTGGATACATGAACAGATGAAGCTAGAGACTCACGGGGCATGTCTAGATAATGAGCAAAGTATGACACATATGAATAAGTAAAGTCAGGGTCAAATAATACCGAAGCATCTCGGTGACTGAGATAATACCTGTAATCACAGTATCTAAACCAATAACATCTGGCCTGGCTAGAAGAGCATATAAATGGGTCTGACCTCCGCCTGATTGGCCTCCCCCTCTTGAGCGACCCCTAGCTCACTGAGTTTTACCCTGAGCTGACTGGGCGGATGGCGATGTAACTGGTGCTAAAGATGCAGCCTGACCCCTCTGCTGCTCTGGACATCCCTGACAATGAGGACACTACCTCCATATATTCCCAAACTCCCCATACCCAAAACAACTCCTTGGTGGTGGTGGTGGTGGGGATTGAAGGGAACCACGAGCATCGGGAAAACTGGTAGATGAACCTACAATAGACTAGCCCTGAACCGATGGAGCAAGGGACGAACCCTAAGCTGGAAGAGCACTGAGAGATGAGTGACCCTGCTGAGAACTGTGAAAACCATGGCCAGATGATACACCAAGGTGAGCTGGACGAGTCGTCTGAGCATGCCTGAAAGGACAACCCTTACCGTGGTGAAACTGACCTCCAAAAGGAACACTACCAAAACTACCAGATCCACGAGGTCTCTTAGCCTCCCTCTCTACTCGCTCCTGGCAGGGAATCGACTCTATATCTAGAGCAATGTCAACAAACTCCTCAAAAAAAGCACCAGACACCCCCTCTTTAGTCATAAGAATCTGCAGTTGATATGTGAGGCCATCAACAAACCTTTTGATCCTCTCCCTATCTGTGGGAACCAACCAAATAGCATGATGGACCAACTTAGAAAAACTCATCTCGTACTGTATCACAGTCATATCATCCTGACGCAACTGCTCGAACTGCCTGCACAGTTCCTCTCTGTGGGACTGCGACATATACTTGTCCACGAAGAGAATGGAGAACTGTTGCCAGGTAAGGGGATGCACCAACAGGACTACGCCTCTCATAAGCCTCCCACCAAGTGAAGGTAGCTCTAGAGAACTAAAAAGTAGTGAACGAGACCCCACTGGTCTCCAAAATACCTTCTGTACGAAGAATTCTCTGACACTTATCGAAGAAACCCTAGGCATCCTCTCCCTCTGCACCACTAAAAGTCGGAGGCTGAAGTCTACCAAACCCCTCCAATCTACGCTGCTCATCATCAGGCATGACTGGAACCACATATTTCTGAGCAGGTGCAACCTGCTGGGCTAGTGATTCCCCCGGTGTCTGAAGTCCTTGGAAAACCTACCCGGGTGTGCAGGCGGCGGGAGTCTGACTGCCTCCCACGGCCTGGGAAGTGGCTACTGTAGTGGCAACAGAGACAGTTTGAGCAAGGCCAATGCACACGGTCAGAATCTGAGCTAATGTCTCTTGAAGACCTGGAATCACGAATGGAACAACTAGTTCCTAAGCTGGTCCCGCTAGCGCATCCATAGCTGGGACCTGATTTTGTACTAGGGCAACTGGTGGATCTGTAGGTGCTGCCCTAGCTGCTGTGCAGGCTACACCCCTGCCCCTACCACAGCCTCTACTGTGGCCTCGACCTTTCGCGGCCCCAATTGGTGGTACTGATGGCTGTCTGTCCTGACCGGTAGCACGTGTCCTCACCATCTGTGACAGAATAGAATAACAAAAGTTTAGTTACCAGAATCAACAGATTTGCACGATAAGAATTAGAGAACGGGAAGTTTCCTAAAGGTTTTTTAGCCTCTCGAAGATAAGTACAGACGTTTCCGTACCAATCCAAAGGACTCTACTAAACTTGCTCATGACTTGTTAGACCTATGTAACCTAGGCTCTGATACCAACTTGTCACGACCCAAAAACACTACCCGTCGTGATGGCAACTGTCGATGATACTAGGCCAGCCGACATTACGAAAACACTTTCAACAATAATCAGAAATAATTAAAACTCTTAAAATAACTAAAATCTTTGCCATAATAAGGGGTGAACCTAAAAAATAAGTGCAGGAATAAAGCTCGACATCGGGGTGTCGCTAGTCATGAGCATCTAACACAGTTGATCTGAAAACCAACAAGACTAACATAGTCTGAAATATAAAATACAGAAACTGGGAATGATAGGAAAGAAGAAAGCAGGGCTGCGAATACCGGAAGCTACCTCGAGATCTCCAATGACCAGCTACGAGTACTATCAAAAATCACCGCGTCCAACAGCTCGTGAATCTGCACACGAGGTGCAGGGAGTAACGTGAGTATACCAACTTAGTAAGTAACAATAATAAATAAGGAATTGAAGATCGAGCTATGCAGTTTTGTTCATTTTCAATAATTTCATAAAGGAAAATAGCCATGCTTCCCAAGTTCTAGTAATTCAAGTCAAATTAGTTTATTTTAGTCAATTTCAAGTAAAACCAGATAAGAATATTTTTCAACAGTTTTCCAAAACATGGAAATAAGGCAACAGGGTGCATCAATAATGTAATCAAATACTGCCTCTCCGGCAATCATCTCTTAGTCCTCCCAATCCACTACAATCTCACAATCACTCATTCCTCCCAGTCACTCATAATCACTTGTCACTCGGCATTCGGTACTCGCACTCAGTAGGTACCTACGCTCACTGGAGGTGTGTAGACTCTAGAGGGGCTCCTTCATCCCAAACGCTACAACAAACCAATCATGGAATAAATCAATCAGGCCCACGGCCTTACTCAGTCATAAATCAATAAAACATGCTGCGGTGCGCAGCCTGATCCCATAAATATCTTCATAATCAGGCCCATGGCCTCACTCAGTCATCAATCTCTCCAGCCTCTCGGGCTCTTAGAAATCAGGACAATCAGTCCAAACAACAATAACATGAAGTATCATATAAAATACAGAGACTAAGATATGATATATGAGTAAAAACTGTGACTGAGTACAACTAGCATTTAAAAGGCAATTCAACAAGTAATGCGGCCCCTACGGGACCCAACAATGCCAACATATAACCTAAACAAGGTTTCTAACATGATTTACAGTCAATCTTTCATGACACATAGATAACAAAGAGGTAGCAACATGTTGTTCAATTTTACAATTTCTACGGGACGGACCAAGTCACAATCCCCTTGGTGTACGCCTACACACTCGTCACCTAGCATGTGCGTCACGTCCAAAATAATCTCAAGATACAATGTCCGGGGTTTTCATACCCTCAAGACCAGATTTATAACTGTTACTTACCTCAATCCGAGCCAAATCCTACTCCGCGATGGCCTTGCCTCTCGAATCGGCCTTCAAACACCTCGAATCTAGTCAAAAGCAATACAACACAATCAATATATGCCAAGGACCAATTCCACAAAACAAACTACTAAATCATGCCCAAATCCCGAAATCGCCTCAACCCGGGCCCCCGGTCCCATGTCTTGAAATCTAGTAAAAATCACAAAACTAGAAGGCGCATTCACTCACGAGTCTACCCATACAATTTCATCAAAATCCAACATCATTTGGTCACTCAAATCCCCAAATTACTCTTTCCAAATTCCAAGCCCTAACCCCCAATTTTTATTTCAAAATTCCACTAATTAGGTAATAATTCAACGGAAAATACCTTAGCTAATGATATTAAAGCTCAAGAAACTTACCTCAATGAATATCCTTGAATCCCCTTCAAACATCCTCCCAAAAGCTCTAAAGTCTGCATTAAAAAATGGCGAAAACGTGAAAAATTCGTGAAGTGTTCTGTTTACAGGTTCATAATTCTGCACCTGTGGTCCAATATTTGCACCTGCGGAGCCGCTTTTGCGGTAAGAGCTCCACTTCTACGAAACCTTACTTAAACACTGACGTCGCACATGCGTCCTAGATACCGCACCTGCGATCATTTCTCCGCTTCTGCGAAAATAGCCAAACTCCCTACCTTCACTTCTGCGGAACCATCGTTGCACTTGCGGGCTCGCAGATGCGCACACCTCTTCGTTCCTATGATTCATCCCACCCAGCCTTGGCCGCACCTGCAGCTCCTTACCCGCTTCTGCGGGCTCGCACCTGCGGCTACCACTCCGCAGGTGCGGTTATGACAATTGAGTTCAATTTCAGCAATTTTTCCAATTCCAAACTTGTTTTGTCAACCACCCGAAACACACCCGAAGTCCCCGGGACCTCAACCAAACATGCCAACGGGTCATATAACCCTATACGAACTTAGTCGAACCTTCGAATCACTAAAAAAAATACCAAAACACCAAATTACACTCAGATTCAAGCCTAAGAACTTCTGAACGTCCAAATTCCGCAAACGACATCAAAACCTATCAAATCACGTCTGAATGACTTCAAATTTTTCACACACGTCAGAAATTACACCACAAACATACACCAATTTTCGGAAGTCCATTCTGACCCAGATATCAAAATGTCCACTACCGACCAAAATTGCCAAAATTCTAACTTTCGCCAATTCAAGCCTAATTCTACCACGTGCCTCCAAATCACATTCCACACGCGGCCCCAAGTCCAAAATCACCTAGCGGAGCTAACGAAACCATAAAAATTCAAATTTGAGATCGTTTAAACATAAGTCAATATCCGGTCAATTTTTCCATCTTAAACTCTTTCCTCCAAAACCACTTCGGACCCGAACCAACTGACCTGGTAAGACATAGTACAACTTAGGAACACAAATGAAGCAGAAAAATAGAGAACAAAGCTGTAACTCACGAAACAACTGGACGGGTCCATACCCTTCTGTTTAGTCAAACTTGATATGAAATTACTGTGTGGGCCTTAATTGTTGAATTTGCAAGCATGGATATTTTTCTTATGTTGGAAACTACTGTAATTGGACTTAGCTGTGAAGCTCGTCACTAATTTCAGTTCTTTATTTAATATTGTTACTTGCTGAGTTGGTTGTACTCATACTACACCCTGCACCTCGTGTGCAGTTCCAGGTGCTTCCGGATAAGATGACTGTTAGATCTCAGGGTGTTATTAGTTGGAGACCATCAAGGTAGTTGTTTGGCGTACGCTAACCTTGACTCTTTCTTCCTTTCGGTTATTGTACTGCTCTATATTTTCACAGTATCTTTGTCAGTCAGACTTTGTTATCATTTAGAGCTCATGTACTAAGTGACACCGGGTTTTGGGAGTGTTTTATGTCGGTATTAATGAGATTCTTGTATTGACTTTAAATATTATATTTTCAAACTTAAAAAATGTGATTTATTGAGGTTATTTGCTTGCCTAGTATCGAGATAGGCGCTGTCACGACATGTGAGATTTTGGGTCGTGTAACAGAACGTGTGTTCAATTACTTCTAAGGAAAAAGGGATGATCAATAGTCAATCGACAATTAATGATTAGGTTACCAAAAGTAGGAAATTAGGCAAATATTACGCAATGCAACCTGGCTCATAAATCTTGGCTATCAAAATATATAGTAAAAATTGATTGACATCGTCAAGCTTTGGTGAATCGAAAATAATCAGTGGTGACAAGTTCATCAGCTCGTGTAGTGTTCTGGCACATTCAAATGAGTTGTAGTTAAATGTAGGAAAATTCATGGGCATGATATTCATTAGTAATTGACAAATTCTTAATATTTTTAATTCATAAAATATTTTTCCTAAGATAAATTTTCTAATTCTCTCCTCATTCCATATTCGTGTTTCATCCCCTTTTCTTTATAAAGAAACTTTTTAATGTATAATCTGTTGTAAAGTTTTTAAGGGAACTTTTGTCTTTTTAACAAAAGAACAGCTCATCAGCACTTTTCTACCAAACATATCAACTGCTTATAACCAATATCAGCACGTCTATCCAAACACGTAAATGTTTATTTAAAAAAAAAATTAATTTCAGCACTTAAAATATTTTTCAACATTTCAAGCATATCAACTATTTGTAATCAACTAATCCAAATGGGTTCTAAATTTTCCCATACCTGATCACGTCCAACTATGCCTTATAAAAAGGACTAAGCGGTCGTTGTAAATATAATCCGGTTTACAAGTCCGGAGTCGAATCCCACAGAGAACTAAGGCTTAGCTACAATTATTCAATATCACTAAAAATACAAGTCCAAACAATTTCCTAATTATAAAGATTATAATGTTTATTTTTATCTAATTAACTAACAAATACTAGAATGCAGTAAAACTATTAATTAACAAGGATAAGGGTTGGAGACAAGATTAAGGAGATCTAGAGTTATGATTTCTTCTATTGTCTGAATCATTTCTGCTACGTTTTTTTTATCAATTTGCCTAAATCTTCTCTACGGATCATGAGCACTCTTACTGTCGTAACTCTCTCCCGAATAATTACCACAATTTATTAGACATATTCTCCCGAATTACGCTAGCTGGCATTAAGTATGGCTCACTCGGATCGCATCAAGGTTTCGTTATCCCTAATCCCACCTTTAAACCCTTCGTATTGGTCCCTCATATACGTTAGGAGTGATGTTGTTTAACAACTACCTAAATATGCACTCTCTCCTGAGTAATACACACTAAATAGGCACAGCCGATTGAAAGCTCTTCAACCAACCACAATAATAACGTAGTTGAACAAATAGAGAAAATATTGCGGTATATCTATATTCACGTAACAGGAAAATCATCTTCCAATAGGTTCCATCAAAACCCTAGATAACAAATTAGCTATTCATAATAGTATGCATAACTACAGTACTATAATTCATAACTAATAATAGAAGTAGCAAGAAGGAAGTGAAAAACTCGTAGAAGAATTCTCCGTCTTGCTCCTAACGTGTTCTTGCCTCCTTAGGTCGAATCCCGATCTCCTTAGCCTCCTTAGGTCTAAATTATGTTCAAACTCAATCTCCTCTTCTTGGTCCCAAAATTGGTGTTTTATAATTATTTATATGTATAGGAAAAAAACCTAGACGAAATAAGCAAGTCTAAAATCATATAAGAGACAAAATAGGCTTAAAAACCCGAAAGACGCGACAGACCGTGCGTTAGGCCTGGCGACGCAAGCTCTAACGCCAGGAAAAGGTCTCGCGTCGCCTGCTCTTTTGCTTCGTTTCCACATTCTGATTTCTGCCTAATTTTCCAACTCTTTGCCTTTGCTTTCCAATTGTCTCTTACGTCAATTTGCTCACTTGATAATTTAAATAATTTTGTATTCAATCATCACCCAATCATGACATCATAATACTTTCCATCATCAAATAATCACAAGTCATTCTTGTAATATATGAAATACACATAAAATCTTTATTTTGCTTTCACTTTCGTCTTTAACGTACTTACACATAAAATAAACTCAATTAAGCACAAACATAATATAGTTTAGCATTAAAGCTTCGAAATGTAAGGTAAATAATGTATTAAAATATGAAATTATAGCCGAACATTAAATACCCCTTTCAGCAAGGGTTAACATGGTCTTCAAGAATCTTCTTCCGACCTTTGAGGTGGTCAATTATTATATACACAATAAAGATCATAAATATTTATGTTTAAATATCAAGTTATTTTATCAATATATTTTTTAAAAAAAGCCTATGTTAGGGGGTGAAAACTCTAAATTCAAAATGTTGGTTAGGGTTCCATAATTGTGAAAAGATTAATTGTGAAAAGAGCTGACACAGTCAACCATAATTGTGAAAAGATAAAAAAACACAAGAAATTTGTCAAAATAATATAATAATTTTTTATATGATTAATTTCTTTTTCTTTTTTCTTAAAATTTTAAGTGGACATATAGAAACTCATTTTTTAAAGTTTTATGGTGCTAAGTGTTCAGTGCCCGTGATAATGAGGTAAAGGAGGGGCAATCGTGGTATCACGACCCTAGTTCTTCCTCCGTGAACCGTCGTGACGGCACCTAATCTCTATAACTAGGTAAGCATAATATTTTGTGGAAAGAGGAATGAAAACATAATAACTATCAATTAATAAGTAAACTTAAACAAGGAAATGCGATGCCGCTCGGCATATATAATAAATACTTTCGAACAGTACATAAACTCTCTCAAAATCCGGAATGTCATATGTCATAAGCTAAATAAAGATGCAGTACTCCCATACTCCAGAGTTTAATACAAGAAGAAAATACAAGAAGTCTTTAACTTGAGAAAGAGTAGATAGGGACTCCTAAGTATGCGGACGCGACAGATATACCTCGAAGTCTCTACAGTCATCTCGCCTCACTGGTAATGCAACTGATGTGAGGTACCTGAATCTGCATACTAAAAATATGTGCAGGAAAGGGCATGAGTACGCCACAGCGGTACCTAGTAAGTACCAAACCTAACCTCGATCGAGTAGTGACGAGATCAGGTCAGGGCCCTACTGGTATATATATAATAAAATATAACAGAATGAGATATCGCAGTAAGAACTAGTACTGAAATTTAACAAGAATGTAAGCATAGAAGAACAACAGCTCAAACGCAGAGATATCAACAGGGGATCTACCGGGATACCGTCCCGTAGTTCCAAACGTAAACGTGCAGGGGGTCTATCGAAATACCGTTCCGTAGTCTCAAACGTAAATGTGCAGGGGGTCTACCGGGACACCGTCATGTAGTCCTAAAGTAAAGATGCAGGGGGGTCTATTGGAATACCGTTTTGTAGTCCCAAACGTAAATGTGCAGGGAAACCTACCGGAATACCGTCCCGTAGTCCCAAAGTAAAGATGCAGGGGGATCTACCGAAATACCGTTCCGTAGTGCAACTCAACCAACAAAAGAGCAGTTACAACAAGAAATCCACAATTTATGCTACGTCTGAGTAAAGGAAGAATAGAAAATTTCACTAAACATGCTATACAGACTTCAGATAAGAAGTTGAGGAAGTTAAGGTACGTAGGCATGCTTTTCTAAACCTAACAAGATAATTACATAGATTAGTGTAGCTCAATTTTAAGGAAAACCGATATTTTACTTAATGGAAACGGAGTGTTTTTCAACAAATAGCCCTTGTACGCACTCGTCACCTCATGTACACAGCGCTCATATATCAAACAGTACCAAATCCTAAAGGGAGTTCCCCCACACAAGGTTAGACAAGCCACTTACCTCGAACCAAGCTCAAATCAATCCGAAATCATGGTCTTGCCATGAGTATCCAATCCCGAGTGGCCCAAATCTATCTAAATCAATTACACAACGTAAATATAGCTACAAATAACTAATTTAGCTAATGAAATCAAAGCTAAGGCAAAAAAAATAGAAAAATTCCCAAAAGGCCTCCACTGGCCCACGTCTCGGAATCGGGTAAAAGTCACAAATTATGAACACCCATTCACTCATGAATTCACTCGTACCAAAATTATACAAATCGTATATCGAAATCCCACTCCAGACTCAGAAATTCGATTGGGGAACTTTTCTCCACATTTTCCCAACTTTCTCACTCAATTTCCTTGGTTAAATGAAGAAACAACACTAAATTAATGTAATATGATCAAAATTGAGTTGGCATTTGTTACCCAATAGCTCTCCTTCAAATTCTCTCGAAAAAACGCCTTCCACTGAACTCCAAATTGAATTTTTGTGATATGAATTTCAAACCCTCAAAAATCCCCTTTTCTGCCTATTCCGCTTCTGCGGGCCAAGGATCGCATCTGCGGTGCCGCATCTGTGAAATTTCCATCGCAAATGCAATTTTTCACTTATAGCACCTAATTTGCATCTGCGATCAAGAGGTCGCACCTGCGCGTGCGCACCTGCGGCCCTTGTCCGCTTATGCGGTCCCAACGCTCCTGCGGTTCCTTCACTTGCACCTACGACCATCGCAGATGTGGAACTCCCCTCGCACCTGCGACCTCGGACCTTCTCCCAAAATCTGCTTTTGTGCTTGGTTATCCGCATATGTGGCCCAGCACCTGCGGTTCCCTACCGCAGGTGCGAAAACACCAGAACAAGCACACCATAAAATCCTTTAAGTCCAAGTTTTCACCCGTTGAGCATCTGAAACATACCCAACGCTCCCGGGACCTCTAGAAAACATGCCAAACTATCCTAAATTTCCATACAAACTTAGTCGATCCCTCAAATCATATCAAACAACGCTAAAATCATAATTCATCCCCAATCCAAACCTAATGAACTTGAAACTTCAAAATTCTACAACTGATGTCGAAACCTATCAAACCACGTCCGATTGACCCCAAATTTTTCACACAAGTCATATTCAACACTACAGACCTATTCCAACTTCTGGAATCAAATTCCGACCCTGATTTCAAAAATTCCACTACCGATCCAAAACTCTGAAAATTTGACTTTCGCTATTTCAAGCGTATATGAGTTGTGGAACTCCAAAACATAATCCGAACACGCCCTTAAGCCCAAAATCACCCACCAGAGATAACAGAATTGATGAAACTCCATTCCGAAGCCGTCTTCATATTGTTCTGACTACGATCCAAATTTTAAGACTGAAGCTCTCATTTAGGGACTAAGTGTCTCAAAACACTTCGAAACTCCAAATGAATCATCCCGACAAGTCACATTAATAGAAAAAGATATGCAGGAAGTAATTTATAGGGGATCGGGGCGTTAATTCTCAAAACGACCGGCCAGGTCGTTAGGCGTGGCATTCATGGAAGGCTCCCTTCAGTTCAATTTATTTTTCTTAGTCTGACTTGCCACAAAGCTTAATAAAGAAAAAAAAACAGTTGAAATTTATGATTATATACCATAACATTTATGTGACCATAAAAGTTCTTCACTAGAGAAAATTGACAACAATTCTTTTCAAAACGGATTAACAGAAAAAATAGTGTCAAACAAAATGGAATAAAGATAATGTATGAATATCATTCATGTACGTACATGTGTATAACCTGACACGTAAATTAAGGCCAGTTTCAGTTTTGCCCTGTAAAAGTTAATTTTTGATTGGAGATACTTCTAATATGGTGTAATATTATTCACTTTGGACCAAGCCCGTACAATTTTCTCCTCAGACCATTAAGAGACACTACGTAGACTCTTAATCTTATGATAACTAAAACCCGCAACTAGCTTCTTCTTATATGTGTCTTCAAGCTCGTAACAGTAAGCAAACCGAGCCCCACACCATCACTCTATCATCGCCATATTATACAAGTTATAGGCTAAAATGACCCAAAGATACTCTTAATGCTAAAACGAAATACATAATAAAACTCCACCCATAACTGGTGTCACAATTTCACGGACTGTCTACGAATACTACAAATAATGGTCTATACAAGAAAATACAAATTTTTCTCAGAAATAGATAAAACAAAAGGGAAATATGATAGAAGGGGACGCCAAGGCTTGCGGACGCCTGCAGGACTACCTCAGGTCTCCATTTGACTAAAGGCAGCAACCTCAAACTACGGTCCGTAGGGTCCAGTACCGGGATCTGCACAAAACATGCAGAGTGTAGTATTAGTACAACCGAACCCATGTACTGGTAAGTGTCGAGCCTAACCTTGTCGAAGTAGTGACGAGGCTAGGACGGGACAACCATATAAACCTGTGGAGTTAAATCATATACGAGAAGCAATAATAACAAAAATTTAGAAGAATAAGACCGGAAAAGGGGGAACATGCTGAGGGGGGATATTAGGTTATTGCAATAATAGAATAAAGTGACAAAGTAAATATCAAACTTGAAGCAACGAAAATGATAATGCAGTAACAAGTGCACGACATCACCCTTCGTGCTTTTACTCTCATCTTCACAATAGAAATCAACATAAACGGCACGACATCACCCTTCGTGCTTTTACTCTCTCATATTCATGGCACGACATCACCCTTCGTACTTTTACTTTCAATAATATGACACGACATCATCATTCGTGCATTAATACTCACAATATCAGCACGACATCACCCTTCGTGCATTAATACTCACTCACAATATCATGCACGACATCACCCTTCATGCTTTACACTCTTCCTCACCCAAACACTAGAAATAATAATATCCCGGCAAGAGAATCAACAATAGAACAATACCGTCCCCGCAAGGGAGTCGATAATAGAAACAATAATATTTCGGCAAGGGAATCAGCTATAACCAACCTAGTTTCAACAGTTACTTTACAAAATAAACCTCAACTTGAACTAATGCTTGACAATGGTCAAATTCCAAGAATTTATCATAAGTCTTGTTCCACAGTGATAATCACCAATTTAAGCATGAACAGTACATAATAAAAGTTACAACAATCAAAGTATAAGACTCACGAGCATGCTTGACACCAACGTATAGATACTCGTCACCTCACCTATACATCGTACTCGATACTAACACGTAGCAAATAAGACACATCACATATTCCCTCAAGCTAAGGTTAGACCAAGCACTTACCTCGGATTCCACGGCCAAACTCAAGCCTCAAATACCGCTTTCCCTCTAGATTTCACCTCCAATTTACTTGTATCTAGCCATAATCAACTTAACAATATCAATAAGTGCTAAAGAATTCAACTCCAATGCTTAATTATAGGTTTTCTATCATTTTTCCCAAAAAGTCAAAAATCGACCCAAGACCCGCTTGGTCAAAACTCGAGGTTCGGACCAAAACCCGATTACTCATTCACCCACGAGCCCGAATATGCAATTAGTTTCAAAATTCGACCCCATTCGACCCCAAATTGAGGTCTAAATTCCAATTATACAAAAAATCATAATTCTACCCAAATCCCTAATTTCTACCATGAAAACCCTATATTTTTGGATGAAAATTAATGAAATGTAATGGGTAATTGATAGAAAGTGGTTTAGAATCATATACCAACACTTTGGGGAAGAACTTGTCTCTTGAAAATCACCTTTATGCCTTCTAGTTTGTGAAAATATGAATTTATGGCTTTATTCTCGTTCTGTTTTTGTTTTAAGTGTTGGGCGACAGTGTTCATTGCTTTCGCATGAGCACTATCGCATTCGTGAAGAGCAGCCTTCCTCAGGCTTACGCGATCGCGAGATCTTCCACGCGTTCGTGAAGGGTATGCCTCCCTGGCCTTTGCGTTCGCGGACCAATGTACGCGTTCGTGTAGAAGAAATGATCGTTTCCCAGCCCACCTCCAATTTACTATACGTGTTCGCGTGACACCGGTCGCATTCGCGTAGAGCATCCCTCAGGTGCTCCGCGTTCGCGATCGTGGCTACTCGTTCGCGATGAGCAAACCCAACCCCAGCCCTGAGTACAGTTCGCGATCGCGAGAGTGTCTTCGCGACCGCGAAGCACAAAATGCCTGGACACCAGAAGCAACAACTTATACCAAATTTTCTAAGTGTAAATCACCCCGTAGCCTATTCGAAACTCACCTGAGCCCTCGGGACTCCAAACCAAACATGCACACAAACCTAAAAATATCATTAGGACTTGCTTGTGCGATCAAATCGCCCAAATAACATCTTAAACAACGAATTTAGCATCAAAATCAATGAAAATCTCAAGAACTCTTAAGGTTTTCATTTTCACAACCGAGGGTCCGAATCACGTCATATGAATTCCGTTTCTTACCAAATTTTACAGACAAAACTTAAATACCAATTAAACCTGTAGCGTGCTCCGAAACCAAAATACGGGCTCGATACCATCAAATTCAAACATTGTACAATTTCCAAACTTCTTATATTTTTCAGTTAAATAATTTTCTTCAAAAATTTATTTCTCGGGTTAGGGACCTTGGAATTCAATTCCGGGCATACGCTCAAGTCCCATATTTTTCTACAGACTCTCTGGATTCGTCAAATCACGGGTCCGAGTCCGTTTACCTAAACTGTCAACCGAGGTCAACTTAAATTAGAATTTAAAGGCAAAATTGGCATATTTTCTCTAATTTTCACATAAGGGCTTTCTGGAAGCACGCCCGGATTGCGCATGCAAATTGAGAAAAAAGAAAATGGTATCTTGAAGGCGTCGAAACCCCGAATTGAGTTCTAAAATACGAGATGACCCTATTGGGTCATCACAACTATAAAATTAGCTATTTAAATTTATTATTACACCTATATATATATGTATATTTTTATATAAAGTTTCTAAAATTTTATGGTACATAATAGTCAGTTATATTTTTAGTCTAGTTCTTTGCTATTTAATAATCTAATTCTTTACCTTTACATTCTAGTTTGATTAGTAATTTTCTTTTGCTAAGTACAAGAATTTTTTTCATGTTAAAATAATCGATTTTTAATTGAGTACTTAAATTATTCATCACTATTTGATTCTATTATCATTAATATATCTTGGTAACGATAAATTTCTCAAAGAGCAGTTGATTTGATAGTGTTATGTTGAAAATATAGTTGCCGGAATATGCGTTTAGTAGTGTATGTCTCATATTTAAGAAAAGAACCGATAAATAACCGAAAAGACCAACAAAAACCGAATCGATAGAAAAACATGAACACCCCTAATTGAAGGTCATTTGCAAGATATCGCTCTATCCACCCTTATAAAAGGATATATCTTTTGCAAGACATATACCAATCATCCTAACTTCTTTGCAAGATATATTAATTTTCTGCAATTCGTCTTAATTTATTTTGTCAGCAAAAGCTCATGGCGTCAATTATTTACGAAGTGTTTGGTATTCTAATTTCGTTTATATTGAATCCTTACTTTTGTTTTTTCATAAATGTCTAAAAGACTTATTATCAACAATGTCGAATCAAAAAATACTACCATTTAGTTATATATATTTTGGGTAGTTTCTGTACTGTGTCTTTCGACTACTACGCAAGCCCAGTACGTTAACACAACAATTCTTGAGAGTGTTGTGGCTGAGAAGTTTTATTTTGTGTCCCAATCATGAGCTATTTTAAGCCCTTCTTTGATTGCTTTTAGTTCTGCTTCCAAAGATCCCCTAGAATTGGTGTTCTTTGTGAAGCTTACAATCCAGTGGCCTTTCGCATTGCGAAGAACTCCCCCAACACTACTTTTGTCTTCATTGTAACTTGTATCCACGTTTATCTTGTACCACCCTTTAGGTGGGTTTTGCCAACGTACTTTGATTTGGATCTTCTCAACAGACAATGGATTATGAATTATTAGTAACTTGTATTCTAAAGCTTGTTGAACAATGTATTTAGTGTTTATGGGGTGGGACGTGTTATTTTGGTTATTGGTATTTCTATTGATCCAAGTTCCCCATAGGGCAAAAGGTAGGAAGTAATTCCATTTGAGGATATTATGGTTCATGGTAATGGACATGTTTCTAAGTTGTATTAGCCAGTGTTCTTTTGAGTATTCACTTATGGTCACCCCATCCATGTTGTACCAAAAGGAATTGGTTGCTTTGCACTCCAAAAATATGTGAGTAATAGATTCATTCATTTTCATATTGCATATAGGGCAAAGGGGATCTTTATTAATCCGAATCCATGTTAGGTATTTCTTGCATGGCAACCTATTATAGAGGCATTGCCATATAAAGAATTTAATTTTATTAGGACAAGATAGTGACCAAATCCAGTTAAAATCTATATGTGGCTGAGACTGAGGTTCAATTAAGGCATAACAACTTTTAGTTGTAAAATACCTTTTGAACAAAGAGACCAAATGGGAATGTCATGTGTGGTCCTTTTTTGCGAATTTTTTCTGTAAGGATATTTTGGAAAATCTCATTTGGTATGTCCATAGACAATTTTGAAAGGTTCCATTTGTAGTTATATAGATATCTTTAATTTTTAGGCTACAGTGGGTTGGTGATAGATGACCTTCAATTAAACTTCTTAGATTTTGGGAATTGGGGATCCATTTCGAATCCCATATATTATTGTTTAGGGTGACCAAACGATGCCCTTGGAGCATACCTCCTAGCCTTTCCTAATTGCATTCCAAATGAATGTTTGGTTGGCTTTGGAGCGTCCTCCTCCATATTTAGTAATGATCATTTTTGCCCACGGAGTAGTGGCATGGGTAAGGAGTCTCCAGGCTAAACTAGCTAGGTTAATCAAGTTTTTTGCATGTGCATTGTGCAATCCCAACCCCCCTGATGATTTTGGTTTGCAAACATTTGACCAGCTGATTAAATGTAGTTTCTTTTTATTCTCAGTCATACCCCAAATAAAGTCCCTCTGGATTTTATCGATTATCTTACATATCTTTTTAGGGAGAAGGGTGTATTGCATATAGTAGTTAGGGATAAAGTTTAAACAGGATTGAGTTAGAGTCATTCTACCTGCAATATTAATGAATCTCAACTTTCAAGTAGCCAGTTTTGTTCTCATTTTATCAATAATAAAATTCTGTCGGCCTTGGATTTCTATTTAGGATTGGAAAACCTAAGTAAGTTCCAAAACTCTCACTTTTTTTAAACCCTAGGGTGTTTGTTATTGATTTAATAGTAGTAGGGTTGCAATTTTGGGAGAATAAGATTTTTGATTTTGCATGATTGATACTTTGACCAGAGAGGGAACAAAAGGTCTCTAATCCTAATTTTATGGCATGGCATGATTTCTCATTAGCCTTTTCCATTAGGGTCAAGTCGTCTGCAAAAAATAGGTGAGAAAAGCTAATATTATTTCTCTTTATGGTAATAGGATCCCATTGTAAGGTATCTACTTGACTTGTAATATAACTCGAAAATATTTCGAGGCATAGAATAAAGATGTAAGGAGATAAAAGATCTCCTTGCCTGATTCCTCTACTCGGTTTAAAAAAAGTACTTATAGAGCCGTTCACCAGAATTGAGATTGAGCTAGAAGAAATACAACTGAGTAATAGTTTGGAAAATTTAGGAGGAAACTAGAAAAATCAAAGGGTGTAGTAGACAAATGACCATTCAATACGGTCAAATGCCTTTTCCAAGTCGATTTTTATCATCATGTGACCATGCTTAATCCTAATTATCCGAAGATTACTAAATAATTCTTGAATAATAATAGTATTGTCGGATGCTCTTCTATTTTTCATAAAACTAACTTGGAAAGGGCTGATTATTTTTGCTAAAAACTGTTTTAGGCGATTGGCTAGAATTTTGGTAATAATCTTGTAGATAGTGTTACACAGGTCAATCGGTCGAAAGTTTTTAATGTGGTTTGCGTTGGGCACCTTATGAATCAAACACAGATAGGTTGTATTTATTTCCTTAGGGATTTCTTGATTAATAAAAATGTCATAGAAATACTTAGTAACTAATTGACCAATGATGTGCCAATATCTTTGATAAAAGAATGGATGGAGGCCATTCGGGCTGGGTGCTTTAAAAGGTTTGAAAAAAAAATTGCCTTTTTAATTTCAAGATCTAAAAGTGGACTATCAAGGGAACGCAGGTCAATTTTATTGAGGTTTGAGGGGTTAGACCCTAAAGGTTTCAGTTTAGTACTAGTATGAGAGGATGTGAAAATGTCTTTAAAGTAATTGGAGACATGAGACATGATTAACTCATGGTCATTTATCCAATTTCCTTCCTCATCCTTGAAGTAGTTAATTTTGTTTCTTCTTCTTCTTCTTCTTCTTCTTCTTCTTCTTCTTCTTCTTCTTCTTCTTCTTCTTCTTCTTCTTCTTCTTCTTCTTCTTCTTCTGTTAGAGGCCGTTATATGAAAGAATTTTGTATTGGCATCACTGTCATTTAGCCATAAGACTCTTGACCTTAATTTCCAATAGTCCTCTTCTATCCTAAGGATGTCATTATACTCTTTTTAAAGAGAACTTTCCAGGTATTGTAGAAAATTACTTGTAGTGTATTGACAAACCATATTCAAGGGGAGGTGCCATGGTGCATGCTATTTGCCGATGACATAGTTCTGATTGATGAGTCACGAGCCGGGGTTAACGAGAGACTAGAAGTTTGGAGATAGATTCTTGAGTCTAAAGGTTTCAAGCTGAGCAGAATAAAGACGGAATACCTGGAGTGTAAGTTCAGCACTGAGCTGGGGGAAGTGGGTGTGGATGTGAGCCTTGAGTCACAGGTTATCCCAAGTTGAGGCAACTTCAAGTACCTTGGTTCGGTTATCCATGTGGAAGGGGAGATCGATGAGGATGTCGCACACCGTATTGGGGTAGGATGGATGAAGTGGAGGTTAGCATCCGGAGTTTTGTGAGACAAGAGAGTGCCAATGATACTCAAAGGTAAGTTCTATAAAGCGGTGGTTAGACCGACGATGATGTATGGGGCTGAGTGTTGGCCTGTTAAGAACTCACATATCCAAAAGATGAAAGCAGCAAAAATGAGGATGTTGAGATGGATGTGCGGGCACCCTATGATGGACAAGATTAGAAATGATGATATTCGAGAGAAGGTGCACGTGGCTCCCATTGATGACAAGATAAGGGAAGCGAGGCTCAGATGGTTCGCACATGTACAGAGGAGAAGACCAGATGCTCAAGTAAGGAGGTGTGAGAGACTGGTTGTGGAGGGCACGAGAAGAGATAGAGGGCCGCCTAAGAAGTATTGGGCAGGATATGGCGAGGCTTCAGATTTCCGAGGACATGACATTTGATAGAAAGGTATGGAGGTCGAGTATTACGGTTGTAGGCTAGGAGGTAGCTGAGTCTTGTGTTACATGTACTGTTGTGAGCCTAGTCTGGTAGGGGTTTCCTCAGAATAAATTTTCTTGAATCTTTGGTGCCAGGGGCGGATGCAGCAAACGAGTGCCGGGTTCAACTGAACCCAGTACTTTCAACGCGGAGCATAAATTTATATGTAAAAATCTATTAAAATTACAAAAAATAGTGGATATGAACCCATAACTTTAAATATACTATGGGTTCAATGCTAAAGACATTAAAGATTGAACCCATAGAGTTTAAATCTTAGATCCGCCTCTGGCCGTGTCTTACTTTTTTCTCTTTTCGGTGCAGGACCTATTTACTAGCCATCATTTTTGTTTTGCATTTTTCCTTCTGCATTTTATGTTCCTATTTTTCCTATGATCTCTGTGGTGAGACTAATACTCTTTCCTTTTTGTTTTTCTTATTATCTTGAGCCGAGGGTCTTCCAGAAACAGCCTCTCTACTCCTTTGGGGTAAGGGTAAGGTCTGCGTACATATTACCCTCCCAGACCCCACTTGTGGGATTTTACTGGATTGTTGTTGTTGTTGCATTATTCATGGTTAACCATCCTAGTTTTCAGGAGTGTTACCATACAAGGTCTATGTGTATCAATCATCTCCCTAAAATTCCTTCTGAAGTTATCGTTATTTCCCCTACGGATGTTCCACACTATAAAATTAGTTGGTCGATTCATTGATTGATTTATGTTTGGGTTCTGTGGATCCTTGTTCTCCCTTACTCCTCCCAGAAAGATGGGATTCCTCCTCAGAGATGACACCAGAATCATCGCTCTGTTGCCCACCGTTGGGTCTTGTGGTGGTCTGATGTCCATCGAGCACTTGTAAAGTGCTAAGGGATAATTGAGCACGTGCCTCTTCTCATGCCTCTCCGTAAAGAGATATACCTTTACCCCATCTAGATTTGAGAAGTCTAGGACTTGTTTTGAGTTTAAGTTGAAGGGTCCCTCGACCTCTTCCTCCATTTTGCCTCCTCTAGGTTTTGTTCTTGCATGGCTTGTGGTGGAGATGGTGGTGCATGGGGGACCTCCTGATTCACTACCTGTTCCTGATCCTGTTGGGTGGTGTCCCAGGTAGGAAAATTGGATTCATGACTGTTAGAATGTCGGGTGAGAAGAATGGGAGGTTTTGGGGGAGATGCTGTGGCTGGATTGGGTTGAAGTGAGGGGGCATGTGCCACTCGTCCCTCATTGCCTGGACAAAGTTTGGATTCATAGAAGGAGCAAGTGGTTGAAGAATGTTGTATAACCATGCTTGGTTCCAGTAGTTTCTCATGGCAATCCTCATGCCCTCTGTCACAAGTTGTGCTAGGTATTGTGTGTTTTGGAATATCACTCTAGTGTCCTGACTATTCACTTAGATGTTAGAAGGAGATTGCATGGCTCATTAGTCTCATTTCCATAAAAGATAGTTGTTGGCAGTCTTATAGTTGGGGGGGGGGGGGGGTTGGACAAAGATGATCTGTGGAGCTAATGGTTGGGGAGGTGGATCTTGGTGATTTTCCATCGAATGAATTCTCTGTTATCTGAGAATTTGAATTAGGATGTGTCTTCTCCTGAGGGAGTTTGGAATTCTTGGCATTTTGGATAGGCAATGTACTATTTAAAGGTGGAAAGGAGTGTGGAAGGTTAAGGGATTCCGAGGGGGGGAATTTTATTTGTGATAGAGGTAATGATTGGGAGGTCTTCTTGCATGAAATTTGAATGGTCAGTTATGATACTTATAGTTTTGTTGTGAAATGGAGTAGTATCTTTGCCGTGTTTGGTTGAGTTGGCCATTTTTCGTGTGTTAGATTCAATGGTGGACATTTGGCTTGCATGCTTAGGGGTGTTTGTATTTTCAGATTTTTTAGGAAGCTTTTGTGTATTTGTTTGTTCTTTAGGAGTGTAAGGATTAGCTTCACTTATTAGGTCCTTGCCTTGCCCTATGAGATTAGTGCTAATAGTAGGGTTAATAATGATGTTAGCCCCCTCTATTTGCATGTCACAATTATCGTTGTTATTTGGGTCGGACACGCATGTGTCCAAGTTGGCAGTGAGAGATTGACATGTCCACGTGTGGCTTTGCATGGGATTTTTTAGTGAATTTTTTATTATCATTTTTTTTATAATTTTCCAAAACCATTTGCTCATGTTCAAGGGTGGTAAAGTGGCTTTGAACCAGAACCATGGTATCGTTTGGCATTGACCTATTATAGATGATTTCCTCTTTGGAGTATTGTAAATTGGTGGTGTCTTTAGGTTTGTATTGAAGAACTTGGGTGTCAAGAAACTTACCTGTGCTGGCATGGAAAAGATTTACAGAGATACCTGGGCCTTCTTGTTGTTCCTTAGGAAGAACCTTGTTGGAAGAAACGATTTTCCCATGGTGCCTCTTGTTCTTGTTGAAGTTGACAACCTTCCATTCTCCTGCTTTGCTATCTTCATTTATGTCATGTTCTAAGGCTTCTGGGTTGTGTTTCAATTTTGAGGGCTTCTGGGCAAAGGAGCATAGGGTCGAAATGTGGCCCAGTCTTCCACATATTGTGCAAAACAGCTTCTCTCCTTCGTAATGTATTGATTTCTTATGAGTACCAATATAAATGTAGGGTTGCACTGGATGCTCCAAAGGAATTTCTACACATAATCGTGCATAGCATCCCCTTATAGTTGTTGATGTGCACACATCAATTTTTAGCAAACGACCTATAGAGTTGCCAATTCTTTCCACAGTTTTTGTATCATAAAATTCTGTTGGTAATTGTGGCAATCGAATCCATCTAGCTGAGGTTGTTAGTTTTTCTTTCGTTACCACGAAATTCAGTTTTCATTTAGCCACTGATAGGTAATGGCCATTCACAAACCATGGACCTTGATGTAGCGCTGTGTCCATGTTCTCTCTTTTTACAAACTTGATAATGAAATAGTCTTCACCCAGGTCAATTAGTTTTATTTGTTCCATTGGTCTCCAAAGTTCCTGTATTTTTTGTCTTAGGTATTGGTATAGCATCCTTTTCCCAAACAATTTGACAATGACTACATTTTTCCAAGGCTCATAGATTCTTCTTTTGTCATCATCCGTGAAAGTGATCCTACTGATCCCCTGCGAGGGAGCATCCAGCATCTCTTCCAAGTTCCCTCTATCTTCTGAGGAGCATTCTAGGGGGTATTCATTAGATTGATTCAGCATGGGTGCGAAACTCATAGGGTCGGAGGATATTAGCATATCCTTGAATGTTGTTTTTGGTATTTGTTGTTGATGAATTTGTAGTGAATTTACCTTGATGTCTGGTGGTTTGGGGGGAATCAACGATGTAAGTTGATGGGTTTGGGAGTTCATGACAGAGAGCATTTTTTCACTAGAAAAAAACTTCAATTACAACTCGTTTTAATACTAGTATGTTTAGATGGAAGTGCACCTGCTTTCAACTTTTATCAAGGAACTGGCGCAGGAGTTCGTAGTTGGCTTCTTCACCTTGAGGTTAGAGTCATAATCTCAGTTTCCTAGTTTCGTTTTTTTTATTTTATAAATAATTTATTTAACTTATAATATCCACCAAAACATTGTATTGTAAAATATTTTTTTACTATTTGTACATTTTAGCTTGTTATAGCAGATACGTCTTGAACATAACTAACGTAACTACGACTTTTAACTTAACTTATAGAATCCTCTAACATTTATACTATAATATATTTTTTTTATTATCGATATATTTTAATAATCTGTTGTAGCAGAAACGTTGTCTTTATAACTAACTCCGAATTTTTCAGGGAGGAGGCTGGTGTGACACCACTTCAAACTGCCTAACTCGTGCTGGACAAGTTTATGGATCTTCAAAACAAATTCCTCCTCAAGTTTTTTTACAGGAATTTTGAGCAATGACACTGAACTAAATCCGGTAATATTTTTTTTTATTTATTAGAAATTGTCTAGCTCTCTTAAACAATGAAATGGAAAGGAAAATTATGTATGTCACCATTTTTAGATTTCTATGACTGGAACAAACTCAAGATTATGTACTGTGACGGGGCATCTTATACAGGTGACGTTCAAGAAGTTGATCCAGTAAGTTCAATTTTACAAGTTCTCTCTTATTGCTATAAAGTCCATATTAATATAATTGAATTTTCTAACAAGAAATATTAAAACTTTTCCAGTCTACAAATCTCCACTACAGAGGGGCAAGGATTTTCAAATCAATCGTGCAACATTTGTTAGCTAAAGGAATGTACAAAGCTGAAAATGTACTCCCTTAGCTTTATTTATATATTTTGGTCTTTTAACACATTTGGCTGCTCGACCTAAAAATACAGTCCCTAATCAATATACAAATATTGTACATTATTAGTTATGTATAATATATACATTTATCGACTATTCTTTTTGGGAGGCCAAAAATTTAAGTTAATTTCTATTTTATTTTACATAACTAACAAATTTAAAAAAAAAATCATGATAGGCCATTCTGAGTGGAACTTCAGCAGGAGGGTTGGCTGCAATATTGAATTGTGACAAGTTCAGCAATCTCCTTCCTCTAAGTGTTAGAGTTAGATGCATTTTTTATTCTGTTTTTTTTTCTTTTGTTGATATGTAAGTTTCTTTTTCCCCCTTCGATTCCTTAGAAATTTGGTTGCAGTGTTTTGAAGTTTGATACTAATATTTGTATGAGTTTATGCAGAGAAACTATTTCGGGCTATCCACATATACAAGAGTTGTTTTACAGATTGTTAAATTACATGTAAGAATCATAATTTAATTAGTTGCTTATTTGTTATCTCTCTTCCTCTCAATGTTTTTAATCTTGACTGTACCTGGTTTTAGGGGTCTGCCAAGAACCTGCCACAAGATTGCGCCGTTGAATATGATAAAAGCTTGGTAATAACAATATTTTTGGAATACAATTGGAGTTTAGCTTTTATGTACAGCGCAGAGGCGGAGCCAGAATTTCAACTTTATGTATTCTAAATTTTAAAACAAAAATTATAAGAGCTAATTTTTTTATATTGGGTACTAAATTTTATATTTGTACATACTAATGAATTTTTAACACAAATACATTATTTGAACAAAAACTATCGGATTCGACCAAATCAGCATTTAATTTTTTAGCTCTGCCCCTGTACAAACAGTGCTAAAATATCTTTTACTATATGTAACCATATGTAAAAAGTGAAATTAATAAACGGAAAAGTAAAGCAAATTATCCGTTACCTGAGTTAAAATATAATACTTCATAATTTTGAAAATTATTTACACTATCAATGTAGTGTTGATAGTAGGCTATATAGTTGATATTTACACCTTAATATGATCATACTTTGTTGTTGTTCTATAGATAAATTGCCAACAAAATACTCTACATAGTGTTTTTTTGTTTAGCAGGGAATATTATATGAGAGGAAGCAACATGGAGTGTTTTGGAGGCGATAATGTGAAGAAAAACGCCCACTCGAGAAGTGCCCGAACACAAAGAAGCATAAATGGTCTGGGCAAGAAGGCCACCGCGACCGCGGTGAACCGCGGTAGATTAACAACGTAAGGCAGAAAGGTCAGCATTCACCGCGGTCGATCGCGGTTGGCCGCGACCGCGGTGCACTGTTCACGCTGCTGGAAAGTTTGAGGACCAAAGTGTAAAATCGGGGAAACTTTTGTAAAACCCTTATATGCTTTAGAAACTCGCCCAAGATTGGGAGCTAAGCTGGTTTTAGATTACTTTTGGAGGAAGAACAAGTGTGAGAAGATCAACCAAACATTAGAGTTTTTCTATCTCCTTTTTAATTCTTGCAATTTTACATTATGAACAATTTAGTAGTTCTCTCTTATTTTGTTATGAGTAGCTAAACACTTATCTAGGGTTGATGGAACCAATTGTTGGTTGAAGTTTTGACTCAAGTTGTTATAATCGAGTCGGATTTATGATATGATTGTTCAATGACGTTTTGTATGGTGATTAATTGAATGGGCCCTTGATTAATCGTGTCTAATTACCTTATATTGCTTGAGAAAGAATATTAGGTTAGATAGTTGTTGAACAACACCACTTTTGGATAATTGAATAGATTCATTACTTGAACTTAAAAGTGGGTTTAGAGATAACAAAACTTTGGTGGGATAATTTAGAGTTGCATAACTATTGTCAGCTAGAGTAGTTCGAGAGAATGCTCTAGTAAATTATTGTAGTTGATCGAGAGATAATTACGATAACCCATAACTCTTAATCCTCATAAAGTATTACGGCGAGATTATAGAGGAAGAGTCAAGACCTAAACTAGCAATTGGGGAAATCACTGCCCTAGACCTTTTTACCATTGAATTATCTTTGTTTTAGCTTACTGTTTGTTTTACCATTGAAAAAATTTCTGTCAATTTGTGTGACTCAAAGGCAGCCAAATGTGACCCCAGAAGCTATCAAGCTATTAGTGTTCCCGTTCTCTGTGACTGGGGAAGCTCAGACTTGACTGAATTCGCTCCCAATAGATTCCATTATCACCTGGGAGGAATTAGTAAAGCAGTTCCTGAATAAGTTCTACCCGCCCAACAAGACTGCAAGGTAGATTGATGAAATATTGCAGTACAAGCAGCAGCCGACTGAGGCCTTGCAAGAAACTTGGGAAAGATTTAAAGGGATGCTGGTGAAGTGTCCTCACCATGGCATTCCAGACCAGATGCTTGGCCAGAGATTCTACATGGGGTTAGCTGACAATCTAAAGGCCAATGTGGATGCTTCAGCTGGAGGTGCATTTTTGAGTAAGACATTCACCGAGTGCAAAGTCCTTCTTGACAAGATGTCCCAGAATTCAGGGTGGATGACTAGAGGTACAACACTGGCACCCATAGTGCATTCAGTTCCTCTTGACCCAAATAATTCACATGCAGAGAACATGGCCACACTCATGACTCAGATGAGTATTTTGACAAAGAATATAGATGAGATGGGTACCAAACAAGTGCATATTGTTGACACGACAAATGGAGGACTGTGTACACCCTGTGTTAATCAGTCTTATGTGTGTTCGTGGAGCGGAGAAGGTGAAAATCAAGGGGCAAGGGAAGATATGGATTATGTTAACAACTTTAAGGGTCAGAGACAAGGAGGATAGCAGTGGAGACCGGCACCAAATCAGCAATACATATCCAACATGCCTCAGCCTGGGGGCATAAGTTCAAGGCCAAATGGTGCCATACCACCAGAGACAACAGGGCTACCCACAACAGAACTAGCAACAATTGACATATCAGCCACCTCCTCAGCAGCAAGATAAAACATGGTAGAGATCAGGGGGATGCTCCAGCAACTCATTGGGACAAATGGTAAGATGCAAGAAAAGTTGGCAGTACATGATTCAGCTATAAAGAACATTGAAACTCAGTTGGGGCAGTTGTCTATGGCTTTAAACAACCGCCCTCAAGGAACATTGCCAGCGGATATAAATATTAACCCCAAGGAGCAAAACCTGAATCAGCTGATGGAAGTAAGTCTCTGGAATGGGAGAGATTTAGACAAAGAGCAGGAGGTTGCACAAGCCAGCAAAGAGACTACGCCAACCACTCCAATTTCACTAGAGGTAGATAAACCAATAAATCTGACTGAAGTGGTGGTTGAACAGGGTCAAGATGAAAAGGGTAAGTCTAAGGTAAATGAACAAGATGCAAAACAGGTGGTGCCTCTTATGCCACAGAACCCCAACAGAGAGAAGCCAGCAAGCAGTGCATAAAGGGTGATACTTTCACCATTCCCTTAGAGACTGGTAAAACAAAAGAAGGAAGATCAATACAAGAAATTCATGGAGATGCTGTGTCAAATTCAGTTGAATAGTCCTTTGATGGATGCCAGGTTATGCGAAGATGATGAAAGACCTAATGTCACAGAAGTTTGATTTTCAGGACCTATCCACATTGACTTTGACGCAGACCTATAGCGCAGTAGTGACCAGACCGATGACTCAAAAGATGTCCGACCTGGGTAGCTTCACTATTCCATGCACGATTGGGATTTACACCTTTGCAAAGGCATTATGTGATTTGGGAGCCAGCATAAATTTGATGCCTCTGGCTGTATACACTAAACTGGGCATTGGCAGAGCTAGACCGACTTTGATGCTGCTGCAGCTAGCTTACCGCACGATAAAAAGGCCTATTGGGATTCTTGATGATGTGTTGGTACAAGTGGGGAAGTTCGTGTTCCCTGCAGACTTTGTTATTCTGGACGGTCAGGTAGATAAGGAGATACCTATCATTTTAGGTAGGCCATTTTTGGCCACTCGGAGAGCACTGATCGATTGTGAGACTAGGGAATTAAAAATGAGACTGAATGATGAAGAAGTCATATTCAATGTTCAACAATCTATGGGGAGACCCAATGAATATGCTAATTGCTCTCTAGTGGAGGCAGCGGATGTGATCCTGCAAGAAGATGATGTGACCCTGACTGCTAAAGATCCATTGGAGGCATGTTTGACAAATTTAGAAGATGGATGGTGAAGGGTTAGCTGAGTGGGTCATGGAACTTGAAGGACAAGGATTCTGGAAAAGAGAACCTCAGTTCGAGTCCCTTGATTTAGAAAAAAGGGCTACACCTACAGCAAAGCCATCAGTAGAGGAACCACCCAAGCTGGAGCTGAAGCCGCTCCCAGCTCACCTCAGGTACATTTTCTTAGGCCCTGATTCTACTTTGCCTGTTATTATATCATCCTGTTTGCTAGATGTGCAGGTAGAATAGCTCTTACAGGTACTGCAGGAAAGTAAGACTGTCATTGGCTGGACCATGACAGATATAAAGGGTATCAACCCAGCCTTCTGTATGCCCAAGATTCTCTTGGAAGAAGGTCACAAACCTTCCAGAGAACATCCAAGAAGGCTGAACCCGAACATGAAAGAGGTAGTAAAGAAGGAAGTGATCAAATAGTTAGATGCGGGAATCATCTTCCCCATCTCTAATAGCAATTGGGTCAGCCATGTCCAATGTGTGCCGAAAAAGGGGGGAATGACTGTTGTACAAAATGAGAACAATGAGTTGATCTCAACTCGTACAGTCACGGGATGGCGAATTTGCATGGATTACCAAAAATTGAACACATCCACCCGGAAGGACCATTTCCCCTTGCCTTTCATTGACCAAATATTGGACAGGCTGGCCGGGCGATGACACTTCTATTTCTTAGATGGATATTCGGGGTACAATCAGGTATCAATAGTCCCCGAAGATAGAGACAAAACATCCTTCACTTGTCTGTATGGCATCTTCGCCTTTCGGACAATGACTTTTGGGCTTTGCAATGCACCGGCGACATTTCAACGGTGCATGTTAGCCATTTTCATAGACATGGTGGAAGATATTATGGAGGTATTTATGGATGATTTCTCTGTGGTGGGAGATTCATTCGAGGACTATCTTCACAACTTAAGAAGAGTGCTCAAAAGATGTGTGGAGACAAATTTAGTGTTGAACTGGGAGAAGTGCCACTTTATGGTACAGGAAGGGATAGTCCTTGGACATCGAGTGTCCAATAAAGGAATTGAGGTCGACCATGCTAAGGTTGACGTGATTAAAGAACTACCACCGCCCACTTCAGTCAAGGTGGTGAGAAGTTTCCTTGGGCACGCTGGGTTCCACAAGTGATTCATAAAAGATTTCTCCAAAATTGCTAACTGATTACGCAAACTCCTTGAAAAGGATTCCCCCTTTGTGTTTTCTAATGAATGCAGGTTGGCATTTAAGGAGCTGAAGAAGCGATTGGTGACTGCACCCATCATTGTTGCACCCAACTGGGAGTAGCCATTTGAGCTCATGTGCGACGCAAGTGACTATGCCATAGGAGCAGTCTTGGGGAAGCAAAAGGATAAACTGATGCACCCAATTTACTATGCAAGCAGAACGCTAAGCGGTGCACAACTCAATTACATCGTGATGGAAAAGGAAATGTTGGCTGTTGTTTTTGCATTTGACAAATTTAGGTCATACTTGATTGGATAGAAAGTTATTGTTTACATTAACCATGCAACAATTAGGTACCTGATAGAAAAGAAGGAGTCAAAGCCACGCTTGATTCGCTGGGTTCTTCTGTTACAAGAATTCGATCTGGAAATACGTGACCGAAAAGGGACAGAGAACCAAGTAGCTGACCACCTCTCAAGGTTGGAAGGAGCTGAAAAGAAGGTATAGGTTGAGGATATAACAGAGACATTCCCGGATGAACAGTTACTGGTAATGATAATGGAGGAGGCACCTTGGTATGCTGATATTGCTAATTATTTAGCAAGTGGTATTGTACTTTATGAACTCTCCTCAATTCAAAAGAAAAAGTTCTTTCGTGATTGTCGGTATTATTATTGGGATGAACCTCTATTGTTTAAAATATGTGTAGATAACATGATGCGATGTTGTATCCCCGAGAAAGATCAGCATTCTGTTTTGCAGACTTGCCATGCTTCACCATATGGTGGACACTTTGGAGGAATTCAGACAACAGCTAAGGTATTGGAATCAGGCTTGTACTGGCCTACTCTGTTCAAGGATGCCCATGCTTGTGTTAAAAGCTGCAATGATTGCCAAAGTACTGGCAACATATCTCGTAGACACGTGATGCCAATGACCACAATTCGAGAGGTGGAGATTTTTACCATGTGGGGATTGACTTCATGGGGTCATTCGTCAGCTCGTATGGTAACAAGTACATATTGGTAGCAGTTGACTACGTCTCCAAGTAGGTCGAAGCAGTGGTTATTCCGACCAATGATGCTAAAAGGGTACTAGGCTTTCTAAAGAAGAACATTTTCACATGTTTTGGTACCCCAAGAGCTATACTCAGTGATAGCAGAACTCATTTCTGCAATAGAGCATTCACACGACTATTGAAAAAATATGAAGTTCGTCATAAAGTGACCACCCGGTACCACCCACAATCGAGCGGACAAGTTGAAGTGTCCAACAGGAGATTAAAAGTGTCCTCACAAAAATAGTGAATGCAACAAGGACTGACTGGGCAAAGAAGTTGGATGAAGCATTGTGGGTGTACCACACAGCCTTCAAAACCCCAATTGGTATGTCACCGTACAAGTTGGTGTTTGGCAAGGCATGTCACCTCCCAGTTGAGTTAGAGCATAATGCACTTTGGGCATTGCGGCAGTTGAACTTAGACATAGAGACAACAGGTACTAACAGAGTCACTGGATTACATGAGCTAGAGGAATTCAGGTTCCAGGCCTTTGAGAGTGATAGATTATACAAAGAAATGATGAAATTAATGCATGATAAGCACATCTTGGATCGAAACTTCAAACCCGGAGATCTAGTGTTGTTATACAACTCGAGATTGAGATTGTTCCCAGGTAATTTAAAGTCTCGATGGTCAGGACCCTTCAGAGTGGTGCAATTGTTCTTAAGTGGAGTGGTAGAGATTGAATCAGAAGATGGGACAAACAAGTTCACAGTAAATGGGCAAAGGTTGAAACATTACCTTGGAATGGCTGAAGAAAAAGGGGAGAGAGTGGTAATCACTTTGGGAGATCCCCAGTACGTGGATAAGGAGTAATGATCAAATACTTGCGTCATGCTGCGACGTTAAATCAGGCGCTGCGTGAGACGCAACCCACGAGTGTTGTTGTTAGTATGTTCATTAAAAAATAGTGCCAGCACCGCAACCGCGGTGGAAGGCAAACATTCTGCACGAATTTTTCATCCCACCGCGACCGCGGTGGACCGCGGTGAGATGTAAACATTCTGCCTCAATTTTTTAAAACCCACTGCGGTCGACCGCGGGGGTACCGGTTATTTTGAATTTTTTTAATTTTTTCCGTTCTTTTTCTGTTTTTTTCTTTTCTTCTTCTTTTAATTTTAAAACCCAAACCCACTCCCCTCCTAACCTTAGATTACTGATCCCCCTCCCCCAAATTTCTCCATCTCTCTCTCTCTAAACACTAACTTCCCCAATTCCTCTCCTCCTCTTCTTCTTCTTCACTCACACTACACCCACATCTCCATTCCTCTCCTCTTTCCTCCCTTAAGGTATGATTCTAACCCTCAATTATCTTTTCTTTTTGTATTTTGTTGTTGTTTATGATATTTTGAGGTTGATATGGTGTTGTAATTGTAGTAGATTTTTTTTTTGTAGTTTCTTCTCCTTGTTTTTCCTATTTTAATTTCGTTTATGAGAATGTTTGGTAAAGGGGCTGTGTAATTTATGTTTGGAACGGTGTTTGTTGGTGGGTGATTGAATGACACAAGTGTGGAGTGTATTGGTGTAGTTGTATACTTGATTTGGGAGGAGTTTTGATAGATTCATGAGGGCTAAATGTGTTTGGATAATGCCCCGCCCACAAGGTATTTGGGAAATTGCCCCAATGGAGATATAAGGAGCTATTGTGACATGGTTATGGTGAAATTTGAGTAACCATCCATAGTCACATATTTTGCGCACTCACTAATAGGCGTTTTGTTATTTGACAGGTGCGATGAGTTTAGCTAGAAAGAGACGAAACACTGGGCCCTCCACTAGTAGACCGGGAGGCTCCTCACGAGCTAGGAGCCAAGCCAGTGCACCTTAGTTTGATAGCACTCGGTTTGTATCCAGAGCAGCAGAGGATAGGTACAACCAGAAAGCAGCTAAGAAGTTGCAACATGGGGTGCACATTGATCGCACGACTTTGGAGATGGAATGCCCTAATATGTTTAATGAGCTGAGGCGGTGTCAGATGGACATTTTCTTCGAGGTACTAGAGGAGGCTGATGTTCAACTAGTAAGGGAGTTCTATGCAAACTTGCTAGAACATGAGAATGGGATTGTGACGGTGCGCAATATCCCAGTAAACGCATCCCTCGACACCATCCGCAGGGTATACAGGCTGCCAGTGTTTCGGGGTAAATTTGAACCTTATCAAACTTTTAGCAATACACGGACCTTGTGGGGAACTCTTCTTGATACTATCTGTGTGCCAGACGAAGAACACTTATAGATCAAGCACAAGATTACTCTCAACTCCCACTGTCTGAATTGGGAGACTAAGTGTTGGCTAACCATTATCAACAGTCGATTGTTGCTATCCAGAAACACGACTGATGTTAATCTACCGCGGGCATTCGCAATCCACTATTTCATGTCCCACAATGATTTTGATGTGGCCCGGCTCATCCATGAAGAGATGTTCATTAGATCACCGAAGCTAACCAAGGGCCACTACTTCCCTTCACTGATCACCCGACTGTGTCATATTGCTAGAGTTCCTGAAGACCCTCGGGTTGATGGGAGATTGCCACTAAAAGCCCCATTCCGGGCGAGAAAAATTGGAATTGGACGAGAGCCGGTGATGAATGTTGATGAATCTAATGATGATTCAGCTGATGATGATGATGATGATGATGATGCTGAGGTAGCTGCGGTTCCCCCTCCTCCGAGAGTTGATGTGGCAGGCCTATCACAACCATGCCAGAGCACTCGTATGACAGCTTTGGAGCAGGATATGGCTGGGTTGCGTACCTCAGTCACTGATCTAGGTGCCCGTGTTGATGCGGTGGCTGAGAGGCAAGTGAAGTCGGAGAAGAAATTCTTGGGTTGGTTGAAAGCGCTGGGACATGCGTGCAACGTGAACCCAGACACTGTCTCCGATCAGGAGTGAGCCTTCAGGGAAGTTCCTTAACCTCACTATTCTTTAAATTTTTAAGCCATGAGGACATGTCTTCATTTTAAATGTGAGGTGGGGGATACTTCATTGTATGTTTGTAATTGTAACAATTGACTCTTTGATTTTGCTTTGAGTGTTTTGATGTAGAGTAATAGTTCATTAGGAAAGCAAAAATAGTAAGTGACTTGTCCCGATGACGGATCTCTTTCGGCGGGGTTCTTGAGGGACTAAGTCGAAGAAAAAAAATTGCAATATGGAGACTCTTCCTGATGACGGATCCTTTTGAAAATTTCTTGAGGGAAGTTAGCCTAGAGAAAAGACCAAAAAGATTTTTATTTTTTTATTTTTAGGTAGTGTAATAACTCCCCCTTGGTTTTTCTTTGGGCCACGATTCTTTTCCAAGGGTTTAGCTTGAATCAGGTATAAATAGTTTTTGTTTAGTTTTGTTCTTTTTAGTTTTTAAATTAGGACTAATGGGCTACGAGCTAAATTCGAAGAAAAACCCTTAGCGTTGATACACGTGAGCGCAATAGACACTAGAGTATAACGCCTAGCTTCATTGGTTGAATCCTGTTAGAGTGCCTTAAAATTGTACGTTTGTATCTAACTTGAACACTCAAAAGAGAATGTCTTGATAAACCAATCCGGAGTGAGTCATGTGCCATGTGTGTGTGAGTTACTGTGTTCCATGTTTCATATTTGATGCCTAGAACTTGCCCTGTGTGTTTACAAAGCGAAATAGTAGTTTCTTTCAGTTTTAGAAGTAATATAGGCATTTCTTTGTTGAGCCAAACATATAATGTAAACCCACGTGAATACAATACATCTTACTATAAGCCTATTTCTTTGGCAACCACATTGCGAACATTACCCAATTGTTTGAATAGCTTGCCGTTTGAACCCTTTTACCTCCCAATAAGCACTTGAATGGTAATGGAAATATGCAAAAGCAAAAGTGCGGGGAGGTGGTTTGGTTTTTGAGTGGAACCATTGAGATAGATAAAAGGTGTGGAATTTTGAAGCATAAAAGAAAAAGCACCACGAAAAAAAAATATGGGTTATAAATAATTATAAAGGTTGATAAGTGGTGGCTTTTACAAATTGCACCTAATGGATGGGGATATTTTAAACAAATGAGGTGGAGTGTTTGGTTGGCACAACTATGATCTTTAAGTTTAATGTAATTGTATTAAAAGTGCTTAGGGAGGTTAGTCACTATATCTAAATATATCCTACTCGTCCCTTAGCCTACATTACAACCAAGTAAAGTCCTATTGATCTTAGACCGAATGGGCTCAATTAGTAAAGTATTACACTATGGGCAAGCCTATGGTGCATCTTTGTGGCATGTGAACGTTCTTTCTGAGAGTGAGCGAATTTTGTCTATCTTAGTTCCTACTTGTTCTAATTATCATTATATGTGGAACGACTCTCTTATGTGATGTGAGGGCATGCGATTCACAAAGGAAAGGTAAGTCTTGACTCTTGTATAGAGTAGTTTGAGTAAGTGCAAATGTTGCATGGTACAAAAGGTTTGACTCTTGAGGTAAATGTTGTTCACTACTAGGTGCAATTTTTGTAAAATGTTCATGGTGTTAGTCGTTAAGGGAAAGGCTTAGGGAAGGAATTTGGATGGAGTGTGGTGGATTGCTCGAGGACTAGCAATAATTTAAGTGTGGGGTGTTGATAGTAGGCTATATAGTTGATATTTACACCTTAATATGACCATACTTTGTTATTGTTTTATAGATAAATTGCCAACAAAATGCTCTAAATATTGTTCTTTTGTTTAGCAGGGAATATTATATGAGAGGAAGCAACATGAAGTGTTTTGGAGGCGATAATGTGAAGTGTCTTTTAAAAGGCATAGTTGGGCGTTATCAAGTATATATAGTTAAGTTAAATCCATAGAATTGGCACTTTTACCACCGATTTTTCTCACAAGAATATTTTTGTGCAGTGCTTCTTTCAGGCCGGCCTCAGTATGTTGCACCATACATGCAAACGCCACTTTTCATCATTAACTCGGCCTACGGTTCTTGGCAGGTTAGACTATAAATTCGAAAAATACCAACTTTTTTCCCACTTTTTGTTTATTTCCCTTTAGATTTAGATTATAATTGGTGGTGCTCTTTATTTCTTGAAAATTAGGTGAACTACAGTTTTGTTCCCAAATACGTTGACCCTCTAGGTGTTTGGAATAAATGCAAGCATCATATAAGTCAATGCACGCCTAGTCAACGCCAAATACTCGATGGTAAGTATGTATTGTGTAAAAGAAAAATAATCACTATATACTGACATAATTTAGACAAACAGTAAGACCAAAAATGAAATGCGGTCTCCTTCTGTATTCATGCCTATATGGTTACATCTTTACGGATATACGAGAAAATTTCGAGATTATAGCTGCGTTAATTTATTGATTTTTGCTTAGAAAATGGAAAATACTTCATTACTAAAAGATAAAGAGTTTAGTCATTAAGAAAACAGATCGCCTAGCGATCACTCCAGCTTGATCCTTATTGAAAGCATGTAAATAAAAATGCTACATTATCCACATCCAGCCAACATGTTAGCCACAGTCCCTCTCCGAATATATGGTATTACTCGTCCTGTCGTCCAGTCCCATAGCATGAAGGAAAAAAAATACAGCAATCATTAACAATTTGTGAGTGACGAGTAGCTGGATATCGATAAGAGATAAATTGGATAGTACCTGAAAATCTGTTTCTATTAGTACTTTCGATTATTTTTGACTGACTTCAATTTTTAATTTACTTTTAATTATAGTTTTCTAATATTCCGCTGGTGTTGTAACATGGATCTATAATAAAGAATTCCCCAACATGGTTTACTAAAGTTGGCTCGACATGGTTTGTTGAAGCTCCTTTTACTGGCTGCTAAAATTAGTTATTTCAAGAAGATTGGTTGACGCGATCACATGCATGGTTATACTTTAAGGGATTCATTTAGTATTTCCATAAAATTAATATGCTAACAAAATTAGAATAAAGTTTCTTCTTCTTCTTCTTCTTCTTATTATTATTATTATTATTATTATTAATCCCTACATATCAGAATCATAGTCTGCAATATAAGATCATTAACGGATTGCAAGATGTACATTTTACATTTATTATAATACGAAACTCATAAAATATATACTGTTCACTAACCATTTTACATGAATCTACATATTAGAATATAAGCATAAATATTTTTAGTAACCACGTTATAGACTTGTCCTATATATAATGCAAAAATCAGCTCAAAGTTATACTCCCACCTCATAAGGCAACCATTGGTAGGTAAAAACTTAATAGCAAGTCAATGTTATAGATCTATATAAATTTGCATGCTTTATGCCCTGTTAGAAGTTATGTTATAAAATACAGAATGAATTAAATTTCACATTCATATCACGAATCGTCGAAACAGATTGCATGCTTTGATGGGAATTCGAAATTAAAGAAGTGTATCATTATTACTTTCCATTTTGATGCATAGAGAAATAGAGTTACATGCATGTGCAGAAATTTCTTTGTCCTGTAAAATATAAATCATCTTCAAAGATAGCAAGAAAAGGTCACATATGCATATAACTATGGATACAAGAAGAACATCCTCAATGGGGTAATACCATTTAGTAAAGTTGGCCAGAAATTTCCTTCTTTTTTTACCCCAAAAGTCTCCATCTGGTATACAATTTTTTTTTTTTCGGGTTGAAAAAGAGCTAGAAATTGACCGAATTCATTTCTTCTTTTCTTCTTCTTCTTTACAGCTAGCTTAGAGAGGGAAAGTTAAAAATATCCTAAACTTATTTTATCTGCTTCTTCAACTTCAAGTCTGAGTAGGATAAAAGCCAAGGTAAGATAAACCACATTAATTAATCTCAATATCCGAAGTTCTAGATAATCAAACGTTGTAAAGGCGGACTACTCTACGTTAGCCACACCACATTGATCCCGAAGCGATCTTCCTCTATATAAGAATCATAGTCTGCCAATCCATATCATTAATGGATTTCAGGATCTGCATTAAACATTTGTAGTAATCTGATAATCATAAAATATATATTTTCACTAAATTTACAATCTTGAAATTCATGTAACATCAGGTTATACAATACTTTTGAGGGAAATCTTACTTGATCAATTCTTTAATATTTTCATTTTTTGTCTTTACTTTGATTGTAGGGAGAAACACATGAGTCTGAAACCTAAATAATGGTATTTTGGACTCAAAATACTATTATACAGCTAATAAAAAGCTATATTTCTAACTAAAACGCAGTATTATATTGCGTTTTAGTTTAACAGAAAGTTAGCTGTTAATGTAAAACGCAGTATAATACTACGTTTTACTAAAATGCAGCTTCAATTTGGGCCCACCAATATTCCTTATTCTTAGGATAACTGACAATATTCGTTTTTTTTAATGTAAAACGTAGTATAATACTACATTTTACTAAAACGTAGTATTATACTGCGTTTCACTTCCTTTTTGGGCCGACCATTAAGTGTTATGCGGATAACTGATATAACAATAATTCAAATACATAAAGCGTGGTATTATACTGCGTTTTACATAAAAAAATTCTGCACCCCAAGCTATGACTTGCCTTAGTTAAAGGCGTTATGATTTTATGAAAATCCATTCAAACCTTTCCTTCAAACTTCCGTTCATATTCTTTTTTTGTTATTAAGCATTTTTTATAATGTCTGAAGAGCCAAAAATAAGAGTTTCATTATATTGGGGGAGGGGGTGAGGTTGTAATGGAGAATAACTCTGTGAGGTATAGTTCACCTCCACAGTGTCATATTAAATTGCCGCTTACAATGGAGTACGATAAATTGATATCGTTGTTACGTAAAAAAATGAGTGTGAAGAAACGTTCGGTGAACCTTAAAGTAACCGGTAGATTTTCGTATTTTGTGACTCCACAAGGTTTTGCTTGTTATTTTGAGTTTAATATCGAAGATGATGAAACTCTTAGAGATTTTTTGCGGATTCCGGATGAATACAGGGAATTTATTGTAATAAAATTGTTGGAAATGTACGTCAAGATTGAAGACGTTCCCAATAATGAGGGTGTGCATAGTAGGGATAACCCCCAATCATCGAGTGGTTACTCTGGAGCAGTTTTTCCCCGACAGATTCCTGATGAAAAAGCTTGCCTTGATTTAAACTTGTCAACACCGGCAAATGAGCAGCCACAAAATAATTTTTCGACTCTATATAATCCACAAGACGACTGGTAAACTTCAAATTTTCTACGCTTTAGAGATGTTTATTTTATGTTTGAATTAGATTTGTATTAACACTTATATTTTTCATAAGGGGTACCGTCCGGATATGAATTTTACAAGTTATGACTGATGATAGGCTATAACTGCGTATTTTAGTCGCTTATTACACTCTAATTTACTACACTTTAATTGAGTTTGAGCTTTAATCGCTAGTGTTTTGCACTGAATATGTGTTTTATGCCTTGTAGGAGTGATTCTGATCTATGTAGGCGTTATGGAATGAATTCAAGTGATTTGGAGCTTTGAAGTCTGAGTAAAAGCCCAAGACATTAAGCCGGGATCGTGTTCGGAGGTCGTGTACCAAGTCCGGATGTTAAAAGAGGACGAAATAAGTTCACTCTGAGAAAATTACATTGTCGCGCCGCATGGGACGCCGCAAGGCGCGATGCAACAGTGTAAAATGTTGCCTGATGTAAAAAGTTGAGGCTGCTGATAAACTCCATTAGCGCGCCGCAGGGTGCGGCGCATGGTGCGGTGCGGCTGTACAAATTTCACAGAGTTGGAGTCCTATTTCATGCAGCAAAAGGTGTTTTCGTCTGGGCTCAACCCTACTTGGTATATATACATGGAAAAACGTTATTTTGGAGATCGAACAGACTTTTGACACATCTTAGACCTAGGGACACACTTTAGACTTAGAGGAAGACAAACCACGCTTGGAGGAGGCTTCTAACTAGTTTTTCTTCTCTTCTCTTCTTTTAGTTTCATAGCTTATTAGTTCTAGAGTTTTGGGTGCTACATGAACGTTGTAGTTTGAAGCTTAGATTGTTCTTATTATTTTATCATATTGGTTTATTTATTCAATCTTGCGCTTAATTATTCGATTGCTTGATCACCAATTGAATACTATCTACGAATCTAGGATTGAACTCGAGAGAGGGAATTCTAGATTGCATATAAGATTAGGGAGGGCGAATTTGCGGTTAGGATAGGAATATACCTAATCGCCTTGCTTGGTTACTATACAAGAATTATTAATAGGTTCTTGTTAATTCTAATTCCATAGGAATATAGGCATTAGATTAGCTTGAATAGGCGAGTTGTACTTCGGGAGAAGGCTACGAGCAATATTAACCTTGTCAACCAATAAACCAGATAAATTAATTAGCTGATTTAAGTGAAAAACTCAACGGGATTGTTAGCTAACCCATAGCTCTAGAATATTCACCCACATTGAATTCGCCGTTAAGCTTGCCGTTGTTTTCTTTGATCTCCTAATTTGTTACTTTAGATTAATTTTGTAAAATATTCACACTTTAGGATTCGCTTGAATAGATTAATTGTTTGGTTTAATTTAGTTGATAGCTAATCACAAGTCCCTGTGGGTACGATATCTGGACTTACAATCTTATATTACTTGTCGACCACGTATACTTGCGTGTGTGTTTGGGAGCAACAATGACCCCTCTCCTAGTTGGAATATGCGTAGTTCTAGCATGTTGGACCACGGTGGTCTATCCGGGAGTCATCACCAACAAGAAAATGTCCATCATGGAACGCCAACACAATACGACTTGTAAGTAAAGTGATATAGCTATATGTAAATTATTTATCTAGTTGAGTAGCTTATAATTTTGTTCTTTTTGTGCAGTGAACACGAGCAACTTGATGTTCCTGACCTCACACAGTTGCCCATAGATGACGTATTAACTCGTGATTTGGCAGATGCGCAGAGTCAGGAAGATGATAGTGATTATGACAACAATGCCGATGAGTCTGGAGATGACACACCCTTCCCTGATGAGGGTAATGATGAGGAGGAAGTGGATGCCAAACCTGAGCTGACGAGGGAGCATGCTTCTCCACCTCCCGTTAGACCAAGAGTGTACGAGTTCCACGTGCCGTTTCATGAGCGGAATATTCCCTACCTTGATAATTTGCCAAGTATGCTAGATGTAGATGCCCTCACAAGGGATGATGACGAATTTCGGTCAGCAATGTGGGATGAATCTAGACCAGCGGTGCTGGCAAAGTGCATGTATTTCCCCGAAAAAGCTCGCCTAATCAGGGCTGTAAAAATATGCACCGTAAGAGAATGTCGTGAGATGACGGTAAGGGAGTCAACTACGGAGGTGTACAAGGCTGTATACCAAACTTTATGGGTTGTCACTGGATGTTGCATGCCAGCAAGAAGAAATCAGGGTTGTGAAAAGTGGGTAAATATATTAGCACCCAAAGATGTGAAATGGACACATTCAATGAGAATCACTTCAACCTGGATGTAGACTTGATTTCTCTTATCTTGATTACATACTTGAAAGTGTCCATTATGTTCAAGATTAAAGAGTGTATTACAGCCGTCCACCAGGAGTATGGTTGTACTATAACCAAAAGAAAGGCATATCTTGGGCGCAAACGTGCCTTTCAACTTATCTTTGGTGACCGGGATAAGTATTTTTCATCTCTACCTAGGTACATGGCCTCACTGCAACACTTTAACCCCGTGACTGTTGTTGAATGGAGGCGTGAGCGGAGTTCGGACAGACCCGAATATATTTTCAACTATGTGTTCTGGTCATTTAAACCAGCAATTGATGGTTTTGTGCATTGTCGTCCTGTAATTTCCATAGACGATACTCATGTCTATGGAAAATATGATATTAAGCTTTTGATTGCAGTTGCAATAGATGCCAACGGACAAATATTTCCACTAGCTTTTGCCATTTGTGCCAACAAAAGTAAAGAGACGTGGACGCTTTTTTTGAACCACTTGAAGCAGTACGTTGTCAAACAACGTTCAGGTATTTGTCTAATATCTGATCGACATGGTGGTATTTTAAGTTCTGTACGGCATTTGCCTGAATGGCAGGAACCCTATGCATACCACCGTTACTGTGTGAGACACTTGAAGGCCAATTTCTAAAAAGAAATATCACGACAAGGCCTTGGATTATTTAATGTGGATGGTTGTGTCTAAGCACCAACAGTGCAAATTCACGAGGCGTATGGAAGCGATCCGGCAATTAGATCCATGAGCCTATACTTGGTTGATGGCATGAGCTTCACATGTGGACATTGCATGTTGATGGCAGCAGACGATGGGGATCCCTGGATATAAATTTGTTGGAGTCATTCAACGACTTGTTGAAGTCTACACGTGGATTGCCTGTCACTGCCATGGTTCGTATGACATTCAAATAGATTGCGAAGAGGTTTATTGAAAGGCATAGAGCTGCATCGGTAATGATGGATAGGGGTGTTCAATTTATGCCAATACCGATGACAAGATTTGAGAAGTACAGGAGGCGAGCACATTGGCATTCATTTTTACAGTATGAGCGCGACTGGGGTATTTTTGAAGTTCGCACCGCTATCCGCGGACACCGGGGGAATAATGGGGGGAATAATCTACAGACAGTGAATGAAGCCAGCAGGTTGTGTTCATGTGGGAATGGACAATCTACCACATGTCGTGTGCACATGCCTTGAAGTGCTTTCAACAAGTTGGTTTAGGGGCAACCAACTATATTGATAGGCAATACAGTGTTGTTGCATACGTAGACACATATAGTGGGCAGTTGCAGCCATTGGGTGTTAAGCATTATTGGCCGCCGGAACCTTTTAAAATGGTATGTAACAAGGACTATTTGTGCAAGCTGCAAGTGCAAAAGAGAACGTGTATAAGGAACCAAATGGATGTTGGTGACACCGTTTATGTGCGTAAATGTGGCATATGCACGCAAACAGGACACGACCGTCGTAAATGTCCTTCAGCTAGTGTGCGTGGCGATGATAATCCAGCTCCTGGTGCAAGTTCGCCGAATGTACCCAACTATCAAGGATACACCTAGTCTTTTGTTTTCGTATTATTTTTTGTAATACGTGTCTCTACTTGTGTATGTTGCAATATCTATCAAATAAAATTATGTTCCACAATCTTGTTACATCTTATTTTTTAACATGACCTTTTAAATTGGGATGCTAATATGGTAGTTCAAATAATCAAGTTATTGGTGTTAGTAAAGAAGACCAATCTTAAAATTAAAAAAAAAAAACCCTATAAAATCAAGACGTCCTTTATTATCCTTCTTGAAAATTTGCTTCTTAAAATGGCCGCTGTCTTAAAAAAGGAATCAAAGAAAATAACTAAAGCAACGTAGAAGAAAATAAAGGATAATAACCAATAGGAAAAACTTAATATGTAGAGCGTGGTATAATACTACGTTTTTGTGTGTTGTCTTGTCGGTCTGAAAAAGCTGAACCAACTGTGCAAAAGTTGTTTCGTCTCAGAAAAAATTAATATGTAAAGCGTGGTATAATACTACGTTTTATGTGTTGTCTTGTCGGTCTGAAAAAAGCTGAACCGACTGCGCAAAAGTTGTTTTATTTTAGAAAAATTTATTATGTAAAGCGTGGTATAATACTACATTTTGTGTTGTCTTGTCGATCTGAAAAAAGCCGAACCGACTGTGCAAAAGCTATTTCGTTTCAGAAAAATTTAATATGTAAAGCGTCGTATAATACTACGCTTTGTGTGTTGTCTTGTCCGTCTGAAAAAATCTGAACCGATTACGCAAAAGCTGTTTTGTTTCAGAAAAATTTAATATGTATAGCGCAGTATAATACTACGTTTTGTGTGAAATCTTGCCTATAAATAATAGGCGCATTCTTGTTATTTTTTGCGCTTAACAATAACCAATATCAAATATTTCCATAAAACCAAGGTTTCTCTTTACGCTTTAACAAATGTCTCAACAATCCCTTTATGTCCCAAGGTGTGAGTGCGGCAAAAAATGCATGATGCACGATTGTTGGAAATAAGCTGGACGCCGCTACTGGGCGTGTATGAACAAGTTTTATAGGCAACCCGACGAACCTATTTGCAATTTTGAGGTATGGATTGATGAACCATGTGAGCAGGAATACTACAAAGTCAAGTTGTATTTTCTTCATAATTTGTGTTTGAAGTAGTGGGAAAAAGAGCGACAATCCAACCAAGAAGTTGTGAAGTTAAAGGAGAAACTCAAGGAGGTGGAAAAAGAAAAAAAAGCTGGAAGACCAACTCAAGTGGTTGGAGCAGAGAATACTAGGCGGTGGTAACTAAACAATTACATGTACGTGTTGAGTGTAGTAGTGTATCTTTATGTTTCCCTTGTCATGTTTTATCATTAGTTGTACTGAATTTATGTTTTGTTAGGTTTGCTATGTTTGTGTTTGTGTTGTACTGTTAAAATAAAATTGTTGTTCAAATTCTGTTAAAATAAAATTGTTGTTAAAATACAATTCTTGCCATTATTTACATAATGTAGTATTTACACAAAATACAAACAAAAATAAATCAATGAGTCCCACTTGCTTCAGTGCAGCCGCTGGCCTGAGGCGCATACCATGTCGCCCGGGTACACTATCAGGATCATCCTCATCAAATCGCCTCTTTATGTGAGGATGCGCAGCAGCATCGACAGTACAACTAGCAGGATCGGTAGAAGGTGTCGTCGGGCCGTCAGCAACCTACAAAACAATTACTAAGCTTAGCATATGAAAATGTTTATTAGTAATGTACGTGTTAAGTCAAAAACATTTTCTCACCATGGTCTCGTAGGGCTCCTAAGTATAAGCATACGTGGTGTCCTCATCATCGCATACAGTGGCCTCCGTGATGGGCTGGGATGAAGCCTTAATAAGAAAATTAAAAATTAATTTATGGTAAATCATTAAGGAAAAGAAAACAAATTAAAATTTTACAGTAATACAAACATACCTGCGGCTGTGATAGATCTGCATCAACCGCCGGGGATGAGCCAAAACTCAACCTGCGCCAGCCATCTACGTCTCGGGTCGGCTGATCCTTAGATGCGGTAAATGGGCCTGAATAGAGCTGGTCTAGATCTCCGTCGATTGTACCCGTGATCAACAAAGGATATGACAGGGTGGCCTGCGATGCTGGCAGATCCAGCTGAAGGCTGTACGACGACATGCTGCTGGAAGACTCGTCTAGCTGAGGGAAATAACCTGACTGATTATCTCCAAGATCCTCATCAGGTGACTCAACAGGTGGGTTGACAGGTGCCTCAACGCCTCCTTGCTGGGGACCACCTCCTCGCCATCCCCTGCGACCCCGTGGGGCACCCCTGCCTCGTGGGACAACCCTGCCTCGTGGAGCAGCCCTGGCTCGTGCCTGACCCCTGCCTCATGAGACAGGCCTACCCCGATGGTGCTGCTCTACCGCCGCATACTCAGCCTTGTGATCCAACCTCTTGTCCTCTCTGGCTCGCTGCAGGGTCTAGAGAGCCAGCTCTTCCACCTGCTGGCTATACTCAACGACTACAACATTGTCGGCATGCTGTTGCATCTCTTGTCCCAACTGGTAGAACATGTGATGCCCAATTCCCTGCACAACATTTAAAATATTAATTACATAACACTATATCACAGTTATAAGTATGGGTTCCAACAAAAACATACTAGTGCCTCACGACGTATGGTCTGAACCGACCGCCAGGTACATGAACAGGGTTCCCGATCATTAGTCGGGTGTGACGGCAGTACCATGACGTATAGAGCTCAATAGTCGCTGCCTGGATTTGTGAAGGTGGTGGCAGAATCAGGTCCTCTCGCTGCTCCCAAATAAGGACATGTGCCTCTAGCCATCCTACAAATGCGTCGTCCACCCTCGAATGATCATCCTGCTAATAATGTGTAGCCACCCATGCAGGCTCCTCGGTATAGTCTGGGGATGGTCAAACTGGAAAAGTACCCACTCTATGGCATGATGCTCCACAACATCGAGGCACATCAGCGGGATGGAAGTGCTCCAAAGCTGTCGGTCGACCGACTAATAATCGGGCAGATCAGCTAGCAACTCGTCGTTGTATGACGTCCAGATGAACTATCAAATAATAACATATCAAGTGAGTATGCATAACACAAGTGAATTTATAACAAGTTTAGATCTATATATATTTACCTGTGCGGCCTCCAGCATATCCAACACATCCCTGACAAGGGGGAGATTATGATGAGCATCACTGCCTCGGTAGTTCCCACGCCGGAGAACCCACCTCGTAGCAAGAGGGAGAAACGGAGGTGCTACATTCGACTCTAATGGTTGTAGAGGTGTATGCAACGACAAAACCCGCTCCCAGGCCCAAACCTAACATACAAGGTTGACGTAAAATTTAAGAGTCATTTTGACTATATAGAATTCGAAGTAATGAACATAGTATTCGAATATGTTGTCACCTGTAGAAGCGGTAGAAAACCACATATGTAGACCTGGGTGCCCATGCTATCCCGGCACATACTCTTGTACAGTTAGGCGAAAACAGCAGCACCCCAGCTGTACTGGGGTAACTCATCTAGTTGCTAAAGATGATGTAAAAATCACATACTCATTAGATTTCCCTAATTGTTCAGGAACAAGATACCCCCAAAAAGAAGGAACATCGCCAACCTCGTGTACCAGTAAATATGGAGATCCTCTGTCTCGCTGGTGATGTCGGGGTGCAATACCTCCATATGCTGTCTGATAGCTGTCACAGAAATGCGACTGCCCCCTCTAACTGCATCCTCACCTTGTGGCCTGAAACCAGTATATTGCCCCAACAAATCCAAATACTAGGCACACATCATAGCTCTCATATACTGGGGCAGTGCAACAGCCAGTCCATCAACACACGGCCCATATAAAACCTAAACATCTTGAAGCGTGATGGTGGCCTCTCCAGTGGACAAGTGAATAGTGTGCGTCTCCGGTCGCCACCGCTCTATCAATGCCATGATGAGAGACCTGTCGAGCTGCAACCGCCCAATCTCAAAAATCCTAAGGAATCCTGTAGCACGCAAGCGATGGACTACACGGGGATGGAAATCTCTCTACCTCAAAAAGTCCCACAAGTTGTTCGGTATCCTGGTGCGGAGAGTCTGATCTAATAGATGTCCCTCCGATACGTAAGAGGACCTATGGTCGCCCTGTAACACTAATATCATATCCGAGGGTGGTCCAAGATGCACAAGCGGCAAGTCCATGTCCATATTAAATGTGTGTTTGTGTTATAATAATTAATTTTTATTATTTAATAGGATAGAGTATATAACTATGGGTTCTAGGCTCGATATTTGAGGCCCAGTGGCACCAACCTATCCTGAATTCTTATGTGTGTCAATTTCAATTTTTTTACAATTTTTTTTGTGTTATAATAATTAAATAATTAATTATTTAATTGGACAGAGTAAATATCTATGGGTTCCAGGCTTGATATTTGAGGCCCAGTAGCACCAAGCTATCCTGAATTCTTATGTATGTCAATTCCAATTTTTTTAGAATTTTGTTTGTGTTATAATAATTAATATTTAATTATTTTATTAGACAGAGTAAATATCTATGAGTTCCAGGCTCGATATTTGAGGTTCAGTAGCACCAAGCTATCCTGAATTCTTATGTGTGCCACTTTCAATATTTTTAAAATTTTGTTAGTTTAATAAATTAAATAATTAATTTTTAATTGGACAGAGTATATAATTATGGTGTCACGACCCAATTAAGGATTGTGACCAGCTCTTAGGACAAGTGCTCCCAAGTAAGCCTCATCGGTAATTTTACAGAAAATCGTACAGAGTTTCCCCTATTTTTGGACCATCCCAAAACTTTTCCTGTCTCAAATCAACAACCAAACTTCCTAATATCATACCAAACAATTGGCAACTGGTCAATTAACCAATATAAGTCTCCACCATAACTAAACCACCAACTAACTACTAGAAATACTAATTTATCTCTAACATTTGATAAATGAGAACGATACTCAATAGAAGACTATAATAACAAAAGAAGACTCATGACACTAAAATAATGACTATGGAGTGACTCTAAGAGTTCAAAAAAAAAAATATAACAATAAATAAAATCTCCGCCCACGCTAACAAATGCGAGACTCATCAAAAACTATCAACCTGTGCGCCCTAATTAACGAAATCCTCGCCCGCGTTAACTGCTGTCTCTGTAAAAAAATTAGCGGAGAATGAATCGCTAGCTCAGTGAGTAATAACACTTAACCACAACCGTTTTTATTGGGGACAAGTCAGAAAACATGCTAGTATATCAAACAGAAAAGAACATAAAAATGCCCTTTCAGAAACAATAAATAATTTTCAGTCTCGTCATGCTTTTCTTGTAGTATAATACAATAAACAGTTCGGCAATAAACTCGGTAACCATTATCTAATATCAGTATTCACATTTGGGAGGTTTCAATGAACGCATCATGTAATCGGTATAACTGTGGACTTCTTCGCAAGAAGTCAAATACAACGGTAGTCCCTACTCAAGGGAAATCGGTAACGGTATGCTAGTTCTACCTTCCCACTAGCGAGGGCTATAACAGTAATCTGTAATTACAAGGTGCACCAGGTCTAACGAACCAGCCATTAGCTACGGGATCCTTCAATGTCTACTCCCATTTATACTTGTCTATGTAATCCGTATATACTCATAGAAAATATTTTAAAACAATATAGGGCATTTTGGTTCTTATCAAATCATATAATTTCTTCTCGATAATAGTAAATTCAAGTAACGGTAACAGATCTAGTGACAACGAAAATATTTAAAACAACGGTAATCTTCTCAAATAGCTATTTCGTATCATATCGAGTAAAAGACTTGTCCCACATGCAACTTAAAATAATCGGTAACATATTCATATTAAAAATCATGTGTAAATCATGCAAGTTATGAAAACACAAATTGCGGTAAGATTATTACTCACAATACTCTTGCCGAAATACCAGATGCTTCACCTCGAGCAATTCATAAAAATTCCTCCAATCAATCAATAATTACATAATATCAATCTCACGTTAATTTCCTTATTTAGGCTAATTCATAGCTAATTTAGAATACCCGACCCTCGAGGTTTCATATTTGACTCTTAATTCGCCGAATTATATTTACCCACCTATGAGTAATTACTAATTTATGAACTCCAACATATTCAAATATTTTATTAATCCAATTTCATAAAGTTCTATTGATTCTTTAGGAAGAAAATTCTCAAGTGTGAATGAACTAGTGTAATTTCAATTTCTCTGTAGAATCTGCCAATCATGAGAATCGAAATTAAGATCTACCAGAAGAAGAAGCTCAAGCTATACTCGTAAGACACAATACGTGCTTAAGATTCCTCAACAAATTGCCAAAGATTAACAAAAATTTATACATATCTTTCCTTGTTTTACTGACTTTTGCCAATCTCCTTATTTAACTCTAACCATTAAAATATATTCTCAAATTTGTGGAATACAATACCTGAAGATTTGAACAGATAATGGATGGAAGTGACTTCTTTTGCATTACCAAGCTTTTTCCCCAACTCACCTTCTGTATTTTTTTTTGATTTTCGCTTTAATTCTGACCCGTTAAAATCCTTTTTGCTTCTGCTTGGTTTTACGCAACAGAATTTGATTCTATTGCCAGAGAAAGGGGGCTTCAGCCCTTTTTCCTTTTTTGTTTATGTTAGTTAGCGTAGGGGTTTGCCCTATTTAATCTTATTTATAATTTAATTTTTTGGTAAATTATGTAATTACCCTCTTTCTTTTAATGAGTGTTACATTCTCCCCACCTTATGAAATTTGGTCTCCGAATTTAGCTCAAGTACGTACCTGTAAACTGAAATAAATGAGGATACTTGACTCACATAACATCTTCTATTTTCCATGTAGCTTCTTTCACAGTATGATTTCTCCGTAAGACTTTAACAATCACAATTTCTTTTGATCGCAGCTTTCTTACTTGCCTATCAACAATAGCCATCGGCTCCTCCTCGTAGGAAAACTTCTCATCGAGCGGCATAGTCGGTGCTTCAATCACCTGAGATGAGTCTGATATACATTTTCTTAGCATTGAGACATGACACACTGGGTGAATAAAGGACAACTTAGGAGGAAGCGCCAAATGATAAGCCACCGCTCCCACTCGATCTAGTATCTCATACGGTCCTATAAACCTGGGGCTCAACTTGCCTCTTTTCCCAAACCGTGTTATACCTTTCATTGGGGAGACTCGTAGGAACACTTTGTCTCCAATTGTGAACACTAAATCTCTTCTTCTCTTATCAGTATAAGACTTTTGTCTGCTTTGTGCTGCAAGCAATCTCTGTCTGATCAACTGGACCTTGTCCATAGATTCTTGTATTAGGTCGGGTCCCAATAAGTTAGTCTCACCAGCTTCAAACTATCCGATAGGAGAACGACATCTTCTACCATACAATGCTTCTTATGGTTCCATTTGAATACTGGACTGGAAGCTATTGTTGTAAGCAAATTCAGCTAACGGTAGATAAGTGTCCCGACTACCTCTAAACGCAAGAATACAAGCTCTCAACATATCTTCGAAGATCTGCATAGTACGTTCAGACTGCCCGTCTATCTGTGGATGAAATGCAGTGCTAAGATATACTCGTGTACCTAATGCTTCTTGAAAAGATTTCCAAAAGTGTGAAGTGAACTGTGATCCTCTATTAGAGATGATAGATACTGGAACTCCGTGAAGTCGGACAATTTCATTCATAAATATCTGTGCATGCCTCACTCCTCCATATGTAGTCTTTACTGGCAAAAAATGTGCTGATTTTGTTAGTCGATCTACAATTACCCACACCAAATCATAACCTCTAAAGGTTTGTGGTAAACCGGTGACAAAATCCATAGTAGTTCTTTTCCATTTCCACTCTGGAATCTCAATTTGTTGTAGTAGTCCTGCGGGTCGCTGATGCTCAGCCTTGACCTGCTAACAAGTCAAACAACTAGAAACAAAGTTAGCAACATATTTCTTCATACCTTCCCATCAATAAAATTGCTTTATGTCATGGTACATTTTTGTGGATCCAGGATGTATAGTGTATTTAGTGTTGTGAGCTTCTTTAAGAATAGCATGTCTCAACCCATCTACGTCTGCTACACATAGCCTATCGCCCATTCGAAGAACACCATCACTTCCAACAATCATATCCTTGCTTTTACTAGCTAATGCCTCATCTCTGTATTTGCATAACGTTCATCCTCATATTGGGTGGCCTTAATGCACTCAACTAATGAAGACTTAGCCTGAGCACAAGCCAACGATGCCTCTGAATTTTCGACACAAAATCTGATACCTGTATCTTCTAGTCTCTGAATATCTTTGGCCAAAAGTCTCTTTGCAGGGGCTATATGTGCCAAACTCTCCATAGATTTTCTACTCAATGCATCAACCACCACATTGGCTTTTCCAGGATGATACAAAATAGAACAATCATAGTCTTTGAGTAGTTCCATCCAACGACGCTGTCGAAGATTTAGATCTCTCTGTTGAAAGATATACTTCAGACTTTTATGGTCAGTATAAATCTCACAAGTTTCGCTGTATAGATAATGTCTCCAAATTTTTAGAGCAAATACCACTGCAGCCATCTCCAAATCATGTGTAGGATAGTTTTGCTCGTGCTTTTTCAATTGTCTCGAAGCATAAGCTATAACATGACCATTTTGCATGAGAACACATCCTAATACCACCCTCGAGGCATCACAGAATACAATAAATCCCCCAAAACCTAATGGTAAAGCTAATATTGGTGCAGTTGTCAAACATGTTTTGAGTTTTTGAAAGCTCTGCTCACATTTATCCGTCCACTGAAACTTTGAATTTTTCTATGTTAGCTTGGTCAATGGCGCTGCTATTCTGGAGAAATCCTGCACAAAATGCCTGTAATTGCCTGCTAAGCGTAAAAAGCTGTGAATCTCTGTAGGAGAAGTAGGCCTGGGCCATTTCTCCACAGCTTTTGTCTTCTTAGAATCTACCATAATTCCATCTTTGGAAACAACATGCCCCAAAAATGATACCGAGGCTAGCCAAAATTTGCACTTCGAGAACTTAGCATAAAGCCGTTGTTCTCGCAATGTCTGCAACACAGTCCTGAGATGATCCTCGTGTTCTACTTGGCTACGAGAATATATCAGGATATCATCAATAAATACTATTACAAATCTATCCAGAAATGGCTTGAACACCCTATTCATTAAATCCATGAATGCAGCTGGAGCATTTGTTAGTCCGAAAGGCATCACAAGAAACTTATAGTGCCTGCATCGAGTTCTGAAAGCAGTCTTAGAAATATCTTCATCTTTGATTCTAAGTTGATGATAACCAGAACGGATGTCAATTTTTGACAAGTGGGCAGCTCCTTGTAACTGATCAGACATGTCATCTATATGAGGCAAAGGATATTTATTGCGTATTGTTATCTTGTTCAACTGCATGTAGTCAATGCACATTCTCAAAGATCCGTGTTTCTTCTTTACGAACAGTATTGATGCACCCTATGGTGATACACTAGGTCTAATAAAACCCTTATCTATCAAATCCTGTAACTGTTGCTTTATCTCTCTCAACTCTGCTGGTGCCATTCGATATGGGGGAATCGATATGGGTTGTGTGTCAGGCAGCAAATCAATACCAAAGTCTATTTCTCGTACTGGAGGCAATCCTGGTAAATCCTCAGGAAATACATCAGAAAATTCTCTCACTACAGGTACATTTTCTATACTGGTTGTTTTCTTTCTTGTGTCATTTACAATAGCTAAGAGACCCAAGCAACCTTTCTTCAGAAGTCGTTGAGCCTTGATAAAAGATACAATTTTGCAAGTCTTTGGAACATGACTCCCTCTTAGAATAAAACTAGGTTCATTTGGTATCTCAAACTTAACTATCATTGCATGACAATCGACTATAGCATAGCAAGAAGATAACCAATCTATTCCCATCAGCATGTCAAAGTCAATCATATCAAGTACAATAAGGTCAGCTAGAGTATCTCTACCCTCAACCTGAATTTGACAATCACGATGCACGTATTCAGCTAATAGAGACTCTCCAACAGGAGTAGCAACTAGAAAAGGATCACTCAATAGCTCGGGTTGTCTACTAAATCTCAAAGCAAAGTACGAGGACATATAGGAGTGAGTAGATCCCGGATCAATCAACGCAAGTGTATCAAATGAACAGACGGAAAGAATACCTGTAACCACTGTATTCGAGGTCTGAGCATCCTGTCTAGTAAATGCAAAAACTCTCACCTGACCTCTACCAGCATTGCCTTGTCCTTGATTCAAAGTAGCACGGTCTCCAGCACCTCGACCTCTATTTCCTATACCTGTAGCACCTGAAGTATTACAAGTATTCTGAGTCGGTGCAACTGACTGAATAGAAGCCTAGTTGAAATTTCTTGGAGGCTGAGGGCAATCCCTCAAGTGTTGTCCCAACTGGCCACACCGAAAGCACTCTCTAGTTAGAACACGACATTGTCCCAAATGTGATCCACCACAAGTCTGGTAGACTGGAGTAGTGGCATATATCTGTCTAGAATTAAGATGTCCAGAAGATGATGGTCCTCTATTACCTTGTCTGTAATGTGGTATGTGTGTGGATTGTGAAGACATATGTGTACCTGTCCGAGAAACCTGTTGTTGTTGTTGTCCCTGATTTCTTGCTCTTCTATTTTCACTAAAACCACCACTGAAAGCCCCTCATGTCTTGGCCTTCTTACGTAAATCACTATTTGCACGCTCCTTACGTCCCTTGTTTTCAATATTTCTAGCAAGGTCGACTACATCAGAGTAGGATAAAGTCTTCATCTGTGGGGCTACTACAATGTATAGACGACCAACCAATCCATCAACAAACCTCTGAACTCGAGCTTCTTCGGTAGGCACTAAGTGAGGAGCATATATAGCTAGCTTACAGAACTTAGTGTTATATATTGACACATCCATATCTGGAGTCTGAACTAATCTCTCAAAGTCTCTAGCATATTTTTGCATCAGACTGTCTGGGAGAAAATGATTATTGAACAACTTAGTAAACTCGTCCCATGTCAGTGGTGGTGCTCCTGCTGGCCTTCCTAGCAATACCGTTTCATACCATGTGTTGGCCATATCCTCTAGTTTGTATGCTGCGAGCTCCACGGCTCTTTCCCTAGAACATCCAAGAGCACGTAATGCCTTAAGTGTCCCATCCAAGAAACTTTGAGGATCTGCTAAATTATCGGAACTTGTGAATTTTGGTGATTTCAATTTCAGAAACTCTTGTAGGGATACTTCCTTATTCCCAAAAGTTCGAGTTAGTGCAGGTGCTTGTGTCTGTAAAGTAGCTTGAGGAGCTGAACTTCCTCCCTGAGTAGGCACCAACGCCTCTAACATATTCAATAACCTTGCCACTACATTTGTAGGTAAGGCAACAGTAGGTACAACAGTTGGCACTGGTGGTGGAGCGTTCTGAACTCCCTGCAAGGCACTTGATCTGGCATAACAACTTGGGTTTGACCCATGTTCCCAACTTGAGGTTGAGGAGCAGTCTGTCTTCTAGTTTGATGAACCCCAACTTGACCACCACCCCGGGTAGCACCACGTCTAGCACCACGTCCAGCAGATGAGGGTGTGCATGTCCTAGCCATTGCGAAAGAAATATTCCAAAATCAATCTCAAGTTATCTCAACGTACGATCAAAGAATGAAAGAAGGAAAAACATTCCTAGATGTTCAGTAGCCTCAAGATCATAAGTATGGGTGCCTACATACCCATGAACAAGACTCTACTAAACATTGCTCCATGCCTCGGGACTTCAACCCTAAGCTTTGATACCAACTTTGTCATGACCCAATTTAGAATTGTGACCGGCGCTTAGGAGCAAGTGCTCTCAAGTAAGCCTTATGGGTAATTTTATAGAAAATCGGACAGAGTCTCCCCTATTTTTGGACCATCCCAAAACTTTTCCTGTCTCAAATCAACAACCAAACATCCTAATACCATACCAAACAATTGACAACTGGTCAATTAACCAATACAAGTCTCCACCATAACTAAACCACCAACTAACCACTAGAAATACTAATTTATCTCCAACATTTTATAAATGAGAATGATACTCAACATAAGACTATAATAACAAAAGAATACTCATGACACTAAAATAATGACTATGGAGCGACTCTAAGAGTTCAAAAAAAAAGTATAACAATAAATAAAATCTCCGCCCACGCGAACAAGTGCGAGGATCACCAAGAACTATCAACTTATGCGCTCTAATTAACGAAATCCTCGCCCGCGTCAACTGCTGTTTCTGTAAAAAAATTAGCGGGGAATGAGTTGCTAGCTCAGTGAATAATAACACTTAACCACAACCGTATTTTGTGGGGATAAGTCAGAAAACATGCTAGTATATCAAACAGAAAACTACATAAAAATGCCCTTTCAGAAACAATAAATAATTTTCAGTCTCGTCATGCTTTTCTTGTAGTATAATGCAATTAACAGTTCGGTAATAAGCTCGGTAACCACTGTCTAATATCACTATTCACATTTGGAAGGTTTCAATGAACGGATTATGTAATCGGTATAACTGTGGACTTCTTCGCAAGAAGTCAAATACAACGGTAGTCCCTACTCAAGGGAAATTGGTAACGATATGCTAGTTCTACCTTCCCACTAGCGAGGGCTATAACGTTAATCTGTAATTACAAGGTGCACGAGGTCTAACGAACCCACCGTTAGCTACGGAATCCTTCAATGTCTACTCCCATTTATACTTGTCTCTGTAATCCGTATATACTCATAAAAAATATTTTAAAACAATATAGGGCATTTCGGTTCTTATCAAATCATATAATTTCTTTTAGATAACAGTAAATTCAAGTGACGGTAACAGATCTAGTGACAACAAAAATATTTAAAAAAATGGTAATCTTCTCAAATAGCTATTTCAGTATCATATCGAGTAAAAGACTTGTCCCACATGCAACTTAAAATAATCGATAACATATTCATATTAAAAATCATTTGTAAATCATGCAAGTTATGAAAACACAAATTGCGGTAAGATTACTACTCACAGTACTCGTGCCGAAATTCCAGATGCTTCACCTCGAGCAATTCGGTCAAATTCCTCCAATCAATCAATAATTACATAATATCAATCTCATGTTATTTTCTTTGTTTAGGATAATTCATAGCTAATTTAGAATACCCGACCTCGAGGTTTCATATTTGACTCTTAATTCGCCGAATTATATTTACCCACCTATGAGTAATTACTAATCTATCAACTCCAACATATTCATATATTTTATTAATCCAATTTCATAAAGTTCTATTGATTCTTTAGGAAGAAAATTCTCAAGTGTGAATGAACTAGTATAATTTCTATTTCTCTGTAGAATCTCCCAATCATGAGAATCGAAATTAAGATCTATCAGAAGGAGAAGCTCAAGCTATACCCGTAAGACACAATTCCTGCTTAAGATTCCTCAACAAATTTCCAAAGATTAACAAAAATTTATACTTATCTTTCCTTATTTCACTGACTTTTGCCAATCTCCTTATTTAACTCTAACCAGTAAAATATATTCTCAAATTTGTGGAATACAATACCTGAAGATTTGAACAAATAATGGATGGAAGTGGTTTTTTTTAGGTACCAAGCTTTTTCCCCAACTCACCTTCTGTATTTGTTTTTTTTATTTTCGCTTTAATGCTGACCCGTCAAAATCCTTTTTGCTTCCGCTTGGTTTTACGCAGCAGAATTTGATTCTATTGCCAGAGAAAGGGGGCTTCGGCCCTTTTTTCCTTTTCTGTTTTTGTTAGTTAGCGTAGGGCTTTGCCCTATTTAATCTTATTTATAATTTAATTTTTTTGGTAAATTACGTAATTACTCTCTTTCTTTTAATGAGTATTACATATGGGTTCCATGCTCGATATTTGAGGCCCAGTAGCACCAAACTATCCTTAATTATCATGTGTGTCAATTTCAAAAATTTTAGAATTTTGTTAGTTTAATAAATTAAATAATTAATTATTTAATTTGACAGAGTAAATATCTATGGGTTCTAGGCTCGATATTTGAGGCCCAGTAGCACCAAGCTATCTTGAATTCTTATGTTTGTCAATTTCAATATCTTTAGAATTTTGTTTGTGTTATAATAATTAATATTTAATTATTTAATTGGACTGAGTAAATATTTATGGGTTCCAGGCTCGATATTTGAGGCCCAGTAGCACCAAATTATCATGAATTCTTATGTGTGTCAATTTTAATATTTTTAAAATTTTGTTAGTTTTTATAAATTAAATAATTAATTTTTAATTGGACAGGGTATATAACTATGGTTCCACGCTCGATATTTAATTTGACAACATATATTAATTAGTTAGTTCTGTAAGTTTGTTTTATAAATTAAATAATTAATTTTTGTAAAGTGTAATTGGATAGAGTTGTAGTTAGTAGATACTTAAACTACAAAGACTCTACGCTAAAAGGCTCTATATTTTACTATGCTAAAAGGCTCTATATTTTACTACGCTATAAGGCTCTATATTTTACTACGCTAAAAGGTCACTATATTTTTCTACGCTAAAAGGCTCTATATTTTACTACGCTAAAAGGCCACTATTCTTTAAGCAAATAAATAATCTAAACTAAATAAAAACAACAAACATATGAACATAACACTCACGAAATTACATATAAAACAGTAAAAGTAAAAGATATTTATGAACAATTTTATTAACAATAAAAATTATTTCTCAACTTTTAACTATTTTTTTAAACACTAATAATTTAATCCGGGTAAAAATAACATACAAATTTAATCGCAAACATAACACAAATCAACATGCAAACACATTCAAGAAAACAAATATGCATAATTATACGAGTTTTGACATAAATTAAATCAGAATACCTCGATTTATGTTTTTTGAAATGTCGGAAATTTGAAATTTTGAACCCGAAAGAAAGAATCCACACCAAAAAAAAAATTCGCTACTCTTACTGTTACCTCCAAAGCACAAAAGCACATCCATCAAAATCGTTTGAGATTGTGAATTTAAAACCGCAACAAAGAGAGCAGAAACGGTACATGGTGAACATATTTAGAATGGAGTTCGTACTTGATAAAATCAAATGGCAGAAAATCAGCGACACAACAACAACAATAACAACAACGACCCAGTATTATCCCACAAGTGGGGTCTGGGGAGGGTAATATGTACGCAGACCTTACCCCTACCCCGAAGGGTAGAGAGGCTGTTTCCAGGAGACCCTCGGCTCAAAAAAAGCAACAGGAGCCGATATATTAGTACCATAAAAATGCATAATAAAATAACAGCAATATAAGAGATATGAAATACAGAATACGAAATACGAAATAGATGGCTGGTATAGTAAAACTAGCAGGTAAAGCCCTGCATTAATAGACGACCAATTACATTCTTAGTCTAACTCCTAACTGGCTAGTCTCACTCTATTGTGCTGTAGAAATATTCACAAGTTTCCCCTAACCTACAACCTTAATGCTCGACCTCCATAATTCCCTGTCAAGGGCCATGTCCTCAGTAATCCTAAGTCGCGCCATGTCCTGTCTGATCACCTCTCCCCAATACTTCTTAGGTCACCCTCTACCTCTCCGCGTGCCCACTACAGCCAGTCGCTCACACCTCCTCACCGGTGCATCAGTGTTCCTCCTTTGAATGTGCCCGAACCATCTGAGTCTTACATCCTATTATAATTTAATAGGAAAACGTAGTATAATACTATGTTTTCCTAAAACGTAGTACTATACTACGTTTTTCTATAAAAAATAAACTATTAATTAAAACGTAGTATTATACTGTGTTTTACATTAACGAGTAACTTTCCGTTAAACTAAAATGCAATATAATACTGCGATTTAATTAGAAATATAACTTTTTTTTAACTGTATAAAGGCATTTTGAATCTAAAATACCATTATTTAGGTTTCAGGCTCAGAAACAGATCACATGCAATGGCATGCATTAATATCTTTGTCCTGCAAAGCGTAAATGTGCTCCAAAATTAGAAAGCAAGGGTCGCATAGTCAAAAGCATTTTTAGTAACCAAGTTAAAGATAATTTGTCATACAATTCATTTATAAGCAGTTCAAATATTAAGTATGTGGGGGACCGATTTATTTAATTGGCTGTGGAATTTGAAAATAGGCATATCACATGCCGACACTAACCTAATATGGGATACTATTTAATAAAAGCTGGTTACTAAGTTTAGTTATATTACAAAGATTTACTGGTTGATATTATGATCACAGTGCTTATAAAAATGCTCTATTCTTACGCTTCAAAAGCATCCTCTGGTCAATACTCTTTTCTTTCTTCTTCTTTACAACTTTTCAAGCTTTTGTTCAACTTCTGCCGGAGAGAGAGAGAGAAATTTCCCTACACTTATTTTATCTGCTTCTTCAAGTGATGGATTTTTACTCAGTTGTCATGGCTGATGTGTTTTCTAGTACGTATTTTAATTGACTTGTATATATAAAACGTAAATTATTATTAAAAGAATGCTCCAAATGAACTCCGACAGCATTCTCTGTTGTATGTAGTTTTAAAATATTTTATTACTAACGTTTGGTTAATTATATCTCGTTTAGTTTCTCTACTGTGTCTTTGGACGAAAATTGAAGCGGACCTCATTGTTAAAACAACGTTCCTCGATAGTGCCGTAGCTAAAGGCGCAGGTGATTTATTTACGATATTCATTTCTCACTTTTTTAGGCAGTCTTACAATTTTATTACTATTTTTTACTAATAATTTTTTGTTGATTTTGTCATGATAGTATGCTTGGATGGAGGTGCTCCTGCATTCCACTTTCATCCAGGAACTGACTCTGGAGTTTATAACTGGCTCATTCACCTTCAGGTTAACTAATTAAACTCAGAACTTTATGATATTTTACTTTAAATTTTGGCTAATCTTCAACTTTGAATTTCCAGGGTGGAGGGTGGTGTGAAACCACTTCCGATTGCCAAAATCGCGCGGCTACGGACTTATCTTCAAAAAATATGCCAACTGAAGCTCATTTTACTGGAGTTCTAAGCAGTGATCCTCAACTAAATCCAGGTGGTTAATACATTATTTATATGTATTTACAGCATTTTTAGTTTTTGAAGGTGTGCATGTTTGTGGCACTAATACTAAGTAATGAAAAGATATTCTCAACAATGTTTTTCAGACTTCTACAACTCGAACCTAGTCAAGATTAGATATTGTGACGGAGGTCATATACTGGTGATATTGAAGAAGTTGACCCCGTAAGTTAGAATCTTCTCATTAGTTGGTTTTAATTTGAAGTGTAAAATGTTACTCTCTAACTAGAAATGCCAAAAAATTTCAGGTTACAAACCTCCACTACAGAGGGGCAAGAATTTTTTACGCAATCATGGAGGAATTGTTATACGGTAAAGGAATGATATTTCCTCAAAATGTATGTCTCATTTCCCCGTTATTGTCCTCTTATTTCTCTCCAATTAATTAAGTGACTGAAATACAAAAAATGTTCCAAAATTTCTATGACAGGCCATTCTTAGTAGGGTTGGGTGCAATCCTACATTGTGACAAATTCAGACTTTTTTTCCCATTAACTGCTAGAGTTAAATGCATCTCTGATGTTGGCTTTTTTGTCAATGTGTAAGTTTACGCTATTACTTTCCCTTCAAATTCTAAACGATATTGTGCCTTTTGATTCTTTAAAATTAGATAAACAACAGTTTGATTCCCAAGGAGGCCGATCCTTATAATAAGTGGATAAATTGCAAGACAAATATAAATTATTGCTCACCTGCTCAACTTCAAACTCTCCAAGGTGTATATATATATATATATTAGCCAGTTTATTTTCTTTTAATCCGATCATATGATAATTCCTCTCTCACACACTTGTGTTTGAGTTGTTGTTCATCAGATTTTAGGTTTGAAATTTTTGGAGGCATTGAACGAACTAGGACCAAATACATCAAGAGGATATTTCATTTCCTCTTGCCATTCCCATCTTGGCATTGAAATACTAAGTCACTGGTCCTCCAATAACTCTCCAACTTTAGCTAACAAGGTAACTTTGCTTTCTTTCCTTTTTTTCTTCTTTTTATATTGTATAATTTTCAGCTTTCCTTATGTTGTTATTTGAAAATAAACTCATACGCAGACAATTGCTGAAGCTGTTGGAGACTGGTTTTTTGATAGGAGTGGGTTTCAAGGGGTTTATTGCCCCTATCCTTGTGGCAAAAATTGCCATTAGAGGTGCTCATACATGTAGTACTACGTACTATTTTTGTATTTTAAATGTTTTATTTTTCTTTTAACAAGGGAAAGGCTGCATAAGACTTTAAGACGAACTCTCTTTTATTTTTTTTATGTCAAGGAACGAAATCGATGGAACTCTAACTTATATGATTAGAAAATTAGATTTGATTAGAACAATTAGTTTAGTAAAATAATTCAGACTAAGGAGATACATTTGATGGCCTATATTGTACTAGAAAACTTCAGATAATATTTGGTAAATTCATTCAATGTAAGTTTAATTACTGCATGCTTGCACTCGATGAATGTACCCATATATCACTTTCATAATTGACAATAAAACATGCATAACGTTTTTGAAACTCCTAAAAGAGTAAATAAATTTGAACCAAACGTTACAATGTCAAAGACTATTTACGAACCATCTATTATTTGAAAAAAAGAATAACAAGTAAACCTCTCTTGTGTCTCACACAAATTTGATAAAGCATTACCAATCAGAATAAAACTATTTTACAGACATAGTTTGGCTATCAAAATTGCGTAAGCAAACTTATTTTAATTTATTTGTCTTTCGAAATTATTTGTGTACTTCTTGCTATATGTATTTGGGCATTTAACACTTTAAAAGGATGCGTTCTTGTTATAAGGTGCCGTTTAGTTTTAGGAAAGAAGCTTAGCAAGAATTTATTGGCACTCACATAAGTATTATTTTGCAGGAAATATAAATCAAATAAACATGTATCGTAAGCAAATTATGACATTGTTGCAAATTTGCATTTTTGTCTTGGTTTAATTTCCTGGGACATTGGTAACTTGTAGAACTCGTGAAGAAATAGAGTACCTTTGCTATCTGGATTGTGTGGAAGCCTATACAAAATTAATAGTTGGGACCTATTTAAGGATCTTACTGGAGAACAAATTATTGAAAAGTGCAAAAGGGGTGAAAGATATTAGCCATGTGAACTTGATGGAGAAATTGTTATGTAGTCCATAATAATTGTTATTATGTTATATGATTCTTTTTATAGGAGATCAATAAAAAATAACACAAAAGAGCTATAAATAAAACACGAGAGGTCTTTATAAAGTTATTTCTATTCAAATTGTAAGTGCGCAAAAAACAATATTTCCTCTCATATTGACATCATTGATCATATCCAAAATTAATTATTGACTTCTCCGTAATCGAACCTAGCATCGACCCCTGTTGATAACCTATCCTATATAAAAGGCAATATTTCCTCTCATATTGACATCACTGATCATATCCAAAATTAATTACTGATTTCTCCGTAATTGAATCTGTCATCGACTCTGTTGATAACCTATCCTCTATATATATAAAACCGGTCCAACCTCTCTTATTAGGTTAAAAACTTAAAATTATTGGTTGGTATTCCTCGTTTAAAACTTAAAAGTATAGTGATGGAAATACTAATTTGTTCATTGTACGAGGGATAAAGTGAAATAAACAAAATGGAAGGAAATATTACATAAGGACAAGATGAATTAGAGGGAAAAAAGGATAACGTTTGAGAAAGAAATCCATCAAACTTCTTCCTTATTAGGGTGCAAAATGCAAAGAATTCCTACTTGCAAAATGCAAAGAATTCCTACTTAATAATTCTTTTTTATTTCATCCATATACCCGCAGTAAATGTTTCTACTCAATTATATCATTTAAATCCCATCAAACAATTCTTTATAACTAATATTGTCATAAAGTTGTGAGATAATTTGGTATAAGGTGTATATGTGTTTGTAACGTTTAGCATCCAAAATTATGTCTAAACTAGGCAGGAGAACTTGGCTAATTTTCCTACTCTGATAGCATCTCTGAACGGTAGGTAACCGTTGGTTCCGATATGACAAAGTCAGTCACCTTGCAGTTAACCATCTTTGTTCCATCTTTTCTTCTTCTGAGTGTCTTATCGTCGATGGACAACAGGCGAATATTCCTGCATTGCCCCTTGTTGGTCCCGAGGGACGGAAGAGGCTAGGTTAGCCGGTAGAGTTCTTTGCTCATAATGCTTGGCATTACTATAGCCGCATCAGTCTTCCTTCCTAAGAAACAAGAGAGAGAAGCAGCTCAATTTCAAAGGTTAGGGGCGATAGCCACTCATGCAGAACGAGGAAGAGGGGAGTTGGCACAATATGTAATCCATAGGGTATAGAAGCGGGAAGTTCCCATTCAAAAGGATTCTATCTAGTCTGGCCCAGATACAATTGATATTTTATACTTTAATACCATACAAGAGGGGGGTGATTTGTGTGGTATCCAATTTTTTGCTTAAACTGATTATGGAACAACCTAGTTCTTCTAAGTGTTCCTTAACCTACTATTACAAAAATAATAAATGCAGAAAGTAAAGAACACAAGTATTTTACGTGTAAAACACATGGCTCAAAAAGTGAAAAAATCACGACCCACTTCCTAGTAGGATTTTTCCAAACTCTTCACTAAATCACTGAGCCAAAAACATCATTTACAAAACACTTTTGTAAACTTAGGACTAACTCTAATCCCGTTGTAGTAAACAGCCTCTAACTATTGCGTCAACCCCAAGTTAACTCTAACTTGAAAACTCTGAGTACCTATTACAATTGCTTCTAGATAAAGCTGAAAGGTATAATATGAAAATACCTACTACAATTTAACTAGAATAAAAGACAGACAATTGGAACTGGTTCTTCTATTTGGTTCACATAGCTTTCGGTTTGCACACTTGAATCACACACGAACTGCTTACAAAAAGCCTTGCTATTTGCTCTCAATTCACGTTTAACTTCTGCCTTTGTGCGTCACCTGCAACTGAGAACATCCTATAATATATAGAGTTTGTAGATAAAGAAATAACTGGAGTTCTAATGCTACTCTCCATTGGTGGAAGAGTTCTAGTTGATCTCAAGTTCTAACTCCTTCCCTATCTTGGATAATGTTCTCTTTGAGTAAGGAGTCATTCTCCTTATCAATTATGCAACCTTTTCGATCAGGTACTAAATATACCAATTTAAGCTTATCTCTTTCACGTGCATCCCACATGCTCGAATCTACCCGTTTCTATACACCACAAGGGATGGACCTGGTTCATGCCTGAACTTCCTTTATCAATCTTCAAAACTAACCTTCACTTGGGCCAACAAATTTCCCCTTTTTGATGATAACAAAATCTGTGCTTTTCATAAGCTTAGGCCCTGTTTCAACTTAGCTCAACATCAACACAATGTTAGAAACATTTTTTCTTTTTATCACTTATCATTAAGGACCAGGTTTACTAGGTTATAAACATCACTGTTTAATGCTAAACATCACTTGTTTAAAGCAAAACCTTTTCCCCTCTTTTGAAATCATCGAAAAGTTGCGTACACAATGTGTAATACCCAGATTTTAAAACTTACTCATGGCCACTGAGGCTATCCCAATGCAATCATGTATTAATCATCATTGATCGAGCTAAGAATTTCAACCATCAAAGAAATATAAACAAACAGTTAGAGCAAAAACTAGTAGATTTCATTATTCATTGATAGGTGATATGATTCTTCCACAAAGCATAAAAGGAAATAAAAATATTGAAAACATGAGCAAACAGTAAAACATCCCAAACTGGGTCGCTGAAGGAGCTATACTAGGCTAGGAAGTTAAGGCTTGGAAGAACTAGGTGCTGGGTTATTGGCTTAGAGAAGTTTCAGCATGTCTTGAAGAATTCCATCATTCTTCTCCTTTTCTCTTGAAAGTTCAGTTCTGAGAGCATCTCCCTCAGATTCTACCTTAGCTAACCTTGTCTTTAGCATTGCTATCTCACCCTCTTTTGCCTCACTTTCCTACACCAAGGATCTGACCTTGCTATTGACTGGTGCCTTCTTGGATGAACAAGATTCATTAGGAGTGGCAAGAACCTCATAGTCACAAACACTTAGAGTTTTCGCCCCAAAGTGATCTTTTTTTGTAGCTACCTCTCACTTCTCCAAAAGCACCTTAAAATGTGCAAGCACATCTGTGAGAATGAAGCCATAGGGAATGGCATGAGACAGTGCCATTGATAACCCTATCAAGAAGCTGAATTATAAACCCAGGCCAATTTATTTGCCTCCCACTATCTAAACACTCCATGAGAGCCAAATCCATAAAGTTTACAATTTGCCTCCTTTCCTGCCTTGGCATAACGCATTTGATGACAAATTCAAACAACACTTTGTGGGATGACTTCATCTCACTCTTGTACACAGCCTTGGGCTCCAATTCCTCCTCATTGTTACTGAACTTTCTAGTAATGGCAAGGGCAGTAGGAAGGTTTTCTAGGATTGGCCACTTAAGCTTTGTGTAGTCATTGTACCCCTCAGCAGGTACACCTAGAGTTTCACCCAACTCATTCATATCAAAAGAGATTTGCACCCCTTTCACCAAGCTATAACCCTTTCATCTTGTACTGCCGCATTTGCCATAAACTCCACTATTTCATCCCTAGCCAACCTGCCATCCATCTGAAGGACCATGTCCTTCCAGCCCTGCACTTCTAATTTATTCAACAGCAGCACCATTCTTTCCTCCTCCAAATCCTTGAGGAGTCTACCCTTCAGAATAGTTCTTTTGCCAAACTTGGCCATCTTTTCCTTTTCATTATTTGATTCATCTTCCTCTTCTCCACTGCATTCCTCTTCTTCAGCAATTTTTACTTGTTTGGGTTTCACTGCAGACCTGGCCCTTTTTGACCGGGTAGATGGTTCAGCAGACTTTGACGTAGGAGTAGACTTCTTGGTGGAAGTCTTGGCTTTCTTAGGCTTGAGAGTCTGAACCTCCACTTCAGCATTTTAATCTTCATCTTAATGGACCAAGTTTATCTCATCCACATCAACAGTCTCAACAGGCTCTCCCACTTTCTTTTTCCCTTTGTCCATCCGTTTCTTTTTGGTTTCTTCTAATGCTTTCTGCATCACTTCCTCATTCTACTTCAGTTGACTTCTTGTGGCTCTTCCTCTTGTGGGAGGAATCTCAATAGTGTCAGAGGGAGCAACCTTTCTTTTCTTGTTAGCCCTAGTAGTTCCAGGGGTCTTAGCAATGGAAGTTCTCTTCTTCTTGGGATTGTAGCTGTCACCTACTTTTTTCAATAGGTCTGTGAGGTTTTCTTCAACTGATGAACCATGTTCATCTGCCTTTTTCCCAAGGTTAACTAGCCCTTCAGCGGCTTCGCCAAAACCACTTCCCCTATTTTCTTGACACTTTCCTCTACTTTATCTGATTCTGCTCCACAAATAGCCATTTTACCTTTATCAGAAGTAGGTGAAGAATCAACCACTCTTCTCCCCATTCCCCTTTCTTCACTTCGAGCACTCTCACTCTCTTTTTCTTTTTCCTTTTTATTTTTACCGCCTCTTTTTCTCGACTCCGGAGTTTCTACATCCACCACATATCCAACCAAAGTAAACCTATTTTCTAGATTTTCATCTCACACAGAAATAACCTCATTAGTAGTTTTTATTCTAGAATTTACCTGTTCATTTTTAGAAGACCTAGTTTATTCCCCCCTCAGTAGTAGACTTGAAGGAGTCGTCAGAGTTCTAGGGTTCTTGGGCTTGGCTAGCTTTTAATTATGCGTTTAATTTCTTTGATAGTTCTTTCCCAGAAGCTTCCTTGCGAGCAAGCATCTTAACTCTTCTTTTATTAGGGTAAGGAGTGGTTGAAGATGAGGAGTTTGGTGGGAGAGTACCAGGGTTATCAAAGTGGTTAGTCATTTTGTGCTTGGTTCTTGGAAGAAAGAAAAAAGGTAGATTGAATTTTGGAAGTTGAGAGACGATTGAGAGAAATTTCGACGGTTTTGAGAATTAAAAAGAGAAGGCAGAAATGATGATGATCAATTTAAAAGGAGTGGATAATTAATGGGTAACAATAGGCTTCATCAATTTTTTAGAAGTCTAATCGAACCGAAATTTCAGTTTGAATAGACGGTGGACTCTTTCCTAGGATCTAGGTGATTTAATTTGGCTAGGACTCTTTTGAACGGAACTGGTTCAAATTTATTGGATAGGTTAAAGAGATATTTGAACTTAGGTAGGACTGTTCTCAGGATTCAAATATCATTATTTATAATTATGCAGAGTGTAGAAAATATACCTTGTTATCCTGATGAACCAAGTTCTTCATTGATAAGTCTCTTGTGTAAGTCTAAATTTGCCAAAATAGAGAAAATAACATATGAGCTTAATGAATCATTTTAACACATGTCACAAGAGTATACTATTGAAAGTATGAGATTGAGCAAAAATTAGTCTAATTATATACACATTTTACAAAATTTCTAACTAATTTTTTTTCATTTTTTTTTCGTTTAGCATTGAACTGGTCCTTTTAGGTGATCTTAATCATCCCTAATTCCAACATGTTCCTCTCAAAATGAATAGTGATTAAGTCTTTCTCATAGTTGTGCCTCAAAAATTATGTCTAAAATCTATGTGCTTAGTTCTCTTATGAGGAACCGGGTTCTTTGTCATACTAATGGCATTAGTGTTATCATAAAATATAGGGATGCAACCAACATCAATTCCAAAGTCCAACAATTGTTGTTTGATCCACAACAATTAAGCACAACATGAAGCAGCAACAACATACTCAACTTTAGTAGTAGATAAGGCCAATAAATTTTGCTTTTTGGTATCCCATGACACAAGACATGAACTAAGAAATTGAGCCATACCTAAGGTGCTCTTCCTATCCACAAAGAAACCTGCATAATCAGCGTCAGCATATCCCACTAGGTTAAAATTTCTACCTTTTAGATACTAAAGGCAAAGGTCAGTGGTTCCTTTCAAGTATCCCAATATTCTCTTGACAACAGTCAAGTGGGACTCCTTTGGATTTGCCTGAAATCAAGCACAAAGACCTACATTGAAAACAATGTCAGGTCTGCTAGCAGTAAAATACAAAAGAGAACCAATCATTCCCCTATGTAACTTCTGATCAACGCATGAACCAGGTTCATATATATCCAATTTTGTGGTTGTTGCTATAGGAGTATCGATTTCTTTTGATTCTTTCATTTTAAACCTTTTAAGCAACTCTTTCACATATTTCTGCTGATGGATCATAGTTCCATTTGAGTTTTCTTTAATTTGTAAGCCTAAAAAGAAATTAAGCTCACCTATTATACCTATTTCAAATTCACTACCCATTAGTTTTGAAAATTCCTTACTTAATTTATCAGTAGTTGCTCCAAAGATTACAACATATATCTGTACTACTTGGAGGCCTGTACCTTTTTCCTTCAAGAATAAAGTATTATCGATTTTACCTCTCTTGTAGCCATGCTCAAGTAGGAATTTTGATAATCTTTTATACCATGCTCTAGGAGCATGCTTGAGCCCATAGAGTGCTTTATCAAGTTTGTACACATAATCCGAACACTCATTGCGTTCAAACCCTGGAGGTTGCTTAACAAACACTTCTTCCTTTAAATAGCCATTGAGGAAGGCACTCTTGACGTCCATCTGGTGAAGATTAAATTCCATGTAAGAAGCAAAGGCTATGAGGAGTCTTATTGCTTCAAACCTTGAAACTGGTGCAAAGGTCTCATCATAGTCTATGCCATCCTTTTGGCTATATCTTTGAACTACTAATCTTGCCTTGTTCCTTGTAATAGTTCCATCTTCATCAAGTTTATTTCTGAAGATCCATTTTATGCTAATTACTGATCTGTCCTTGGGTCTTGGAACTAAATGCCAAACTTGACTCCTTTCAAATTGGTTGAGTTCATCTTGCATTGTATTTACCCATTCTGCATCCTGCAAAGCCTCAAAAATATTTTTAGGTTCAATAAGAGATAAGAAAGCATCAAAAGCACAGAGATTCTTTAATGAAGATCTAGTTTTAATTCCAGAGGTTGGATTAGTAATTATGTTCTTGATGGGATGAGAACTTTGGTATTTGTAAGGTTTTACAACCAACTAGTTTCCTCTTGATGTTTCTCCAATGTTTTGTTGCTGAGGAACAGGCTCATGGATAGTTTCCATCGAGGTATTAGATTCAGTTCCTCTTTGTTCAGTTCCCACTGTCAGGTTGCCCTGAATAGAAGAACATGCTCCATCACATGTTTCTTCTTCTGGTGCAGCTTCAGCCTAGGCTGTGATTTCATTTAAACTTCTTACCAGCCCAATTGCTTCATCTTTATTTTCCTGTCTCTTAGAAAAAATGTTAGTTTCATCAAAAACCACATGGATACTTTCTTCTACACACATAGTTCTTTTGTTGTATACTTTATAAGCTTTACTATGTGAAGAATATCCCAAGAATACTCCTTCATCACTTATGTGATCAAACTTACATAGAGAGTCTTTACCATTATTGTCTCCTCGTAACTCTCGATGAAGTTGTTCTTGCTTGGGCCATAACTCATGAATTTGGAGTGATGGCGGAGATGCTCGATCAACCATATTTGCAAAAGAATATTGCAACCTTCAAAAAACTTAGCCCCGGACTTACACAATGTTAATGCTCAATAGATGTCTGCCAATATAAGCGGAGCAAGCATGTGATCTTCTTTGGCAGTGAGGACTTGCGCAATTCTGGCCATGCAGATATCTATTGTCCCTTCTGCATTTGGGAAGACCATAATTCCCAGAAATGCCACTATGAAAGCAAAGCGACGATGAATTTGCCAGGTACTCTTATTTTGTTTGTTGTTTTATCCTTTTTCATGTGTTTCAATCCAGTTGAATGCCCAAACCTTGAATACATGAAGTAAAAGGAACATCATCCTTTGTTTATATTGGTTTTCTTCATTTGCTTACCGATGTTCAAGAGATCAAAGAATCGGTGCACAGAGGGAGGCCTTGCGAATATAAGTTGCTGATTTCTCAAGTCCCGGCCAAAACCATCATATTCGGCTATTTCTTCCAAAGTGGGAGTAAGCTCAAAATCTGAGAAGTGGAAGACGTTGTGGGCGGGATCCCAAAAAGTTACCAAGGCCTTAATCAGGTCATCCCGCGGTTTAACATTCATAATATCTGTGAGAGCGCCCAAATACTCTGTTACCCAATCCTGACCATCTTTATCTCAGTCATACGGACCCAACCCTTGTGTTGAGTCCCCAAAGTCAAATGGACATGATGCAAACAAACTTTCGTACTAGGGATCCAACATAAGGCTATATTATTCTAGGTTTAAACCTGGGGGTGTGTTCTAGACATGGCTTAGCCAAGCGGACAGCTTGAGCCGAGGTGGGGGCAATGTACCGGGAGCACGAAAGTCTGCCCAGCCTAGTTACTGATCCAGCCTCGTTCTATTTGGTATGACTTCTAACAGAAAAGTGGGACACGCGTAAGTGTGCACCATATTTTTAGAAGACTCAGAAGGAAGGTGTAAGAAAACAGTTTAACACAGTTAAAATAATATCAAAGGGGTAAATAAGCGACAATTTAACACATTTGGCCCACAAACACAATAATATAAACAATAATAAAGCCAAGTACAAATTACATTAACAAGCTCGAATTGTGAACCCTGAACCAGCGATTCTGGGTTCGATCCCCAGCAGAGTCGCCAGAGCTGTCACACCTCCTTTTTCCCGAGGGGATAGGGAGTTTTTCCAATTAAAGTGACATTAATCGATTTGATATTATTTGTTCAATTCAAGGATCGCCACTTGGAATATTTGTTATGGTCTCCCAAGTCACCAGTTTATTTCAAATTCCAAATCGAGGAAGTTTGACTCTGTTTAAAGTCCGTGAAACCAAAAGACCGGGTAAGGAATTGTGTTAACCCGGGAGAAGGTGTTAGGCATTCCCAGGTTCTATAGTTTTAGCACGGTCGCTTTAATCATACCTGGATTAATTAATTTTTTTAATTATTCATTTTAGAACCTATGTATATTTTACTTTTTACCGTTTTTTTAATTATGGCGTTTATGAATTTATCTTGAAAACGGATCACATGTGTGTAAATTGATTTTATTTGGGTAGATAAAATCATGTCACGCGTATGTGTACACAATTAATCATGCTTTATTAATTAAAGATCTTTTGACCAAAGTCGCGTGAACGCGTACTTTGATTTATTTTGTAAATCATAATTATGTCACGCGAAAGTGTACATAATCGTGATAATGAATTAAATGGTGCCTAAAGTATTCTACAAATATTCATTTTAGAAATCGTGATCGTGTCACATGAATGTGTACATAAACAGATCTATTCACCTTTTTCCTTTACACTATACAGTTAAAAATTAACAAAGCTAAATCACACTAAAATAAATACGGAAGTACTTAATAAGACGATTATCAATATACTAATAACAATACATAAACTATTACTACCCAAAAACTCGTGTCACAATCCACGAACATACTAAGAATATTTTCAAGTATTAGTCTGAAAGAAAAGTACATCTGTCTCGAAAGAAAATAAAACAGGAATGAGGAACATATGAGGGGACACCAGGGCCTGCGGATGCCTGCAGGACTACTGTGATGACCCAAAAGGTCATCTCTTCTTTTAGAAGTCAAGTCCGTGTTCCGAGGCCTTAAAAACCTCCTTTTATCTTTCCTCAATTTGGTGCGCAGTCCGGGCGCGATTCCGAGAAGCCTTTATGTAAAAATTTGAGAAAATAATAATTTTTGCCTTTAAAAGTTGATTTTTGTTATCTTCTGTCAATGTTTTGGGTAAACGGACTCGGATCCGTATTCTGACGGTCCCGAAGAATCCGTAATATAATATGGGACCTGGGCATATGCCCGGAATCAAATTTCGAGGTCACTAGCCTGAGAAATGAATTTTTTGAAGGAAATTGATAAGACTGAAAATGTAATAATTTAAGAGATTTGATCTTGTTGGTATCGGGCCCGTATTTTGGTTCTAGAGCCCGGTACAGGTCCGTTAAGATATTTAAACCTTATCTGTAAAATTTGGTGAAAACAGAATTGATTCGACGTGATTCGGACCTTTGGTTGAGAAAATAGAAGTTTTGAAACTATTTTGAAAATTTCATGCAATTTGGTGCTAAATTCATAGTTCTAGGTATTATTTTGGTGATTTGATCGCATGAACAAGTTTGTATGATGTTTTAAGACTTGTGTGCATGTTTGGTTTAGAGCCTCGAGGGCTCGGCTGAGTTTTGAATAGGCTACGTAGTGATTTGGACTTAAGGAATTTTACTGGTGTGCTTCAGGTCTGCAGAATTCGCATTTGCGTAGTCTGGCTCGCAAATGCGATGCTCGCGAAGTTCAGTATTTGCGATCAGAAGGCTGGGAGGGGACCTTCACTTTTGCGAAGTTCAGTATTGTAAATGCGATGAGAACAGGCCGCATTTGCGAACACTTGTTTGCATTTGCGATGCTAGTAAGACCAGGCCATTATTCACATTTGCGAACCTGGGATCGCAAATGCGATACCTACAACTGTTCAAAATATAACTTTGACGGAATTTTCTCCCATTCTTCACATTTTTCAAATCCTAGAACTATAGAGGCAATTCTCCCAAGACAAAATCTTCTACAAAACTTTGGTAAGTGATCCTAACCCACTTTCTTTCACTTTTCCATCACATTTCATGAATTTCCAACCGAAAATCTAATATTTCTATGGTAGAAATTGGGGGTTTGGGTAGAATTAGGGTTTTTTATAAATTGAGGATTTAGACCTCAATTTGGGGTCGGATTCCAAAACCAATTGTATATCCAGGCTCGGGGGTGAATGGGTAATCGAGTTTTGGTCCAAATTTTGAGTTTGGACCAAGCGGACCCGGGGTCGAATTTTGACTTTTTGGGGAAAATATTGGAAAACCAATAATTATGCATTGGAATTTATTTCTTTAGCATTTATTGATGTTATAAAGTTAATTATGACTAGATACGAGTACATTGGTGGTGGAATCTAGAGGTAAAGCGGTATTTGAGCTTTGAAATACTCTTTGGCTTGAGGTAAGTATTTGGTTTAACATTGGCTTGAGGGATTAGGGATTCCCGACTTATTTGATATGTGAAATTCCATGAGTGTGGCGTATAGTTGTGGTGACGAGTGCCTATACGCCGCCAAATTATCTGTTTAGCCGGTTTCCTTCCCTGTTTCTTAATATATTGCTTTCCTGTCTTAACTGCTACTTGCTTATTGATGCTTCCTTGCCTAATTGCTTCTTGTTAAATGTTGTTTTCTCTATTGAAGGTATTAATTATTCCGCAGTTTCATTATATTACATTGTTGGTTTAAATTGGTTTATTGGTGCTTCATGGTGCACTTTGGTTGGTCTCGCTATGTTGTAGTAATTGATGAAGTTTCATAACTGTATAGACCTCCCATTGTTATGATTTGAGGTATAAATATTGTGGAGGGTTTGAGCTAAACAGTGAAATACTTATTTTATTTTGTGATTGGTACTGATATGATGGGATCGGGTTGCACGCCGCAACAGGAGGAATAAATGTGGAATGTGATTGTCTGGTGGGATCGGGTTGCACGCTGCAACAAGTAGTAATAAGGGTGGACATGTGGGATCGGGTTGCCCGCCGCAACAGGAGGAATAAGGATTATATATTGAGAAGTAATAAGGGTAGACTGGTGGGACCGGGTTGCACGCCGGAACAAGGAGTAATAAGGGTGGATACTCATATTATTATTGATAATATGGTGGGATCGGGATGCGTGCCACATCATTTATTGTTTATGTATTCCTCTTCTGTAGAGATTCATTGTTGTGGTATTAAAACTCTTTTAAGGATTGGTTATAGCTGAGTATTGGTAGAACAACTGGTTTCGTGTTTATTTAATGCAAGTTACTATCCTATTTTATTCCGTATCTTCTTTTTGCCTTATTATAAACTGTTGCAGGATATATATTGTTTATACCCCGCCGTAGCCTCGTCACTACTTCGTCGAGGTTAGGCTCGGCATTTACCAGTACATGGGGTCGGTTATACTGATACTGCACTCTGCACTTTCTGTATAGATTTCGGACTTCGTAGTGGCTGATCGAGAGGTCGGTTGCTGATACTTCACTCAGGAGACCCAAGGTAGTCCTGTAGGCGTCCAAAGGCCCTGGCGTCCCCTCCTATATTTACATTATTTATGTTTTACTTTTTTCGAGACAGATGTATTTTCTTTCAAACCATTACTTGTAGTATTCACAGAATGTTGGTGAGTTGTGACACCAACTATGTTCAAATCATCAAATATGATATTGGATCTAGGGCATATCTACTATATCCCTAACAATCTCCCACTTGCACTAGAGCCAATAGCTCTTGTACTTCATTCCCTATTTCCACTTGTTCTTGCCAAACTCATTTGCGCCAAGAGCTTTAGTGAATGGGTTTGCAATATTTTCCTTTCCATCAACCTTTTGAATCTCAACGTCTCCACATTTAATGATTTCTCTTATCATGTGATACCTTCGCAGAACGTGTTTGGACTTTTGGTGTGATTTTGGTTTTGTGCTTGAGCAATGGCTCCAGTGTTGTCATAACAATGGAACTGCACCTTCTATTGAAGGAAACACACCGAGTTCAATTAAGAACTTTTCCATCCATACAACTTCCTTAGTTGCTTCACTAGCTACTATATATTCAGCTTCAGTTACTGAATCAGCTACTATAGCCTCTTTGGAAAATTTCCAACTCACTACATCACCATTTAAGGTGAATATATAACCAAAAACAGATTTGCTATCATCTATCTGAAGAGAAACTTGCACAGTATAACATTCAAGTTTTAATTCAGAATCTCCATAAATGAAGAATTGGTCTTTAGTCCTTCTTAAGTACATAATAATGGTCACCACCTTCCAGTGTTCCTCACCAGGATTAGCCTAATATCGGCTAGTCACTTCAAGTGCATAAGTCATATCAGGATGTGTACATGTCATGGTATACATGATAGCTCCCACTACACTAGCGTATGTGTGATGATCCAAAAATGTCATCTTTAATTTAAATATTTATTTCTGTGTTTTATGAAAATGTCGAGAACTTACCTGATATAAGTTTAGTGTCACCTGAATAGTTAATGTTAATGCCGTTCATTTTCTAGTAAAATATTACTTATGAGACCAATGTTGGTATTGTTTTCATGTTGGGTTACGTTGATTGGATTATGTCTATGTTGTTAGGATTGGTTTCTCAGATTCTCTGACAGGTGGATAGTCCCAGTCATAAAGGAAACTCTGGTAAAATTTTTGGAAATTTTGGCAGTTAGTAAAAATTCGGGAAATTGAAATGTGCGAAAGAAGAGGTAAGTTATGTTATGCGTTTAGGGGCGGACTCTACTTCTCATTCGACGACCTATTAACATGATGGATACCAATTGGATATGATAGCAATTTTATGAAACATACTATAAGTGATATGAAGTCTAAGGAAGGTTCTAAGTCTAAGCCAAGTTGGAAAATTACATAATAGACTAAAGTTGTAAATGAGTACGCGCAAGACCTCACTTTGGACGAGAATATCTACATGGATATAACGATTTGTGTGATGCACAACCTACCAAATTAAATATCTTTGAGTCTAGTTTCCAGAGTATCAAACCGTTTGTCATTTGGAGGTGCATATAGAAAGTTTTGACTATTTTACCGAATCTGTGTCATAAGCGCACCCAGGCGCGCGGCCGCGTCGCGACTACGCCGCGACCGTGCCGATTTAAAAGATTTCTGCCTGTGAGCGTGGCAGGAGCACAGGAAAGCACGAAAAATACCTATAATACCCCTGGGCAGTGTAAAAACCGAATGGATCCAATATTTCTTCCATTTTTGGTCATTCAAGCACGAATTTGGGCGATTCCAAAGGGGGTTTTCATGATTTCGACTTGGGTAAGTGTTCTATATCCGGAAGTAATTACATTTCATGAATCTATATTAATATGTGTTCTATACTGAATTATGTGCAGCGTGCTAGGCTAGAATCACTTATTGCCTTAATATGAAATTTTGTCATTTCTGTATATTTTTCTGTTGTTGCTGTGTATTTATTTGGGACTACGGATATGGGATTATGGTAGCTTCCCCTTGTCTATTTATTTTGGAACTACGGATGTGGGATTTTGGTAGATCATCCTGCACAGTTATATGGAACTACGGGAATGTACCCGGAAGATTCCCCAAGTACTGGGTATTTACATTTGGGACTGTGGAACAGGATTTCGGTAGATCTCCGCGCTCTATGAGTTGAACTACGGGACGGGATCCCAGGAGATCTATTGGATATGTACACATGGGACTACAGGACGGTATCCTGGGAGATCCTCGATCGTTATTATTGGTGCTGAGCTGTATTTCCTTTTCGTGTTACCTTATTTCTGTATAGTTGTTGTTGTCATATACATCTTGTGTTATTTTACTGCTGTACTTATTTATACTGTTCTACTCTATACTGTTGATCTTTATATTTTATTTAACCTTACTAGGGCGCTGAACTTCCTCGTCACTACCCAACCGAGGTTAGACTTGGCACTTACTGAGTACCATTGTGGTGTACTCATGCCCCTTCTGTGCATGTTTTTCATGTGCAGATCCAGGTGCCGCTACTCAGTCCTACCATCCTTTAGGGAGGCGACTGCTCTAGAGACTTCGAGGTACATCTACCGCGTCCGCAGACCGAGAAGTCCCTTTCTATTCTAGCTGTTAATCATTGCCCTTTTGTATTTTCTTTCTTGTTAGATATTCTAGAGTTAGACTGTTAGCTATTCCAAAGGCTTGTGGTTCCGTGAGTTTCTGGGTTTTGGGATAATGTACTTGGTTTTGAGAATGTTGTGTTGTATATGCCGAGCGACATTATAACTATTATTTCCAATCAGTTATTTTGGATTTTGATTATTTCTTCCACAAGTTTCGTTTATGTTCCGCATTTGTTAGGCTTACCTAGTCGTAGAGACTAGGTGCCGTCACGATAGTTCACGGAGGGCAAACTGGGGTCGTGACAAATTGGTATCGGAGCACTAGGTTCGTAGGAGTCATGGATCACAAGCCGGTTTATTAGAGTCTCGCGGATCGGTACAGAGACGTTTGTACTTATCTACAAGAGGCTATGTAACTGCTAGAAAAATTCCACTTCATTTGATTTCCTTGTCATGCGAGATTTTGGTATCACAATTCTAAACTTCTGCCTTCTATTCTCTCACAGATGGTGAGGACATGTGCTACCGAAGGTGACCAGGCACCCTCGCCCCCTACTGCAGCCATCAGAGGCCGGGGCCGGGGTAGAGGCCGAGGATGCACACGTGGTGAAGCCAGAGCACCTGCGCAATCTGCCGCCGAGGTACCACCAACAGTTCCAACCGGAGTCCACGCACCTGATACGCCTACTACTACTACTACTACTCTAGCTCTCCAGGCGACTCTGGTATAGTTCATGAGCATGTACACCACTTTGGTTCAGGCAGGGTTACTTCCCCTTGCTGCAGCTATGTCCGAGGCCGGGAGAGGAGCATAGACTTCTACCGCCCACACTCCTGAGCAGCGAGTGCACATTGATCAGGTCCCACAGATTTTTCCTGTGCAGCTTGTAGCCCCAGTCCAGCCCGAGGATAGGGCAGGGGCTTCGGAGGATGAGCAGCGGAGACTTGAGAGGTTCAAGAAGTATGATCCTCTCGTATTCAGTGGTTTAGCATCAGATGATGCTTTGGGATTTCTGGAGGAGTGTTACCATATTCTCCGTACCGTGGGTATATCCGGATCGAGCGGGGTTTCCTACACTACTTTCCAGCTTTAAGGAACCGGATATGAGTGGTGGCGCACCTATGAGTTAGATAGTCCGGATGAAGCTGCTTCACTGACTTGGACTCAGTTTTCAGATTTGTTCCTGAGAGAGTTTGTTCCTTAGAGCCTCAGATATGCATGGCGTGCTGAGTTTGACCATTTGCGCCAGGGTGCTATGACTGTCTCAGAGTATGCTATCTGTTACACTAGATTGGCTAGACATGCCCCAACCTTGGTTTCTACTGTTCGCGAGAGGGTTTGCCGGTTTATTGAGGGGCTTATTCCCAGCATCACATCTAGCATGGATCGTGAGTTGGAGATGGATATTCCTTATCAGCAGGTGGTGAGCATTGCTAGGAGGATTGAGGGTATGAATTCTAGGGAGAGAGAGGAGAGGGAGACTAAGAGGTCTCGAGAGTCGGGCCATTACTTTGGTGCCCGCGCCCCAGCTGCAGGCTGTCATGGTAGGGGTTATATGAGTCGCCCTGTTCATTCAGCTCTTCCAGCAGCCAGTGGTATTCCAGCTCCTCCTAGACCTCAGGAACCTTATTATGCACCACTAGTATCTAGCACGCCTCCTATGCGGGGTGCTTTCAGAGGTCAGTCCAGCAAACCTGGCCCGAGCCAATCACAGCCACCACGTCTTCCCAGAGCTTGTTTTTAGTGTGGTGACACACGCCATATGGTGAGGGATTGGCCCGGACTTGGGAGGGGTGCACCTCCACATACTTCCCAGCCACAGCGTGCCCTGCATAGTTCTCAAGCTATAGTTACAGCTCCAGTTGTTACCCCACCTGCTCAGCCAGCTAGAGGTGGAGGTCGGGGAGGTAGAGGTCGCTCTAGAGGGGGAGGCCAGGCCAGATATTATGCCCTTCCTTCCCGTACCAAGGTTGTTGCCTCCGGTTCTATCATCACAGGTATTATACTGGTTTGTCACAGAGATGCATTGGTTCTATTCAATCCAGGCTCCACTTACTCTTATGTATCTTCTTATTTTGCTCCACATTTGGGTATATCTCGGGATTATTTGAGTTCCCCTGTTTATGTTTCTACTCCTGTGGGAGATTCTCTTGTTGTGGACCGCATTTTTCAGTCGTGTTTGGTTACACTTAGTGGTTTTGAGACCAGAGCCAATTTATTGTTAGTAAGCATGGTCGACTTTGATATTATCTTGGGCATGGACTGGTTGTCACCCCATTATGCTATTCTTGATTGTCACGCCAAAACTGTGACGCTGGTTATGCCAGGTATACCGCGTGTTGAGTGGAGGGGTGCTTTAGGTCACACTCCCAGTAGAGTTATTTATTTTCTTAAAGCTCAGTGTATGGTTGAGAAGGAGTGTGACGCGTATTTAGCCTATGTGAGAGATGTCAATATTGATACCCCTTCAATTGATTCAGTCCCAATAGTGCGGGATTTCCCCGATGTGTTTCCAGTTGTTCTTCCAAGCATGACGCCTGATAGAGATATTGATTTTGGCATTGATCTATTTTTGGGCACTCAGCCCATTTCTATTCCTCCGTATCGTATGGCTGCTCCTAAGTTGTAGGAGTTGAAGGATCAATTACAAGAATTGCTTGATAAGGGTTTTATTCGGCCCAGTGTATCACCTTGGGGTGCTCCTATATTGTTTGTAAAGAAAAAAGATGGTTCCATGCATATGTGTATTGATTATCGCCAGTTGAACAAGGTTACAGTGAAGAACCATTATCCTTTGCCTCATATTGATGACCTGTTTAACCAGCTTCAGGGCGCGTGGGTGTTTTCTAAGATTGATTTGCGCTCAGGTTATCATGGGTTGAAGATTCGGGAGCCAGATATCCCAAAGACTGCTTTCAAGACTCGGTATGGTCATTACGAGTTCCTTGTTATGTCATTTGGGCTGACCAATGCCCCAGCAACCTTTATACATTTGATGCATAGTGTGTTCCAGCAGTATCTTGACTCATTCATCATTGTCTTTATTGATGATATTCTGGTGTACTCCCGGAGTCGGGAAGATCATGAGCAGTACCTAAGGACTACGCTTCAGACTCTAAGAGAGAAGAAGTTATATGCTAAGTTCTCGAAATATGAGTTTTGGTTGGATTCAGTGGCATTCTAGGCCACATGGTATCTAGTGAGGGTATTCAGGTGGATCCAAAGAAGATAGAGGCCGTGTAGAGTTAGACCAGACCATCCTCAGCTACCGAGATCCACAGTTCCCTTGGCTTGGCAGGCTACTACCGTCATTTTTTGGAGGGGTGTTCATCGATTGGAGCCCTTATGACTAGGTTGACCTAGAAGAGTGCTCCATTCTAGTGGACGGAGGAGTGTAAGGCGAGCTTTCAGAAGCTCAAGACAACTTTGACTACAGCCCTAGTTTTGATATTGCCTACAGGTTCGGGGTCTTATACGATCTATTATGATGCCTCGGGGATTGGCTTTGGAGCGGTGTTGATGCATGATGGTAGGGTGATTGCCTCTGTGTCCAGACAGTTGAAGATACATGAGAAGAATTACCCTGTTCATGACCTTGAGTTAGCTGCCATTGTTCACGCCCTGAAGATTTGGCGTCATTATTTATGCGGGGTTCCCTATGAGATTTATATTGACCATTAGAGCTTACAGCACCTGTTCAAGCAAAAGGATTTAAATTTGCGTCAGATGAGGTGGTTAGAGTTGCTGATGGACTATGACATCACTATTTTTCATCACCCGGGCAAGGCCAATGTGGTGGCTGATGCTTTGAGTCGTCGGGCAGAGCGTTTGGGTAGTTTGGCTTATTTACCAATATCAAAGAGGTCTATGGCGATGGATGTTCAGGCCTTAGCCAGCCCGTTTGTGAGATTGGTTCTTTTGGAGCCCAGTCGGGTTCTAGCTTGCGTGGTTTCTCGGTCTTCCTTAATTGATTATATCAGGGAGAGGCAGTATGATGACCCTCATTTGCTTGTCCTCAAGGACAATGTTCAGCATGGTGATGCCAGAGATGTGACTATTGGTGATGATGGGGTATTAAGGATGCAGGGTCGGATTTGTGTACCCAATGTTGATGGGCTTCGAGAGTTGATTCTAGAGGAGGCCTATAGTTCGCGGTATTCCATCTATCCGGGTGTCGCGAAGATGTATCAGGATTTGAGACAACACTATTGGTGGAGACGAATGAAGAAAGATATAGTTGGATTCGTAGCTCGGTGTCTCAACTGTCAACAGGTGAAGTATGAGCACCAGAGACCGGGTGGGTTGCTTTAGTAGATAGAGATTCCGGAGTGGAGGTGGGAGCGGATTACCATGGTCTTTGTAGTTGGGCTCCCACGGACTTTGAGAAAGTTCGATGCTATTTGGGTAATTATGGATCGGCTGACCAAGTCCGCTAATTTCATTCCTGTGTGTACTACTTATTCTTCCAAGCGGTTGGCGGAGATTTATATCTGGGAGATTGTTCGTCCGCATTGTATTCCAGTTTCCATCATTTCAGATAGAGGTACTCAGTTCACATCCCAATTCTGGAGATCCATTCAGCATGATTTGGGTACTCCGGTGGAGTTAAAGTACATCATTTCACCCTCAGACGGACTAACAGTCTGAGCGCACTATTCAAATTCTTGAGGATATACTCCGTACGTGTGTGATTGAGTTTGGAGGGTCTTGGGATCGGTTATTGCCATAGGCGGAGTTTGCTTACAACAATAGCTATAAGTCTAGCATTCAAATGGCACCGTATGAGGCTTTATATGGTAGACGATGCAAATCCCCAGTGGGTTGGTTTGAGCCGGGTGAGGCCAGATTATTGGGCACAGACTTAGTTCAGGATGCTTTGGAGAAGGTTAAGGTAATTCAGGATAGACTCCGTATAGCCCAGTCCAGAAAGAAGAGTTACGCGGACTGGAAGGTTCGTGATGTTTCCTATTTGGTTGGAGAGCCGGTTCTGCTTCGGGTTTCTCCTATGAAGGGCGTTATGAGATTTGGGAAGAAAGGGAAGTTGAATCGGAGGTTTATTGGCCCTTTTGAGATATTGAGGCGTGTTGGGGAGGTTGCTTATGAGCTTGCCTTACCTCCCAGCTTGGCAGGAGTTCATCCGGTATTTCATGTTTCGATGCTCCGGAGGTATCACGGTGATCCGTCGCACGTGTTGGATTTCAGTTCAGTCTAGTTGGACAAGGACTTGTCATACGATGAGGAGCCGGTAGCTATTCCAGACTGGCAGGTTCGTCAGTTGAGGTTGTAGAGTTTCCCTTCTTTTTGTGTTCAGTAGAGACGTCAGCCTGCTGAGGCATCGTCCTGGGAGTCCGAATCAGACATGCAAAGTAAATATCCACATCTTTTCACCAACTCAGGTAATTTTCTAATTCCGTTCGAGGACGAACGTTTGTTTTAGAGGTGGAGAATGTGATGACCCAAAAATGTCATCTTTAATTTAATTATTTATTTCTGTGTTTTATGAAAATGTCGAGAACTTACCTGATATGAGTTTAGTGTCACCTGAATAGTTAATGTGAATGCCGTTCCTTTTCTAGAAATATATTACTTATGAGGCCAATGTTGGTATTGTTTTCATGTTGGGTTACGTTGATTGGATTATGTTTATGTTGTTAGGATTGGTTTCTCGGATTCTCTGACAGGTGGATAGGCCCAGTCACAAAGGAAACTCTGGCGAAATTTTTGGAAATTGTGGGAGTTAGTAAAAATTTGGGAAATTGAAATATGCGAAAGAAGAGGTAAGTTATGTTATGCATCTGGGGCGGACTCTACTTCTCATTCTACGACCTATTAACATGATGGATACCAATTGGATATGATAGCAAGTGTATGAAACATACTATAAGTGATATGAGGTCTAAGGAAGGTTCTAAGTCAAAACCAAGTTGGAAAATTACATAATAGACTAAATTTGCAAATTAGTACGCGCAAGACCTCAATTTGGACGAGAATATCTACATGCATATAATGATTTGTGTGATGCACAACCTATTAAATTAAATCTCTTTGAGTCTAGTTTCTAGAGCATCAAACTGTTTGTCATTGGGAGGTGTATATAGAAGGTTATGACAATTTTATCGGACCTGTGTCATAAGAGCGCCCAGGTGCGCGGCCGCACCGCGACCGCGCTGATTTAAAAGGTTTCTGCCTGTGAGTGCGGCAGGAGCACAGAAAAGCACGTAAAATCCCTATAATACCCCTAGGCAGTGTAAAAACTGAAGAGGTCCAATATTTCTTTCATTTTTGGTCATTCAAGCACGGATTTGGGTGATTCCAAAGGGGGTTTTCATGATTTCGACTTGGGTAAGTGTTCTATATCCGGAAGTGATTAAATTTCATGAATCTATATCAATATGTGTTCTATACTGAATTATGTGCAGCGTGCTAGGCTAGAATCACTTGTTGCCTTAATATGAAATTTTGCCATTTATGTATATTTTCCTGTTGCTGCTGTGTATTTATTTTGGGACTACGGATATGGGATTCTGGTAGCTTCCCCTTGTCTATTTATTTTGGAACTATAGATGTGGGATTCTGGTAGATCGTCCTGCACAGTTATATGGAACTACGGGAATGCACCCGGAAGATTCCCCCAATACTGGGTATTTACATTTGGGACTATGGAACGGGATTCCGGTAGATCCTCGCGCACTATGAGTTGGACTACGGGACGGGATCCCGGGAGATCTATTGGATATGTACACATGGGGCTACAGGATGGTATCCTGGGAGATCCTCGATCGTTATTATTGGTGCTGAACTGTATTTCCTTTCCGTGTTACCTTGTTTCTGTATAATTGTTGTTGTCCTATACATCTTGTGTTATTTTACTGCTGTACTTATTTATACTGTTCTGCTCTATATTGTTGATCTTTATATTTTATTTAACCTCACTAGGGCGCTGACCTTCCTCGTCACTACCAAACCGAGGTTAGGCTTGGCACTTACTTAGTACTGTTGTGGTGTACTCATGCCCCTTCTGTGTATGTTTTTCATGTGCAGATCTAGGTACCGCTACTCAGGCCTACCATCCTTGAGGGAGGCGACTGCTCTAGAGACTTATAGGTACATCTGCCACGTCCGTAGACCGAGAAATCCCTTTCTATTCTAACTGTTAAACGTTTCCCTTCTATATTTTCTTTCTTGTTAGATATTCTGGAATAAGACTGTTAGATATTCCAAAGGCTTGTGGTATCGTGAGTTTTCAGGTTTTGGGATAGTGTACTTGGTTTTGAGAATGTTGTGTTGTATATGCCGAGCGATATTATAACTATTGTTTCCATTCAGTTATTTTGGTTTTTGATTATTTCTTCCGCAAGTTTCATTTATGTTCAGTATTTGTTAGGATTACCTAGTCGTAGAGACTAGGTGCCGTCACGATAGTTCACGGAGGGTGAACTAGGTCGTGACAGTATGGGATCCTACTCATGCGTTCTCTCTGTTCAGGTGTTTTAGGACAATCCTCCCTACTTAGAGTAATTCCAATGCCTATCAGTAGATAGACTATTTTGGAAGCATCCATGTTATACCTTTTCAAAATGGTATCAATGTACAAAGACTGGGAAAGTCCAAGCAACTTCCTCGATCTATCTCTATAGATCTTTATTCCTAATATATAAGCTGCTTCTCCCAAGTCTTTCATGGAGAACTATTCAGATAACCAAATCTTGGTACTTTGTAATGCCGGTATATCATTCCCTATGAGTAATATATTATCAACATACACTACTAAGAATATAATTGTGCTCCTACTAACCTTTTTGTACACACAAGGTTCTTTCTCGTATCTAACAAAATTAAACTTTTCAATTGTCTTGTTAAAGCGAATATTCCGCTATAGATTTTATATCCTTTGAAGGTTCAACTAAAGTCCATACTTTATTTTCCTTCATGGATCCATTTCGGATTTCATGGCTTTTTGCCATTTCTCATTGTCAAAACCTTGTATCGCCTCTTCATAGGTTTTAGGATCATCTTCATTATGATCAACCTAATTTGATACATCATCTTGTACCATTAGATTTAATCTAGTTGGTACATGACGTTCTCGTGTAGACCTTCTAAGAGACGTGTACAACTTGTTCACCTTGTGCTGGATTTGGTTGTTGTTCAATTTGGTTTGGAACTGGTTCATTAACCTATTCTTGAACTACATTTAGTTCTTGAACTTCAGTCGTTGAAGATGGAAACTTCCTTGTCAACTTCAAAACATCCAATAAAGGTTCTTCAACTTGTGTCTCATGATCTTGATTTTGTGTTGATTCATTAGTTTATTGAACTTCGCCAAGTTCTATTTCTCCTCTATAATTTCCTTTTAAAAGAAATTCCTTTTCCAAAAAGGTTTCTTCTCTAGCCACAAACACTTTATGGTCAGAAGGGTGATCGAAATAATATCCCATTATTTCTTTAGGATACCGAATGAACCCACACTTATCAGATCTTGAGTCAAGTTTATCAAACTGCAGTCTCTTGAAATAAGTTGGACAACCCCAAACATTAATATGTTTAAAGTTAGGCTTACATCCTTTCCATATCTCATATAGTGTTGTAAAGACTGACTTAGTGGGAACTTTATTAAGTAAGTATGTTGCTGCTTCCAAAGTATAACCCCATAAATCTATTGGAAGATCAATGAACCCCATCATAGATCTCATCATATCTAATAAGGTTCGATTTCTCCTTTCAGATACACCAATGTGTTGTGGTGTTCCTAGAGGTGTCCACTGTGAGAGAATTCCATTCTCTTTGGGATATCTGGTAAAATCTTCACTAACATATTCTTCACCTCTATCAGACCTTAGTACTTTGATACTTTTACTAGTCTGCTTCTCAACTTCACTACGGAACTTTTGAACATTTCAAAAGATTCAGACTTGTGTTTCATAAGATACACAAATCCATATCTTGACATATCATCAGTGAAGGTGATGAAGTAAGAATATCCACCTCTAGCTTGAATTTTCATGGGCCTACAAACATATTTATGAACTAGTCCCAATAATTCAGAAGCTCTTTCTCCACTTCAGTAAATGGAGATTTGGTCATTTTTCCTTTGAGACAAGATTTACAAGTTGGATATGATTCAAAATCATACTTGTCAAGGTACCCTTCCTTGTACAACTTGTTAATTCTTTTCTCTCTAATTTGACCAAGCCTACAATGCCAAAGGTATGTATGATTTACATAATCATCTCTTTTCCTCTTAAGACTTGAAACATGCATAATCGAATTAGCATTCACATTAGGAAAGACATAAACATCATGTTGGAGATAGCCATTCACATATAAATTATCACCATAATAAATAGAGCAAATACCATTGCCTATATTTATGCGAAAACCACGTTTGTCTAACATAGAAGCTGAGATTATGTTCGAAACAAATTTAGGAATGTAATAACAATCATGCAACATAAGTACTTTGCCCGTAGGCATTATTAAAGAAATTGATCCTACAGCTACGGCCGCAACTTTTGCACCATTTCCAACTTGTAGATCAACTTCCCCTTTCTTTAGTTTCCTACTTATCTTGAAACCTTGAAATATATTGCAGATGTTATAAACACTGACAGTATCTAATACCCACAGTGAAGAGTTAGTAGTAGCTAAAGAAACCTTGAAAACAACTTTCATTAATGTCTCACCTTGTTTCTTGTCTTTTAGAGTTGTAAGATACTCCTTGCTGTTTCTCTTCCAATGCCCTTTCTTCTTACATTGAAAACATTCATCATATACTGACTGCAATATCAAATCTTTAGAAAGCTCTTTACTAAGCTTGTACCCCAACTTCTCATGTTCTTCAGTAAGAACAATCACATGATTGACAAGGGGTCCAACTAGAGAGTTTTCAATGTCCAACTGTGTATCAACCATCTTCTTAAGATATACAATGATTGCAGTTGGATCCATATTCTGATGTTTCCTCTGGAGTTCAGAACTCATAGAAGCGAGAATGATGTGTTTAATAGCAGGGCATTCTTCCATGTATTTCTGATAAACCTTGGTGCCTTGAACATCATTCTCTGGTGGGATTATCTTTGCAGGCTTATCGATCACATTAGTGAGCTTTTCATGCATGAGAATAATTCTCAAATTTCTATACCAGTCATCAAAGTTTGGTCCTACCAACTTGTTGGTCTCAAGTATTTCACGCAGTGATATAACAGACATATTGAGAAATCTAAAATATAGAAAAGAAAAGGCAATAATATAAGAACATATTTGCATATATCATAAAGACATGGACTTTTATCTAAATGATATTTTCACTAATTATTTTAAACTATTTACCCTCATTATAGTTTACGAAATCTTTATTTCTATTAGTGGAGTAAAGGAATCCTTTAACAATATGTATGAGCCCCTTGGAAGTCAAGTCGTTTCTCACATATATTTTAAAGGTAGGTACTCTTACCAATTGTATCCCCATACAATTTCCTTAAATAGCTCTATGTCAAATAGTCCCCTGGTAGTCAGGTCGATCCTATTGGCATAGTTGAGTTCAACCATCATGATAGCAAAGAACTTATTAAATTTTATACTCCCCGATTAGTCAAGGCGTCTAAATTGAATAATTCTTTCAATCCATGCATCTAATGCAATAAATAATTTTAACATATTCTCGAACTATAAGTCTCCTGGTAGTTAGGCTGCTCCTTATAAACAAGAAATAAGTAAAATTATTTATTTTGATTGATAGCTCTGTAATAAAATATCTTATATTTTATTATTTAAGAACTCAAATTTTAGTAAGCGGGAATTGTTACTAAAATAATTTTTAACAACATGAAGATCAAATCTTCTATAGCATGTGAATTTAGTTCAAGTTGTCTCCATGCTTAGTCCTAAATTAATTTACATCACATGTAATAAATAATTCAAAATTATGTAACGGACAAGCATGCGACATAAAAACGAAATTCAATATTCTTCTAACATGTTTATCTTATATACCGCATATATCAAATAAAAATAATTTATGCCAGAACATTATTATTAATTAATATCTCATGAACTAATAGCAATTAAAAATAACAATAGAATCCAATAACCTATTATAGATACCCGTCGTATCTAATACAAAATTTCAAATTCAAGTTGCGAACTATCTCAATAGTTTAACTTGTATAAATACATATTTTATTCACAATAAAATAATATCAATATAATATGCATTCAAACAATTTGAATATTGCACAATACACAAATATTATGGTTTGAACTCTTCAAATATAATCTTAAAATATTTCATAAATAAATTTTAGACACGAGAAACCATGGCTCTAATATCACTGAAGGATTGCATATAGGTGTTCGTAACACGTAGCGGAAGACAATAACAATCCTAGGGAGATCTTTTCGTGTTTAAAATTTACTTACATGTCAATAGATCGGATCTAAGATGTACCTGGTGAAGAAAGTCTTGTTTCAAAAATCTTCGATAGTGCGAAGACTCTATGGGTATCCACACCGAGACTGATCTTTGCTATCAACACTTTGATCAACGAAACCCGCGAACAAATTGAACGAAGAATATTGTGTTGAAATTTTTCTCAAAAATCTCAACTCAATGTTAGAAGAACATAAAACACTTTTCTTGTAATTGTATTTTCTCTCTTGGCTTGTGTTGCATCTCACTTTCACAAAGTGATTTTTCTTCCCAAAAATTAATAATGACAAATTTTCTCTAGCACCCTTTATATATCATCACCTATAAACCATATTCCTATTTGGTTGAGGTAATGATTTACTTATGGTAAAAGTCTAATTCCAAAATTAAACTTTTATGGAAATTTTTAAGGCAAAATCGACCGACCATTCTTAATGGGTTTGAGTCTGCCGCGACTTCTACATGGACTAAAAGTCCTACGTGAATTATGGATTTTTCTGTTAATCCAATTCTAAGTTGAATTTAACAAATAGGTCCTTATTGATATTTCTATAGGAAAACAACAAACCATTCCAAAATTGGTTATCACGTTGCTGTTGGTTTCCAATTCCAAATTAGACTTTAATATTAATTAATATTTTATATACAACACTTATATAAATAAAAAAATATTAATTATGAATACCAAATATATATCATATATATATATATATATATATATATATATATATATATATATATATATATATTTCAACCAAGAGATATAATTTAATTTTCTATTCCAAATAGAAAAGTTTAATTTGTTCACAATATTAATTATAACCTCTATGCTAGCAAATAATATAATAATATTTCATTTGAACTAATAACTTTATTTATTTGACTAATTAAATTTTCTAATTTAATTATCTAATAATAAGTTAATTAATCCTTTAGCAAAGATCAGAACACTCATAAGTGTGCGATCCCATAGGTTCAATACTAGACCGGTAGTAAATTGATCACATCAATATACTAATCAAGGATGACATCTAGCAACACTCCTTAACGACCGGATAGTAGTAATACAATTTAATGTAGAAGAATAATATAGAAGTATACATTTACTCTCAAGAACTAGTAGAAGAATAATGTAGTAATTCCTTCTGTCCTTATAGCTCTGGATCACCCTAGAATATGGTTCAACTATCAAATCCTAATAGGCGACCTACTATGTGTTCATGTCATGTATAATTGACCATTGAATGACCTAAGAAACTCTTTTTTTCTTTCATTCAATTGCCCTGGCCAAGGTCTTAATTTGGTCGTTTATAATTCATGACAACATGAAGCTTAAACTCATTACCAAGAGTTGACAGATTCCATATTGATCAATCACTAATTCTACAAGTATTCAATCGTACCCAATATCCTTTCAACTATCGCCCTAGGGCCCGCCAGAGCTGTCACACCTCCTTTTGGCGCGCCCGGCCCCGAAGGATAGAATGCGCGAGGGAGTTTTTCCAATTTAAGTGACAATATTTGAAATGGGATTATTTATTTAATTCAGAGTCGCCACTTGGGAAAGGTTTGGCTTTTGGTTTCCCAAGTCACCGGTTTATCTTGAATCCCAAATCGAGGAAATTTTCGACTTTTCCAAATGAAGTCTGCGAACCAGAAATTCTAAGTAAGGAATTCTGTTGACCCGAGGGAAGGTGTTAGGCACCCTCGAATCCCGTGGTTCTAGCACGGTCGCTTAAATTGTTATAATGGCTAAATATCTGATTTAAATACATGTTATGACTTACGTGCTTTTATTAAGTTTAAACCGCTTTTATCATTATCACTTATTTTTATAGAATTGCAACGTCATGAAAATGCATCTCGAACCACGTCACAATCAATGCGCCCGTGATCGTCAACACATTTTGACTTCGTTGAGATTTGGATTTGGGTCACATCAATGTGCACCCGAATTTAAGAATATGATTTAATTAAGCCGCGCCTAAAGAGTCTAACGCATTATTATTTTTTGAGAAGGTCATGAGATTCACTAAACGGCCTAGCCTGAATTCTAAATATTATGATTAGTTGTTGAGGGCCCCGCAATTTGCATTTTTTATTTAGCGAGGCTCGTCTCATTATTTTAGAAGAGGATATCCTAAAGTGACTACATTTCTATTATTTTGTTTCACCTGTTATTTTAGAACAGGATTAATAGAGTTCCTTATTAAAAGATGTTACTGATGATGTTCAAAACTAGTCCTATAAACTGCCTAAAGAAATCGAAACTGGATGATTCAAAACTGTATTATATTTGGCTAGATTTAACAGCCATTTGCCCCTACCTATTCAAACATGCTAAAAGAATGAGTTTAAGTTTAACAATTGTATAAATAGTGTCACATTCCATGGATCGTATTTACATCTTGTATGCTAACTAAACGAATCAAATACCGCAGTTTCAGATTAACATAAACTTTACTTAAGTACAAACTTACCAATGTATTCTCTATTAGCTATAAACTAAAATTTACACAACTTAACAACATTTATGAGGAGGTAGTCAGTAAATAACAGGTGATTGTAACTCCTTCAAATCTTTCTATTCATGCTTTTCAATGTTACAATCAGTTACACCAATGTGAGACTCGAGATGTGTACCTGGAAATACTAAAAATGCAAAGGAGAAGAGGAAGAAGATAGGGAAATCAGCAGCAGCAAGAAACAGAATTAGCAGTAGCAGCAGGACACAGAATAACAGCAGCAACAGGAAACAGAATAGCAGCAGCAACAACTCACGAAACATTTGGAGTGGGATCAAGAACCCAACTAGACCAAGTTCCCGAGTAAAATAACAACAACCAAGCAGACTCAGTTGGGATTTGAGAGAAATCACTGTTGCACAAACAGGTCAAGATTTAGTGAAATCAAAACAGCAAATCAAAAAATGTAATTTCTAATTCTGCCTGTCTGTGTTATCAAAGAGAATTCTTTTCCAGTTTTTTGTCTTTCAGAACTTAGTTCTCAAAAATGTTCAGTCCCCCCCTCTCCATCTCCCCCTTATGTCTGTATCCCCCCTCTTATAAGCCTCTCATCACCCCTTTAACAGCCTGTTTTACACAAATCAGAACATCCTCCCATGTGCTCTCCTATTTTCAGATTCCACTTACTATTTAAATAAGAACAAACTCCCATGATATTCCCTGGCAGACTTTCCTTTTAAGTGAGGTTTAATATTTCTAAACTAAAGCAGGATGTGGGCAGCATGGTATAATCTGACAGCATATGCTGTCAAACTATTTTAAATGTAACAAAGGCCTTTATGCCCATGTTGTGCACAAGTGCACATGTTGTGCACAAGTGCACATGCCCTCCAATTCTGACTGCAACTAAACAAAACCAATCTTTTTATATTTCTGATTTCAGATTAACAACTATAAGTAGCTAAATTCAATTCCTAACTGATTCAGACAATGCTCAACAGAAGCAGATCGATTTGTTTATTGTTCAAACATCTGAAACTAATTGACGACACATGTCGACTCGACTATATTAGTTATAACACATACAATCGAAACCAAAATCAGACATTTAACAGTATAGGACACATGATTCGAATTGTATTGACTAAGCAGAATTGTACCCGAGGAATCAGTTAATCAGTTCAAATTTGAAATTCAACTAATTGCACAACAAATACATACATACACATTATCAGAACAAGTAGAAGAAGAAACTCAATCAAACAACAAAGGTTCAGGCAAGGTGGACAGGATACAGTCGATAAAACTCAAAACACAGATTAAAACAAAACATGAACAGACCTTTTAAACGAACATGGACTAACAGAAATAAGAAAAGAAAAGCAAAACTCACCTTAAATCTCGAAAAATCAAAAGCCTTAACTTGGATTCAGACAGACCTTTCTTAAGGCTGAACGGACTTTAATCGAAGTGTTTCTCAGATGAGAAACACTTCGATTAAGGTCCATTAGACCTTAATCTTTTGGTTTAAATGAGATACGGACCAGTGACAAGGAACCCTAAGGTTTCAAAGATTAGATCTGGGATTCATGCTTCCCTGGTCAGATTCGGACCAACCCAAGCATGGTTTGGTCACGAGGGGGGTCCGGGGACTGCCTGGTATGAATTTAGGGCAGATCGGGGTAGATCGAGTTTTGACTCGAATCTTCAAATGAAGATTCGAGAAGGTGGGATGGGATTCGAGGTGTGTGGTTGGTGGATTTGGGTTCAGGACGGTGAGGAGCATCTATGGTGTTAAGGGTAGGGTCACCGGCGTCCATGCCGCCGGCTTTCATGGCGAAGGTATGCAGGGGCGGCTAGGGTTTGGAGGGTTGGGGTCTGGTGAAGACGACCTAAGGCAGGGGGGTTTGGATTAGGGCGCGGGGTGAAGGGGGAAGGGTTTATATACGGGGTGGATGACTTGATCTCAACCGTTAGATCAATCTAGATCTACGGTCTGGATCTGAGGGCTTAAGTGGAACGGTGTCGTTTGGCTTAGTAGGGGTCAAGGTTGGTTCGGGTGGAACAGGTCGGGTTCATTAGTGGGTTATGGGGTGTGAGATCTTGGCCGTTGATCAATCTGAGATCAACGGCCCAGATCATACTGGATTAAACGGTGTCGTTTGGATGGCTAGGGGTAGGCAGGTCACGGACCGGGCAAGCCTGGTTTTTGGGCTGAGTTTGTTTGGGCCAATTTGTTTAAAATTGGCCCAAGTCCGAAAAAGATTTTTTTTTATTTTATTTTCTTCTTTATTTTAAAAACAAAACCTAAGTAAATCAAATTAAAATTAAATAAACACTTAATACAATTATTTGCACACACATTAAAATATTTTAAAACAGGTAAAATCAAACAAAACAAAATCACGGACAAAGATGCCTATTTATGATTTTCTATTTAACAACCGGATTATGGTTCAAATTATGCATGACACATACATTTTTTTTTGTATTTTGTTTTAATAAAATAAAATGGGCAAAAATCATAAATAATTAACAAAGTGCCATGTAAAAATCCAAAAATTGTACAGCAGGACCAATTGTTATTATTTTTTATTTCTTTTGGAGCGATTGTCGCGCGAAACAAAAATCACGTGCTCACAGCTGCCCCTCTTTGTTCGGAAACACGAAGAGTTTTCGTGCAAAGATAAAGTGAGCGTGTATGAGCGATTTTTGCCTATGGACTACTCCGTGTGAAGCATGTTTTTGAAAGATCTGACCGAATCTTGCTTCAAAGATTTCCTACATATCCTGGGCTAAACAGGAATCAGGTCAATGTAGTTCAGGAAGCTTTGGTAGCTGGGACTACCATGGGATTGCAATGCTTGCTGTTACTGCTGTTGCTGTTGTCACTGCTGCGTCACTGACCGCCTTATTACAACCAAAGGAAAATTGGAACTGAACTAACTACTTATATGCATGTCAACTGCGAGTTACAAGATTCCTATCTATGATTCTTTTGCGACTTGATCTTGGGTCTTAGCTGATTGTGCTTGGAGACTTTGATCCGAATCTTGATGCTTGCGAGTTGCGGCGACTTGTTCAATCTTTGGGATACTGAGTGAAACGCGACTGGCAGAGTTCAGGACCTTAGTCAAATGTTGGAGTCGATCCGCCTTCCATTTACTCTGATATTCTCGGGACATCTTCTTTTTGTCTCTTTTTTTTTCTTTGATTCTGAGTTGAGACTCATCTCGTGGGTCATTTCGAATCGTGTGGCTCGAGGTTAGACCTGCGGGAGAAAACAAACAAACGAATGAAATTTTCTGCCCCAGTTTTACTAGGAAAATTTCGTGAATTATTCGCCAGGAAGTTCATAAAATTGATGAAGGAAGATAAAAATGCTCAGTTCAGGGTTGGAGCCCTAATACCGACTAGCTGGGGAGAAGTTCAGTTTTAGAGTTGAAACTCTAATACTGGCCAACTGGGGAAAAGTTCAGCTTAGGGTTTAAAACCCTAATGCTGACTGAAGGAAAAGTTCAGTTTAGGGTTTAAAACCTTAACGCTGATTACAGGAAATAGTTCAGTATAGGGTTTAAAACCCTAATGCTGGCTGAAGGAAAACACTCAGTTTAGGGTTTAAAACCCTAATGCTGGCTGAATGAAAGGAGTTCAGTTTAGGGTTTAAAACCCTAATGCTGACTAAAAGGAAAATTCAGTTTAGGGTTTAAAACCCTAATGCTGATTGCATGGAAAAGCTCAGTTTAGGGTTTAAAACCCTAATGCTGGCTGAAAGGAAAAAGTTCAGTTTAAGGTTTAAAACCCTAATGCTGACTAAAAGGAAAATTCAGTTTAGGGTTTAAAACCCTAATGCTGACTAAAGGAAAAAGTTCAGTTTAGGGTTTTAAAACCCTAAATGCTGATTGCATGGAAAAGCTCAGTTTAGGGTTTAAAACCCTAATGCTGGCTGAATGGAAAAAGTTCAGTTTAGGGTTTAAAACCCTAATGCTGACTAAAGGGAAAAACTCAGTTTAGGGTTTAAAACCATAATGCTGATTGCATGGAAAAGCTCGGTTTAGGGTTTTAAAACCCTAATGCTGGCTGAAAGGAAAGAGTTCAGTTTAGGGTTTAAAACCCTAATGCTGACTAAAGGGAAAAATTCAGTTTAGGGTTTAAAACCCTAATGCTGATTGCATGGAAAAGCTCAATTTAGGGTTTAAAACCCTAATGCTGGCTGAATGGAAAAAGTTCAGTTTAGGGTTTAAAACCCTAATGCTGACTAAATGGAAAAACTCAGTTTAGGGTTTAAAACCCTAATGCTGATTGCATGGAAAAGCTCAGTTTAGGGTTTAAAACCCTAATGCTGGCTGAATGGAAAAAGTTCAGTTTAGGGTTTAAAACCCTAATGCTGACTAAATGGAAAAACTCAGTTTAGGGTTTAAAACCCTAATGCTGACTGCATGGAAAAGCTCAGTTTAGGGTTTAAAACCCTAATGCTGGCTGAAAGGAAAGAGTTCAGTTTAGGGTTTAAAACCCTAATGCTGACTAAAGGGAAAAATTCAGTTTAGGGTTAAAACCCTAATGCTGACTAAAGGGAAAAATTCAGTTTAGGGTTTAAAACCCTAATGCTGATTGCATGGAAAAGCTCAGTTTAGGATTTAAAACCCTAATGCTGGCTGAAAGGAAAAGAGTTTAGTTTAGGGTTTAAAACCCTAATGCTGATTGCATGGAAAAGCTCAGTTTAGGGTTTAAAACCCTAATAATGGCTGAATGGAAAAAAAGTTCAGTTTAGGGTTTAAAACCCTAATGCTGACTAGCTGGGGGCAAAATTCGAGAACAACAACTGACCTCTTTTTTTTTGAATTTTCTTGTTTTAGTAAAAAACAAAAGAGAGTTTCGTGGAAACCTACCTTTCGAGTGAGTTCCTTATTGCCAAGATATTTCTTGTACCCATGTACCTCCTTCTTCGGGCGACACCTGCTTCTTGCACGGTTGTCTTGGATTATACCTGTTTCAACTTTTCAGACAAAGAACAATTGTTAGTTTGGAAATGACGGTCGGTTCGGTGACCTTGGTCGTTCCCAGTTGCTTTGTTGCGTCCTCATTCCTGTTGCGAAATCCTGCCCTTGATTTGATTCAAATGGCGAAACTCTTTTGACTTCTCAGGCTTTGTATTTCCAGATTCTGTGATGATTTGCCTCGTAAGGCTCTTTTCTTTTTTCTCTTTTTTTGTCCCGTTTTGCTTGGAGGTTCTCAACGGGGATTTTATTGGAGGTATTCTGTGGCGATTTGTACCAAAGGAAGCCCTGTGGGGGAATATTTACAAAGTGGATTCTTTGTGTGGATTTTTGTACAATGGGGCATGCTGGGGATTTGTTTCGAAGCGGGCTTTCTAGGATTTGTTGGGGTAAGCTTGTTGGGGAATTTTTACAAAGGGACTCGCTGGGGATGTGCTGGGGAAATTCCAACAGGATTTGTTTTCTTCTTTTTTTTTTTTATTTTTATATTGGGGAGACTCTGTGGGAGGATTGTACAAGGAGAGACTCTGTGGGGATTCATCCGAAGGCAGACTTGCTGGGGGAAATTTCTCTTTTTCCCTCTTTACTTCGAACGCCATCAAACGTCATGATTCATCAAGTTTGGACAGACGTACCAACGAAATGGGGTGTTTTCCTTCATGAAACAGAACTCCGTGAAAACAAACCTGCCACCTGCCCTCTCCGGTGTATCCTGAACTTGGGGTTAAAACATAAAAAGGATTCGAAAAGAAACAAAGAAAGGAGAAAACAAATTTCAGGAAGGGAGTGTCCCTTTTGGGACGAGAAAGACTTATCTGAGGAAGATAACGCTGGCTTTAAATGACATGACATGCTCTTTGGACTGGACGCCTGACCTTCCATGAACTTGTGTTTCCCTGAACCAGAACGGATCTGTGATTCCAAACCGGTGGAACTTTGCCGAGACCTCCTTGGGGTGGAGTCATTCTTTTTCGGCCAACAGCGCCCTTTGCGGGTTTTCGCCGGCTGATCTCTCTCATTTCTCTTCCTGTCATCGCTTGATAGCACTCTTTGTGAGTTTTTACTAAACAATCTCTCTCATTTTGGTTTCTCTACTCCCGTCGCCTCGTGGTGCCCGAAGGTTTTCACCGACGAGACTCTCTCATTTTATCTCTCTCAATTCATAGTGTGCCGGTCTCCATTTGTGACGCTTATTGGTTTCCCAATATCTTTGGTAATTGATTTGAAGGCTTGTGCTTGGTAAAGAGAGGTAGATGATACTAACTTCTAAACTGCTCGACGTGCCCCGGTTTCAATTTCAGGGTGAATGGGATTTCATTGTTGGTGTGACTGAACCTCAGGGAGAGGCTGCCTACGTATCCTTTCGGAATCAAGTCAAACGTAGTTCATGCGTATATCAATTTTGTTTTTTGTTTTTTTTTTAAATGGCTCAAAGGTTTGGTAGAGAGCATTGGACAGTGTTTGGGGAGTAGTGGGGAATAAAACCTTCGTCATTTCAAATGCGTCAAGACTACTGGAGTATAATTCAGACGTAGTATCTCTTGACTGCATCCGCATTTACTGTTGTGTCGGGGTCATTTCCTTCGATATCACCTAAATACAATGCTCCTCTCGGCAATATCTTCCTTATGATGTATGGGCCATTCCAATTTGGAGCAAACTTCCCTTTTGCTTCCTCATGATGCGGCAGAATACGCCTCAGTACCAGCTGACCTACATCGAAATTCCTGGGTCGGACTTTCTTGTTGTAAGCACGGGCCATTCTTCGTTGGTACAACTGTCCGTGACAAACCGCGGCCATTCGCTTTTCATCAATCAAAGTCAATTGCTCTAACCGAGTCTTGACCCACTCGCTGTCTTCGATTTCTGCTTCGACAATGGTTCGAAGCGAAGGAATTTCTACCTCTGCCGGTATTACAGCCTCGGTCCCATAAACCAGAAGAAAAGGAGTCGCTCCTACTGATGTGCGTACCGTAGTGCGATACCCCAACAGTGCAAATGGTAACTGCTCATGCCACTGTCGGGAACCTTGGATTGTTTTTCTCAAAATCTTCTTGATGTTTTTGTTCGCCGCTTCCACAGCACCATTGGCTTTCGGCCGATAAGGAGTAGAATTCCTATGCGTTATCTTGAATTGCTCGCATACATCTCCCATCAAGTGACTGTTCAAGTTTGCTGCGTTATCTGTAATGATAGTCGCAGGAATACCGAAACGACATATAAGATTTGAGTGTACAAAATCCACTACAGCTTTTTTAGTGACTGACTTGAGAGTGACAGCTTCTAAGTAATCGATGGCAACCAGTATAAACTTGTGTCCATTCGAAGCCTTTGGTTCGATTGGTCCAATGACGTCCATGCCCCAGGCGACAAATGGCCAAGGTGCAGACATGGGATGCAGCTCCGCGGGAGGCGCATGAATCAAATCACCGTGCACCTGACACTGATGACACTTCCGAACGAAACTAAAGCAATCCTTTTCCATGGTCATCCAGTAATAACCTGCTCGAAGGATTTTCTTTGCTAAGACATACCCGTTCATGTGAGGTCCGCACACACCTGCGTGTACTTCGTGCATGATCTTTCTTGCCTCCTCGACATCGACACATCTTAGAAGATTGAGGTCCGGGGTCCTCTTATACAACAATTCACCGCTCAGAAAGAAACCACTTGCAGGTCGCCTAATGGTCCTCTTTTGATCTCCAGTAGCGTGCTCGGGGTATTCTTGTGTCTTCGGGAACCTCTTGATGTCATGGTACCAAGGCTGCGTATTTGATCCCGCGTCGATTACATTGCAGTAACCGTGTCTTTCCTTGATTTGGATTTCCAAAGGATCGACGTGGGCATTGCCCGGGTAGGGTAGCATTGAAGCCAAAGTAGCTAGTGCATCTGCCAGTTCATTGTGACACCTCGGGATATACCTGAAGTCTATTGATGTAAAGCGCTTGCTGAGGTTCTCCACATGCTGTCGGTAAGGGATAAGTTTGACATCCCGAGTTTCCCATTCGCCTTGAGCTTGCCGGATAATCAGGTCAGAATCTCCCATAATCAGTAAGTCTTCGACATCCTGATCGATTGCCATATGCATGCCCATGATGCAGGCTTCATACTCAGCTGTATTATTTGTGCAAAAGAAACGAAGTCTAGCTGTGGCGGGATAATGCTGACCAGAAGGTGAGATCAAAATTTCCCCAATCCCTACACCCTTGGCGTTCACGGCTCCATCAAAGAACATCTTCCAGACATGAGCGTCCTCCGAGACCACTTCTACGGTGTTTACTTCTTCATCTGGAAAGTAGGTACTCAATGGCTGGTATTCCTCATCGACCGGATTTTCGGCCAAATGATCTGCTAGCGCCTGGGCTTTCATTGCCGTGCGAGTGACATAGACTATGTCGAATTCCGTAAGCAAGATTTGCCATTTAGCCAGTCTCCCAGTAGGCATTGGTTTCTGAAATATATACTTCAAAGGATCTAACCTGCTTATGAGGAAAGTAGTGTGGGCTTGGAGATAATGTCTCAGCTTTTGAGCAACCCACGTGAGAGCGCAGCATGTTCTCTCTAGCATAGTGTATTTGGCCTCGTAGCCGGTGAATTTCTTGCTCAAGTAGTAGATTGCTTGCTCCTTCTTTCCGGTTACGTCGTGTTGCCCGAGGACGCAACCGAAAGAGCTCTCCAAGACTGTCAGATACAAGAAAAGTGGCCTCTCCGGTTCTTGAGGGACTAAGACTGGGGGGTTCGAAAGGTATTCTTTGACTTTATCAAAGGCTTCTTGACATTCAGTGGTCCATTTAATCGCTACATCTTTCCTTAACAGCTTGAATATGGGCTCACACGTGCTTGTCAGCTGGGCAATAAACCGACTGATGTAGTTCAACCTGCCCAACAGACTCATCACGTCTTTCTTTGTTCTCGGGTGAGGCAGATCTCTGATGGATTTTATCTTAGTTGGATCTAGCTCGATACCTCTCCTGCTTACGATGAAGCCCAAAAGTTTGCCTGACGGAACTCCGAAAGCGCATTTGGCTGGGTTCAGCTTCAAGTCATACTTCCTTAATCTCTCGAAGAATTTCCTCAAGTCTTGGATGTGATTATCCTGCGTCCTGGACTTGACTATCACATCGTCCACGTACACCTCTATTTCCTGATGCATCATGTCATGGAAAATGGCAGTCATGGCCCTCATGTAAGTAGCCCCAGCATTCTTCAAACCAAATGGCATGACCCGGTAACAGTAGGTGCCCCAAGGCGTGGTGAAGGTAGTCTTCTCGGCGTCCTCTTCATCCATCAATACCTGATGATACCCAGCGTAACAATCTACAAAAGACTGTATCTCGTGTTTGGCACAATTATCAATGAGGATGTGGATGTTGGGCAGCGGGAAATTATCTTTAGGACTTGCTCTGTTCAGATCTCGGTAATCTACACATACCCTAGTTTTCCCGTCCTTTTTTGGTACTGGAACCACATTCGCCAACCATGTTGTATATTGGACTACCCGAATCACTCCCGTTTTCAGTTGTTTGGTGATCTTCTCTTTAATCTTGTCACTGACCTCAGTTTTGAGCTTTCGTTGCTTTTGTTGAACTGGAGGACAATCAGGATGAATCGACAATTTATGAACCACTAGATCAACACCTAGTCCCGGCATGTCATCATATGACCAAGCAAACACGTCTTTAAATTCAAAAGGAAGTTGAATTATCACCTCTCGCGTTTTATTGTCCGTGTGAATGCTTATCATGGTCTCCCGAATTTTTTTCGGGGTTCCTAAATTTACCGGTTCGGTGTCATTCAGATTTGGCTTAGGTTTATTCTCGAAATATTCCAACTCTCGGTTTATCTCCCTAAAAGCTTCTTCCGCATCATATTCTGGTTCTGGGTTTATTAATTCGCAGCTAAATAGCTCATTGTGATCTAGGCGTGAAGTCCGCAAGCATGTCATATTTAAAGCCGCATTATTATAACTGAAAAGAAAGATAAAAGGAAAAATAACAAAAATCAGAACAAAAGAAAGAATGGGAAAGAAATGATGATTTTTTTTTTTCTATGGAAAGTTGGAAGACAACGATGTTTACAACTCAGGAATACAAAAACAACAATGGAAAGGAAGACAACGTTCAAGTTATGTCCTGGAGATAACTTGTGACACAGGAAAGGTGGCAGGACAGGTCTACCCGGACTTCCGTCTAGTCGGGAATGGCGTGGCCTCCCAGTTTTGAAGTTTGGCGTTCGGCCCTACGTACATCATCTCAGCAGTGCTTGTGCCTTCACCTGGTTGAACCATGTGGATCTCATAGAGCATCTCTCTCATCGCTCCACATATCTCCTCGATTTCCTCAACTGTGAAAACCTCATCATCTTCTTCTTCGGCGTACCTTGGTCTAATGAAAGTTGCATATAAATTCGGTAGTGGTCGAGGTAACTTCCAACCCTCATTTTTCCTTTTCTTTGCCCACTCTTCGTCTGCTGGAGTAGGTTTGAAACCTAGTCCAAAAGGTTTCTTGGTGACCGGCAAGGTAATGGGTTCTGTTATTCCCTGAAGGGTTTGTCCAAGCCCCTTCCCTGACCTAAATCCATGCCGGATCATCTCTTTGGCCACCATAACCGAGGTGTTAGACAAGAAAGGCTGGGGGCAGGGTATTCCCTCTTCGTGCTGCTCTGCCAGTACAATCTCAAAAGCTTGATAGACCGTATGTTCGCTCCCTTCTCTCGGTTCCAGATATGGAATGGATGGGTCCCGATAAATAGCATGCTCATCTTCCCCATGGACCACAATCTCTCGGTCTTCGTACTCGAACTTCACCATCCGGTGAAGAGTGGAAGGCACGGCTCCTGCCGCATGGATCCAAGGTCTGCCAAGGAGAAAATTGTAGGATGTATCCATGTCGAGCACCTGGAAGGTTACTTGAAATTCGACTGGTCCTATGACCAATAACAGGTCTATTTCTCCCATGGTATCTCTCTTGATGCCGTCGAAAGCCCTTACGCATACATTGTTGGGTCGGATTCTTCCGGTCCCAATTTCCATTCTTTGTAGCGTGGAGAGCGGGCAAATGTCAACGCCTGAACCTCCATCCAACATTACCCGCTTGACATAATAGTCTTCGCATTTAACTGTTAGATGCAAGGCCTTGTTGTGTGCCGCTCCTTCCGTGGGTAGATCGTTCTTGCTGAAAGAGATTTGGTTGACGGCGAAGAATCTTTCTGTCATCCGCTCTAATTGCTCTACCGAGGTTTCAACTGGCACATATGCTTCATTCAGGGTCTTTAGTAAGATCTTTTGATGCTCGGTCGGCCTCATTAACAATGACAACATGGACACTTGATCGGGGTACTTGCGCAGTTGATCTATCACTTCGTAATCTGGCATTTTCATTTGTTGGAAGAACACCTCCGCTTCTTCAACACTTACGGGCTTCTTTGGCGGGAAGCGCCTTTGTGTGGCGTCGTTCAGTTCTTGGGTATTTGAATACCTTCCAATGAAAGTATTTTCTGGAAGTTCTCCCATGACCTCTTTGCCTTTGTACATTACCAATGTCTTTTGATAATTCCACGGCACTGTGGATGGGTTGGTCATTGGCTTTTGTGGCACGCGTCCGATAACCACTGGCTCATTCAGCCGAGGTGGTTGAATCGTCCCTCGGACCACATAGGCCCCTTTCGGCACGTACATAGGTTTTGTCTTTTTGATTCTGAAGTTCTGCGTCTTCTCAGCTTGACCTCGGGGTATGTAAAGAACTCCACCCTTTACCGGTACCACTTTCTTCTCCACCTTTTTCTCAGGCACTTTCTTTATAGCTTTGGCCTCCTCCCCCTTTTCTGGTTTCTGGTCTACTTCAGGCCTCTTCCCCGTGTCGACAATAGCAATTATGGCTTTCAGAGCGGGGTCGAACTCTTTGTCTTCACAAATCATTCCGATCAGCGGCCCATTATTGTGAGCAGGTAATGGATTGTTAGTTACATTCGGGATCTCCTCGTCCCTTAGCACTATTTTCCCTTGCTCTATCAAATTTTCGACCACTCTTTTCTACGACCAGCAGTCATTTGTATCATGTCCCTCGGCCCCTGAATGATAGGCGCATCTGACTCCAGCTTTGTAAGAAGGTGATGTCGGGTTTTGCCTTGTTTGAGGGATTGGTTGCAAGAAACCCAACTGGACCAGCTTTGGGAACAAAGTTGAGTATGGTTCACCGATGGGCGTGAAAGTCCGCCTTCTGGGTGGCTCCTGAGGGCGGAAGTTATTCTGTGGGGGTTGTGGGTTATAGTGGTTGCGGTAAGGAGGCTGATTTCTGGGAGGTGGAGCTGGGCCTCGGTTGGCTTGTTGTGGTGGATGGGCATAAGGTTGGGAATTCATGACCATATAAGGTTGATGAGCATATGCCAAATTGGAGTGGGGGTAGTAGTGTTGTGGGGTTCTTTCCGGAAAACGGGGTCTGGGATGACGATACTCCCTTGCTTCCGAGGCTGCCATAGTCGTTTCTTCTTTCTTCTTCCCTCTGGTCATTCCTCCGGACCCGCTTTGGACGGCCTGGGAGGTTGCCCTTATGGCTGCTTGACTCAGAATCCTACCTGTTTTCAGACCACTTTCTACCATCTCTCCAATCTTGATCGCTTCCGCGAATGGCTTACCCATGGCTGACATCATGTTTTGGAAATAGTCAGACTCTTAATCCTGGAGAAAAGTAGTGACCATTTCCACTTCATCCATGGGAGGCTTCACTCTTGACGCCTGTTCACGCCACTTAATAGCATATTCCCTGAAGCTTTCTGAAGGTTTCTTCTTTAAATTCGACAGCGAATTTCGGTCTGGCGCAATGTCGATGTTATACTGGAATTGTTTCACAAAATCTCTGGCGAGATCATCCCATATATGCCATCGAGACATTTCCTGGTCCATATACTATTCCGAGGCTATCCCTACTAGACTTTCCCCAAAATATGCCATTAGTAGTTCTTCTTTTCCGCCGGCTCCCCGCAATTGGTTGCAGTATTTCTTAAGATGTGCAATGGGGTCACCGTGCCCATCGTATTTCTCGAACTTCGGGGTCTTGAAACCCGCTGGCAGGTGCACGTGAGGGAACATGCATAGGTCGGCGTAAGAGACGCTCTTCTGTCCGCTCAATCCTTGCATATTCTTCAAACTTTGTTCAAGGTTTCTCATTCTCTTGGCAATCTCATTTTGTTCTGCAATTCTAGGGTTCTGATCTTGCCCGGGTGCAAGCTCACACTGAGGCGGCAGAGGATTAGTGCTGGTAGCGAACCTAGTTGGTTCCATTGAGAACGGTGGTGCTTGGAATGTAAAAGAGGATGAGTCAAAGCTTGGCTTGTACGTGGTAGGCTGTGCCGTAATCGGGCAAGGCGATGCAGTAAAGATGTTCATGCTTGCATCAGTGGATGACATTCGGGGATGAGGCTCAGAAGGTGATCCAGCAGAGAAGGCTGAGGTGGCTGGGTACCCGAATGGGGTAGCAGGATAATTTATGGGGACATTAGAAGTCCCACTCGACCTGGAGAATAATTCAGGGAATCCGGGGACGACACTTGGCGGTTCTTTCCCATTACTCCAGTCGTGCAGCATTTCCAACATGCGGAGCCGTAGGATTCTATTTTCCTCCGCAGTTGCGGATTCAGGTATGAGGACCGCTGAGATCGAGCTTTCCTCGGAAACAGGGATTGTTTGCAATGGAATTTCTGAAGACATTTCCACACTTCCCTTTGACCTGGTGAAGTAAGCGTGAGTACTGCTTCTGGTCTTAACAAAAAGTAGTTGAACACTTCTCTTTGACCTCATGAAGTATGAGTGCGAGGCCAGACTTTCACCAAACCAATCGTCTTTCCAAAAAACCCTGGAAATACTCAACGACAAACGCACTGTTAATTTGCAGCAAATAACATATAGTCAATCTCACGTTGGGCATGATGCACCTATACAGTTAAGTGGATTACTACATGTTTGCTACGAGAGTATGCGTCATTCCGGCATTATCTTCTTATTAGTTTTCCCCTTTTTTCTCCTCTTTTTTTATTATTATTTTTATTATTTTGCAGTAAAAGAAATGCGACCGGATGCGATGAGGATTGCCTACGTATCACGATGCCTACGTGAATCAGATCATTACGTAGTTCGAAAAACACAAATGAGCGTAAAAGAAGCAACCTCTTTATTGTTGAAATGTTCTATTACAAACTACATTTTGCAAAAGAAAGAGCAAACTTTGAAAATAAACCTAGACTCAAAATAGACTAAAAATCACCCTGATGGAAAAACAGGCAGAAGATGCTAAGATACAGGCTTGACTTATGAGTGCATTATGGTTTTGAAAATTGGTGTCCGCGGGGCATCGTTCGGCCTCGCCGCGGTCCTAGGCATGATATCCCTCTCAAGTTGCTCCAGCTCATGCATAGTCTGCTTGACATAACCCATCACTGCCGAGAGGACGGTAACGCTGGACATGTTCTCACATCGTAGACATCGTCTGGTGATGGCATGGGCAATGGCCTCCTATCTCTGGTTTGCTTCTTCTCTACGAGTAGGCATTTTATCTGATCGCTACATATCTTGAATACTTGAGTATCCTGTATATGCTGATGCTTCAGTCGCCGTACTTCCAACTTCATCTGGGCTATTGAGTCGTACCAGTATCTGCTCTCAATTTGGAAATCCTTGGCCTGATTAGCTGTTTTGATCTCAAGTGCAACCATCTCTCTCTTTATTTTAGCAACAATTTTCTCGTGGTCGCCTTCCAATTGATTCAAATATCGGCGATGCTTATCTGTTCTTGTATCCCACTTTGCCCTGAGCTCCGCTATGATGTTTTCAGATTTCTCCAAACCATCTTGCCATTCCCTGATTTCACTTTTTAACCTTTTTATCAGCTGCTCGTCTGATCGACGCCTTGGCTGCTTATCTGCATCCACCCTTATCTGTTTGATCTGGGCTCTGAGCATTTCGTTTTCCTGAATTAACCTTTTCCGCTCTCCCAGATTGGTAGCAGCTTGCACGTTGTGCTCATATTTCAAGCCTTCTACTTGTTGCTTTAACCTGCTGATTTCGGCGCAATAGCCTCTTTCCTTTGCTAACCAATCCCACTGCCTTTGCGATGATTCGGTGAAATTTCGGATGTGGGGTCTCTTAGCCGGCCTTTCATGCTCAAATTCCCTTCTATACCATGCAAGGTAACCTGGCGTTGTCTCTCCTTTGGCTCGATCCCGCACGCAAGTATCTGATTTCAAATATTGACACTCACTCCAGATTTGGCGAATCTTTGCTTCTGGGAATTGTCCGTTAGGACTTATCTCAACTGCTTGAGTGCTAAGATCTTCCTCATGAGGTACTGTCTGGCATCTTCCGAATTGTCTCAAAACTCGGCAGGGTGCGTAAGGTTGAATGCTCTTAAGCCCCATCAGTAAGAAACAAGTTTTAGCTGCCGACATATATAGGATCTCATCAACAGGCAACCATCCTAGCGTCCATTGTATTTGGCTGGCAGTAAGAGCTTGAAAGAATGAAGTCCATGCCAGGACTCCTTTGGGCAAATTGATCTCTTTGGTTCTCATGTAAGATTCTTCTATGCAAGTCTTTTCCGGGGAACCATGGCTCAAAATCTCGGAATGATGGCAGAGGTGCTCGGTCATCCATATCTGTAGGAGCAAGTTACAACCTTCGAAGAAATTTCCCCCAGCTTTACAAGCTGTAAGAGCTCGAAAGATGTCAGATACCACCATAGGCGCGAGAGTACTGTCACTTTGCGTGAGTAAAGTGCTGACGACCCCGGATATCTTCAAATCAATGTTTCCGTCTTTCCTCGAAAATACCAGAAGGCCCAAGAACATCATCATGAAAGCTACCCGTCTGTGTTTGTCCCACTTCTAACGAACACCTTTGTTGCACAGTTTGTTGATTGGATTATTGAATCCCCCCTCATGACCGTACCTATCATATATGAAGCATGGAGTACAAAATCCGGCTGCCAGATCCGGGTTGTGGACCGTTCTGGGTATCTTCAATGAATCCAAGAACCGATGTACCGTGACAACTCTTGGGGCGACCAAGTATTTTTGCCTCAACGGAAGTTCCGCATTCCCGATGTACCCGGCCATTTCTTCCAAAGTTGGGGTGAGTTCAAAATCAGAGAAATGGAAAACATTGTGCGCCGGGTCCCAGTAGGTAACCAAAGCTCTTATGATATCTCCCCGAGGCTGGATTTCCAACAAACCCACGAGACCTTTCAGATATTTCTTGACCTCATTTTGTCCTTCAACACCTAGATCATCCCACCATAGCCATAACTTGACAAGGATTTTGGTCATTATTGAAAAATGTTCATTTTGCATCGTGCTCATCCTGCACATTTATTAAGGTGATTTTAACAAAAATGACTTGACTCCAAAATATTTTACAAAGGGGATCAAGTTTTGAACACGGCCTTTAAACACTTTGGGGACGAAGATTTTAAGGCTGTGTGGGTCAACTGGACAAAAGTGCTAAACAAGACCCAAAGGTGGCTGTTCATGCAAAGTCAGCCTTCCGGCGTCCCTTTTCGGGAACATTCGGCTATTTATGATAAAACAACATCACCTGACTTATTTATGACTCTTTTTAAAATTTGACATATTTCCTTTTTTTTTATTGATTTTGGCTATTTTAGGCTATTTTAGCAAAATGGGGTTGAACCCGACGAGGGTTGCCTACGCATCTCACATCCGGTGAGAATCAAACCGGCGTAGTTCGGGCTATCGTGAATAGAGAAAATCAAATAAACTTAGAAAACAAGAATATATATTTTTATACTATTTTTGAAAAGAGATAAAGGCTAAAGAAAATATTTATTATTATTTTTTTAGGAAATATTTGGACTATTAGTCTGAATTTATAAAAGGGGTACTACAAAAGAAACAACACATTTTTTTTTTGAATTATGAATTTTCCGTTTTTTTTTACTTTTAAATAAATACCTTCTCTTTTTTTTTGATTTTGAAAATGATAAAAAGAAAATTTTTATATATTTTTTTTAAAATCAAACTAGAAGACAATCTCTTTTTTTTATATATATTTTAGAAGAAATTCCGGCGAGGTTTCGACACTATTCGGACATTGGTTTTTCCAAAAGAAGTAATTATCTCCCTACGCTGCTATTTTTCCTTTTTAATTTTTTTAAAAACCGGTCAACATGCGGTACTGAAGCAAATAAATGCGCAAAACAAATAGGATGCAGCAGGATGGTCTTTTCATTTCTGGTTGCCTGTCCTAGACGGACCCAACACCTGTGTTGAGTCCCCTAAGTCAAATGCAACATGATGCAAATAAGCGTTCCTACTAGGGATCTGGCATGAAGTCAAGTTATTCTAGGTTCGTAACCTGGGTATTTGTTCTAGACTGTGTACCCGAGCGGACAACTCGAGTCGAGGAGGGGCTACGTACCGGGGACCTGCGAGATCGTCCGGCTTTGTAACTTGTCCGACCTCTTTCTTATTTCAGGTATTGACACTAACAGAATAGGGAGTCTCGACCAGCGAGCTTCTCCCCGGAGGTAAGAAGAGAAGGATTTCGGTACAGTTTATATACAGTTCAGATAATATCAAAGCGGTAAAAGACAACATTTAGCACGTTATGCAAAAACATGTAATAAAGATCAGATAATAAAGCCAAATATAACAATTATTCTAAGCTCGAATTCTTGAACCCTGAACCAGTGGTTCTGGGTTAATTATTCCCCAGCAGAGTCGCCAGAGCTGTCACACCTCCTTTTGGCGCGCCCGGCCCCGAAGGGTAGAATGCGCGAGGGGAGTTTTCCAATTTAATTGACAATATTCGAAATGGGATTATTTATTTAATTCAGAGTCGCCACTTGGGAAAGGTTTGGCTTTTGGTGTCCCAAGTCACCGGTTTATCTTGAATCCCAAATCGAGGAAATTTTCGACTTTTCCAAATGAAGTCTGCGAACCAGAAATTCTAAGTAAGGAATTCTGTTGACCCGAGGGAAGGTGTTAGGCACCCTCGAATCCCGTGGTTCTAGCACGGTCGCTTAAATTGTTATAATGGCTAAATATCTGATTTAAATACATGTTATGACTTACGTGCTTTTATTAAGTTTAAACCGCTTTTATCATTATCACTTATTTTTATAGAATTGCAACGTCATGAAAATGCACCTCGAACCATGTCACAATCAATGCGCCCGTGATCGTCAACACATTTTGACTTCGTTGAGATTTGGATTTGGGTCACATCAATGTGCACCCGAATTTAAGAATATGATTTAATTAAGCCGCGCCTAAAGAGTCTAACGCATTATTATTTTTTGAGAAGGTCATGAGATTCACTAAACGGTCTAGCCTGAATTCTAAATATTATGATTAGTTGTTGAGGGCCCCGCAATTTGCATTTTTTATTTAGCGAGGCTCGTCTCATTATTTTAGAAGAGGATATCCTAAAGTGACTACATTTCTATTATTTTGTTTCCAGAAATAGAAGAAAGAAAGATGTATGCTAATCGAAGTATATGCTTTGGCCTAAACCGGACTCCTATCAATTTCTGATTAGTTACTTATAAAGTGAAAAGACGTCATACCTTACGAAAATGCTTTAGTTGAACAAAGAAATTACATATGAGATTGATGAAATGCAATACTTAATCCGACAACATCCTTAAGTTGAATCTAAATCAAATTGCTTAAACAGGATTAATAGTGTTCCTTATTAAAAGATGTTACTGATGATGTTCAAAACTAGTCCTATAAACTGCCTAAAGAAATCGAAACTGGATGATTCAAAACTGTATTATATTTGGCTAGATTTAACAGCCATTTGCCCCTACCTATTCAAACATGCTAAAAGAATGAGTTTAAGTTTAACAATTGTATAAATAGTGTCACATTCCATGGATCGTATTTACATCCTGTATGCTAACTAAACGAATCAAATACCGCAGTTTCAGATTAACATAAACTTTACTTAAGTACAAACTTACCAATGTATTCTCTATTAGCTATAAACTAAAATTTACACAACTTAACAACATTTATGAAGAGGCAGTCAGTAAATAACAGGTGATTGTAACTCCTTCAAATCTTTCTATTCATGCTTTTCAATGTTACAATCAGTTACACCAATGTGAGACTCGAGATGTGTACCTGGAAATACTGAAAATGCAAAGGAGAAGAGGAAGAAGATAGGGAAATCAGCAGCATCAAGAAACAGAATTAGCAGTAGCAGCAGGACACAGAATAACAGCAGCAACAAGAAACAGAATAGCAGCAGCAACAACTCACAAAACATTTGGAGTGGGATCAAGACCCCAACTAGACCAAGTTCCCGAGTAAAACAACAACAACCAAGCAGACTCAGTTGGGATTTGGGAGAAATCAGTGTTGCACAAACAGGTCAAGATTTAGTGAAATCAAAACAGCAAATCAAAAAATGTAATTTCTAATTCTGCATGTCTGTGTTATCAAAGAGAATTCTTTTCCAGTTTTCTGTCTTTCAGAACTTAGTTCTCAAAAATGTTCAGTCTCCACTCTCTCTTTTTCCTCTTATGTCTGTATCCCCCCTCTTATAAGCCTCCCATCACCCCTTTAACAGCCTGTTTTACACAAATCAGAACATCCTCCCATGTGCTCTCCTATTTTCAGATTCCACTTACTATTTAAATAAGAACAAACTCCCATGATATTCCCTGGCAGACTTTCCTTTTAAGTGAGGTTTAATATTTCTAAACTAAAGCAGGATGTGGGCAGCATGGTATAATCTGACAGCATATGCTGTCAAACTATTTTAAATGTAACAAAGGCCTTTATGCCCATGTTGTGCACAAGTGCACATGCCCTCCAATTCTGACTGCAACTAAACAAAACCAATCTTTTTATATTTCTGATTCAGATTAACAACTATAAGTAGCTAAATTCAATTCCTAACTGATTCAGACAATGCTCAACAGAAGCAGATCGATTTGTTTATTGTTCAAACATCTGAAACTAATTGACGACACATGTCGACTCGACTATATTAGTTATAACACATACAATCGAAACCAAAATCAGACATTTAACAGTATAGGACATATGATTCGAATTGTATTGACTAAGCAGAATTGTACCCGAGGAATCAGTTAATCAGTTCAAATTTGAAATTCAACTAATTGCACAACAAATACATACATACACATTATCAGAACAAGTAGAAGAAGAAACTCAATCAAACAACAAAGGTTCAGGCAAGGTGGACAGGATACAGTCGATAAAACACAAAACACAGATTAAAACAAAACATGAACAGACCTTTTAAATGAACATGGACTAACAGAAATAAGAAAAGAAAAGCAAAACTCACCTTAAATCTCGAAAAATCAAAAGCCTTAACTTGGATTCGGACAGACCTTTCTTAAGGCTGAACGGACATTAATCGAAGTGTTTCTCAGATGAGAAACACTTCGATTAAGGTCCATTAGACCTTAATCTTTTGGTTTAAACGAGATACGGACCAGTGACAAGGAACCCTAAGGTTTCAAAGATTAGATCTGGGATTCATGCTTCCCTGGTCAGATTCGGACCAACCCAAGCATGGTTTGGTCACGAGGGGGGTCCGAGGACTGCCTGGTATGAATTTAGGGCAGATCGGGGTAGATCGAGTTTTGACTCGAATCTTCAAATGAAGATTCGAGAAGGTGGGATGGGATTCGAGGTGTGTGGTTGGTGGATTTGGGTTCAGGACGGTGAGGAGCATCTATGGTGTTAAGGGTAGGGTCACCGGCGTCCATGCCGCCGGCTTTCATGGCGAAGGTATGTAGGGGCGGCTAGGGTTTGGAGGGTTGGGGTCTGGTGAAGACGACCTAAGGCAGGGGGGTTTGGATTAGGGCGCGGGGTGAAGGGGGGAGGGTTTATATACGGGGTGGATGACTTGATCTCAACCGTTAGATCAATCTAGATCTACGGTCTGGATCTGAGGGCTTAAGTGGAACGGTGTCGTTTGGCTTAGTAGGGGTCAAGGTTGGTTCAGGTGGAACGGGTCAGGTTCATTAGTGGGTTATGGGGTGTGAGATCTTGGCCGTTGATCAATCTGAGATCATGGCCCAGATCATACTGGATTAAACGGTGTCGTTTGGATGGCTAGGGGTAGGCAGGTCACAGACCGGGCAAGCCTGGTTTTTGGGCTGAGTTTGTTTGGGCCAATTTGTTTAAAATTGGCCCAAGTCCGAAAAAGATTTTTTTTATTATTATTTTATTTTCTTCTTTATTTTAAAAACAAAACCTAAGTAAATCAAATTAAAATTAAATAAACACTTAATACAATTATTTGCACACACATTAAAATATTTTAAAACAGGTAAAATCAAACAAAACAAAATCACGGACAAAGATGCTTATTTATGATTTTCTATTTAACAACCGGATTACGGTTCAAATTATGCATGACACATACATTTTTTTGTATTTTGTTTTAATAAAATAAAATGGGCAAAAATCATAAATAATTAACAAAGTGCCATGTAAAATCCAAAAATTGTATAGCAGGACCAATTGTTATTATTTTTTATTTCTTTTGGAGCGATTGTCGCGCGAAACAAAAATCACGTGCTCACATCTGGTATCAAAGCACAATAAATAACTTGTCAATTACTATGACGATTTCAGGTCAAAGAAAACTTTTACATCTCATTCTTCAAGAGAATATCCTATTGAGAGTTTATGGTAATTCTAACCATTAGGAATTATCCAATGAGTCGGTTCAATGATCATATCTCTATATGCATCATCTATCTATGTGATTTAGTTAATGAGATCAACTAATTTTTATCCCATAAAGACGATCACATAAATATTGATCTAATCGAATTACTAATATCCAAATTAATAATCCTAAGATCAAGAATAAATTTAGATTAAATTATAAGAAACTTTACTCTCATTATCATGATCTCCATCACAATGTTAAGTCTCAAAATTTAATCAAGGACCTTATCAAATTAATCAAGCAATTAATAACAATGATAAAAAAATATCAAATGCCATATATTTTAATATCAAATAACGTTCACAAAAATATGTTCAAATCATCAAATATAATATTGGATCTAAGGCATATCTACTATATCCCTAACACTTATTACTAATATTTTGTGTTACCCAGTAACTACTTTGTATATATGTAGTTGGTAATAGCTGTTAATATCAGTTGAGCAAAATTCCAAAACAATCGTCTTCTACACTCTTCCAATTACATATCCATGGCTAATTCTAATATTTTTATGTTAAAAAAGGGTTGGAAATAGGTTGTATTCACTTCTTCTGTACACCTATATAGAGAGAAAAAAAATATCCCTGAAATTATTTGGTCTGCTTCTTCAACTTCAAGTCTGAGTAAGATAAAAGCCAAGAGTATGTAAAAGAAAGATCAAAAGGTGCTCACTCTCATCCATCAACGTTTGGATGACAAGATGTTTGAGAAAGTTGCAAATACAGAAACCTCAAAGCAAACATGCGAGATTTTTCAAACTTCCTTTAAAGGTTTGGCTAAAGCAAAAATTGTTCGTCTCCAAACCTTACGACGAAAAATTTGAACCATTGCATATAAAGGAACCCAAATCCGTTTCAAATTATATTTCAAGAGTTTTTGCTGTTGTCAATCAAATGAAGTGATATGGTGAAGACTTGAGTGATGATAGGGTCGTTGCAAAAATACAACGATCCCTTGATTCAAAAGTTAGTTATATGGTTGTGGCTATTGAAGAGCCCAAAGATTTGGACACCACGACCATTGAAGAACTCAGGGGTTCCTTGCAAGCACATGAAGAAAATTTGAAGAAACCAAAAGAAGAATCGGTTGAACAAGCGTTGAAAGCAAAACTTTCTTTCAAGTAGAAATATGAAGGGTGTGACTCGCAACAAAGAGGTCGTGGACGTGGACAAGGTCGTGGTGGAAAAGGAAGAGGTGGTAGGCAACCACCAAATAAAGAAAATAAGAGCCAAGACTCTAATTAAGGAAGAGGCCGTGGAAGAAGTAGAGGATAATGGCAAAATCAAGGAAGATATGATAAATCTAATATTGAATGTTATACTTGTTATAAATTTGATAATTTTTTCTCGAAATGTAAAAATATTGTGGAGGAAAAAAATAATTTTGTGGAGAGCAAAAATGAAGATGGAGATGTCACTTTACTTCTTGCTTGTAAAGGAGAAGAAAGTGTAGAGGGAAATCAGTAGTACCTTGACTCCGGTGCAAGTAGCCAGATATATGGAAGAAGAATTTATTTGTGGAGCTTGAAGAATTAAATGGCGGTAACTATAAATCATCCGAGCCAACTTTGCTAAGGATGTCTCTTTGGAAAGCAAGCAAGAATAAGCTTTTCTAAAGATTATTTGACTAGAGCCCGATGTCCATTGGAGTTGATTCACATGGATATGTACAAATCAATCAAGCCATTTTTACTTGGTAAAAGTAATTATGTTTTACTTTTTATTGATGAATTTTGTAGAAAAACTTGGGTGTATTTTTTTAAGGTGAAATCGGAGGTGTTTGATACTTTCAAAAAATTCAAGAGTGTGGTGGAGAAACAAAGTGGCTATCAAGTTGAGTCATTGCGGTCCAATAATGGTAGAGAATTCACTTCAAATGAATTCAAGGTTTTTTTGTGAAAATAGTAAAGTTCGTCACTTTTTGACTGTTTCAAGATCACCACAACAAAATACCGTCGTGAAAAGAAAGAACTGGCTATTCTCAACATGACATTTAGTATGTTGAAGTGCAAAAGTATACCAAATGAGTTTTGGGCTGAAGCATTTACTTGTGCAGTATATTTGTCAAATCAGTGTCACACAAAGAGTATTCGTGACAAAATACCTTCAGAGGCTTGGAGAGGTTTCAAGCCAAAAGTTGCTCATTTGCGAGTTTTTGGGAGCACTACCTATGCACATATGCCGGATGAGAAGAAGTACAAACTTGATGATAAAAGTGAGAGGTATATTTTCATTGACTATGATCAAAGTTCTAAAGGCTATAAATTATATAACCCATGAAATGACAAGGTCACCATAAGCAGAGATATTTAGTTTAATGAAGATAATGCTTGGGAATGGAAAACTAAAGAGCAAGATTACTCTTTTAGTCCTTTCTTTGATGAAGATGATGATTAAGAAGTTGCGGAGCAGCTCTATCACACCACCTTCAACACCTTCAGCACAAGTTCAAGAAGAAGATGAGTCAGGTTCAAGTTTTTCAATTAAAGTGCCTCAGAAAACTAATAGTTTACGTGAGTTGTATGAAAATACGAAAGTGGTAAGAAAGATTTATATGATTTGATTAACTTTTGTTTGTTGGTAGATAGTGAGACTTTAACTTATGAAGAAATCAAGGCAATCAAGAAGAATGATACTTGAGAATTAGCCACACTTTCAAAAGGCAAAAGCACCATTGGTGTTAAATGAGTGTACAAGTTGAAGAAAAAATTCAAGGGTAAGGTAAAAAGGTACAAAGCAAGATTGATTTCTAAGGGATACAAGCAAAAGGCCAGTATTAACTATGATGAGGTATCTGCACCGGTTGCTCGTTTGGAAATAATTTGTTTTATTATTTCTTTGGCAGCTCAAAATCAATGGAAAACTCATCAAATGCACATGAAGTCGGCTTTCTTGAATAGTGTTTTAGAGGAAGAGGTTTACATTGATCAACTATTGGGTTACAAGGTTAAAGGACATGAAAATAAAGTGTTGAAGGTGAAGAAAGCTCTTTATGGTTGAAGCAAGTGCCACGAGCTTGGAATGGTAGAACTGATAAATATTTCCAAGCAAATGATTTTTCAAAGTATCCACATGAACATGCACTTTATCTCAAGATTGCTAGAAATGATGACATCTTATTACTCCCTCCATTCCAGTTTATGTGAACCTATTTCCTTTTTGGTCCGTTCCAAAAAGAATGACCCCTTTTTAAGTTTGGAAATAATTTAGCTTTAACTTTCAATTCTACCCTTAATAAGAAGCGTTTATAACCACACAAATACTCTGGATCCCTTTTTGACTTGTTTAAGACCACAAATTCTAAAAGTTTTCATTTTTCTTAAACTCCGTGCCCAGTCAAATAGGTTCACATAAATTGGAATAGAAGGAGTACTTGTTTGCTTTTATGTTGATGATTTGATCTTTACATGAAATAATCCAAAGATATTTGAAGAATTCACGAAGCTATGGCAAGAGAGTTTGAGATGACAGACATTGGCTTAATTTATGTTCTACTGTCTTGGAATCAAAGTGCAACAAAGGAAGGAAGACATTTTTATTTCTCAAGAAGAATATGCAAAGGAAATTCTCAAGAAATGTGAGATGGAGAATTGAAATCCCCCGAGCACCCCCGTTGAATGTGGAGTTAAAGTGTCCAAGCATGGAGATGGAGAAGAGATCAATCCCATACTTTTCAATAGTCTTGTTGGAAGCATAAGGTACTTCACATGTATAAGACGAGATTTTTTTTTGGTGTTGGACATGTGAGTTGCTTTATGGAAGAGCCTACAACCTCCCATTTGAAGGTAGTCAAAAGAATATTTTGGTACATCAAAAGTATCCTTGATTATGGAATATTTTATTCATCTTCCAAAGACTCCAAGCCTGTTGGATATTATGACATTGATTGTGCTAGTGATATTGATGATCGAAGGAGCACTATTGGTTTGTTTTCTTTCTTGAAAATTTCGCATTTACATAGAATTCTAAAAAACAACCAATTGTGACTTTGGCAACTTGTGAAGCGGAGCATGTAGCAGCTTGTTCTTGTGTTTGTCATGCAATTTAGCTAAGGAGCTTGTTGGAGGAACTTTACCTACCACAGAAAGGTGCAATAAAGATATTTGTTGACAACAAATCGGCTGTTGAACTAGCCAAGAATTCGGTATTTAATGAAAGGAGCAAGCATATTTATACTTGGTATCACTTTATTATATATTGCATATCTAATAAAGTTATGGAGCTTGAGCACATAAAGTCATAAGACCAAATTACGGATATTTTCACCAAGCCGTTGAAGATTGAGCTTTTTCAAAAGCTTAAGAAGGCTCTTGGAGTGATGAAACAAGTTTAAGGAGAATGTTTAAATGTGAAAATAATAAACTTGTTTTTCATTTGTTCACATTTGTCTAGATTAGTTCATGAACTAGAATATCAAGTTAGTTATGAAAAGGCTCTATATCTTACGCTTCAACATCAACTTCTTCGTCTAGCTTCTTCAACATCAAGTCTGACTGTTGGAATGGCGAAAGTGATGGATTTTAACTTAGTGCTCATGGGTGCTGTGCTTTGTACGTATCTTACTAATTCCTCTAGTCTCTCTCTCCAATATTATATGCTGTTTACTCTTAACTTTTGGAGTAAAGAAGCTTTATTTTCCATCAACTTTCATAACCAAATTAGAATCCTTGTCCCTTCACTAAAACTAAACAACCAGATACGACCTGACACTAACCCATGCGTAATAATAGGTTAAAATGCATCCCCACTTTACTACTACTAATAGTTGTTTTTTTTTTCGTTTTGCTGTTACTAAAGTTATCTAGAAATTTAGTAATAAATTGCAACGAATACGGAGTATTTTATTGACATCTAGACGTTATTTTGTTTAGTGTCTGTACTGTATCTTTGGACGACAACAGAAGCGGAGGATCTCTATGTTAACACGACCATTCTCTATAGTGCGATTGCTAAAGGAGCAGGTGACTAAGTGTTCCTTCAGAAATGAACTCCGTATATTTATACATTTTCTTAACTTTTTGTAGTTTGGAAAAATTGTCTTATTTTTTTAGTTGATTGTTGTTTTGGTTAATATTCTTTTTATATAGTATGCTTGGATGGAAGTGCACCTGCATTCCATTTTTATCCGGGAACTAGTTCAGGAGTTTATAGTTGGGTCATTCACCTTCAGGTTAATTAATTTGACTCAAATTCTAATGTTTTTTTTTTTTTTGGTTTAAATTTTGGCTAATCTTCAACTTTGAATTTCCAGGGTGGGGGCTGGTGTGAAACTACTTCTGACTGTCAAAATCGCGCACGTTCGGACTTATCTTCGAAACATGCACCAATTGTAGCTCATTTTAGTGGAGTTCTAAGCAATGATCCTCAACTAAATCCAGGTAGTTAAATAGGTTATGTGTATTTATCATTTTCTTTTCCTTCTCTATAAGATATTGTGGGCTTGTGGCACTGATAACTAATGAAAATATTTTTATTTTTTTTGAATTTAGACTTTTACAATTGGAACCTAGTCAAGATCAGATGTTGTGATGGGTCATCATATACTGGCGATATTGAAGAAGTTGATCCAGTATGTCAAAATCCTTTCGTTAATCGTGTTAGAATTCGTTGTCGATGTAACTTTCTAACCAGAAATGTCAGAAAATTTCAGGATACTAACCTCCACTATAGAGGAGCAAGAATTTTTGAGGCAATTATGGAGGAATTACTATATCGTAAAGGGATGATATATGCTCAAAATGTTCGTCTCAATTAAAAATCATATTCCTCTTATTTCTCTTTAATTATATAGCTGAAATATAAGAAATTTTTATAATTTTATGACAGGCTATCCTTAGTGGAACTTCAGCAGGAGGGTTGGGTGCAATCCTACATTGTGACAAATTCAGATATTTTTTTCCATTGACTGTTAGAGTGAAGTGCATTTCTGATGCTGCTTTTTTTTTGAATGTGTAAGTTCATAAATTATGAGAAATTAATTTTTTTAAGAGTGTGCCTTCTCTTTTTAACTAATTCTTGGATGAATTTTATGTAGAAAAACTATAACTGGGGAGCCACAAATTGAAGAGTATTACAAGAGAGTTGTTGCTTTGCATGTAAGAACAATATCATTAATTAGTAGATATTTTCTCTTTTGCTATTCTTTATTGCTTTTTATTTTGAGCATTGCTTTATTTTGCATTTACCTATTGTATATAAACATTAATTATTGACTCTCTTTTGGGTATACTTTAGGGATCTGCCAAGAACCTACCACTCTCGTGCACCTTGAGCTTAAACGACCCAAGTTTGGTAAGACCAATATTTTTTATGGAATAAAAATAAAATTAGCCAACATAATATTTCTCATTAATATACAATTCAATTTGGCAGTGCTTCTTCCCTCAGTATGCAGCACAACATACTTACACACCCCTTTTCATAATTAATTCGGCCTATGATGCTTTTCAGGTTCGATTTCCATGGTTGCAAATCAAAATTGTTTTCATATGCTATATATTTAATTTATATATTCTAAATGTTTTTGCCTTTTTGAATTTTGATTCTTGAAAATTAGATAAACCACAGTTTGATTCCTTCAGAAGCTGACCCTCAACATGTTTGGGATTATTGCAAGGGAAATTTAAATAGTTGTTCACCTAGTCAACTGCAAACTATCCAAGGTACTAGACAATTATGGTTTTTTTTTAATGTGACAATTCCTCTCTTTTAACACTACCTCTAACTTGCTTTTGTAATATTTTTTTTTGTTTCAGATTTTAGGTTGACATTTTTAGAGGCGTTGAACGAACTAGGACCAAGTACAACAAGAGGATATTTCATTTCCTCTTGCCATTCCCACCATGGCATTGAAATACAAAGCTACTGGTCCTACACTAACTCTCCAACATTAGCTAACAAGGTCACTTTTCTTTTCTTTTTTCTTTTTCTTTACATTATAATTTTTATCTTTCCTTGTGTTGTAATTATTTGACATTTGACAATAACTTATTGTAACAGACTATCGCTGAAGCAGTTGGAGGCTGGTTTTTTGATAGGAGTGGGTTTCAAGGGGTTTATTGCCCCTATCCTTGTGGCATACTTTGCCATTAGATATGCAAAAAAATAGTATTGAATTTAAATGTTGTTGGCCAACCTACGCTTGTGATAGGTTAAGATTGTTTTTCAAACTTTAACATATATTTATTTATATATATATTGTCGCAGATTGGAATGTTATTTTCTTTTGACTTCCAACATGTTATAAGCCCTTATATGGATGATTATAACTTTGATAAAGTCATCTCCGGAGAGCTGTATTTGGGAAGGATGAATTGCTCACGAAAAGAAATCTATTGATTCTCTCCCCATTGGTTGGACCGTAGGTCCGATGATTTACTTTACGGGCAAGGTCTCTGGTTCAAGTCCAGGATGGCCCAGCTGTGCTAGGAAAAAGAATAGAAAAAGCATCTGACTACTTCATGCATGCTCCACTTGGCTCAGAGGGATATAGCTCAGTTGGTAGAGCTCCGCTCTTGCAATTGGGTCGTTGCAATTACGGGTTGGATGTCTAATTGTCCAGGCGCTAATGAAAGTATCTTGTATCTGAACCGATAACTCACTTTTTTTAATTAATGGGGAAGAGGATCGAAACGTGCCACTGAAAGACTTTATTAATAAAGTCATCTCGGGCAAGAATCTATGGGTAGATATTTTTAAGCTCATGAAATGTACACGTATTAGAACACAATTCCTTGCCATTAACTTTGATTGAGAAGACTCTCGCAATCAATTAAGTAACTACTGAATATGATTTTGTAATTAAGTGTAACCAATTAATTTACTAAAATAATACAGATAACCGGCATTTGATTACCTATTATATATATTGAACTAGCAAACATTAGATCATACATAATGGTGAACACATTTTATGTAAGTTTGATTATTGCTTTCATGCAATGAATGTTTCCATGTCATTTACTCAAATCAAATGAAACATACATGAATTTTTTGAAACTAATAAATTCGGACCATACGTTACAATGTTAAAGACCTATTTATGAATCATCTCGTCTCACATAAACCTGATAAAACATACATAGCATGACTAACAAAAGTGTTGTAAGCAAACATAATTTTAGTTGTTTCTTGAATGTTTTTATATGCTTTGTTGCTTTATCTACTTATTGATATTTTTATTTTTTATTTTTTTTGTATTTTATACTACTAATTTATGGTAAAAAAAAATTATTTATAACCTATCCTTTTACTTTTTATGATTTGCCTCCTAATTTTATTCCTTTTCGATCGTTTCTTGTTTATTAAACACAATTAATTTTACGAGCCATACGGTGGGAAAACTTCTTATTTTTACCATGTGCCTAGAAAAATGATTTATCTCCTTATTTTTAAAACCTTACAGCAGGCTCTCACCGTTCCGTGTTTCAATTCCTTTCCACTTCCCTTATTTTAACCACATCAAAATGCAAGGAGTTCATCTTCTTTTTTTATTCATTAAAACTTTCTGATTTGGTATAATCAATATTAATTCCCTTCACTGTAGCATCTATAAATGATGGAGAAAGTTCACAAAAGGGTCCATTTTGATACATTTCTTTTTCATTCTCTTCCACCTCTCCCTCTAATCTTTTTATTTTATTTATTTTACATACTTCCTATTGTTATCTCACAAAATGAACTATCTTATATTTTTTTTAAGGAAATAAATAGATTAAGAGTGTAAAAACCGAGTGAATAGGGTCTAAATAAAAAAAAATACTGGATATGCTAGGCGTGCAAAGTACAAGGAACTCCTATTTAATATTTCCTTTTTTATTTTGTGTACATGGCTGTGGTGAATATTTTTACTCGTTTTTAAGAATTAAATCCCATGATACAACAAACAACTTTTAAATAATATTTTTTTCATAGAGTTTCAGAGAATCATTTTGTATAAGGTGCAATATAAATGTGTTGGTAACGTTTATCATCCAAAAGTTTTGTGGATTTTAAATTAACAAATGCAATTACTCTATACTTGTGTGGATGCACAAGAATATACTTCCCCTAAAATTTCAATAGATATTTCTATCTTTTTGTTTTCGAGTAATGCCCTCTATCATTCGAGTTAATTAGTTTATATTCTAGATAAGGAGGTTAACAAGAAATTTTATTGATTCTAATTAACAATCATTTTTGTTTTGCAGGAAATATATCCTGAAAAAATGTGCTGTAAGCAAATTATGTCAGTGTTGCAAATTTATATGTTTGTCTTAGTTTTAATTTTTAAAACATCGGTAAACTGTATAACTCGTGAAGAAGAAAAGGAGCTATCTTGCTATTTGGATTGCCTAGAAGACTATAAGGTTTATGGGTACAACCTATATAAGTATTTTACTCAAGAACAGATTAATGAAAAATGCAAAAGGGGTGAAAGTATGTTTCCATGTGCGTATGACCTGATTCACAATTTGTCCAACCATAAATCCTCCAACTTCTCATAGTAGGGTAGACCATATAATATAATTAAGTGTAGTGAGAGAACGTCTGGGCTCTCTCTAGAAAACATTAGAGAAGAACTTTTAGTTCCTTCTCAGCTAACCTACAGAAACAAACACCTACTGCAAAATACAAGCCTCCATGCTTGACAAGAAGAACTCAGATCAACAACACAATGCCACAAAACACAGGCCCCCGACGTGACAGACTACGACATGGAACATCTCAGAGTTATTAACACAAATTTGCAGATCTCCCACCAAAACTTGGACACCCAAATAATGGGAGATCAGCAAAACTTCCCAGAACAAAAAGAAAACAAACAAGATAAAAAACCTCCTTCTTAACCAAACTGCAAGAAAACATAGTAATCATTCAAACTAGAAACCAAATAGCAGTTCAGAAATCCATCATAGGTTTTGACACATCGGACAAAACTGAAAACACCTTTGACTCGGAAAATTTAATTCCCATAACTTCAGAGGATAAGGAAAGAATATACAGAAACTGGGAAAACTCTCTAATAATCAAAATCTTCGGCAGACGAGTAACCTACCAATTCCTCCAACAAAAAATACATGCTATATGGAGACCTACTGAGCATCTAACGTTGATAGACCTTGGGCATGATTGCTATCTCATAAAATTCACTAGACCTAAAAATTACGACAAGGCACTACACGGGAGACCTTGGTTTATCGGAAACAAATTCCTCACAGTAAGGAAATGGAAACCCAGGTTCATAGCCTCAACAACATCACTAACTTTCTCAGTTGTCTGGGATAGATTACCAGAGCTCCCAACGGAGTTCTATGATTATGAGATTATCCAGAAGATAGGAAACAAACTAGGTAAACTTCTTAGGATCGATGCTTGCACATACTCAACCACTAGAGGGAAATACGCAAGGGTATGCATTCTAACACCCATAGAGAATCCCCTAAAAACACACATCATCATAGGAAACCATTACCAAAAAATAGCTTACGAAGGGTTCAACCTACTAAGTGAATCATGTGGAAGACTGGGACACAATTCAAAAAACTGTCCTAACACGACAACTACTGTTGAACCTAAAACTATCAGCAACAACGGAAAAGCCATGGTAATTGATACCCTAACCAAAGAGATTGATCAATGGACCATTGTAACATACCAAACAAAAAAATCAAAAAAAATACAGGCTACTGCTAATGCCAGCCTGAACGATCCATCTAAGCTAACTAGGCATGGCTTAAACGTTAGTGCAAAAAACCAAGTCGATGAAACTAGACCTGGTGATATAACCCTATGACAAAACTCGAAACAAGAATTCAAAAGAAAAACAATGGCCAACACAGTGGACAATACCCAGCCCCCCAATCAAAAAATCAGTGTTGACCAAACTCTTGAAACCCTAGGAAGCCTTAGCTTTCACACAAACAAAACAAAAGCACAACAGACAATAATTATTCCCCACAAATGTCAAACCACTTCATAAAGCATTTAATGCCCCAATTCAATACCCAAGAACCCACACCCATTGGAAACGACAAGGACAACGAATCAATCCCAAAAACCAGTGGGCAATACACAAGAAACCTAGAGACAATACCTAAACCTGCCAATCATATCCCTAAATCAACCAAAACTAGAATTGCAATGGATATTGACCCTCCCCTTACCCTAGGCAAAGCCCCATCAACATTAAATGGTGATTACATACCCCTAAACCAAAGCTTCATCTTCCCCAAAAAGTAGACATAAGCTCTCATGATATCATATCAAAAATCATCCCAACCAAAACCCTTGAAGCAATCATCTCAAACCAAAAAATTGAAACAAACATTGTCCCATCAGCCATGTACATCACACCCATGTACCACAAATTGCACTCTATTTCTAATAACTCAAACGAGCCCCCCTCACCCAAAGATAACAACTCCAAACTGCCAAAGAACAACAAACAACAACATGACCAGGCTTCACTCCACTAACTACCAAAGAAGACACCACAGGAACAGAAGGAATACTTGGATTAGGGGACAACAAAGAACAACATTCCATGCACCATACCTACCCATGAACCCACCCCAACCAATAATCTACACAACACCACCACTACCAATGAACCACGTTCCATAGTCATGGCTGGAGTACGGGCTGACAAGCTTCTCTCTAAATATGAACCTGCAGCTGGAAGGTCAAGAAATCACAATCCAGCTAGAGGATCAGAGCTACCTTGCTCAGATAGTGACAGAGGGATTGAGAATAGGGCTGGACAACATAGCAAACCACCCTTGGTTGGCCATGTTCAACAACCAGATGCCCACCCCCATCAACCACCCCACTATGGGAATCCATCCAACACCATGGAGCAGGCAACCAAGGACGACCGCTTCAGCTCTAATAGGCCTGAGCATGCAACTACCCCTATTTCAAGAAACCATACACCCAAACCAAACACACAACCACCAATACCAAGCAGCAACACACCATGTCAACAACCCAAGCAATCCAGTGATGAACACAAACCTAGCACAAGCGAGAGCCACTCAAACCCTAGCTTCAGCAGCAACATCAAACAGTGCCCCTCTACTTGCCTAAACACAAACGGAAGAGGGGGAAGAAGAGGAAGGATCATCGACAGCAAGACGAGTGGAGTACGATATGATAAGGGACCCAAAGACACTGGTGTTCAAGGAAAAAAGAGAAAAAAGGTACAACTTATGTTGCCCACAAGACTTAAGGAAATTCTCGATCAATATACGAGTTCTCCAAAGCCCACCGGCAATCTACAAGTACGGGGCAGTAATAATCCCAACTCTGTACGCACATCACTGGATGAACCAAGACAATAGGGCATGGGGGAGTTCACCCCAAGCAAACCCACGGCAGGAACAAGAGGAGGCACCCCAAACTTAGATCAATGACTTTCATAATTTGGAATTGCAGGGGAGAGGGGAATGAAGAATTCAGAAGGGTGTTTAGATCAATGTTAGACTATAACAGACCTTTTCTGGTAGCTTTATTGGAAACAAAGTTAGCGGATCACCAAGCTATTGTTGATGACTTTTGTTTCACAAAAATGACCCAAGTCGCAGCTCAAGGCAACTCTAGAGGGATGGTTATGATGTGGAATAAAGAAGAGGTGACAGTTGATCAAGTTGCAAGCACTGATCAGGAAATTCATGCCATGGTAAAGGTAAAAGATTCTCCCCACCCATGGATTTTAATAGTTATTTATGCTAGTTGTTTAATAGATGAAAAAAGTATCATGTGGAATAACCCAAAAATAGTAGCAAACTCCTTTAAGGGCCCCTAGTTAGTCACTGGAGACTTTAATGAAGTGACCGGGGCAAATGAAAAATTTGGCGGCTTACCCGTTAATAACAATAGGGTTTCAAAACTTATCAACTGTATTGACTACTGTGGGCTCCTAGACCTAGGGTTTAAGGGTGCTAAGTACACTTGGTCGAATAAGAAGAAAAATCAATAATAATGGAAAGGTTGGACAGATACATGGCCAACTCAAATTGGATTAATCTTTACCTAAAAGTCCAAGTAACCCACCTAACCAGGGTTTACTCGGATCACTGTCCTATTAAACTAGACTTAAAGAAAATTGTGTCCCGCAAAAATAAAGTCTTTAGAATAGAATCAATGTGGCTATCCCACCCTTCCTTTAAACAATTAGTAGAGGACACTTGGAACCGTCACGACACTCTACTAATGACTGTTGAAAACTTCACAAAATATGTAAAAACTGGAATATTAATACCTTTGGGAATATTTTTCACAAAAAAAAATGTCACCATAGCTAGGCTCAACGGAATTCAAAACTCTCCTAAATATACTACTAGTCAATTCCTAAGAGACCTTGAATCCACTCTAACAGAAGACCTTAATGGGCTTCTAAAACTAAAAGAGGAGTTCTAGAAGCTCGAATCAAGAATACAATGGCTAAATGAGGGTGACGCAAATACTAAATTCTTTCACATTACCACCATGCAACGTAGAAGAAAGAATAGAATCCTTAGCCTAAGAGATGAGGAAGGTAACTGGCTTTACGAATAAAAAGAGATCATTCCGTTGATTACTGATATTTTTAAGAAATTCTTTATCACCAGTCAAGATCTTTCACATTTAAATCAAACTCCAATGTCCTACTATGCTACTCTCGATAGCAATGACCAATCTGACTTAAGCTTGGAACCTACTATCCAGAAAATTAAACACGCAGTCTTCTCTTTTAAACCATATAAAGCTCCAGGACAGGATGGTCTCCACCCTTTCTTCTACCAAAAGTTTTGGAACAAAACAAAAAGTTCCTTAATCGATTTCCGTAAGGAAACCTTTCGGAATAAAAATATGGTGGAGGAAATGAACAAAACTTACATTAGCTTAATCCCAAAATGTCAGAATCCACAGACAATAAAACAATTTAGACCTATAAGCCTTTGTAACACTGCCGACAACACCATTATAAAAATTATAGTAAATAGAATCAAACCTCTCCTCCCAAAGGTCATACACCCCACCCAAACAAGTTTCCTAAAAGGGAGAAGGGCATCTGATAATGCAATCATTGTCAACGAAGTAATGAACTACTTTAAGAAAACTAAGGGGAAAAAGGGAAAATGTTGATAAAAATAGATCGTGAAAAAGCTTTCGACAAAATAAAATGGTCATTCGTCAGGCTCTCACTGACTTCCTTAAACTTCCCCAAAGACCTAATAAACCTAATCATGTCATGTATCTCTACCACTTCAACCTCTATCCTGATAAATGGGTCTAGCACATATTTCTTTAGACCCGCAAGGAGGATTAGGCAAGGGGACCCCCTATCCCCCTACCTCTTCATAATCTGCATGGAAATGTTGTCCAGGCTTATCCATCATGAAATTAATTGCTGCAATTGGATCCCCATAAAAATTTCTAACAAGGGATCCCAACTATCACATATATTATTTGCAGATGATCTAATCTTAATGGCAGAAGCCGACCAAAAAAGTTGCAACTCAATAATAGACACCCTTAATAAATTCTGCAACTATTTAGGTCAATCCATTAACTTTCAAAAGTCAAGAGTTATTTTCTCCAAAAATACCCCCTCCAGAAACAAGGAATGCATCAACCAATGCTTATCCATGAGATCCTCTAATGAAGTAGGGAAATACCTGGGATTCCCAATTCTGAACTCTAGTCCATCCAAAAAAAGACTTCCAATATATCATTGATCGACTCAACAGTAGGCTAAAGGGATGGAAAATAAATCACCTAACTATAGCAGGTAGAACTACTGTAATAAAATCCACCCTGGCAGTCATCCCTAACTACATTATACAAATTTTCAGCCTCCTTAAATCTACCCTTAAAAACATTGACACCATCCAAAGGAATTTCTTGTGGGGGAGCACTTCCGAAAAAAGAAGATGTCATCTAATTAATTGGAAAACAGTGACTAGGGATAAGAAGGAAGGCAGGTTGGGGATATACAAATCCAAATGGAAAAACCACTCATTCAATGCGACCCTGGCATGAATATTTGCAACGGAAAAATAGTCTCTCTGGGTAGAAGTCCTGTAGAGTAGATATAGCATGGATAATCCCTCTAACAGATGGAACTCCCTAGAGAAAAAAAAGGAACCCACATCTGGAAAAACATCTGTACTGAAGGAGAAATCTATGAAAAAGGCACTTATTGGGAAGTAGGTAATGGAGAATCCATCAACCTATGGCATGATGCTTGGATAATGGACACAGGTCCCCTAAGATCATCTTAGAGGATGACTATTTTAATATCAACAATCTTTCCTTCGAGCTTCCAGAAAACATTCGCAATAAAATATTTACAACCTATGTAAAACAAAGCGAGCCGGCAATTGATAAATTTTCATGGGTGGAAGGATCTAATGGGAGCTTCTCTACAAAAGCTGTCTACCAAATATTTGCGACTCAGTCAAAAGTAGAAGGAAACTTGACAGACTTCTCTTGGTTATGGAAGCTAGATACCCTAAACAAAATTAAATCACTTCTATGGACGGTTGTCCACAATAGACTCCCCACATCAAAAATGCTTTTTAATAGGAAAATCACTGCCTCAAGCATTTGTAACATCTGTCAGAATGAAGAAGAAGACATGAAACACATGTTCTTTAACTGCCTTCACTCAAAACCTATTTGGGACCAACTGGGAAACTCCTACAAATACCCAAACCAACCCCACAATGACTTCACTATGCACAACTGTATAAAAACACTTTGCCAAACAAAATTCACTTTTAACAGACATTTAACGAAAGCAGACATCCTGCCTTTCACCCTTTGGCACATTTGGATTCACAGAAATAACCTTATATTCAACAACAATAAAACTCCTCTATTGTTAAAAAATATTGTTAAAAGCACATATAGTTTAAATTGTTAACAGATTCTATTAAGAAGTCATGCTTAAGGAATACTATTTACATAAAATGGAAGCCACCAGATTTGGACACTTTCAAATTAAACATCGATGGCTCAAGCATAGGTAACCCAGGAAAGGGAGGCATTGGGGGGGGGGGGGGGGTCTTCAGAAACAGTGACAGTAACTGGATTCTAGGTTTCAACATATCCATTCCTCATGCAACAAATATCTACATGGAAGGCCTTGCCCTTATACATGGACTAAAAATAGCCATACAACAAAACATCATGCCACTAGTGATTGAAACAGACTGCAACGTTCTAGTCAACATGCTTACTAACGATAATTGTCTATACCAAAATTTGATTACTGATTGCAGATGGATGCTCACTAGAGTAGGGGAGCCACAGGTGACTCACGTCTTCAGGGAAGCTAATGGAGTCGCTGATCTTTTGGCCAAGCATGGAAGCAACTCGAACTTTTTTGGAAATCCTATGTTGTACTTCACCCCTCCCCCTTTTGTTGTCTCTACTTTTGAACCTTGTGTCCTAGAAAAGTCCCAACTTGTAATAACTTTTAAACAGGGCGGAATAAATGTCTTCATTACCAAAAAAAAAGATATTGAAAGGTGTATTTTATTGTCTAAAACATTTAATTTAGTTATTGATTTAACAATTTAAGATATTGCCATTATACCGGTGCATCCTATGAAAAATCCAGCTCCTCCGGTAGAGATGATAAGTGGTGGCAAAATAGATAAAAAAAAACAGTTATCTATTCATATTATCCATTAAAAAATAGGTTGGATAATAAATTTTTTAAAAACGGATCAAATGAGTTTAACTTTTACATTTATAAAGCCTCAAATTGGGAGTTCCTCATGTTTGAGGGACTAAAGATTCTCTCAAAAGTGATCATATTCAAGAAACCATTGATAATATGTATATACATATTATCTGCCGGTTAACCTATTTTTTATTCGTATTAAATATGGGCCAGGTCAGAAAATTTATCCGTTTTTACATTATCTTTTTTCACTCGTCCCATATCCGACCTGACCCACCTGTTGCCAACCACATAGACAACTAACCTATAGGAAAGAGTTCTTGTATAGTAAACACTGGCTTATGTAGAAAAGTTCATAGGCATGGTCTTCATTAGTAAATTATCATATGAGTTGTTTAGTAAATTATTTATATGGTTATACTTCAAAGGATTTATTTATTTCCTGAGATTATCTGTTAACTAAACCACAACAAAATCATCACTAAAATGAATTAATCTTAATTCAACCAATTAAGCGGTGATCTGTATGCATAAAAAAGGTTATATTCTGCAAAACAAAATTTTGCGCTAAAAGTAGAAAAAATGGTCACATAAGCATAAATACATTAGTACCCTATATACTTGTCTTATAATACATAAATCTGCTCAAAGTTATACTACTCCATCCGTCCCCATTTATGTGAAAGTGTTAAAAAACTAAGAGAGTTGTGTGTGTTAGGCAGCCGACACAAATGATCATTAATATATGACTTTTTATGCAACTTGCTTTCGTAGTACAATTTTAATTTTAGTTGCGTATTCAAAATTTATTTGAAGAAGAAGTAGTATTAGTCAGGGGCGTATCCAGTGTAGCGGTGCCGGATTTAACTAAACCCAGTACTTTCGATACGAAACATAAATTTATATGTAAAAATTATTTAAAATAGGAATAAATATAGATATGAACTCATAACTTTAATAATATAATTGGATCAATACTAATATTTTTAGATGTTAAACCCATCAAATTCTAATCCTGGATCCGCCTCTGGTAGTAGTTGGAGAAAAAAAAGAAGCAGCGGGAGAAGGAGATGGACAAGGAGGAAAAAAGGAGTTCATGGCGGGAGTCTAAAATTGTTAGAGTTTTCCTAACAATATCAAAATTTAAACGGATGTTATTCCGTGGGATACCATGTATAGAGTAAAATATGTTCATATTTAATGATCGCATGAAAAAGCGACATGTGGAGCCGAAGATAGAAGACAGTTGGATCCGAAGGCAATGATTTCGCTTGTTATCGGATAGAATGATATTTATAAAGGCGAAATAAATGCCTGCCACCTAGTGGCATTTAACGAAGAATATTCTATAGCATTAAGTGCACGGTCTGTTACAGAGAATATGGCATTTACTACCTACCGTTATACATTCTTCAATAGCTCTCATAATTGTCATTCCTTGTTCCCTAGGTGCAACTATAAATAGTGAGCTCTACCATCACTGTAAAGTCTGACAAACATACACTATACTTTGTTCAAAGCTCAATAGCATTTTACTTTCTTGTGTATTTATATTGCTATTACTGTCTCCGGAAGTTCTACTCCCGGGCTCAAGATCTCTACTGCCCTATGTCAATTTCAACGCTAAGTTTTATATTTTTGACTAATTTACTTATCATTTTAGGATCAAATCGATTCACTTGTCTATAAATTACGTATAAATTTAACTGTACCATTTTACAGGTAAATGGTTTGGTGCCCATCGTAGGGCTTAGACAGTTGTGTAATTGAGTTGATCCCTGCATCTATTACTAACTTGTTTGATTCTTTGTTCTTAAGCAAAAATCATTAAAATGGTAGTTAACGATGTCAACATCGCACACAATGTTGAGGCCCAAGGAAATTAGCCTCAGCACGAAGATTCTATCAGTGATACCTGCAACGTGGGGGATGAGTCCGCGTCGGTTCATGGCAGGCAGTATCCATAACATGTTCGAAAGGCAACTCCTAATGATGCTGAAAATGAGCACGTCGTTGAAACAGTAAGAATCCTAAGGGAACAACAAAAAGCTATTATAGGCCATCTCTCGCGACAGGATTAGGTCATGAAGGAATTAAGGAAGGCGTTGTCAAGTTCTTCCAACAACGCAAATTAATGGGGTCCACTCCTTCACGGTGCTCCGGCAAATCAAATAACCAAAGGATTGGCAACAACACCCCGAGGGTCAAAGTCAGTTTTGACAAGACCGGGGGAAATGGTAGAGGCAACAACAATGAAAATGATCCCTTTAAAACCAAACTCATGCGGTTTATGAGAGAAATAAATGCTTGAATGGATCAAATTACGGGCGCACCACATGTGTTAAAAGGACTGGACTCGAATAAGTACACCCAACTTGTCATTCAAACCAAGCGCGACACCAGAGTTGATCCCGAAGTGATTCAAAACTCCAAACGTGCCGAAGTATGATGGGACTTCAAAGCCTCAGGATCATATCACCACTTACACAACAGCGGTGTAGGTAAACGATTTGGCTCCCCACGAGATTGAGTAAGTCTTACTGAAGAAAATTGGAGAGACTCTCACAAAAGAGCCCTGACATGGTATTCACTTTTGCCTGAGCATTCCATAGATTCCTTTGAGATGCTCGCAGATTCTTTCATTAAGGCCCATGCTGCGGTCAGAAAGGTACAGGCTCGAAAGGCTGACGTATTCAAGATTGCACAAGGAGAATGTAATTTTTGTGGGAGTTCGTGACTGGATTCCTGAAAGAAAGGATGCTGCTCCCAGTGGTGCCAGATGAATGGGAAGCAAAAGCATTGGCTAAAGGGTTGAATCCGAGAAGTTCCGATACTTCCCGAAAATTGAATAAAAGTCTACTCGAGTTCCAAGCAACAACATGGGTGGATGTTCACAACCGGTATGAGTCAAAGATAAGAATTGATGATGACCGACTCAGCTTTTCAGCGTCAACCAAAGGCAGGGACCTATAAAAGAATAAGGAGAAATTGAAGGATGATTTCGACACAGATCGATGGTCTTCAAAGGGTCGGTTTTTGCCCTATGAGCAAGATTAACGGCACGACAGAGGTTTTCGGTCGGCAGATAGATTCGCTACCAATAGGAGAACTGATCGTGACCGGAATAATAGGTCATTACAGGACAATGTGACATCAGGTTCTGCTGAGGAAGGCGCAGATGGACTGCTACTGTCGCACAACGATGCATTGGTAATCTCTTTAAATGTCTTAGATTTTAAAATTAAATGTGTTTTGGTGGACCCAGGAAGTTCGGCTAATATCATCCAATAGAGAGTGTTGGAGCAATCCAAACTCACCGGAAGTATCATTCCGGCTACAAAACCCCTCGCTGGGTTCAACTTAGCAAGCGTGACAACCCGAGGAGAGATCCTGTTGCCAATAAAGGCAGAGGGGGTAATGAAGATGACCCTCTTGGAGGTAGTGGACGGCGATATGGGCTACAATATTATCCTAGGGGGGGCGTGGTCGATGAGATGAAGGTTGTGCCATCAACATATCATCAGTTGCTGAAATTCCCAACTCCCAAGGGAATTAAACAATTAAGAGGTGACCAGCCAACAACAAAAGAGATGAATACAATCTTAGTTTCTAGTAGCAAAGGGAAGGAGCATGCGGCATAACAATTACAGGAATCGTTGCCATCTCCTAAGATGAGCGGAGTCAACCAGGGAGAGGAGTCGTCGAAATCCTATCAAGTACCAAGATATTCTCAGGTACCACAAAAAATAGACGCAACAAAATCCACATCGGAAGAACTTGAACAAGTCTCATTGTTCGAAAAAATCTTGGAGAGGAAGTTCCACTTAGGGGCAGGACTACACCCCGAGCTCATGTTTTGATTTATTGAATTTCTTAATTTTAATGTCGATTGTTTTGCGTGGTCGCATGCGGATATGACAAGTATCTCGCCAGTGTCGCGCTCCCTTTTTTCTCGCAAAATCGAGTTTATGACATTTGGGAGGACAACTTGTTCCCTTTCGGGAATTGGGTTTGAATTGAAGAGTCGCCACCTAAAGATTTAAGTGCATTAGGACACTAAGAAAGGTTTTATTTGAACAACCAGAGATTGGATAATGGCTTGAAATTATTCCAAGGGGAAGGTGTTAGGCACCCCTCAGGATCCACTAGTGTGGTTCCCGGCCAGAAAATTATTATGACTTTAGGTACAAATAACACATAGGCAAATAAGAACTTCAAACAAGAGGGGGTTTTCACGTAATGGTTACAAAATAGTCAAAGTAAAAAAGAAGTTGATTTTTCTTTAAAGAAACAGTTTAAAAGAGAAAGAAACAAAAGGAAAGGAGGGGGTCCTAGGTTTATTAATAATATGGATCACCCCACACAATACCCGGTAATCGCTCCTCGACGAGGGGTTACACGTGACATTATCGCCTGGTCATCATATCCATATCTACCCTTCCCACCCGTTAAGGTATTAAAGTGCGGAATGGTCTTGTTTACTTATTACATGCTATTACCCGCCCCAATCCTACTAGTCCTGGAGGCATTTGGGACTACTAATCCTGAAGGGGAGGGATATTGGGCTTATTGTGGTTCTAAAAGGTAAAAATACTAAGGCGACAAACAAAACATATATGGCAAGTATGGGGAAGCATATAAACAAATGAAAAGGCTCAAACGGACCTCCTTTAAGTAGAGAAAAGCAAGTAGTTAGCATGACTTACACATACTGTTTAGGGTCTGATTAAAACTTAAAGGGTCAAGGCAGTGATTTATTACACAGTTCAGATAAGAAGCCCAAATCAGGCCTGCCTACTGGTTGTAGCATATAAAAAATCTGATTCAGTTTATAAGTTTACCCTATGGCTTGCCTAAGTGTTAGACGAAAACCTATAGGCATGATATCTATTGATTTCAGAAATAATGAAGTAAATTGATTACATACTGAAGAAAGAAAGGCGAGTTTTAGCAAAAGATCACAAGTTCTGCAACTGGTAATGCATTATTGTTGCCGGTTTTAGACTCATAAACGAGTGAGATGTTTCATATTTGATTAAAGCTCCTATAGGCATGCTTTCTATATGTTGTCGATTTTAGAATCATCTTTATAGACATAGAGAAATGCAGAAATCTACAAACATGATATCTAGGTACTGTACTTTATATGACCATGATATCTAATTGCAGTTGGTTATTTAAGACCTATAAACATGTTTTCCTAGTGGATATGCAAGATTTAGATAAGACCTATAGGCATATTTTCTACATGCATATGCAGAATTCGAATGGTATCTGTATGAGAGTGCAAAAATTCCTATAGACATGGTATCTATATGAAAGTGCAGAAATTCTTATAGGCACGGTAACTATATGAGAGTGAAGAAATTCCTATAGACATGGTTATCTACATGTGAGAATGTAGAAATTCAGAAAATTCCTATAGGCAGGTGTAAGCACGTGATTTTTGCCCTATATGAGAATTACTCCCAAAAAATTCAAAAATAAAATAATTTTTCTTTGGTGTGCAATTTTGTGATATTTTGTGATATTTTGAATAATTATTTGTATTTGTATGTGCATGTTTATTTGCTATATTAATAAAAAATACAAAAATATGTCGCATTTTGCATGTAGGATTTAATTCTACAATTGTTAGTAATTAAATTTGTTTTACAAAAATTAAAAATTACAAAAATAGGCATCGTTTGTATTTTTAGCATTTAATATCCAAATATACAATTTTATGCTTAATTATTACTTAATTGTGCGTTAATTGTTATTGGGAGTTAATTTGCGCTTTTATAACTTAATTTAGTTTTTAATAATAAGTTAAGTATTTTTATAATTTAGTTTTAGAGAAATAAAAGAAGAAAAGAGAGCAAAAATATAAGGAAAGTCGGAATTGGGCCTCTTCTTCGATTTCAAGCCACAGGCCCAAAAAATGGCCCAATCTTCCCTACGACCCAGTCCATTTCGAACTGGGTCGACCCAGTCCATAACCCAAAAGACCCAAACCCCTTTGTCTTACATTTTACAAAACAAAACAAAACAAAAAGAAGACAAAAACCCTAAAAGACCTAAACCATCCCCCCCCTCCTACCTTCTTCTTCTTCCTCAAGCTTCAAGAAAGCCAACAATGGCCACCCTATCTTCTTCCTCTCCAAAACCTCTCCAGCGATCCTCCATTAAATCCGACGACCACTGCTGTCCGCCATCGACTCCCTCCGTCCATCCCGTCCAGCCCGTCAAACACCACCCAAACACCGTCCAAACACCATCTACGGCCATAACCAGTCGACGACCAAACGACCCAAACCATCACCCCCGTCCTCAGCTGCTCGTCGCAGCTGCTGCTGCGTCGTCACTATCCCGTCGCCCCAGCTCCCTCTCCATCTTCACGTCAGTCAACCACGTCTTCAGCTCCACCAAGACAGCCATGGCTGCTGCACCATCTTGTCCGAAAACCACCAGTCCAAACACCACCCCACAACCCCTCGTTCTTTTGAAGCAGCAACAATCACTGCTGCGTCGTCAACCACCATTGCATCGCCTCAATATCGAGCAGCTGTCCGTCGACCTCCCCGTCGACTTTGTCGCCGTTGCTTCTCCGTTTCCTCCATTTGATGCTGCGTCGACTGCTGCTGCTGTGTCGACTGCCGCTACTGTCTCGACGTGTTTCTTAAAGTCAAGTTTGTCGTTGAATTAGTCGTTGAGTCCGGACAGATTTATTCCCATTTGGGGTTCGTCGAAACAGTCCATACAATCGAGTTCGTCGTTGTTCATCTCTGGTTAGTAGTTTTTGAGTTTTATTTTTGTCCGTATTTTGTTTTGATATTTTCGAATCTAAAATCGGCAAATGTTTGTTTTGTTCATGTCTATGGTTATGTATTTGATTTTTTGTTTTGTTCATGTTCATGTGTTTTTGTTGAATTAATTTTCAGATTTCAAATGGAAGTTAATTAGTTATTTTTCATGTTTATTTCATATTTGTATTGTTGTTTAAGTGAATATTTGTTAGTTTAATGTTTGTTAGATTCAAATTGAAATTTAATTGGTTATTTCTTCAAGTTGTTTCATGTTGTTATGCATTTTCCAGAAATTATTAATGTTGTTTGAGTCATGTGAATCCGTCATTGTTTGTTGCTAAAAATAGATTTAATTCATGTCCATCTTTGTTTGAAGTTCATGTTTAAATCCAGTGATTTAATGTGAGTTTATGTTTGTCTTTGATTTGTTAATTTAGTTTGAATAATGTGTTTTGTTGTTCGTATTGTTGTGTTCTTGCTCATACATTCATAGTTTAAATTAACCAGGATTGGTTCCCGATATGGTTAATTCATTCCATAAATTATGAGTTGTGTTGTTCATCATGTTCATATAATTGTTGCTGAAGATTGTTGAGAAATTGGTCATCTTGATCATATTTTGGTCAAGTTATGATTAATTGAGTGTTTAGAGCTGGTGGGGGTAATTTGATAAATTGCATTGCATTCGGGGGTAGATTTGTAATTGCAATAAGGTCGGAGGGGTAGTTTAGGAATTGTACATTTTGTAATTGTTTATATGAAGCATGGGGGACAAAATGAAATGGGGTGGGTTGTGATATGATTATTTAATTTAAAGGGGGGACAAGACAAAATTTAGTGGGGGAATCTTGTATTATTTTATGTTAGGCATGGGGGATAAAATATAATGGGGTGGTGTGATATGTTTATTTAATGTAATGGGGATGAGTGAGAAGATAATGGGTTGAGTAGAGAAAAAGTATTGATTTTAATTGATTGAAAGATTTATGGGATGTGTTATATATAGGAAGTCTTGAAATCAGATTTAAGACAGAGAGACAGATAAGAGAAAAACACACACAGATAGAGAGAAAAAACGGACAGAGAATAGAAGAGAGAAAAAAAAAGGGCTGAACATTTAAGAGAAAGAAAAATTCCGAAAAATATTTAAGCTTTCAAAATAAAAATAAAAACTAAAAAATCTTCTGCTTTCTTTCTTTGTTTGAAATTAGTATTAATGGTTGTTGTTTCATTTAAAGCTTAAAGCTTTTGTTTTTGGGATTACTACTCCACCGGTCGGTTACTGGGTTGTTACTGTTGCTGGGCAGTTGTTGCTGTTGTACTGTTATTACTGCTGCTGATTCTCATCTTCATTTTCTTTTGCTTCCAATATCAGGTATATATTTTAGACTCATGTTGTGGAAAGCTTCAACATTGCCAAATAAATGAAGTTCGGAATTATAATTATGTCTTTTACTCGTTTAAATCTATTAGTTTAAATTTCAGTTTTGTTTCAGCTGGTTAATATAGTAGCTTACATTTGATGTGAGAACTGTTAGTTAATCATCCTTTGAAATTCGCATAAGCTTTGTAATAATGTTATTTATTTCAGAATTTCATTAAGTATAGCTATATTCAAATTATAAGATAGGGAACATGGCAGAAAGCTAGCCATTAATTAAATCATGTGATATCGTTGGCTAAATATGGAATAGTATGGAAGTATCAAGAAACTACATTACTAGCATATTTTGTCACAAAAGTCCGATTTTATTTAAAGCTAGATTGATGAAATTTGTATGTTGTTCGTACATGGCGTGATAACAGTTACATGTATAACCATAAGTGAAAGGTGAGTTGATATAATTCGTTACGAGTTTAGAATATTAGGAATGGTTCAAACGTACAACTATATTGCATGTGATGCAATTTTATTGAATCAATTTGTATAATAGTTCTCTTTCTTATCAACTTGATTCTTATCTACCATTGTAAACAAATTAACCAAACAATTATAACTTTGGACTAAAAACAAGTATATGAGAAGGATATGGGATTTATAAGCACAAATTGCAACATTTTATGTCAAGGATATGTAGAAATAGAGTTCGCATTAAATATAACAATAAAAATTCTTCAGAAACTATTAATTTGTTTATCAAATTAATTCTTTTTCCAGTTTTAAATGCGATTCGATTTTTTGATATATTAATGTTGTATCCACGATAAAAATGGTAGTATTTTTAGTTACATGCTGTTTGTTTCTTTTTCATATCATTAATTCTTTAAAATTTGAATAGTTTTGAGGTATATAATTCATACGCGTAAAATAAGACTTGTAGCAACGCCTAATAAATTTTGAATTCTTTGTCAAGAAATTTGGTGGCATCCCAATCGGTGATTCTCCATGACTCTTACATTTAAAAATAGATGGATGCAATAAACATTTGTAGAGAATTTATATTACTGTCAAGAATATTTGCATAATTAAGGATGCGTTCGCGTGACTTGATTATACTTCTAAAGGCAATTCGGATTATGCGTTCGCGCAACTTCGAGCAAATTTTTATTAAAAAGAGATTCGTCGGAGGATCTTAAATTAATTTCATAAAACCCGAGATGTGCGGTTCACTACTTAATCATACAAAAAGTGCGAATGTTCTTGATTTTATTTAAAAATACAATTTCGAAAAAATAATTATTTTATAATAAATATATTATCAATATCATTGTGTACACGTACGCATGACACGATTTTTCACGTTAAAAAATATATAATATATAAAATGAATACACGTATGCGTGATTCGATTCAAAGAAGGGTCTTTAATTGTAAACAATCTAAACAGAAGCGATAACAAAATCATGCAATAAAAAATGTAAAATCGAGATAATTAAGCCAAGAATAAAAACAGTTAAGCGACCGTGCTAGAACCACGGAATTCGGAAATGCCTAACACCTTCTTCCGGATTAACAGAATTCCTTACTCAGGATTTCTAGTTCGCAGAATAATAAACAGAGTCATATTCTCCTCGATTCAGGGATTAAAATTGGTGACTTGGGACGCCTTAAAATTCCCAAGTGGCGACTCTGAAACAAACAAACAAATCCTGTTTCGACTGTCCTTTAATTGGAGAAAACTCCCTACGCCCCTCGCGGGGCGGAAAAAAGAGGTGTGACAGCAGGTTATCTACCCTTTTTGCATACATAGTTACCACTCCCTTTTTTTCACTAGCCATCCCCGAGAGTTTTATTATAAAGTTATTACAACCCCAGAAAAAGTAAAGTAAAGAAAAGTACATCAGAAATTAAAAGTACAACCAAGAAGAGCCTGATTCAGACTTCCTGTCTGAAGTATGAAATAGACTAACTCCAAGAGATCATATTTCAAAGTCTTTCTCCCATTTGGGATGAGTCAAAGTTCCCTAAGAGTTTCATAAGAACTCCGGGCAGTGCTTACACCCAAATGTATCACTAGATTAAGCCATAGTGCAGTGTGGAAGGGCTAGCCCTCAAGTGTCCAAGTTCCGAGGGAACTCAAGGTCCCAAGGCAAGGCTCAAAGGAGGGGGGAAGACATAGAGACTAAGAGACAGTGCAAGTTCAGAATTCTAAAAGGGGGAGGGGAAAGGGAAACAGTTCACATTAATACACATAGGGAATGGGGAGGTGGTAAAAGGGAAAGGACAGGCTAGTGGGAATACTCAGCAATGCGAAATAATGGCACACCCATAAGCCTGTTAGAACACATTGTTTAGAGGTTAGGATCCTTTGAGGGATCAAGTTCAATCTACAGACAATAACTTACATATTTCCATGTTTTAAACTGTAACTCAAAACACATAAGGGGGGAAGGGAGCAGGGATTCATAGCAGAAACAAGCACAAAGAAATCAACATGCTAGTTTAAATATTTAACTCTGCAGAAACATCAAAGTAGACATGGATACAAAGAGCTATAAATAGGCACATTGTGGTGATGCTGAAGCTTAAATTAGGACATACCAGTTTCAAAGAAACAAAAGAGAAAAGGTAGTAGTCTTGTAAAAGCCACAGTGCAGACAAGAAGAGAGAGTACTATTATGTGTAAGTAAGAATTCAGAAGAGATTGTAAATTGTGAAGTGTTGTTGTTTGTGAAGAGGGTCGTGCCTTTTATAGTGTAAAATCAGGCAGAAATAAGATAAGAAAATAGTTAAGGAGCCGATTATCAATCAATTAAACGAGACTTCTTTTAATTAAGGGATTTTGATTCAAACGGGTAAAAGCCATTTAAGGAAAGAAACTGAGTAAACACTTTGTGCAAAGCATGCAATTAGGGGCAAGTACATAAAAGGTTATTTAAGGATAGGGTTTTAAAGTACAAGGTTTGTGCAAATAAGGTAAGAAAATCAATTAACAACCAGTAAATCAAAAGGGTCTAAGATTTTGCATGAATGAACCGAGTCAGAAAAAATGAAGAAGGGTTTTAACTTAGGTTGAATCATAGAGAAAATCAGCAAACAATGGAAAGAAGTCAATCAGACCATATTCAGAGGGAAGTGTGAACTAATAACAAATTTGAAAGTCACTTGAGAGGGAATTGCATCATATATAAGGAGCATGTGAGCATGTTAAGCATGAAAGAGAAAAAAAAGAGATTGTCGTGTCACTGTGAAATCAGTAGGAAAATCCAGTGTAGAAGAATTTAGTAAAAAACCAGAATTGTATGAAAACAAAGATGTCCAAACTCAGTACAGAGACTCGAAGTTAGTCTGAAAGAATTAGGGGTTATTTGAAATAAAACCCTAGTTCAAGCAAACCACAAAGCAGAGATGAGAGGGCAAGCAATTGAATCGAAAAATGTTTAGAGGTTTCAGAAAAGAATTGAAACTTCCAACATGCTTCTTTCATCAACAGAACTCATGAGTAACATGCAAACACAGTAGAAGGGATCAAAGCAAATAGAGTGAAAAAACTTTCAAAGCATAATGAGAAAAGACTGATAAGAACAATAGAAGAAGCATGCTTAAGAAAATCTTTTAGAAGAAACTTAAACAGAGCTCAGTAGAAGGAAAATAGTAAAAACACTTAAGAATATAGTAGAAAAAATATAGTAGGAGAACATACCAAAACATGGTAGAATAAAATACCATAACACAATAGAAAAGCATACGAAAACATAGTATAGGAAAACATAGTAAGAGATGCATACAAGAACATGGTAGATGAAAATACAAGAATACGGTAGAGGCAAATACGAGAACACAGTAGAAAAAGCATACAAGAATATGGTAGAAGAAAAATACAAGAACACAGTAGAGACAAATACACATGAAAGACAAAGAAAGTCAGAAAAACACTTAAACACTTTCAGAAAAACCCTAGATCGGAAAAGAAAGATTTTAAAAGTAGTTTTTTTAAAGAAGAGTCAGGAAAATCGCTTGAAAACTCAAGGAAAGCATAGATACACAACGGATCTAAGGGAATCGGAGAAACCTCGAAGGGTTAGGGTTTCAGAAGAACCCTAGAAGTGAGAAAGGCTTTGAAGAGTCACCGATCTAAGTCGGAGAGGTCAAAATCAGGCTCGAACAACCATGGTACGCCGGAATAAGGCCGTAGATGGCCGTGGAACCTCGAATCAACAGAGGTCTGGGTACAATCCTTCAAGGTCAGGCCTTGAATCTTCAGAAATCAAGCACGTGGGTGCCATAGGAGGCTGGTGCAGGACCCTCATTGCCTTGGAAGCCATGGATTTTGGTGTCTTTCAACGCGGAGGTGGTAGGAGGTGGCTAAAGTTTGAGAAGATTCGAGAGAGTTTGAGAGATTGGAGGATTCAGAGGCGGCTAGTAGGTGAAAATGATTTAGGGTTGGTGGGGGTTGGTAAATTAAAAAAGGAAATGGCTGGGATTTAAAGGGGCCGGGTGGGTTATTTTTAAAGGTCGTGGGTCGGGTAATTTTGGAATTGGGCTGGGCAATTGAAATTTAAATTGGGTTGGATTAGGGGTGCTAAATCTGGCCAAAATCGAAATAAAAACAGGCTAACATTTAAATAGCCATTTTCCCTTGTTTATTTTATAAAAAATAGTAAAATAATTTCTGAAAACAAATTAAAGGTACTAAATTAATTAATAATATATAAATATTAGACTTAAAATACTGGAGCCAGTTTTGTAATTATAAACGCAATTAAATCTTAAAGTAGGCTAATATTGCCATTATATGCAATTTAGCTTAAATAAATTTGTAAAAATGTGCAAAAATCATACCAACTATATTTTAGTATAAATATGAGAATTCAATAAATGAATTACCAAAATGCCAATTTTGGGAACACTTATTGAGTTTTTCTTGATAAAATAGGGCAATAAAATTGACTTTAAAATCTTTAAAAATTTTAGAAAAATAATAGGACCTTGGTGTTTGACCAAAAATCCGAGTCTTTGGTCAAAGCTTAGAAATATAGAGAAATTCGGGTTACTGATAATCTGGAGACGAAAATAATAAAAGACTTTTGAGAATAATAAAGTAATAAGTAATTTTGTATTTCAGTGTAATCTCAATAATATTTCTTATTCTTACAGATGTTGAGTCCTTTTCTTTTTATAGTTTATTCTAGGAGAAGATGTAATGCCTTTGTCTTAATGAGACAATTATGAGCAATAAATGACATTAAAAGAAACGTTACACAATCATTTCTATTTAATTCAAATTCTCTAACGTATTTGATATTTAATGTTGTATTTAGACTCTTTTACGTCATCAGATTCGTATCTTCAACTTCTTCCGATATTCGGTCTTTAAATGACTCGAATAGGTACGAGACTTGTACCTATTTAAGTAACGGTCCACACCTATGTTGTTTTCTTCTCCTCATATATGTTGTCTCCCGTGCCTCTTGGCTATTTATTACGTTTTGACCTTTTGACCAGTCCATGTGTCATGACACATCATCTTCAATATTTAGATTCAGTTTTTTTCCAATACAGATAGTCCCCCCACTTTCTATTTATTTATCAATTAAATGTTTGGGAAGTGGATCTTCACGAAAAAGGAATTTTCGCCGTAATCAATGCTATGTCAGTATTGATGCTTCAGTTGTCTTTTCTATTTAATGCTCTGCACACGTGTCACCTTCTGATATGTATGTAATTCTACAGCCTTTTTCCAAGGCTTCTTCATCCCCTCTATTTACGAAGTGATAGTTGCCTTTATTATAGGCTTTCCATCATTACGCTTCTTTGTTTGATGGTTGCTATTATACACATATTTAACCTTTTTTCCTTTGTCTTCTTCTTCATAAACCCTTAACAGATACTTTACTCTTTACTTTTGTTCCTTTCTCCTTTAGTTCATCCTTTCTCTGGAATGGCATCTCCGAATCCTAACCCTAAGAAAATCACAATTCTTGATAGCTTCCCCAATGCCCATGTAAGACATAGAAGGGGTAGATGTGGCAGGCTTCGTAGCCTAGGATCCGTTCGTGGTGGTTCCTCTGGTTCCATGACTCCTTCTTCTAGTTTTAGCACTATTTCTAGAGGTTCTATCACTAAGAAATCCTCTTCTAAAGGTAAAGAACTTTCTGAGCCTCTTCAAGAGCCTTTAGTTGAGGAAATAGTACCCAATAACTTGTCCTTTGAGAATAATAGGAAATCTCTTCGTGATCAAGTTGTTAATTTAGAGAAAGCTGACACTTTTCCTTCTCTAATCACTGAACCTTTGATTTCTATTGTTCGAAAAGATTGCAACTGGAGAAGTGTTCTTCTTATAGTGATCCTTAATCCAAACCAAAGAATATCTTCTTTTAGGATTGGATTTTCTTTTGTTTATACTTATCCCTTCACTTTGGGATTTATTCCTGCTATTGACCCAGTTATACTTGATTTATGTCGCTTTTTCAAAATTTGTTTGGGACAAATTGGCCCCCTTGTATGGAGAGCAGTGACTTGTTTGAGATATTTGTCTTTAAAAGCCAATGTTAGCTTTACCTTTCCCTACCTTATTCATATTTACCACCCCAAATTATTCCGCCATGGGGTTTTTACTTTAACTGCAAGAAGTAAAAGGGTCTTGGTAAGCCCTGAAGATGACAAGGATCGTGGGTGGTACACTCGTTATGTTACTGTTCGCACAGTTGATTTGGTGGGTGAAACAAATATCCCCTTCCCTGAGAAGTGGAACTTTGCACGTAAGTTTTTTTTTACTTACCGTTCCTATCTCTAAGAATTTCAATTTCTTTTATAATTTCGTCTCTTTTTGCTTTTCTATAGCAACTATGGGAGATGTGGAACCCGTTCCTAATTTCCGTGGTTGGGTAGATTCAATCTTGAAAGTCGTGCCTATGGAGGCAAGAACTTGGAAATCCATTTCCAATTTACATGGTTGGAAAGTGAAAACTCACGGTATGCATCTCTTTATGCTTTTTTGTATGTTAAGTCCCTTCTTGTTTCTAACTTTTTTCATCCTTCTTTTTGTCAGGATTTGCTATTCGAGGAATGATAGCTGAAGTAGCTATTGCCTTTCGAGCCTCTTCTGGTACTTCACTCTCTTTAGAGAGAACTCAAGCTACGCTAATAAAGAGGAAAGTTGTAGAAGAGGATTCTGAGAATGATGAAGATGAAGACACCTCTTTAATAGCTAGACCAAGAGTTAGGAGACGCATCGTTTCCGAGGATGAAGCTGAAGTTACCCCTGTCCGTGCCTCTCTTACCGAACCTGTTCGCATTCCTTCTGATGATGAAACCACTTCGAGGGACACCAATGAGTCTATTCAACGCCTCTTTGTTGGTGGTTTTGAAAGTGGAGAACTAGGTCCAGTTTTAGATGAAGTTCCTTTTTCTTCCTCTGTTCCCATTCCTTCTATTCCTTCGTTGGTTTCAAATGCTTCCTTGCCCATTCTATCTGTTCCTGCTCCCTTATCTATTTCTGCTCTCTTGCCTGTCTCTGCTTCCTTACCTGCTTTGAGTCCTTTGACTCCTGTTATTTTCACTTCTTCTACCGCTCCTCCTTCTATAGCTCCCCCTCCCTCTGTTCAACATGCAGAGGAGGGTTCCAGTAGCAGAAGCTTGGCTATAAGGAGCGTTACACTTGAAGTTCCTGCTAATAACAGTCTTTTAAGGAAGTCTGGTGGAGCAGATGCCTGGCTTAGGCCTTTGATTGGAGATATTGAGAAGAAGAAGATGAGCAGTCACAGTTGCTTAACTCTGATGAATGACATAGTTCATTCTACTTTGAAGGTATTTTTTTTTTCTCTACTTACTAACAAGCTTTTTTTTATCTCTAAATTCTTATTTCTATGAGTTGACACTGTAGGCTAACCTCATTGGTACAGAATTGATGGGAAGAATTTCCCTTCTGGAAAAGAAAACTCGTGAGTCTGAAAAGTCTATCCACGAGGCTGAGGAAATAGCCAAGAGAGCCCAGCTAGAAGCAGATAATTGGAAAGAGCAGTTTGAGAATGCTCAGGGAACCATAGAAGAATTGCAAGAGAGTAGAAATCACCTGGAGTAGCAAAAGCGAAGTCTGACTTCTGAGCTAGCAGTTGCCAAAGCTTCTTCAAGTCAATTTGAAAAAGACAAGGAGCGCGTTGAATGTTGCTTTTCAGAACAATTATCAAAGTCAAGTGAAGAAATCAGAGAACTTAAGGCACTTTTGGACAAGAAAGAAGAATATGCAGGAGAATTAGTGCAGAACTTGACTCAAGTTCAAGCTGATTTAAAGATCTCCTCTGACAAAGTACATGCCTTAGAAAGTTCCCATGCCTCCCTTGAAGCTTCCCTTGATTCTCATTTAGTTGAACATCAAGTGTTAAAGAATGATCTTGCTATGTGGGAAAGGGAGTATGGACTTCTTGAGGAGAAGTTTGATTTAGAGGTGAGTTGGGCTTTCTTAAACTCTCGTTGTGATGCTTTAATGGAGGTCAGTCAAGAAAACTTTGACTTAGACTCAGAGTTGGCCAAAGTTTTAGAAACCATTGAAAGAACACAACAATTATTTGACTTTCCTTCTCCGGCAATTGAAGCTCCCGTGGCTAAGGAACCTGTAAATGACGAAGCCGTTGCTATGACAGTTGAAGTTGAAGATGTTGCAATTCCAGCTTCCGAGGGTGAAATTTCTACGACTCAGTCTAAGGAAGCTGAAACTTCCGTGACTCTTGCTCCCCTCGTTGAACCTAACACTTCAAGCCGAGCTGAAACCGCTCCTGTTGCTGCTTCTTAAGAAGTTGTCACCGTGCATGTGGCTGTTTCTGAAAGTGAAATTAATATTGCAACTTCTGATGTGCCAACTCCTTCAGTGACTAGTTAAATTTCCAGACTTTGTTTTTACTTTCTTTGTTGGATGATGGTTTTATCCCTTAGTTATTTTTTTTAAGGGATTTTTTGGTGAAAGTTCCCAGTTATCATAATGGGGCACTTATATAAACTTTTTGTTGACTAAGTTCTTACTTAGTCTTTTTAATTATATCAAGAAGTTTGTTAGTACTTCAATGTGCTCTATTCTTACCTTTTCCTTATCTACTTAGGACTTATAGAATAGTTTAGCATTTTTATCCTTTGAAAATGCTTTATGATTCTCCTCATGACTTATTAACATAAGGTTTATAAAAGAGGGCCCTTTTATATATCGACACTTAATGAAGAAGACGTCTCAACTTCATAATGGTGTTATAATACGATGAAAGAAATAGGAACACACATGTGTTGTTTGAAACAACTTTGACAAGTTTTTATTCAGGAACTTGGACAAGCTTTTGAATATTACATGTATTGAGATACATCTATAACTTTCTCGTAACTATTTTTCTTGCAACAGATTTTTATAAAGTAAATACTATTCAACAAGGTTTTTCCTTACAACCTGTTTCAATACATAATCATGAGCCTACCTTAATGTATTAGGAAGGGTTTGAGAGGTGATTTTGTTGTTCTCATGGGAAAGAACACTACGATGAATGTTTTGCATCTTCCTTTGTTTTGATAGGAAAGAACACAATAATGAATGTTGAGGTTCTGTAACTTCTGCTCGATACTTGTTTCAATTTACGTCTCCGTCTTACCGCACGTATTTGTGTACAATATGCAGTCCCCCAAGTGTTTGAGCGCTGAAGTATGAAGCCTCGAGCACTTGTTTGTTTCTCACAATTTGGTCCTTTTATCCTGAAAACAGAAAAACATATGGGACTCGGAGGTGCGATAAAAGTTGAAGACTGTCTAACCCGTGTGTATTTCCATCAGATTAATTTGTAACCCTGGGCTGGGAATTTTAGCATATTCCATTTTGCCGTGCAGGTCGTGACTCATCATTTGGCACGAGTTAGGGTTTTTGCCTAGCATCTAAAATCGTTAGTAAAATTTTAACAATTCAAAGAAAAATTCTAATACAGCGATACCAGATCGTAGGTACTTTCTCAGAAATAATATCGCTTTAGGTGGACAGCATTCCAATGCGAGGGTAGAACCTTGTCATCCATTGTCTCCAACTCATATGCTCCTTTTCCCGCAATGTCACGAACTCTGTAGGGTCCTTCCCATGTTGGACTTAGCTTTCCTGAATTAGCAGCTTTTGTAGATTGGAACACCTTTTTAAGCACGAAGTCCCCAATTTTAAAGAATCTGAGGCGTGTTTTCCTGTTATAATACCGTTCAATTACTTGCTTTTGTGCTGCCATCCTTATTAATGCAGCTTCTCTTCTTCCTTCGAGCAAATCAAGATTCACCCGCATCTCTTCATCATTTGATTCCTCCGTTGCTTGAACGTACCGTGTGCTCGGTTCTCCTATTTCAACTGGAATTAAAGTCTCCGCACCATAAACCATTAAAAAGGGTGTTTCTCCCATGCTTGTTTTTGTCGTTGTACGATAAGCCCATAATACTCCAGGTAATACCTCAGGCCAATTACCTTTTGAATCCTGTAACCTTTTCTTCAAGTTGTTGATAATGACCTTGTTGTGGATTCCGCTTGTCCATTACCCACTGGATGGTATGGTGTAGATGTTATCCTTTTAATTTGCCAACTTTGAAAAAATTCAATGATTTGAGCTCCTATGAATTGCGGACCGTTGTCACACACGATTTCCTTTGGTGCTCCAAAACGACATATTATATTTCTCCAAATGAAGTCTTTAACTTCCTTCTCTCGTACCTGTTTAAATGCTCCTTCTTCTACCCATTTAGTAAAATAATCTATAAGTACAAGTAGAAATTTCACCTGACCTTTTGCTTGTGGCAATGGACCTACAATATCCATTCCCCATTTCATAAAGGGCCACGGGGCTATAACAAGGTGCAATAGCTCAGCTGGTCTATGCATATTATTGCCGTATCTTTGACATTTATCACACTTGGACACGAAACCGTTTGCTTCTTCTTCCATTTTAGGCCAATAATACCCTGCTCGAATCAGCGTTTTTACCAGCGACCTTCCTTCTGCGTGATTTCCACAATGTCCTTCATGTACTTCTCTCATCACATATTCTGTTTGGGAAGGTCCGAGACACCTTGCTAATGGCCCACCGAACATCTTTCGATAAAGATTTCCTTGATGTAAACAGTAACGAGCAGCTTTTTTGCGAAGTGCATAAGCTTTTCTTTTGTCAGCAGCCACAGTTCCGCTCTGTAAAAAAAGCAATAATTTTGTTTCTCCAATCCCATGTTAAATTATTAAAATTTACCTCGTTCTTATCAGGTTCGAGAACGGAATGAAATAAATGTATGACTGAAGCATTTGCGTCGTTTGCTACGTCTGCTGCATATGCAAGATTAGCTAAAGCATCTGCCTCCACATTCCCATCTCTTGGGATCTGCATTACTTTCCAAGTTTGGAATTGCTTTATTAGTTCCCGTACCTTTTCGAGATATTCTTGCATTCGTGTCTCCCTGGTTGTATAAGTCCCCAGCATTTGATTGACCACGAGTTGAGAATCACTCTTGATTATAATCTGTGTTATGCCGAGTTCTCGTGCCAATTCTAGACCTGCAATTACAGCCTCATACTCTACTTCATTGTTAGTTATAGAATGTCATTTTATAGCCTGTCTAATAGTCTCACCCGTAGGTGGTATGAGAACTATCCCTAGGCCTGCTCCTTTTACATTAGACGAACCATCAGTGAATAAAATCCAAGTCCCCGGGTTTGCACCATTAAAAACTTGTAATTCTTTTTCTGTTTCTAAATGCATCCCTTGGCTAAAATTAGCTACGAAATCGGCTAATACTTGATATTTTATAGCAGTCCTAGGTTGATAAATGATTTCGTATTCACTTAATTCTATAGCCCATTTTGCTAACCTCCCTGACAATTCATATTTATGCAAAATGTTTCGTAATGGAAAAGCAGTAACTACAACAATGGGATGACATTGAAAATAAGGTCTTAATTTTCTAGATGTCATGATCAAAGCTAATGGTAATTTTTCTAGTTGTGGATATCGTGTTTCAGCATCTAATAAAGATTTGCTTACATAATAAATAGGAGATTGTTTACCTTGGTCCTCACGGACTAAAACAGTACTTACCGCAACTTCTGACACGGCCAAAAAGATGAGTAGCTTTTCTCCTTCTTTTGGTTTTGCCAATAGTGGTGGATTTTACAAGTAAGCTTTTAAATTTCTAAGGGCTTGTTGGCAATCTTCGTTCCATTCAAAATGATCTTGCTTTTTGAGTGCGGAGAAAAATTTAAAGCATTTTTTTGAAGATTTGGGAATAAATCTCCCCAAGGCTGCAATTCTTCCCGTTAGCCTTTGGACTTCTTTTTTACTCGTAAAGATATCAGGGATCTCCTCTATTGCTTTGATCTGAGAAGGATTTACCTCAATACCACGGTTAGAAACGAGAAACCCCAAAAATTTGCCTGAGGCAACCCCAAATGCACATTTTTGTGGATTGAGTTTCATATTAAATTTTCGTAAAATTTCAAATATAACAGATAAATGAGAAATATGATCATGAGAATGTTGGGTTTTGACGAGCATATCGTCTATATATACCTCAATGGTTTTTCCTAAATGTTCTTGGAACATTTTGGTGACCAACCTTTGATAGGTTGCTCCAGCATTTTTGAGACCAAAAGACATTACTTTATAACAGTAAGTCCCCCTGTCTGTGATGAAAGAAGTTTTTTCTTCATCACTGGGGTCCATTTTAATTTGGTTGTACCCCGAATATGCATCTAAAAAACTCAAAAGTTCATGTCCTGCAGTTGCATCAATTAACTGATCTATATGCAGTAAAAGGAAAGAATCTTTTGGGCAGGCTTTGTTAAGATCTGTATAATCCACGCAAACCCGCCACTTACCGTTTTTCTTAGGTACAACAACTGTGTTTGCTAACCAATTAGGATACTTTACCTCGCGTATTGACCCAATTTTTAATAGCTTTTGGACCTCATCTTGAATCACCTGATTTTTGAAAGCTCCTTGCTTTCTTTTCTTTTGCTTTACTGGTGTGAAGGATGGGTCTTCATTTAGTTTGTGAGTCATCACATCCGGTGGTATCCCTGTCATATCAGCATGGGACCAAGCAAAACAGTCCACGTTAGCTTTTAAAAATTCAATCAACATACCTCGCATGTCTGAGCTTAAATTGGCTCCAACATAAACCTTCCGTTCAGGCCATTGCTCAAATAATATCACAGCCTCGAGCTCTTCAATTGTTGTTTTGATATCTTCATTCTCTTCAGGTTCCTAAATTGTATCAGGTCTCGAGTCTAAATCTGTCTTTTCTTGTTCGGTTGAGGTTTGATCCTTGATACCTTTAACTGTTTCCTGTAATTGCTATTTTTCTTTATTTTACAGTGCTCATATCTGTTACAGCGTTGATACTTCTGGTTGTCTCCTGATCCCCACGAATTTGGCAAATTCCCCACGGTGATGGGAATTTAATAACTTGATGTAGAGTTGATGGGACAGCATCCATATCATGGATCCAAGGTCTCCCCATGATTATATTGTAAGCCATTTCCATATCTACTACCTGAAATTTAGTTTTTTTAACAACACCTGCAGCAAAAGTTGTTAGAATTACCTCTCCTTTTGTTACCACACTTGAATTGTCGGACCCGGATAGGGTATGCGCCTTAGGTATCATTTTGTCTTCAGCTTGCATTTCACGTAATACCCTTAATAGTATAATATTCACTGAACTTCCTGGATCAATCAAAACTCGTTTTACATTAGTATCATATACAAGTAAAAATAAAAAAAATATTACCAGTGCGTCGTTATGTGGGGTCATTACTCCTTCGGTATCTGCATCATCGAAAGAAATACTTTCATTTTTTAAAACCTGTCGTACCTGTTTCCCGTGTGTTATCATTACTTTAGAAACCTTGTTAGAAGCCGTATATGTTACACCGTGAATATCTTCACCCCCACTTATAACATTCACGGTTCTCTTGGGTGAAGGGGGCTTTGGTGGCTCCTGCCTATTTTTCATATAGGCTTGCTTACCTTTCTCACTAAATAACTCAGTGAGATACCCTTATTTCAATAGATGATCCACTTCACTTTGTAAGAATCTACATTCTAAAGTTTTGTGCCCGTGATCATTGTGGAATTCACACCAATGGTCTGGATTGCATCTATTTGAATTTGACCGCATCTCTTTTGGCCATCGTACCTTATCTCTCATGCTCCTCAAAATAGCTACGAGCTCGGAGGTAGTGACATTAAAGTTATATCCGCCGAACCTTGCCTTTAAACTACTGTCATTATCTCGTGACTCCTGTATGTTTCGGTCATTTCTGAACCTTGATGAAGAACCAGATTCCATGTTCCTCGATTTTTGATCATATCGTTGACTATCCTTCTTTGACCGTAAGTCTTTCCCTACAGGTCCCATATATGGATCGTACCTGTTTTTACCTGATCTTTTTCCGGTTTCTGATCTCCTGGAATTGCTCCTCTCTTCATGACGAAATTGAGGTACGGTATCTTCCTCAATTCTCCACTTCGTACTATACCTGTTATAAACGTCATTCCACGTGGTTGCAGGAAACTCTCGAAGGCTTTTTTTATGTCTTCTCGTGGCTTCTGAGCTTTTGTCATTTAAGTTGCTTGCAAAAGCTATTGCAGCCCGATTATCAGGTACACGAGGTAAAGTCATTCTTTCACGTTGGAATCTATCAACAAAATCCCTAAGCAACTCGGAGTCCCCTTGCTTGATTTTGAAAATATCCTCCATTCTTTTCTCAACCTTTTGAGCTCCCGAGTGTGCTTTAATAAAAGAATCTGCAAGCTCAGCAAAAGAATTAATAGAATTTTCGGGTAAAAGAGAATACCAGGTTAATGCGCCCTTGGTGAGTGTTTCTCCAAATTTCTTGACCAGTACTGATTCAATTTCTTGTTTGGTCAAGTCATTGCCTTTCACGCCTGTTCTAAATGCAGTTAAGTGATCACGTGGGTCTATTGTGCCATCAAATTTCGAGATGTCAGGCATTTTTAACTTTTTAGGGATTGGGAGGGGAGCAGCACTTGGTTTCCAAGGTTGTTGTGAGTATTTATCCACATCCACTCCTTTAATTACAGGGGGAACTCCAGGGATTTGCTCGATGCGCTCATTTTGTTTCTTAAGCTGTTTCTTCAAAGTTAATACTAAATTTTGCAAATGAGAATTATTTGAATTACCCGGTTCTCCTTCCTGTGGTTCACTGGGGGTTCCTCCATTTCCAGAATTAACAAGGCCAGAACGAGGATTCTCCAATGTATTATTATTAGGTGTTGGTGTGGGTGGTGCAACAGGTAATCGACTAACTAGAGCCTGAAGAGCTTTGTTAACCCGTGCATCAATTACTTTTTGTAAAGCTTCATCTACCCCTTCAAAAGGTTCAGATTGCTCTTGTTGATCAGCACGAGATTCAGGAGCAGGAGTGCCTTCACGAGATTGACGTGGTGAGTTTTGAGGGGAGGGAACCATGTCAATGTTCTGTAAATCTCCTTGATTTTGATGGATTTGATTTTCATGGTTTCCCAAGGTGTTTTCACTATTATTGTTGTTTGACATGATGATAACAACGACTGGAATGTAGCTTAAAAGAGAAGATTATCAGATTCCCGGTAACGGAACCAATTTGTTTAACCAAAAATCTGAGTCTTTGGTCAAAGCTTAGAAATATAGAGAAATTCGGGTTACTGATAATTTGGAGACAAAAATGAAAAAAGACTTTTGAGAATAATAAAGTAATAAGTAATTTTGTATTTCAGTGTAATCTCAATAATACTTCTTGTTCTTACAGATGTTGAGTCATTCTCCTTTTATAGTTGATTCTAGGAGAAGATGTAATGCCTTTTGTCTTAATGAGGCAATTATGAGCAATAAATGTCATTAAAAGAAATGTTACACAATAATTTCAATTTAATTCAAATTCTCTAACGTATTTGATATGTAATGTTGTATTTAGACTCTTTTACGTCATCAGATTCGTATCTTCAACTTCTTCCGATCTTCAGTCTTTAAATGACTTGAATAGGTACGAGACTCGTACCTATTTGAGTAACGGTCCACACCTATGTTGTTTTCTTCTCCTCATATCTGTTGTCTCCCGTGCCTCTTGGCTATTTACTGCGTTTTGACCTTTTGACCAGTCCATGTGTCATGACACGTCATCTTCAATATTTAGATTCAGTTTTTTTCCAATACCCTTGGGACATACTTATATACATATATACATGCTATTTTGAAAGGTATTTTGCATATAAACATACAGGGAAAAATTGGGTATCAACAGCTGCCCCTCTTTACCCGGGGAGGATGAAAGAGTTCTCGGGTAAAGATATGATGGCCAATTTTGACTGAACAAAATGGTTTGAAGAGGTTGACCGTGCTCTGTTTCCTGAGCTGCCTACATATCCCTGGTCTTACAGGAATCAGGCCATATGTAGTTCAGGATCCGTCGGCGGAGTATACCGATGGAGTTTTTTCAAGAACGGACGCAATGGGATGAACGATTAAGGTCTAATAAGGTCGCGAGAACTGGAGCGGGATTGTTCCTGCTGAGACGGTCGTTGATCGCCGGTTTACCTGTAATTAAGTGATATATTATGCGGAAATTTAAACATGATGCAAGTTCCCGTCGGACCATGAATGTTGTCTTTGGACGATTAGGATGGCGTCCTCATACCATGACGTCCTGGGCCATGAAGCATATAATAAAGGACTCGCAGGCCATGAAATGATGCTCTCGGGCTATGAGAATACTGCCTCCGAACTATGATGCCTTTGAATAATGATATGCAAAAGATAAAAGGGGTCATCAGGCCATGGCATGGCATTCTCGGGCTATGAAAATGGTGCCTCCTAACAATGACGCCTTTGGACAAATTGGCGATCTTTCAGCCCATGATGTGTATGAAGTGGCAATCTTTCAGCCGATGCATGTATAAATAGAGTGGCGATCTTTCAGCCGATGCAGGATGTAAATAAAGTCGCGATATTTCAGCCATGCAAGAAGTAACATAAAGCGGCGATCTCTAAGCCATGCAAGAAGTAAATAAAGTGGCGATCTTTCAGCCATGCAAGATGTAAATGAAGTGGCGATCTTTCAACCATGAAAAAAGTAAATAAAGTGGCGATCTTTCAGCCATGCAGGATGTAAACAAAGTGGTGATATTTCAGCCATGCAAGAAGTAACATAAAGCGGCGATCTTTCAGCCATGTAGATGGAGGTAGAGCTTAACCTCAGAAGGCAGAATGGTAGCGGAGAATGTAGATGGAGATAGTGCTTAGTCTCGGAAGGTAGAATGGTAGCCTTATGCAATGCAAGAAATGCAGATGGAGACAGTGCATAGTCTCGGAAGGCAGAATAGTAGCCTTATGCAATGTATGAAAATGCAAATGGAGGTAGAGCTTAACCTCGGAAGGCAGAATAGTAGCCTTATGCAATGCAAATGGAGGTAGAGCTTAACCTCAGAAGGCAGAATAGTAGCCTTATGCAATGCAAGAAAATGCAGATGGAGATAGTGCTTAGTCTCGGAAGGTAGAATAGTAGCCTTATGCAATGCAAGAAAATGCAAATGGAGGTAGAGCTTAACCTCGAAAGGCAGAATATTGAGGCTGGACCCTCCATCAATCAGGATCCTAGTGATAAAATAATCTTCGCATTGCACGGTGATGTGCAACGCTTTGTTGTGACTTAACCCTTCTTGTTTCAGCTCATCTTCATGAAAAGTGATCTTGTGACTTTCCAATACCTGCCCTACCATGTTTGCCATTTCTCCTCCGATGATGTTGCTTGGTACATATGCCTCACTCAGCACCTTCAACAAGGCATTCTTATGTGCATCGGAACTTTGAAGCAAATCTAGGATAGAAATCTGTGCCGGTGTTTTGTTCAGCTGATCAATGATTGAGTATTTCTTGGCTTGTATCTTTCTCCAGAGATCATCGGGCCCGATTTCAGTGATGGTCGGACGACCAGAGGCCTGCTTACTCGACTCAGCTAAATGCTTCAGAGTATAAACCCTGCTGGTTCTTGTCATACCCTATGCAGCAACTTTTTTCCCTAACTTGGCTTTCCCTTTCCTTCTTGCCTCGACTGTGTAATCCCAAGGTATGGCATTTGTATGGAACGGTGTTACGGCCGACATTGCTACTGGAATGGGCACCTTTACTCTGAACAGAGCATGTATTTTGGAGGGTAAAAATGCAACTTCAAATGGTGCGGGTGCATTTATTGGAGACCCAAACTCGACCTCAATTGGTGTTGGCATCTTTGCAGGGGTGGTGTTTCAAACCCAAGTGGTACAGACATGTTTACCTTGGCATCCCTAGAAGGCTGAGTCTGGACTACAATTGGATTAAGGGTGACTATTGGCTTTTTTAGTTCGTTACCTTCTGTGATTAAACCGATCGATTCTTTGGGATCCCAATCATCCTTTATTTCAATCATGTGAACACCTCCACCCTTATGGTCCGGCAGAGGGTTGTTGCGGACGTACGGAGTAGGCTCCTTTGCCACAATGATCTTGTTATCAATCAAAGTTTGGATCTTGTCTTTCAGAGAGCGGCATTCATCAATAGTATGCCCTTTCATGCCGGAATGGTATGCACATGATTTATTTGGATTGACCCATTCAAAAGGGTTTTCAGGGGTTATAGTAGGTATAAGGGTGATATAACCAATATTTTTGAGCTTTTCGTACAGCTGGTCAATCGGCTCAGCAATGGCGGTATACTGTTTGGGGGGTCTGCGGTTGAAATTTGGTCGAGGTGTAGAAAGGTTTTGACGTGTGGGAGGTGATTGATAGTGGGATGGCTGAGCATTGTAGGCTTGGTAGACATGTGCGGGTTTGGAATATCTGGGTGAAGTAGGTTGATATGTAGGAGGTGGGTGTGAATGGTAAGTAGGTGGTGGAGTTTAGTAAGAGGATGAGGGTGCTTGGTAATTCGGGGTAGGCTGATATGTGAGTGGAGGTATCGGATAGGCTTGGTATTTGATAGGAGATTTGGCTCTTTGTGAAACCATTACGGCACCTACGTCCCTTTTCTTGGACGTACCACCAGACTGTAAAGCCTTATTGGTAGCTTGCAAAGCTTCAAAGTTTGTAACCATACCACTTTTGATGCCTTCCTCGATCCTTTCCCCTAGCTTGATGATGTTGGAAAATTTCTGGCTCTCAATCAACATCATCCTTTCATAGTACTGCGGGTCTTGAGCCCGGATGAAAAACTTGTTCATTTGTTCTTCTTCTAAAGTCGGTCTGACCTTAGCGGCTTCTAATCTCCAACGAGTAGCGTACTCGCAAAATGTTTCTGTGGGCTTCTTCTTTAAATTCTAGATGTAGAACACATCTGGCGTATTTTCTGTGTTGAACCTGAACCCGTCAATAAAGTCAGACGCCATACTCACCCAGTTCGACCATTTCTTCAGTTCTTGGCTAATGTACCAAGACAGAGCATCTCTTCTCAAACTTCTCATGAAAATCTTCATGTGAATCCTTTCGTCCTTCACTACTCCGACCAGCTTGTCGCAGTATGTTCTCAAGTGGACTCTCGGATCCCCTGTACCATCAAACATCTCGAACTTAGGAGGTTTGTACCCCTCAGGAAGTTCGACATCCGGTTGTATGCAAAGATCTTCGTAGTTCAACCATTCAATCCTCTTACTTCCTTCGACACCCTGAATTCGACTAGTCAATTTCTTGAGTTCCGCAGCCAGGTTCCTGATGAGTGAGTCTTTATCATCAGACTTGGGTGTGCTTGAGATGGGTTGGGTAGAGTGTGGCATGGTCTCCACATAGAGAGGGGTGTTATGGTGGGCGTGGAAATGGTCATTAGTAGAATTCAAAGGTTTAGGGATGAGCAGCGGAGTATTGTTGGATGTGTGGCAAGTATTGCAGTGGTGGTGAGGAGCGGGGTGGTTTTGGGGTTTTGGGGTATTTTGAGGAGGTCTGGGGTTGATATCTGCGGTAGTGAGGGAAAATGACACATTTGCAAAGTTCCGAACTTGATCAAGTTCCTTTTGAAATTTCAACAACTTTTGCTCGAATTGGGATGCACTTTCTTTGGTGACCTGAGTACCATGAGCGACCTCTACCTGTTTAGTTGAGTTTTCCTTTCTGGTGTTATTCAAATCTTCCATCTTTCCTTTTGTCCTGCTTCTGCTAGGACTAGGATAAGGAGTTGGTGGAGGGCCCTTTGATCTTGTGGAATATGATGACGATGCTAGAGTACATGAACTAACCTTTGGGGAGGGGAATAAAAATGAAAAATAAAATAAAAGTTAACAAGTTAGTGAGGATTATAAGGAAAAGATGTTGTGATATTTAAACACACAGTGCAAGAATGTAAATCGTGTCCTAATTTGGGAGCCTCGTTGTGCCCCAGGTAGGCCTAGAGAAAAATTGATTTGGAGAACTTAGAATGCTAAATGCCTCATTTTATTGATAAAAGTAGACGAATCCCAAAACGACACTAAATAACAAGGAATAAAATGTCACTAGTGGTCATTGTCCTTATTACATTTCTTAAAGCAAAAAAGAAAGATTTCTATCTATTTGGTCCTAGAAGGGCCTTCCTCAGGTTGAATGCTCTCGTTAATCAAATACTCCAGCTCGTGTAGGTTCACCAGTAGAAATGTCATTGCCATGTGTTCTCCTTCGTTTCCTTCAGCGTTTTGGCAGTCAGTGACTCCCTTCCTCACTTTCCCTTCCAATTCCAGCAGACTGTACTCCAGATATTCTAATTTTTCGCTAGCTTTGGTGGCCCTCTCTTTCTACTCGTTGATTTGGTCATTTTATGGAAGACTCCTCCACCAGTCTAGCAAGAGTGAGGGTATGCTAACCATACCGAAGTTGGGACCTCATTCTACATTTTCTGCAAAACAAAAGGGTTAAGACCCTACCCCCACCAGACTTGACTATTTAAATATCAATAATTGGCATAAAAGCATTTAGTTCTCCAAATAAATGCATAAAACGTGATAGTGTCCGTTTGGGTTTTAGGGAAACCTAGTGGACTTTGGACAAGGCCATCTTAAAGAGTCATTATGCAGACAACATAACTTACTCGGCTAGGTTTGACCATGATGCATGCACAATTAAACAGAGTAAGGATTCTATGGGGGTTTTAGACTAGTACCCTTGAGCGGACAACTCAAGAGGGAAAGGCACGGAACCTTCAACTACGTCGTTGATCGGCTTGTTTTATCGCAAATATACCTTTGCCGGATTTAAAGGGTGATAATATCGGAAGAGTTCAACCACTCATTATAAGCGTTGCTATGGCATGGTCTCCACATAGATAGGGGTGTTATGGTGGGCATGGAAATGGTCATTTGTGGAATTCAAAGGTTCAGGGATGAGCAGCGGAGTATTGTTGGATGTGTGGCAAGTATTGCAGTGGTGGTGAGGAGCGGGGTGGTTTTGTGGTTTTGGGGTATTTTGTGGAGGTGTGGGGTTGATATCTGCGGTAGTGAGGGAAAATGACACATTTGCCAAGTTTCGAACTTGATCAAGTTCCTTTTGAAATTTCAACAACTTTTGCTCGAATTGGGATGCACTTTCTTTGGAGACCTGAGTACCATGAGTGACCTCTACCTGTTCAGTTGAGTTTTTCTTTCTGGTGTTGTTCAAATCTTCCATCTTTCCTTTTGTCGTGCTTCTGCTAGGACTAGGAGGAGGAGTTGGTGGAGGGCCCTTTGATCTTGTGGAATATGGTGACGATGTCAGAGTACATGAACTAACCTTTGGGGAGGGGAATAAAAATGAAAAATAAAATAAAAGGTAACAAGTTAGTGAGGATTATAAGGAAAAGATGTTGCGATATTTAAACACATAGTGCAAGAATGTAAATCGTGTCCTAATTTGGGAGCCTCGTTGTGCCCTAGGTAGGCCTAGAGACAAATTGATTTGGAGAACTTAGAATGCTAAATGCCTCATTTTATTGATAAAAGTAGACGAATCCCAAAACGACACTAAATAACAAGGAATAAAATGTCACTAGTGGTCATTGGCCTTATTACATTTCTTAAAGCAAAAAAGAAAGATTTCTATCTATTTGGTTCCAGTAGGGCCTTCCTCAGGTTGAATGCTCTCGTTAATCAAATCCTCCAGCTCGTGTAGGTTCACCAGTAGAAATGTCACTGCCATGTGTTCTCCTTCGTTTCCTTCAGCGTTTTGGCAGTCAGTGACTCCCTTCCTCACTTTCCCTTCCAATTCCAGCAGACTGTACTCCATATATTCTAACTTTTCGCTAGCTTTGGCGGCCCTCTCTTTCTACTCGTTGATTTGGTCATTTGATGGAAGACTCCTCCACCAGTCTAGCAAGAGTGAGGGTATGCTAACCATACCGAAGTTGAGACCTCATTTTTCATTTTCTGCAAAACAAAAGGGTTAAGACCATACCCCCACCAGACTTGACTATTTAAAGATTAATAATTGGCATAAAAGCATTTAGTTCTCCAAATAATTGTATAGAACGTGATAGTGTCTGTTTGGGTTTTAGGGAAACCTAATGGACTTTGGACAAGGCCATCTTAAAGAGTCATTATGCGGACAACATAACTGACTCGGCTAGGTTTGACCATGATGCATGCACGATTAAATAGAGTAAGGCTTCTATGGGGGTTTTCGACTGGTACCCTTGAGCGGACAACTCAAGAGGGAAAGGCACGGAACCTTCAACTACATCGTTGATCGACTTGTTTTATCACAAATATACCTTTGCCGGATTTAAAGGGTGATAATATTGGAAGAGTTCAACCACTCATTATAAGCGTTGTTATGGCATGGTCTCCACATAGATAGGGGTGTTATGGTGGGCGTGGAAATGGTCATTTGTGGAATTCAAAGGTTCTGGGATGAGCAGCGGAGTATTGTTGGATGTGTGGCAAGTATTGCAGTGGTGGTGAGGAGCGGGGTGGTTTTGTGGTTTTGGGGTATTTTGTGGAGGTGTGGGGTTGATATCTGCGGTAGTGAGGGTAAATGACACATTTTCCAAGTTCTGAACTTGATCAAGTTCCTTTTGAAATTTCAATAACTTTTGCTCGAATTGGGACGCACTTTCTTTGGAGACCTGAGTACCATGAGTGACCTCTACCTGTTCAGTTGAGTTTTCCTTTCTGGTGTTGTTCAAATCTTCCATATTTCCTTTTGTCCTGCTTCTGATAGGACTAGGAGGAGGAGTTGGTGGAGGGCCATTTGATCTTGTGGAATATGATGACGATGCCAGAGTACATGAACTAACCTTTGGGGAGGGGAATAAAAATGAAAAATAAAACAAAAGGTAACAAGTTAGTGAGGATTATACGGAAAAGATGTTGCGATATTTAAACACACAGTGCAAGAATGTAAATCATGTCCTAATTTGGGAGCCTCATTGTGACCTAGGTAGGCCTAGAGACAAATTGATTTGGAGAACTTAGAATGCTAAATGCCTCATTTTATTGATAAAAGTAGACGAATCCCAAAACGACACTAAATAACAAGGAATAAAATGTCACTAGTGGCCATTGGCCTTATTACATTTCTTAAAGCAAAAAAGAAAGATTTCTATCTATTTGGTCCCATAAGGGCCTTCCTCAGGTTGAATACTCTCGTTAATCAAATCATCCAGCTCGTGTAGGTTCACCAGTATAAATGTCTTTGCCATGTGTTCTCCTTCGTTTCCTTCAGCGTTCTGGCAGTTAGTGACTCCCTTCCTCACTTTCCCTTCCAATTCCAGCAGACTGTACTCCAAATATTCTAACTTTTCGCTAGCTTTGGTGGCCCTCTCTTTCTACTCGTTGATTTGGTCATTTGATGGAAGACTCCTCCACCAGTCTAGCAAGTGTGAGGGTATGCTAACCATACCGAAGTTGGGACCTCGTTCTTCATTTTCTGCAAAACAAAAGGGTTAAGTCCCTACCCCCACCAGACATGACTATTTAAATATCAATAATTGGCATAAAAGCATTTAGTTGTCCAAATAAATGCATAGAACATGATAGTGTCCGTTTGGGTTTTAGGCAAACCCAGTGGACTTTGGACAAGGCCATCTTAAAGAGTCATTATGCGGACAACATAACTGACTCGACTAGGTTTAACCATGATGCATGCACGATTAAATAGATTAAGGCTTCTATGGGGGTTTTAGACTGGTACCCTTGAGCGGACAACTCAAGAGGGAAAGGCATGGAACCATCGACTACACCTTTGATCGACTTGTTTTATCGCAAATATGCCTTTGCCGAATTTAAAGGGTGATAATATCGGAAGAGTTCAACCACTCATTATAAGCGTTGCTATGGTATTTGTTTGGCACGAGTGGAATATGGTGTTGAAAACATGCTTATGCAATAATTAAACTAAGTTGTCACGTATTTGCACGTTATGAAGTAATTACAACAATTCTTCATAATTTAAAACAGTAATAAAGTAAAGCAGTAAAGGAAAGCAGTAAAAGAAATAAAGGAAAGAAACAAAAGACAAGTCAGTTTCGTAATAGGAGAGGGAATTAAATACTTAAAGGCATTAAGCAAATAAACACATATAGAGAAGCGTAAAGTCACAATAATAGCCTGAAATGGTAAAAGCCTAAAAGAAATCCCCAGCAGAGCCGCCATGCTGTCACGCCCCCTTTTTTCTCGCAAAATCGAGTTTATGATATTTGGGAGGACAACTCGTTCCCTTTTGGGAATTGGTTTTGAATTGAAGAGTCGCCACGTAATGATTTAAGTGTATTAGGACACTAAGAAAGGTTTGATTTGAACAACCAGAGGTTAGGTAAGGGCTTGAAATTATCCCAAGGTGAAGGTGTTAGGCACCCCTCAGGATCCACTAGTGTGGTTCCCGGCTAGACAATTATTGTGACTTTAGGTACAAATAACACATAGGCAAATAAGAACTTCAAACAAGAGGGGGTTTTCACTCAATGGTTACAAAATAGGCAAAGTAAAAAAGAAGTTGATTTTTCTTTAAAAAAACAGTTTAAAAGAGAAAGAAACAAAAGGAAAGGAGGGGGTCCTAGGTTTATTAATAATATGGATCACCCCACACAATGTCCGGTAACCGCTCCTCGATGAGTGGTTACACGTGACATTATCGCGTGGTCATCATATCCATATCTACCCTTCCCACCCGTTAAGGTATTAAAGTGCGGAACGGTCTCATTTACTTATTGCATGCTATTACCCGCCCCAATCCTACCAGTCCCGGAGGTATTTGGGACTACTAATCCTGAGGGGAGGGATATTGGGCTTACTTGTGGTTTCAAAAGGTAAAAATACTAAGACGACAAACAAAACATATATGGCAAGTATGGGGAAGCATATAAACAAATGAAAAGGCTCAAACAGATCTCCTTTAAGCAGAGAAAAGCAAGTAGTTAGCATGACTTACACATACTGTTTAGAGTCTGATTAAAACTTAAAGGGTCGAGGCAGACTGATTTATTACACAGTTCAGATAAGAAGCTTGAATCAGGCCTGCCTGTTGGTTGTAGCATATAAAAAATCTGATTCAGTTTATAGGTTTACCTTATGGCTTGCCTAAATGTTAGACGAAAACCTATAGGCATGATATCTACTAAATTCAGAAACAATGAAGTAAATTGATTACATACTAAAGAAAGAAAGGCAAATTTTAGCAAAAGATCACAAGTTCTGCAACTGGTAATGCATTATTGTTGCCGGTTTTAGACTCATAAACGAGTGAGGTATTTCAGATTTGATTAAAGCTCCTATAGGCATGCTTTCTATGTGTTGTCGATTTTAGAACATCTTTATAGACATAGAGAAATGCAGAAATCCTACAAACATGATATCTAGGTACTGTACTTTATATGACCATGATATCTAATTGCAGTTGGTTATTTAAGTCCTATAAACATGTTTGCCTAGTGGATATGCAAGATTCAGATAAGACCTATAGGCATATTTTCTACATGCATATGCAGAATTCGAATGGTATCTGTATGAGAGTGCAAAAATTCCTATAGACATGGTATCTATATGAAAGTGCAGAAATTCTTATAGGCACGGTAACTATATGAGAGTGCAGAAATTCCTATAGACATGGTTATCTACATATGAGAATGCAGAAATTTAGAAAATTCCTATATGCAGGTTATCTACCCCTTTTGCATACATAGTTACCCCTCCCTTTTTCACTAGCCATCCCCGAGAGTTTAATTACAAAGTTATTACAACCCCAGAAAAAGTAAAGTAAAGAAAAGTACATCATAAATTAAAAGTACAAACAAGGAGAGCCTGATTCAGACTTCCTGTCTGAAGTATGAAGTAAACCAACTCCAAGAGATCATATTTCAAAGCCTTTATCCCATTTAGGGTTTGTTAAAGTTCCCTAAGAGTTTCATAAGAACTCTGGGCAGTGCTTACACCCAAATGTATCACCAAATTAAGCCATAATGCAGTGTGGAAGGGCCAACCCTCAAGTGTCCAAGTTCTGAGGGAACTCAAGGTCCCAAGGCAAGGCTCATAGGAGGAGGGCAGAACTTAGAGACTAAGAGAGAGTGCAAGTGCAGAATTCTAAAAGGGGGAAGGGAAAGGGAAATAGTTCACATTAATATACATAGGGAATGGGGAGGTGGTAAAGGGGAAAGGACGGGCTAGTGGGCATAGTGGGAAATGCTGGCACACCCATAAGCCTGTTAAAACACATTGTTTGGAGGTTAGGATCCTTTGAGGGATAAAGTTCAATCCACAGACAATAACTTACATATTACCATATTTTAAACTGTAACTCAAAACACATAAGGGGGTAGGGAGCAAGGATTCATAGCAGAAACAAGTAGAAAGAAATCAACATGCTAGTTTAAATATTTAACTCTGCAGAAGCAGCAAAGTAGACATGGATACAAAGAGCTATAAATAAACACATTGTGGTGATGCTGAAGCTTAAATTAGGACATACCAGTTTCAAAGAAAAAAAAGAGAAAATGCAGTAGTCTTGTAAAAGCCACAGTACAGACAAGAAGAGAGAGTACTATTATGTGTAAGTAAGAATTCAGAAGAGATTGTAAATTGTGAAGTGTTGTTGTTTGTGAAGAGGGTCGTGCCTTTTATAGTGTAAAATCAGGCAGAAATAAGGTAAGAAAATAGTTAAGGAGCTAATTATCAATCAATTAAACGAGACTTCTTTTAATTAAGGGATTCTGATTCAAACGGGTAAAAGTCATTTAAGGAAAGAAACTGAATAAACACATTGTGCAAAGCATGCAATTAAGGGCAGATACATGAAAGGTTATTTAAGGATAGGGTTTTAAAGTACACGGTTTGTGCAAATAAGGTAAGAAAATCAATTAACAACCAGTAAATCAAAAGGGTCTGAGATTTTGCATGAATGAACCGAGTAAGAAAAGATGAAGAAGGGTTTTAACTTAGGTCGAATCATAGAGAAAATCAGCAAACAATGTAAAGAAGTCAATCAGACCATATTCAGAGGGAAGTGTGAACTAATAACAAATTTGAAAGTCACTTGAGAGGGAAGTGCATCATATATGAGGAGCATGTGAGCATGTTAAGCATGAAAGAAAAAAGAGATTGTCGTGTTACTGTGAAATTAGTAGGAAAATCCAGTGTAGAAGAATTTAGTAAAAAGCCAAAATTGTATGAAAACAAAGATGTCCAAACTCAGTTCAGAGACTCGAAGTTAGTCTGAAAGAATTAGGGGTTTTTTGAAATAAAACCCTAGTTCAAGCAAACCACAAAGCATAGATGAGAGGGCAAGCAATTGAATCGAAACATGTTTAGAGGTTTCAGAAAAGAACTGAAACTTCCAACATCCTTCTTTCAGCAACAGAACTCATGAGTAACATGCAAACACAGTAGAAGGGTTCAAAGCAAACAAAGTGAAGAAACTAATTCGAAGCATAATGAGAAAAGACTGATAAGAATAGTAGAAGAAGCATGTTTAAGAAGATCTTTTAGAAGAAACTTAAACAGAGCTCAGCAGAAGGAACGACTGGGATTTAGAGGGGGGCCGGGTGGGTTATTTTTAAAGGTCGTGGGTCGGGTAATTTTGGAATTGGGCTGGGCAATTGAAATTGAAATTGGGTTGGATTAGGAGTGCTAAATCTGGCCAAAATCGAAATAAAAATAGGCTAACATTTAAATAGCCATTTTCCCTTATTTATTTTATAAAACATAGTAAAATAATTTATGGAAATAAATTAAAGGTACTAAATTAATTAATAATATATAAACATTAGACTAAAAATACTGGAGCCAATTTTGTAATTATAAATGCAATTAAATCTTAAAGTAGGCTAATATTGCAATTATATGCAATTTAGCTTAAATAAATTTGTAAAAATGTGCAAAACTCATACTGGCTATATTTTAGTATAAATATGAGAATTCAATAAATGAATTACCAAAATGCCAATTTTGGGAACACTTATTGGGTTTTTCTTGATAAAATAGGGTAATAAAATTGACTTTAAAATCTTTAAAAATAGAGAAAAATAATAGGACCTTGGGACATACTTATATAAGTATATACATGCTATTTTAAAGGTATTTTGCATACAAAAATAAAGGGAAAAATTGGGTATCAACAGCCAGAAGTGACCATGCATAAACTAAGCCTGGATCCCAACTTCCCTCCGATAAGAAAGAAAAAAGGTCCTATTTCCGAGGTCAGGAATAAATTTATCAAAGAAAAGGTAACTTGCTTGCTTGGTTTTGGTTCAATCCGAGAGATAAAGTATCCTAACTGGCTAACTAACTTAGTAGTTGTTCAAAGAAGAATAATAAATTTTGCATGTGCGTAGACTATAAGGACTTAAATAGAGCATACCCAAAAGACTCATCCCAGAGGCAAACATTGATCAAATGATTGATGTGATGTCCGGTCACAAGTTAATGAGTTTCCTAGATGCTTACTCCGGGTACAACCAAATCATGATGAACCCGAAGGAACAGGAGAAAACTTTGTTCATAACAAATTTCGGTACATATTATTATAATGTGATGCCTTTCAGGCTACATATCGCCGGAGCCAGTTATCAATGGCTCATAAACAAAATGTTTGAGAAACAAATAAGGAAAACTATGGAGATTTACATATATGATATGCTGGTTAAGTCTTTGAATGCATGTGACCATCTGGAACACCAGCAAGAGACCTTTGACATCTTAAGGAAACAAAATATGAAGCTTAACCATGAGAAGTGTGCATTCGGGGTCAACTACGGTAAGTTCCTGGGATTCCTTATGTCGCAAAGAGGGATTGAGGTTAACCCTGACAAAATTAAAGCCATCGAAGATATCCCGAACAAGCTAACAAGCATAAAAGAGGTTCAAAGGCTGACAGGGAGATTAGCTGCTTTGAGCAGATGCATTCTAGATCTGCAGAAAAATGTCATCATTTCTTTAAACTACTCAAAAAGAAAAATAACTTTGAATGGGCCTCAAATGTCAGCAGGCTTTGAAGGATTTGAAAGGTATTTGTCAAGTCCTCAATTACTGTCAAAATCGGAAGAAGGCAAACAACTGTTGATCTACTTAGCGGTCTCGGAAGTAACGATTAGTGTTGTTTTACTTTGTGAGGATGAAGGTACGCAATCTCCGATCTATTATGTAAGTAAAATTTTAACGCGAGCAGAAACTCGCTACTCAAATGTGAAAAAATTAGCCTTAGCCTTCATAATCGCCGCTCGAAAGCTAAGGCTTTATTTACAATATGACCCAATAGTTGTGGTGACCATTTTTTCCCTGTGGAATATTTCTTCATAAACCTATACTCTCAGGTTGGTTGGCCAAGTGGGATGTCGAAATGAGCAAATTTGACATAGAATATAAACCTAGGACTGTGATTAAGTCACAAGTTTTAGCCGACTTTATGGTCGATTTCAGTCCGGGACTTTTACCTTTGCCTACCAAAGAAGTAGTAATGGTGTCAGAATCGGCAGCAGGAGTCTGAACCTTGTTCACCGATGGAGTTTCCAATGTGAAAGGGTCTGGGCTCGGCATAACGCTAACCACGCCCTCGGGAGAAACCCTAAGGTAGGCCATAAGAATCGTTCCTCTGACCAACAATAAAGTAGAGTATGAAGCTTTGATTGCAGGACTCGAGCTAGCCTAGGGATTGGACTCCGAGGTCATAAAAATCAAATGTGATTCCCAATTGGTAGTAAATCGGGTCTACGGGATCTTCGAAGCCAAAGAGGAACGCATGCAACAATATGTAGTGAATGTCCAAGTTCTATTTGCTCGGTTTAGGGAATGGTCAATTATGCGCATCTCGGGGGAAGAGAATGCGAAAAGGACGCACTGGACAATCAGGGTCCGCCCATAGAAATGAAGGGATCGGACTCCGGTACGGTCGTACAACTTATGCACTCGGTAGTGGATGCAGATAGTTATTATGAGGTAAACGCGGCCAATTTGGTTTGGGACTAGAGAAATGAGATCATTGACTACCCAAAAAATTGCCTGAAGATCCTAAGGCATCTCGGGTGATGCACACTAAAGCAGCTCGATATAACTTCAAGGGAGGTCAATTATACAGAAGATCTTTCCAAGGCCAACTGGCCCGATGTTTGGGAGCTTCCGAAGCTAACTATGTTATGAGAGAAACCCACAAAGGAATTTGCGAAAATCACTCAGGCACGGATTCCATAGTGTTAAAATTAATTAGGGCAGGATACTACTAGCCCCAGATGGAAAAAGATGCCAAGGCTAATGTCCAAAAATGTGATAAATGTCCAAACGCACTGTTGGTACATCAAGAAGCAGAGCCGCTGCACTCAATTTTGTCACCATGGCCGTTCATGAAATGGGGGATGGATATCGTCGGATCATTGCCACCTGCCCCCGGTAAGGTAAAATTTCTTTTGATTTTAACTGACTATTTTTCTAAGTGGGTGGAAGCAAGTCCTTAATAGAAGATCGGCGAACGTGAAGTGGTAGATTTCTTGTGGGAGAATATAATTTACATATTTAGGATACCAAATCAGATAGCTTGCGACAACGGGCAGCAATTTATAGGCGCAAAGGTTACAAAGTTCCTTGAGGATTTGAAAATAAAAAGGATCACATCATCACCCTATCATCCAAGCACAAACAGTCAAGCAAAATCAACAAACAAGGTGATAATAAAAAATCTCAAAAAGAGATTGGAAGCAGCTAAAGGTAAATGGCCCAAAGAGCTGCCAGGAGTACTATGGGCGTATCGAACAATGGTCAAATCTAGCACGGAGGAGAATCCTTTCTCTCTTGTGTATGGAGCAGAAACACTGATCCCGATGGAAGTAGGAAGCTTACCCTGAGATATTTACGGGAGAAGGAAGAAACAAACAATGAAGCAATGTTGGCCAATTTGGAGTTACTCAATGAACGCAGGGACTTGGCGTATATAAGGATGGCAGCCTAAAAGTAGAGAATAAAAAGATATTACAATCGAAGATCCAACCTAGTATTTCAAAGTAGGAGACTTGGTTTTAAGGAAAGTAACTCAGAATATCCAGGAGCTCAATACGGGGAAGCTAGGTCCAACATGGGAATGCCCCTACCGAGTTTCAGTTGTCATCGGGAAAAGGTCATACGAGTTAAAAAATCAAGACGGAGAAAGGTTTCCAAGAAACGGGAATATGGCACATCTCAAGAGATACTATTACTGATAAGCCTCGCCTATATTGAAAGTATGTGCTGCACTCTTTTTCCCTTCGTCCAGTTTTTATCCCAATTGGGCTTTTCTGGCAAGGTTTTTAACGAGGCAGCAACAAAAATCATACTATGAAAGAAGCTTCAGCAGTAGAAATAAGACCTTTAAATGACAAAGCACACAAGTAAAGAGCCACTACGGAGAGGTTAAATAGTCTTTTGCCCGGTAGAAAAGTTCCTACCGGGAAGTAAAGCTTACTGTCGAGCAAATATTACGTGACCGTTCACAAATTCAAGCCACTGGGGGATTGTTAGATAATCTTTGGCTCGATAGCATAAATCCCAAGGGGAAGTGAAGTTTGCTATCGAACTGAAGATTATCTAGTAATTCACTAGTGGAATCCTCAAAGGTACAAAACTTTCAGTGTTCAAATTCGCATCCTTCACATTCGAACACTAGGGGGGTGATATGAGGATACGACAATAATGACTGCCACATCAACCGAAATACGAAACCCAGAAATATGTTGTATTATCGGAACCGGGGACTACACGGCCAGCCTCGTAAAATCAAGTTGTACAAGTTAGCCACAAGTAATGGCAATTCCAGTTAGCCGCAAGTAATGGATTTTTAGCACGACGAATTCTAATGTACTTTTGAAAATTGAAGGAATAAAGTAAAGTCCTTTTGTTTTTATCTTGGTTTTTGTCCTATCAATGAATTAATTTTATCATTTTAAATTTAAACAAGTACTTCAAATGGTAGTGCCATAATGAACTAGAGACGTCCTCTTTAAGATCACTGTAAACATAAGAGGGCCCTCTCTTATGAAATTCTCACGTTAAAGGGTTGATTTCGTAAGAACTTATGCTCGGAATTCAAATGCTCTCGGGGAAAAATACACTCGAAGCCTTGCACAATTCGTCGCAAAGAGTAAAACTTGCACAAAAATGAAAAGGACGCAAAGAGTAAAACTTGCGCAAATACTTAAACAAAAATGTACTTCTATTCACAGCAAATGTGCCAAGTAGTACAAATACAAAAGTATGGAAAAGAAAATAAGGTAAAAACTAAGCTAATGCATCTCCGAAACCCAGAGGAAAAGATGCATCTGCACCCCCAGTAGAGTGGGTGGATCCGCCACCCGCTCAATATCTTGGACTTCACTATTTTGGCCTTCAGCATCATCACCTTCCATTTCTTCTTCAGTTTTGGAGAACTCGGAACTAGAACCAGAAGAGTCGGTACTCGGTAGCATCAGGTTGGGCTAGAAGACCCCTTTTGGCAGTTGACTCCAACTCACGGGCCTTAGCGATTGTGGCATCAAAGTCAATGACACCCATTTTGGCCTCTTCCAAGGTTTTTCTTCTCATGCTATACACATCATATGTTTTTTTGACAAAGAGGCAAGCGCTCGGTGCTGGAGTTCTTATTTGAGTCGTCAACCTCGGCAGAAAAGTTATCCCGCGCAGATCTGGTGGCCCAAAGGCTTACATCAAGGTTGCGGAGGGTGGAGCTAAAAAACCTATTATGCTCGATGATCCTCTTATGCTTCTCCTCCAACCCGTGCATACTTTTCCTCGACAGCAGTAACTTCTTCACCTTTGGAGTTTAAGGCTACCTCCAAATTTTTCAACTTTTCAGTGGAAGCAGCCTCGCAATCGGATGCAGCATCAACGACATTATGGACTACAACCCATTTGCCCCTAGTTTCTTCGAATTGTACCCTTAACAGGGAAACTTTCTGGCTAAGGGTCACTACTTCTTGCTCGCTTTGCTACAACCGATCCTCCAACTCAACGGCCTTAGCAACTCGTGCTTCCAGTTCTAAGAGGCGAGCAGCAGTCTGATCTCGCTCGGCCAAAAGTTGATCTCGCTCGGAGGTAAGTTCCTCCTTATCACAAATCAGCCTTTGAAGGCCCTTGGAAGCAAGGAAGTTGGCCTGGAAAACAAAAAAGCAAACTCAAAACCCTACAATAACAAAGATAGAAGAAATAACAAAGGAAACAAAGGATATAATACCACTGCATTGTGCATGGCATTGTTCAACAAACACTCCCCCAAGAGAGTTTTTATTGTATCCTTATCTTTTTCTGAAGCCAAAGGCTTCAAATAATTAGCAAGTTCCACCGCCTGGGATAATAGATGGAATCCAGTATAGACCGAGAGGGTAACGCTCCTCCTCCTTTGGGGATCTTTGTAGGGGCAGCATAATTTTTCCCAAACTCCCATGAACTGGGGACTGGGGAAGTGGGAACCCCTCATCTCGGACAAATATGTTCGGTAAAGATAATGTAGTAAGTTTTGGCAGTAAAGGCACAGTGGGTAAAGAAGGAGATGAAGCTGATGGCGTTGTAGGCTAAGAAGCGGTTGAGGTGAACGTAGTGCTCGTTGTTGGTTACTCATCAATGGAAGATGGAAGGGACCCGGTACTTAGCCTCACAGTAACGGGCACGGCGACTAGGACTTGAAAGCGAGAGTTATAATTTTCCACCATATCATACTCCACCCAGAGCGTCGAGGCATCGTCCTCGGTTGGTGTAACTAACTCAACAGATTGAGCATTATGTTGAGTTGATGAAGGTCATTGTCTTCCATGTAGAGAAGCCTCTTCATCACTGGCTTCTCCATCATCGTTGATCACCACGGTGTCTATGGCCACGCTCATCACCACAGCATTGGAAGAGGTATCGGGTGCGACACTCTTTGCCATTTTATTTTTTCCCCTAGCCATGGAGGAACGTCTTCTTTTTTGTTGCTTATTCTCCAGGTGGGGACTCCGGGAAGAAATATTTGCACCAAAATCAAGCCCGGAGATACCTGTTCGGGTATTAACATCCTACAGCAGCCTCGCCGCGTTAGTAGATTAGCCAAAACGTCCTCTTCGAGGACGATAGCTGAGCCCTAGGGTAGAGCTGAATTCAACAGGAGATAAGGGTTAATCAACTTCCTTATACGAAAAGTAAAAACAAGATAAGTTTGACTTACCATGATTTTTGTCCTTCCACACATATTTAAGGGCCACTTCTTTTCACGTGTCGGTCTCGGGTGTAGTGACATCCAAAATTTTCTAGACCCACTAATCCAACCCTTCAACCCTAGGTAGTGTCTACTAAGTTGTTGAAATAAGTGACAGAAGAGAAATCAGTAATAGCATGGGGTGATCTTTAATTAGAAGAAAAGACAAATGATGAACTTACGAATACGGTTCCACAAATCCGGAAAGCATGGAGCGGTGGACGGAATGATGTCCCTGGTGGAAACTGCAACAAACCGTTCCATCCACTCACGGTCGTAGTCATTATCCATACTGGTCAACAAAGCATGGTGGCCATGTTTGCTAAATTTGATCATTCCCCCACGAAAAATCTTGGGGGAATAAAGATTCATTAATCGAGCCAAGGTTAGTTCCTCACCCATCTCCTGGCATAGACATCGCAGAAAAGCAACTATCCTCCATACAGAAGGACTCACTTATGCCAGGCATACCTGGTAACAGATGCAGAACTCCACGATAACAGAGTCAAGCTCCCCGCTCAAAGATAATGGTTCCAAAGTGAAGGTATACGTATAAAAATATGTAAAACCCTTCTTGGGCTGGGTTATCTGCTCTGCTAGGTCAGGAGCGATGATGTTTAAGTCATGGCAATGGAAGCCTTCCTTCAAAGAAGGAATACTGGAAGGACGGATAGAAGAAGGATACACGCCAATAGCCCACGTACGGGGATTTTCGGAAGGGTACTTCTCTTCGAAATCCTTAGTTGTGACAAGGCTCCTTGGAATTATGGTGCTCACCGTAGGAGGAGTAGCATCATCAGCTTTACCTTTGTTCTTTGAGATACTAGGATTTTTGGAAGAAGAAGCCATTTTTATCATAAGGGAGGAAAAGGTTTTCTCTGAATAAGAAGGTTAGAGAAAGTTGAAGACAACTACGAGTTGAGAGAGTTTGAGAAAGTTTGGAAAATTAAGAAGTGTAAATGAAGAAGTTTGATGCGTATAAGTAAAAGAATAAGCAGCTAAAATCGTGGCCATAATTACCTCGATAACCAGCAAAAGTAGTGCTGAATTGTGGGATGACGCGTGTTCGGAGTGTTAAATACGGAGAGACGTGTGTCTAATCAACCGTCAGAAACTTTTCAGAGGGGGTCAGAGAATTTTCAGCCAAAAAGGTATCTCTACCAACTTCTTGGTGATACAAAGTTATGACATCGGAAAGCAGGAGGACACTTTATGTAGAGTAAAATATCTTCATATTTAATTATCGCATGAGAAAGCGACACGTGGAGTCGAACACAGAAGACAGTCGGAACCGAAGGCAATGATTTCGCTTGTTATCGGATAGAATGATATTTATGAAGGTGAAATAAATGCCTGCCACCTGGTGATATTTAATGAAAAATATTCTATAGCATTAAGTGTCTGTTACGGAGAATATGGCCATTATTACCTACGATTATACATTCTTCAATGGCCCTCATAACTGTCATTTAAGAGGGGTTTGATCCTAGACCCTTGTTCTCTAGGAGCAAGTATAAATAGTAAGCTCTACCATCATTTTAACTGGGACGAATTTTTTGACAAGCATACACTATACTTTGTTCAAAGCATAATAGCATTTTACTTTTTTGTGTATTTATATTGCTCTTACTGTCTCTGAAAGCTCGCTCCCGGACTCAAGATCTCTACTATTGTATCTCGATTTCAACACTAAGTTTTACATTTTTGTCTAGTTTATTAATTATATTTGGATCAATTCAATTCAATTATCTATAAATCACGTAAAAATTCAACTGTAGCATTTTACGGGTAAATACACCCGGCATAAATTCTTGCAAATTTAAATGCCAACGCACAAAAGGGGCGCCATTAAAGGCATATATGTATTGCACAAAAATTTATAAATTTATTCGCTTTGGAATATTTCAGACAAGTGAAGTTCTGAAATTTGCATATGAAATTATAAATTTCCGGTAGTGTAAACTTCATATAATTGCGTCTGAAGTTGTTCTCTCTCATTGCAAAATCGGATCCGAAGTTTACATGTTGTTGTGTTTTTTCTTTGTTTTGGGATTGTATTTCATATGTTGAATTCTTCCGCCATAACAGCACTCATTTCTCTTCCACATGAAGCCATGAAAATCGGAGATCAAAAAACTTCTACGTTGAAGTTTTGTCTTAAAGTACAGAATTAGTTATATATCACATCCATCTCAAGAGAATATCAAAACATATTGTTACCCGAAAAAAATTCGAAAACTCGAAAAAAAGTAAAAAATCCAAGAAAATTCAAGATTGAAAAACCCAAATTCTTTGGTTTGGTTTGTAGATTTATAAATTCGACATCATTAATTTGGTTTGGTAATTAAAAAATTCGAACCAACCCGACCTATGTACATCACACACGACTTTTTACATTAATATCCCAAAATTTCTACTGATTATTCTTCTTTGTTCTGATGTAGAGAGAAACAAAGTCATATGCATGCAAGGGCAGAATTTTCTACTGCAAAAGATAAATTTTTTCCAAATAATGTTTTAGCAATAAAAGGTCACATAGGCTTAACTATGGATGTAATAAGAAGAACATCCTCAATTTGATATAACATTTAATAAAGTTGGCCAGAAATTTTCTCTTGTTTCAAATAGTCCCCATCTGGTATACAAGTATTTGGGGAAAAAAATGGCTAGAAATAGGTTGCTATAAGTGGTTGATATTGTAACATGGATCTATAAATAACATATCCCCAATGTGGTATGCCATTTAATAAAATTACTCCATAATATATGTTGGTGAACTCATTCAATGTAAGTTTGATTATTGCTTGCATGCGATCACTACTAGAAATCGACCACAAAAACCGACCAACGTTGGTCGGTTTTGGCAAATTACCGATCAAAATACGTCCAAACACGTTTGGTCGCTATTTTGGTGGTCGTGTTAGTATACTGACCGAGGTTGATCGCTAATTACCGACCAAGGTTGGTCGTAAAGGTAAAAGGACCAAGGTTGGTCGCAAAAAAAAAACGATCAAAGTTGGTCGGTATTTTAATTATGTAATCAAAAGATTCACCATCTGGGAATCGAAACGGAGCGTGTACTGTGGCAGGAAACTATTCTACCACTAAATCATTGGTGAATTTTGTTTTAAGATTGTCTTATTTGTTTATTTATACTCTTTAATCGTATTTTCGCACGAAAATAATCGACCAAAGTTGGTCGATTTTATTAAAAAATAAAATTTGCCGACCAAAGTTGGTCGGTTTTTTAAAATGACCGGCCTAATTTACCGACCAAAGTTGGTTATTTTTTTAATATTAATTTTTATTTATTTTAATTGTAAAAATCGACCAAAGTTGGTCGGTTTCTTGAAAAATAAATTTCGTGGCACTCAAAAATAGTTCCCCGTATTTTTGCGCCAAAGAAAACCGACCAAAGTTGGTCAAAAAAAAAATTAAAATATTTTGAAAAACCGACCAACTTTGGTCGGTTTTTGCCGAATTTCTAATAGTGGATGAATGTGTCCATGTCATTTTCATAATTGACAATGAAACATACATAACGTTTTTATAAATAAATTTGGACCAAACGTTACAATGTCAAAGACCTATTTATGAACCATCTATTGTTGAAAAAAGAAAAACAAATAAACATTTGTTGTGTTTCACATGAATTTGATGAAGCATTACCAATCAGAATAAAACTATTTTACAGACATAGTTTGACTATCAAAATTGCGTAAGCAAACTTATTTTAGTTTATTTGCTAATTGAATTTATTTGTACACTTGTTGAAATATCTATTTGGGAATGTGGATTTTAAAATTTCAGTAGATATTTCTACCTTTTTATTTTGGGTAACACTTTAAAAGGACGCCTTTTTATTATAAGGTGCAGATTAGTTTTAGAAACGAAGGTTACCAAAGAATTTTTATTGGCACTCACATAAGTATTATTTTGCAGGAAATATATATCAAATAAGAATGTGTCGTAAGCAAATTATGACGATGTTGCAAATTTACATTTTCGTCTTGGTTTTATTTCCTGGGACATTGGTAAATTGTGAAACTCGTGAAGAAATAGAGTACCTTTGCTATCTGGATTGTGTGGAAGCCTATACAATTAATAGTTGGGACCTATTTAAGGATCTTACCGGAGAACAAATTATTGAAAAGTGTAAAAAGGGTGAAAGATATTTGCCATGTGAAATTGATGGAGAAATTATTACGTAGTCCATAATAATAATTATTATGTTATATAATTCTTTTTGCAGGAGATTAATAAAAGAATATCACAAAAGATTTATAAATAAAATACAAGAGATCTTTATAACGTTATTTCTATTTAAATTGTAAGTGCGCAAAAGAGAATATTTTGTCACGACCCAATTTAGGATTGTGACCGGCGCTTAGGAGCAAGTGCTCCCAAGTAAGTCTCATCGGTAATTTTACAGAAAATCGGACAGAGTTTCCCCTATTTTTGGACTATCCCAAAAATTTCCCTGTCTCAAATCAGCAGGCAAACATCCTAATAGCAATTAAAATGACAATGACCTTATCAATTAACCAAAATAAATATCTACCTTTAATAGTCCACCCACTAACAACTAGAAATAACACTTTATCTCCAAATTTGATAAGATTGAGCGATACTCAACATAAATCTATAATAACGAAGAATACTCAAGACACTAAAATATTGACTATGGAGCGACTCTAAGAGTTCAAAGAAAAGCCCATAACAATAAATAAAATCTTCGGTCACGCGAACAAGTGCGAGGCTCACCGAGAACTATCAACATGTGCGCTCTAATTAACGAAATCCTCGTCTGCGTCAACTGCTGTCTCTGCAAAAACAATTAGCAAGGAATGAGCCGCTAGCTCAGTGAGTAATAACCATAACTGTTTTATTGGGGACAAGTCAGAAAACATGCTAGTATCTCAAATAGAAAATAACATAAAAATGCCTTTTCAGAAACAATAAATAATTTTCAGTCTCATTATGCTTTTCTTGTAGTATAATACAATTAAAAATTCAGTAATAAGCTCGGTAACCACTGTATAATATCAATATTCAAATTTGGGAGGTTTCAATGAACGGATCATGTAATCGGTATAACTGTGGACTTCTTCGCAAGAAGTCAAATATAACGGTAGTCTCTACTCGAGGGAAATCGATAACGGTATACTAGTTCTACCTTCCCACTAGCGAGAGTTATAACTGTACTCTATAATCGGTAAATACAAGGTGCACCAGGTCTAACGAACCCGCCGTTAACTACAGGATCCTTCAAAGTCCACTCCCATTTATACTTGTCTTTGTATCCGTATATACTCATAAGAAAATATTTTAAAACAATATAGGGCATTTCGATTCTTATCAAATCATGTAATTTCATTTCAATAACAATAAATTCTGTCACGACCAGGATTTTCCACCCTCGGGAGTCGTGATGGCGCCTACTAATGTGAGCTAGGCAAGCTAAACCTTTAATCTAATTACTTCATTAACCAATTATTATTTTTTAACAAATATAAGATGATAACGTGGTAACAGCGTAAATTAAAATTTAAGCGGAAGACAACAATAAGATTTATGAAAAACTGCATCTATTACAAATACTTAAGCCTTAACCACCCAAAACCTGGTGTCACAGTGTCACAGACTGTCTAAGATTGTTGCATACAAAGTCTGAAGAAATAACAATACATTGTTTCTGAATAAAAGGAAAATGAAACAGGAAATAGGGACAGAGGGAGACTCCATGGCTTGCGGACGCCTGCAGGTCTACCTTGGGTCTCTGGATGGACTGAAGGAAGCCTCCAAGCTACTGTCCAAAAGCTGCTCCAGGATCTGCACATAGTGCAGAGTGTAGTATCAGCACAACCGATCCCATGTGCTGGTAAGTGTCCACCCTAACCCCGGCGAAGTAGTGACGAGGCTAGGACCAAACTACCAAATAAACCTGTGCAGATCAAATATATATACAACAGAAAAGAAATAAAGAAATAAACAAATAAATATAGGAGGGGCAAACATGCTTCGGGGAATAACAGGTAAAACAGAATATCAAGAGAATTATAAATGAATCAAAATCAACCAGTAACAAGAATAAGGAAAACAAAGGTAGATTTCACTTTCTTATTCACATCTTGTTGCAAGCGTGCAACCCGATCTCATTTCCTGTATCTCGTGGCAGGTGTGCCACCCGCTCCCATTTCATGTATCTCGTGGCAGGCATGCCACCCACTCCCATTTCATTTAGCTTGTGGTAGGCGTACCACCCGCTCCCATTTTATTATATCTTGTGGTAGGCGTATCACCCGCTCCCATTTCATTATATCTTGCGGTAGGCGTACCACCCGCTCCCATTTCATATATCTTGTGGTAGGCGTACCACCCGCTCCCATTTCATTATATCTTGTGGTAGGCGTATCACCCGCTCCTATTTCATTATATCTTGTGGTAGGCATACCACCCGCTCCCATTTACAAGCCAACAATAATCACAAGGAATCCTGGTAAGGGAACAAGAGCAATATAACAACTTTCCGGCAAGGGAACAATGATATTTCAACAACATCCCGGCAAGGGAACAATAATATCAAAACAAACATCCCGGCAAGGGAACAATACTATCAAAACAAACATCCCGGCAAGGGATCATTAATATCAAACAAACATCCCTGCAAGGGAACAATGGTGATAATAACATATGAAGCGCAATAAACCACAACAGAGTCATAACAATTATAATACAAGACTCACGGGCATGCTTGACACCAACGTATAGATACTCGTCACCATGCCTATACGTCGTACTCCACAATTAACATGTAGCAAATAAGACACAACTCCTAATCCCTCAAGCTAAGGTTAGACCAAACACTTACCTCGATGCCACGAACACAATTCACGTTTCAATTATAGCTTTACCCCTTGATTCCACCACCAATTCACTCGAATCTAGCCACAAGTTACTTAATTACATCAATAAACGCTAAATGAATCAACCCAATGCATGAAAATGAGCTTTTCTAAAGTTTTGCCCAAAAAGTCAAAAATCGCCGTCGGGCCCACATGGTCAAAACCCAAGGTTCGAACCAAAACTCGATTACCCATTCCCCACGAACCCAAATATATAATTTGTTTTGAAATCGGACCTCAAATCGAGGTCCAAATCCCCAATTTTGTAAAAACCTAGGTTCTACCCAAAATACTCATTTTCCCCCATGAAAATCATCGATTTTGAGTTGAAATCATGTTTAAAGATGTTAATGATTGAAGGAAATAAGTTAAAATTAACTTACAATCGATTTGGAAGAAGATTTGTTCTTGGAAAATCGCCCAAAGGAGTTTGTGTTTTAAAAAGATATGAAAAATGAGTTTAAAATCGTCTAAGTATACAAGTTGCAGGTCTCAGATGTGGGAATTGCGAACAGGGGTTCGCAAACTCTGCTAGCTTGGGAATTACGAAACAGGGCTCACATTTGCGAACCCTTTAGGGAAAACTAGACTTTCGCATTTGCGATCAATATGTCGTATTTGTGACTTGGGAATTGCGACCACAGCATCGCATTTGCGATCACCGGCCAAATGGGAAACTTCGCAATTGCGAAGATAATCTCGCATTTGCGAGAGGGAGCTAGCCTAGGATTTCTTCGCAATTTCGGCAAGCCTCTTGCATTTGCGATATCGTATTTGCGAGCCAGGCTTCGCAAATGTGAAGCCTGCAGGCTTGCTATGCACAACTGAAAACCTGCAATTTTCTAAGTTAAAAATGTAACCCGTGGCCTATCCAAAACTCACCCGAGCACTTGGGTCTCCAACCCAAATATACACACAACCTCAAAAACATCCTACAGACTTATTCGTGTAATAAAATCACCAAAATAACATCATGAACATCGAATTAAACCTCAAGATCAATGAAATTTCTCAAAACTTCTTTAAACATCAAATTTTGCATTTAAGGTCCGAATCACGTCAAGCGGAATCCGTTTCTTACCAAACTCCACAAAATTATCTTAAATAATATATAAGACCTGTACCGGGCGCCGAAACCAAAATACGAGCCCGATACCAACACGTTCTAATCAAAATTCATTTCCAAGCCTTATGAACAATTTCAAAAAATAATTTTCTTCAAAAATTCATTTCTCGGGCTTGGGACCTCGTAATTCGATTCCAGGCATACGCCCAAGACCCATATTTTCCTACGAACCCTCCGGGACCGTCCAATCACGGGTCCGGGTCCGTTTACCCAAAACATTGACCGAAGTTAAATTAATTTATTTTATAGTCAAAATTTATCATTTTTCATAGATTTTCACATTTAGGCTTTCCGACTACGCGCCCGGACGGTGAACGCAAATCGAGGTGGTGCTAAAAGAGGTTTTTAAGGCCTCAAAACATAGAATTTCATTTTAAAATTAAACGTGAAAAGGTCATCACATTCTCCACCTCTAAAACAATCGTTCGTCCTCGAACGGACAGAAGAAGGAAGTACCCGAGTCGGGGAAAATATGGGGATAACGGCTCCGCATATCGGACTCGGACTCCCAGGTCGATGCCTCAGGAGGCTAACCTCTCCATTGAACACGAACAGAAGGAAAACTCTTCGATCTCAACTGATGAACCTGCCGGTCTAGAATAGCCACCGGCTCTTCCTCATAAGACAAGTCCTTGTCCAACTGGACAGTGCTGAAATCTAACACGTGGGATGGATCGCCGTGATATTTCCGAAGCATGGATACATGAAACACTAGATGTACGGCTGATAAGCTCGGCGGCAAAGCAATTGTATAAGCCACCTCTTCCACTCGATCAAAAATCTCAAACAGGCGAATGAACCTAGGGCTAAGCTTGCCCTTCTTCCCAAATCTCATTACGCCCTTCATAGGTGACACTCGAAGCAATACCCGCTCCTCGACCATGAATGCCAAATCACGAACCTTGTAGTCTGCATAACTCTTTTGCCTGGACTGAGCTATACGAAGCCTATCCTGAATAATCCTGACCTTGTCCAAGGCCTCCTGAACCAGATCCATACCCAACAACCAAGCCTCTCCCGGCTCTAACTATCCAACTGGAGACCGACACCGCCTACTATATAAAGCCTCATAAGGAGCCATCTGGATACTCGATTGGTGGTTGTTGTTGTAGGAAAACTCTGCTAAAGGCAAAAACTGATCCCACAAGCCTCCAAAGTCAATGACATAAGCTCGGAGCATATCCTTCAAAATCTGAATAGTCCGCTCGGACTACCCATTCGTCTGAGGATGAAATATTTGCTCAACTCAACCCGCATGCCCAACTCTCGCTGAACTGCTCTCTAGAAACATAAGGTAAACTGCGTACCTCAGTCCGAAATGATAGACTCGGGAACACCATGAAGACGAACAATCTCCCGGATATACATCTCAGCTAACCTCTCGGAAGAATAGGAGACTGCCACAGGAATGAAATGCGCTGACTTGGTCAGTCTATCAACAATAACCCACACTGCATCGAACTTCTGCCGAGTCTGTGGGAGTCCAACAACGAAATTCATAGTGATTTTCTCCCACTTCCACTCGGGAAGCTCAATCCTCTTAAATGAACCACCAGGTCTTTTGATGCTCGTACTTAACCTACTGACAATTCAAACACCGAGCCACATATGCAACGCTATCCTTCTTCATTCTCTGCCACCAATAATGCTGCCGCAAATCCTGATACATCTTAGCGGCACCCAGATGAATAGAGTACCAGGAACTATGGGCCTCCTCTAAAATCAACTCTCGAAGCCCATACACATTAGGCATACAAACTTGACTCTGCAATCTCAAAACTCCATCATCACCTAAGGTAACCTGCTTGGCACCTCCGCGCTGCACCGTGTATCTGAGGACACACAAATGGGGATCATCATACGGCCGATCTCGGATACGCTCTAATAAATAAGAACAGGCGACTGTGCAAGCTAACACACGACTAGGCTCAGAAATATCCAATCTCACGAACTGATTGGCCAAAGCCTGAACATCCCAGGCAAGCGGTCTCTTACCGACCGGAATATAAGCAAGACTGCCCATACTGACTGACTTCTTACTCAAAGCATCAGCCACCATATTGGCCTTTTCCGGACGATATAAGATGGTGATATTATAATCTTTCAACAACTCCAACCACCTCCTCTGCCTCAAATTCAACTCCTATTGCTTGAACAAATACTGAAGACTCTTGTGATCCGTGAACACCTCACATGCCACGCCATATAGATAATGCCTCCAAATCTTTAACGTATGAACAATGGCTGCCAACTCCAAATTATGAACCGGATAGTTTTTCTCATGAATCTTCAACTGCCGTGAAGCATAGGCAATGACCTTGCCATCTTGCATCAACACTGCACCGAGTCTAATACGAGATGCATCACAATAGATTGTATAAGGCCCTGAACCTGTGGGCAAAACCAACACAGGTGTCGTAGTCAGAGCTGTCTTGAGCTTCTGAAAGCTCACCTCACACTCATCCAACCATTTGAACTGGGTACCCTTCTGGGTCAACCTGGTCATCGGGGCTGTGATAGATGAAAACCCCTCCACGAATCGACGATAGTAGCCTGCCAATCCCAAGAAACTCTGAATCTCTGTAGCTAATGCTGGTCTAGGCTAGTTCATGACTGCCTCAATCTTCTTCAGGTCAACCTGACTACCCTCTGCTGATACAACATGACCCAGAAATTCAATTGAGCTCAACCAGAACTCACACTTCGAGAACTTAGCATATAACTGACTATCTCTCAAGGTCTGAAGAACCACTCTAAGATGCTGCTCATGATCCTCCCGGCTACAGGAATAAATCAAGATATCAGCAACAAAGACTATCACGAACGAATCCAAGTAAGGCCTGAACACTCGGTTCATCAGATCCATAAAAGCTATTGGGGCATTTGTCAACCCGAATGACATAACCAAGAACTCATAATGCTCGTACCGAGTGCGGAAAGTTGTCTTAAGGACATCGGATGCCCTAATCCTCAACTGATGGTAGCTAGATCTCAAGTCAATCTTCGAAAATACCTTGGCACCCTAAAGCTGATCAAACAAATCATCAATCCTCGGCAATGGATACTTATTCTTGATTGTAACCTTGTTCAACTGCCGGTAATCAATACACATTCTTATCGTTTCGTCCTTCTTCTTAACAAATAACACCGGCGCACCCCAAGGCGAAACACTCGGCCTAATGAAACCCTTCTCAAGCAAGTCTTGCAACTGCTCCTTCAACTCTTTCAACTCAGGCGGGGACATACGATACAGCGGAATAGAAATGGGCTGGGTGCCCGGAGCCAAATCAATGCAAAAGTTAATATCTCTGTCGGGTGGCATACCCGGCAGGTCTGAAGTAAATACCTCAGGAAACTAACGAGCAATGGGCACAGGATCAATAGAAGGAACCTCAGTACTAGAATCACGAACATATGCCAAATAGGCCAAACACCCCTTCTCAACCATACGTCGAGCCTTCACATAAGAGATAACACTACGGGTAGAATGACCAGGAGTCCCTCTCCACTTTAGACGAGGTAAACCTGGTAAGGCTAAGGTCACAGTCTTGGCATGACAGTCCAAGATAGCGTGGTAAGGTGATAACCAGTCCATCCCTAATATGACATCAAAATTGACCATGTCCAACAGAAGCAAATCTACACGAGTCTCAAGACCTCCAATCACAACTATACATGAACGATGGACTCGATCTACCACAATAGAATAACCCACTGGCGTAGACACATAAACAGGATCACTCAAAGAATCACTAGGCATGACCAGATACGGTGCAAAATAAAAGGACACATGAAAGTACGTAGACCCTGGATCAAATAACACTGAAGCATCTCTATCACAAACCAGAACCGTACCTGTAATAACTACATCGGAAGTCTCAGCCTCGGGCCTAGCTGGAAGAGCATAACATCGGGGGTAGGCCCCACCACATTGAACTACATCTCTAGGATGGCATGTTGCTGGTTGGCCTCCACCTCTAGCTGGCTGGGCGGGCTGTGGAACACATGGTGCCTGAACCATGGCACGGGAACCCTGATGCTGAGAGCTACTCGGTGCTTGAGGGAAATACCTAGCAATGTGCCTCGTGTCGCCACAAGTAAAACAAGCCCTCGGCTGCTAGGATTGATGACCCTGGAGACTCTGAAGCGGTGGTGCATTGATAGGAGCTGGTGGTGCAATGTAGGACTGCTGATCAGAATACTGCATCTGAGAACCACGGCCACCTGAAGCACCGTGAGAAACCTGAAGTGTGCTGACTGAAAAGGCCTGGGAGGATGGTCCCTACCATATGAATCCCTACCTCCAAACAAGGTACCACTAAATCTACCTGAATGACAAGGCCTCTTGTCGGACCCATGACCACCTCCTTATGACAGAACTATCTCAACTCTATGGGCCATATTGGCCACCTCCTAGAAAGATATCTCACTCCTAGTCTCTCTAGACATCTGAAGACGAATCGGCTGAATAAGTCCATCAATGAACCTCTTCATCCTATCTCTCTCGGTGGGAAGTATGACAAGAACATGACGAGCTAGGTCGATAAATCTGGTCTCATACTGGGTAACAGTCATAGAACCCTGCTAGAGACGCTCAAACTGCCTCTGATAGGCCTCTCTCTGAGTGATAGGGAGAAACTTCTCCAGAAATAGCTGAGTAAACTGCTCCCAAGTAAAAGCTAGAGATCCGGCTGGTCTAGCCAAACAGAAATCCCTCCACCAAGTCTTGGCGGATTCACACAAGAGAAAAGTGGAAAAATCGACCCCATTGGTCTCAACTATTCCCATGTTCCTAAGAACCTCGTGACAACTTTCTAGATAATCTTGGGGATCCTCAGTAGATGCACCGCTGAAAGTAGTAGTGAAGAGCTTGGTGAACCTGTCCAACCTCAACAAAGCATCGACAGACATAGCTACTCCATCACCGGTCTAAACTACCACACCCGGCTGAACTGCTCCAACCAGCTGAACTGCTGGAGTCTGAAATTGGGGAGCTACCTGCTCCAGAGTGCGAGTAGTAGGAGTTTGGGCTCCTCTTCCAGCCTGAGAGACGGCTGGGGCTACAGGAAGCAAGCCTGCTCGGGTGATACTCTCCATGAGGCCCACTAGACGGACCAGAGCATCCTGAAGAATTGGGGTAGCAATAAACCTCTCTGGGACCTGAGCAGGGCCCACCGAAACTGCTGGGGCCGGAACCTCATCATCAAAGTCAACCTGAGGCTCCGTCGCTGGTGCTGCTGCTTGAGGCTGAGCTCTGCCCCTACCTCGGCCTCTAGCACGGCGTCGTCCTCGCCCTCTGCCCTTCGTGGGAGCTGCTGCTGGGGGCTCGGGCTGCTGGTTAGTGGATGAGGAAGCACAGGTTCTCGTGATCTGCGAAAGAACAAAGTAGAATTTCAATTAGCATTGAGAAACCAAACCGCACGATAGGAGAGAATAAATGTGAAGTTGTTCCTAACTCTGTATCCTCTGGGGATAAATACAGACGTCTCTGTACCGATCCCTCAAACTCTACTAAGCTTGTTTGTGAACTGTGAGACCCATGTAACCTAGAGTTCTGATACCAACTTGTCACGACCCGGATTTCCCACCCTCGGGAGTCGTGATGGCGCCTATTAATGTGAGCTAGGCAAGCCAAACCTTTAATCTAATTACTTTATTAACCAATTATTTCTTTTTAACAAATATAAGACGATAACGTGGTAACAACGGAAATTAAAATTTAAGAGGAAGACAACAATAAGATTTATGAAAAAAACTGCATCTATTACAAATACTTAAGCCTTAACCACCCAAAACCTGGTGTCATAGTGTCACAGACTGTCTAAGATTGCTACATACAAAGTCTGAAGAAATAACAGTACACTATTTCTGAATAAAAGGAAAATGAAACAGAAAATAGGGACAGAGGGAGACGCCAGAGCCTGCGGACGCCTGCAAGTCTACCTTGGGTCGCCGGATGGATTGAAAGAAGCCTCCAAGCTACTGTCCAAAAGCTGCTCTGGGATCTGCACATAGTGCAGAGTGTAGTATCAGCACAACCGACCCCATGTGCTGGTAAGTGTCAAGCCTAACCCCGGCGAAGCAATGACGAGGCTAGGACCAGACTACCAAATAAACCTATGCAGTTCAAATATATATACAGCGGAAAAGAAATACAGAAATAAACAAATAAAGATAGGAGGGGGAAACATGCTTCGGGGAATAATAGGTAAAATAGAATATCAAGAGAATTATAAAGAAATCAAAATCAACCACTAACAAGAATAAGGAAAACAAAGGCAGATTTCACTTTCTTTTCACATCTTGTTGCAGGCGTTCCACCCACTCCCATTTCCTGTATCTCGTGGCAGGCATGCAACCCTCTCCCATTTCATGTATCTCGTGGAAGGCGTGTCACCCGCTCCCATTTCATTTATCTTGTGGTAGGCGTACCACCCGCTCCCATTTTATTATATCTTATGGTAGGCGTATCACCCGCTCCCATTTCATTATATCTTGTGGTAGGCGTACCACTCGCTCTCATTTCATTATATCTTGTGGTAGGCGTACCACCCGCTCTCATTTACAAGCCAACAATAATCACAAGGAATCCTGGCAAGGGAACAAGAGCAATACAATAACTTCCCGGCAAGGGAACAATGATATTTCAACATCCCGGCAAGGGAACAATAATATCAAAACAAACATCCCGGCAAGGGAATAATACTATCAAAACAAACATCCCGGCAAGGGATCATTAAAATCAAACAAACATCCCGGCAAGGGAACAATGGTGATAATAACATATGAAGCACAATAAACCACAACATAGTCATAACCATTATAATACAAGACACATGGGCATGCTTGACACCAACGTATAGATACTCGTCACCATGCCTATACGCCGTACTCCATAATTAACATGTAGCAAATAAGACACAACTCTTAATCCCTCAAGCTTAGGTTAGACCAAACACTTACCTCGATGCCATGAACACAATTCACGTTTCAATTATAGCTTTACCCCTTGATTCCACCACCAATTTGCTCGAATCTAGCCACAAGTTACTTAATTACATCAATAAACACTAAATGAATCAACCCCAATGCATGAAAATGAGTTTTTCTAAAGTTTTGCCCAAAAAGTCAAAAATCGTCGCCGGGCCCACATGGTCAAAACCCGAGGTTCGAACCAAAACCCGATTACTCATTCCTCCACGAACTCAAATATATAATTTATTTTGAAATCGGACTTCAAATCGAGGTCCAAATCCCCAATTTTTTGAAAACCTAGGTTCTACCCAAAACACCCAATTTCCCCTATAAAAATCATTGATTTTGAGTTGAAATCATGTTAAAAGATGTTAATGATTGAAGGAAATGAGTTAAAATTAACTTACAATCGATTTGAAAGAAGAGTTGTTCTTGGAAAATCGCCTAAAGGAGTTTGTGTTTTGAAAAGATGTGAAAAATGAGTTTAAAATCGTCTAGGTATACAAGTTGCAGGTCTCAGATGTGGGAATTGCGAACCCCAACCTCTGCTAGCTTGGGAATTGCGAAAGAGAGCTCGCATTTGCGAACCCTTCAGGGAAAACTGGACTTTCGCATTTGCGATCAACATGTCGCATTTGCGATCAACATGTCGCATTTGCGATCAACATGTCGCATTTGCGACTTGGGAATTGCGACCATAACATCGCATTTGTGATCACCGGCCAAATGGGAAACTTCGCAATTGCGAAGATAATCTCGCATCTGCAAGAGGGAGCCGGCTTGGGATTTCTTCGCAATTTCAACAAGCCACTCGCATTTGCGAGCCAGGCTTCGCATTTGCCTGCTATGCACAGCTGAAAACCTGTAATTTTCTCAGTTAAAAATGCACCTTGTGGCCTATCCAAAACTCACCCGAGCCCTCGGGGATCTAACCCAAATATACACACAACTTCAAAAATATCCTACGGACTTATTCGTGTAATAGAATCACCAAAATAACATTATGAATATCGAATTAAACCTCAAAATCAATGAAATTTCTCAAAACTTCTTTAAACATCAAATTTTGCATTTACGGTCCGAATCACGTCAAACGGATTCCGTTTCTTACCAAACATCACATAATTATATTAAATCATATATAAGACCTGTACCGAGTGCCGATACCAAATTACGAGCCCGATACCAACACGTTCTAATCAAAATTCATTTCCAAACCTTATGAACAATTTCAGAAAATAATTTTCTTCAAAAATTCATTTCTCGGGCTTGGGACCTCAGAATTCGATTCCGGGCATACGCCAAAGTCCTATATTTTCCTACGGACCCTCCGGGACTGTCCAATCACAGGTCCGGGTCCGTTTACCCAAAACGTTGACCGAAGTCAAATTAATTTATTTTATAGTCAAAATTTATTATTTTTCACAGATTTTCACATTTAGGCTTTCCGGCTACGCGTCCGGACGGCGCATACAAATCGAGGTGATGTTAAAAGAGGTTTTAAAGGCATCGAAATGTAAAATTTCATTTTAAAATAAATAACGGTAAAACATATCTAGTGACATCATGAATATTTAAAACAACGGTAATCATGTCAAATAACTATTTCGGTATCATATCGATTAAAAGATTTGTCCCACATGCAACTCAAATTAATCGGTCACATATTCATATTAAAAATTATGTGTAAATCATGCAGGTTATGAAAATATAAATTGCAGTAAGATTACTACTCACAATACTCGTGCCGAAATACCAAATGCTTCACCTCGAGCAATCGTACAAATTTCTCCAATCAATCTATAATTACATAATATCGATCTCATGTCAATTTCCTCATTTAGGCTAAATTCATCACTAATTGAAATACTAAATCCTTCGAGTTTTATTTTATATATTTTATCATGAATTCATCGAATTATATTTACCCATGCTATAAGTAATTTAAATTAGTCCAAAATCTTTTGAATAAAAAGGTATTTATATGGTTTATTCCCTTTACTGATCAATTTCCTTAATCGTATGCATAAATTGAAACTAAATAACTTTACTGTCCATAATATTCCTTCTTAATATCTTTTGTACTCAATACTAGATTTACCACATTCAAACCCAAATCGATATTGTCATTGCAATATAGTTAAACACCAAAACTCAATTCTTGCACCCTAACTTAATTTACTCCTAACAAAGATCATATATAATGAGACTAGTTTAAGTACAAATTCAACAATACCCTTTTTTTTTCCAAATGGATCTATCATACAGTAATATTGGCTAACTTTCAATTGCATAATTTGCCCAGAATAACTCTTAGTGGTATTATATTCCTTATACCTTGTGAAACTCTTCAAATATATGAACTGAGATAAAAAGATTTACCAGAAGAAAAGAACTCAGATGAAAAATTAGAGTAGTACCCGTAAAAACAAGTGTGTATTTAAGATTTCTCAAAATTTGGTTCCAGCCTTTTTCTTCTTCTTCTTCCTCTCCCTTTGAAATCCCTTTCTGCGTTTTCTGAAGCAGACCCGTTTTCCCCTTTTCTTTCTTTCGTTTGGGTTATTTTTTTTGTTTTGTTTCTGTTTCGTTCCCCTTTATTTCACTTTTCTTTCTTTGTTTATTTGTGTTGTTTCCACAGAATGGGCTTCGGCCCTTTATTGGATACTTATTCTTTTTTTTGGTTAGTTTCTTATTATAATATAATTATTATTATTACTATTTTGCTAATGACCAATACACCCTTATTAAAAATATAGGGTATTACATATTTCCTCTAATATTGACAGCACTGATCATATCCAAAATTAAATATATAAAGAAAAAGACCGGTCCAACCTCTTTTATTAGGTTAAAATTATGTGTTGGTATTCCTCGTTTAAAACTTAAAAGTATAGTGATGCAAATATTAAAATTAGGAACAAAGTGGAATAAACAAAATGGAAGGAAATATTACATAAGAATAGATGAATTAGAAGGAAAAAAGGATAACGTTTGAGACAGAAATCTATCAAACTTCTTCCTTATTAGGGTGTAAAATAAAATGCAAAGAATTCCTATTTAATAATTCTTTTTTATTTCATCCATATAGCCGCGGTAAATGTTTCTACTCAATTATATCATTTAAATCCCATCACACAATTTTTTTTTAACTGATATTGTCATAGAATTGTGAGATCATTTTGTATAAGGTATAACGTTTCATCCAAAATTATAGTTTGAATTGGGGGGATTTGGGCGAGTTGATGCTAAATTAACACAAATTTTTATTTTGCAGGAAATATATTGCAGAAAAATGTGTTGTAAACAAATTATGGTTGTGTTACAAATCTGCATTTTTGTCTTAGTTTTATTTCCTAAGATATTGGTAAACTGTATAACTCCTAAAGAAGACAAGAAATTATTTTGCTATCTACAATGCCGGGATGATTATGTGGAATATGGATGGGATTTATTTAAGGATTTTACTCAAGAACAGATTAATGAAAAATGTGAAAAGGGTGAAAGTATATTTCCATTTGAGTATGACCTTATCCACAATTTCTCCAATCGTAAATCCTCCAGCTTCTCATAGTAGGTTAGATTATGTAATATAAATTATATAGTGATACTGAAATGTATGTACTTTCTAATTTAAAACCTTTAATTTAATGATTTATTTAACAGTTTGAGATGGATTATGGGATTATATTGTCTTAGGCAGTCTGCAGATGCAATAATGAGTTTGTGAATTCTGTAGAACTTAATAAAGATCTTTATAGTGTAATTACTATTTTTTTAGGATTTTATACCCCACTTTTTATATATAAAAAAAAAAAATTACCCCCACTATGTTCTAGGAAGTTTTTACGTTTTTTCTGAATATTCTTCAATTAATTGCTAAATCAACATGTTGGGCATGATTAAGAAACAATCAAAAGTTCACAAAATTAAATGCATATATCATTGCTCCTTACAATTAGTACATTTGAGATTTTGTTAAAATAAGAAGAATGTCACTTTTCTATACTCAAGTGAAAAAGTCACAATCCGCTGAATAAGATTGGCTCAATGTGAAAGCTTAAAAAAGATAGAAAAGTAGGCGCTTTTAAGATTACTGTAGAGTAGCTCGTCCTACATCAAGTGACTTGCTGAAGCCTTGTGTTCGTTTCAGTGACCTGGAGTGTTAAACAACTTTCTGGACATTTTAGGTGCAAAAGCTTGTAATAGAGGGGAATTTGTAACAATTCAGTGGCATGTCTGGTGTGTCTATCAATTGGACAGGACTCAGGTCGAAGTACCAGTTGCTAAATGCTTCTGCAATTGTCTGATAAAAAAATACAAACACACATACACAACTTAGCTATTGACATTGTAATGAAATCTTTACATTAATAGTATAGTTTAACCAGTTATAATAAGTTGTTTGTCTTTTTTTAGGTTGTTAAATTCATCATTATAAATTTACAAGAAACAGTTACTTGCACTTATCATTAAAGGCTTATGAAGAATTTAAACTTGATGGACTCAAACTTTAAAGTTCTTAACATTTAATTTATTATATTTTTGAAATTACAAATTCATAAAACTTACGTACTAATTTTCCTCATAGAGTGACTTTGCCGGTATAAAATAAAGAAAAGTGACTTTCTTGTATATTTTTCATTAGTTGAGTCACAAATAATCAACACATAGTTAATGAGTGGTTGAGAAAAAGAGGTGAGTGAAAATAGTAAACTATATTATGAGTTTTAACAAATACATAAAGTGTGAAGTGCAACCCTATTTTATGTTGAGTACAGAATGCACAACCAAAAATCATCTACACCTAAAGTTGAAGTTGATTTACCTTATTATGTACCGTGAAGCCATTCCAACCAACACCACTTAATATTTGGGAATGAATTAAGCAAGAGTCAATAAACATTCCTCTAGATGAAGAACAATTACTTTGTTTGGGTAATGCATTTAAGAATTCCTGTTTGAAATCTGAAATGAAACAACAAAAATTGCATGAGGTTTTCCAAATTTAATGAATTTCACGCATTTAATTCATAATTAATTGAATCCAAATTCGACTTGGGTATATAGATGAAGGGGAGCTTTAGAGCAACGGTAAAGTTATTTTCGTATGGCTTAAATGTCACGGGGTTAGAGCCGTGGAAGCAGCCACTAAGTGGGCGTTCGGACATAAGAATTGTAAGATTTCGAAAAAACATAATTTTTTTTTTCAACTGAAAATGATATGTGAAATCAGAGTTGTGTTTGGAGATGAATACAGTTTTGGACTATTTTGAACTTTTGTTAGTGATCTGAAGTGAAAATTTTGATTGAATTTTCGAAAAAAATTCAAAATTCATTTTCAAGTGAAAATTAAAATTTTATGATCAAACACTGATTTCAAAAAAAATAAAAAAAATCGAGAAAAAAGTAAAAATATTTTATGGCCAAACGGGCCCTAATACTTGCATTAGGATATCTACATCACACTCCTTGAGATGCGGCCCTTCCCTAACCCTACGTGAATACAGGATGCGTTTTGTGCACCGAGCTACCCTTTTATATGGATAATTCTTTAATAAATAGAATATGAAGTTTGGACTTGAACTTGCATCACTAACCTTGTAAAGTTTTAACAAGAGTAGCTGAGCACGTATTGTTATTAAGGTCTTCGTAATAACCAGGAAAAGTCTTGTTTATCTGATTACATTCGAAGATAAAAGATTGTTAATGCAAATTCAGTATATAAGATACAATATTAAGAAATTAAAAACTCTATATTAAAAGATAACATAGATACCAAATTCTAATTTTGATTTTTTTCATGCACTTAATGGATAATTGAGTTGACCTGAAATGTGTCAAACATTGAGTTGACTATGAAAAATGGTGTCTGGATTTCTTGTTGAAAATACTGTGGAAAAAGGCACTGCAAATTCATTAAACATAGCATTAGTTTCAAATTATAATTCAGTAAAACCCTTGAATGAGAATGGATTCTTACCAATGATGGTCTCATTTTTGAAGTGCAGGATGATGGCAACATCTTGGCTGAATGCTGATTTAGAATATAAAAATAAAAAATCACAACAAATAATATTGAATAGTATTCTCTCTCAATTTACGTGATGCACTTTCTTTTTTAATTTTTTTCAAAAACAATAAATTTTTTCTATATTTAGAAGTAATTTAACTTTAAACTTATTACTTTATATTTTATTTCAATGAAATAATTTATAGTCACGCAAAAATTTTATATTTTATTTTAGATAACAAGTTTGAATTTTTTTTTAAAATTTCATGTCCAATTAAAGAGCATCATATAAAATGAGACAGAGGAGAGTAATTGTAAGGATTGATAATGGAAGTAAGTATGGCACTAAAGAAAAAGAGTGACAAAATAGAAAGAAGGAAGAGAAATTGTACATGTAAGGTAATCAGTCCTTCATTGACAATATCCATGAATGGTATTTCCTTCATGTTTTTCCTGTTACACAAATTAACAACACTGTAATTCATCTAATAGCACTACTATTAATTACAACTAGATTTTATGTTACGCGCATTGATAATGTATAACTATTTATTTACGCCATCTCCATGTTAAGTTAACCTACAACATGTAACTTCTCATAGAAAGTCTGATATGACAATTTGAAAATAGACGAATGTACTGTCAGTTAAATTATAGTAATTGTATAAAAGAAAATTACGATATCAGTATATAATACTGGCTCTTAGGTTAATTCTTACTTGTGAAGAAAATAACTACCATCTGCAAGACACTTTACTCTAGCTGAATTAGGAAGAAGAGCTCGAAAACGATCACAGTGTAGTAAAGCAGGCAGTCCTCCAGCCGAACCACCTGAGAGAATTGCCTGCCAAAACAATAGTAGAAAATCGTAAAACATTTGAGAAATATTATTTGTTTGGTATAACGAAGGTTATTTTTTAAAAAAAACAAAATATTTTTCACAAAAACACTTGTTTTGTATTAACGAGTTACTGATACTACAGTGACATACATTTTTCGCATCCTTCATCCCTATCACCAAGAAATGTTCGATCAATGCATGAAAAACCCTCGCGCCTCTAAAATGAAGGTTAGTGACCTGATAAACATTAGCATATTATTAGAAAACTGCATAATTAATTAATCTAGATCGACAAATTGTTTTCGGATTGGTGAGGATTTCAAGTAATATTAAAAGAAGTAATATTAAAAGAGTAAATACTCCGAGTCCTTTCAAAATGTATAAGAATATGTGAGAAGCTGAGCTTAAAGATGATATACCGGGTCAACTATTTCAACGTCTCCTGTGAACGATGATCCGTCGCAATATATAACCATGACTCTATTCCAATTGTAGAAATCTAAAATTTTAAACATAAGATAGTTAAATGAGAATATTTAGAAATGATAATATGATTTAGTGATATTGTAAATACTAAGTTTATTTTACCTGGATTCTCTGTTTTATTGTTGCCAAGTATTCCATAAAATGATCTTTGTTTTGGAGCAAGTTTTGAGGAACCTTTTTCTGTCTTTGTGCGATTGAGGCAGTCTAAAACGTTATAGCACCATTCTCCTCCCTTAATAATGCAATATGAAAGTAAGAATTAATTAAGATTATAAGATACAAAATCAGATAAGATTTTGCACAATGCTCCAAGTTTTAAATGAAACAATTATTTCCATATATAGATCATACCCTAAAGTAGATAATCCAATTATTAGCTCCTTCTCCATGTCCCTTGTCATAATAGAATGCTGGTGGGGATCCATCCAAGCAAACTAAAAGCATATAAAAATCCAAATATCATTAATATGGTTATATATGCTCATAACATATGATATTAACGTTGGTTAAATAACGAAATATTTTATCACATGTGAGGCAGAATTTTCACCAAGCAATTCGTTCCTATAGCTCCACACCCTACATGCATATACACTAATGCATTATGAAGAAAAAGGAATTTTACCAGCTCCTTTCGACACTGCGCTTTCTAGAATAGTTATATCAACCATGCCAAGATTTTCATTTGATGTTTGGTTCCCTCCAAGTACAGTTTTTCCATTTAGCACAATCAAGGAACAAATGAGCAGGCATAGACATTGCAATTTTGTATGTTCCATGCTTCTTCTACAAATAAGTCAAAGAAAAATTTTGTGAGACTTTATAAAATATAAAAAAAAAATTAGGACAAAATATGCATACAATGTAAGATATTTAAAAACATTAGCCTATTGTTTAATTATATTGATGTAAATTGCATCCGAGAAAAAAAAAACCCTTAAAACCCAGACAGCAATCAGAATTCTAAGATTCAATTCCTATAATCACAAATTAATATATGAATATTGACAACATATTATAACTGAAAATGAAGAATATCAACGTTAATTTGAGAAAGTTTCTTTGTTTTTTTGTTTTGAAACAAATTAACGGAGCATCATTTTCTTGAACCCTAAAGATTTCATACCTTACAAATCAAAACCTCTTGTTCCACGAATAATTTTCGATGGAAACAAATTCTCTGGTGTTTTTTTTGTTGTTGCAACTTTAGGCATTTTTATATTGTCACAACAGAGATAAAATAGGAAAAGATGGGGTTGCTATATTTTTGCAATAGGAATTTCCTTTTTCATATATTTGTACACAAAACGCGTATATCCAGCTATACGCATATATACATACACTTTTATATAGATGTGTGTGCACGCATATGTATTTTGTATATGCATCTATTTGTGTATGTATATCCTTTTATAGCAATTTTTTGACCATTCAACGTTCACTATAACAGAGAAAAAGCCTAAAATAATTGTCCGTTAAGATTGGGTTACAGCAAGTAGAAGGAAAAAATTATGTTGGTAATGGTCGATGATGGCCTTGGTAGCACAGAAACAAGAAAGTACCGTTAATTTGACGTTACTGTTAGCATAACAGAGATGTGAAAAAGTTAATTATTTTAGTAGAGTATTATTATATTTAATATATCTAAAACTAGTTAACTATAATTAATTACTAATAATTCTAGTTAAATAAAGTAACATGTGTTGATTGTTTAATGGCCAGGTGTATGCTTTGCTGTTATCAGTTATTAGCCAAAAGAGTCATGATTTATGGAATACACTAATAATCTTTCCATTATTTGATAATAGTGCACTTTAGGTCTAAGGTACGAGAGACGTTTATAAACAAACTTTATCAAAAATTGAAAATAATGAAATTACTACTCTGAATATAATATCATTTATTGCATATCTTAGATTTTTATTTGTTTGTATCCTCTTTAGCAGTAAAGATCTAAAAAAAGAAGAACTTTTTCATATAAACTCATAACTAGTTATCGTATTTTTGCTTTAATTGGATATAAAATTCAAGATGTTAATTTGATATTTATATAGCATTAATCATAATGAAATAAAATACTAAAATTATACTTGAAAATTAGCACGATAAGGGAAAAATTATATTTAAAATGTTGAAAATTGAAAAGAAAAAAAATACTATTCTAGAAGTTGTGAATGTTAAAGAACAATATTACTAAAGATTAAACAATGTCAATAATCTGAACAATTGAAAACAATAAGATTATCATATAAATCAAGTTGAACGAAGTAGTAAAGTACCTTTCCCCATATTCTCATAGGTTAAAAATTGATCCATGAAGGAATCTTCCGAAATCCAATTATCAGATCAAGAGAGGGACCAACTCAATTGCAACATCAATAAACCTAAAGAAGCTATGAATATAGATAAGGAACTCAGCACTTCAACAATAAATACAAGCAATGTAAGCTTCAGAGACACTGTCTCCCCCCTCCCCCCCTCCCTCCACCAATCAACAACACCCTAGAAGCAGAATTCTTAAACAAATTATCACTAGAAGAAGGAAATTCCAACCCAACTAAACACCTATGTTTTATACCCATATCCACAAATAACAAGTTAAGGCTATACCGACCTTGGCAACAATCTATTATTATCAAACTGCTAGGCAAAAAAATGTCCTATACAAACCTTAAGACCAAATTAAGCTCATTTGGCAACTGGATGAAACTCTTCAATTCATAGACCTAGGTTACGATTTTAACCTCATCAAATTCCAAAATATTGATAACTACAACAAAGTATACCAAAAGGGACCTTGGTTCGTAGGATCTCAATACTTCTCCATACGTCAGTGGAAACCCAAATTTAATCCAGCCTTACCACACTCAAATTTTACTAATGTATGGATCCGTCTCCAAGAACTACCCACTGAATACTACGACTTGTAAATCCTCAAAAAAATTGCAAATGTCATTGGATCACTCATAAAAGTGGACACATGTACAGAACATACATCAAGAGGCCGATATGCTAGGCTCTGTATCTTAGCACCGCTAGAAAAAACCCTTCCTTCCGAAATCTTACTAGGAAATCACACCCAATTAATACACTACGATGATTTTTCTATTATATATGTATAAAATGTGGTTGTCTAGATCATAACCTACACTATTGCTCTACAACACCTTCAACCTCCAAGAAACCTCATGACAAGCTAAACATATCCACTAAGGAAGATAACCAACAAACTCAATGGAAATCGGTCTCATACGGTAAAAACAACGGTAATAACAAATTGAACAAACACAATTTTCCCCAAACCAACACAAAAAATCAAAACCACTAACCCCCCCCCCCCAATACCAGTTCCAAGGACACAATGAACACAAATGGACCTCATGGCACTAAAAAACAAGTCAATAACTACAATCTACAAGACCAAACTAATCTACTAGGTCAAAAGCCTACCCTTGATCCACCCATTATTACCTATACAAACAGTAAAATAGCACAACCCAACCCAATACCACCTACACTACAATCCAACAATCCTAATCAATACTATTTCAAACTACTAACTTCCCATAATCATCAATAACTACCCACCCCCTCTGAAAACCTCGGAGAAACAAATAATCACTCTAAGTCACTAACCCTACACCCTTTCATCCGTAAATCCTTGTCCAAAAACATACCTCTAAATCAATACAACAACAAGAAGAAACAAAAAAAAAAGAATATCATCATAATTCTACTACCTTACTTCCGACCACTCACAATCACCCACATGAGCAACACTCATCAAACTCCAATAAAATAATTGAATCAAAGACACCCATGCAATCAATTATAAACCCTACGATACCCCCTTTACCCAAAAACTACAAACTCAGTTCATACACTCCACCTCACTTGCCACACTCCATTACCTCAACATCATCATCACCTAAAAGATCAACACCCAATACTCCTTCCACAGATCCTTCATTCCCTACACACGACATTCCACTGCATGAATACTGCCCTAGCCCTTCAACCAATAACAGTGGCTTATCTTGTTTACCAATCCAACAAATTGCATTCACTACACCCTCAACGACTTCTTCATATACTACTTCATCTTTGGTTAACTGCACCACAACTCAAACCACCAAATTGCCGGAAAATTCACCACCAATCTTATCCAATGTATCGAACTCAAACCCATAGTAACCAACACCACCAACAAAGGCACAGAAGACATGTGAACAATATTCACATCAACCACTATCATCACCCTCCCCCACCTAACATAATAATTCACCATCAACCTCTCATGCCCCCCAAAGGATCCCCTCTCCCACAATTCGTCCACTAATGAATCAACTACCATTCCCCCAACAAATACCACCTCCTCACCAACTCCCACCAATAGATTTACAGCTTCTACAAAACCACATCACACTACTACTAGATACCTCAGAAGAAATGGCCTTCACAATACGAGAAGGAATTCCAAACCAAACAAATCAAGCCCTAGAACTAATCCACCGACAAGATACAACTCTCTGGAAAATGCAAGACATCATCACCCAATTATAACAATGAAAATCCCAAATGCCTCATCACCACCCCCGCTGGAATACACCCACACACAACAACTTCTTGCCATGGTCTATTTCTCCTCTCCAACAAGTGGTCCCCCACCAAACCCCAGTACCATCACAAACACAGCCACCACAACAACATGAAATCTTCAACCACAATTTCAAATCTCCACCACATTCACCACAACAAGAAAATCATCAACAAGCAGAAGAAGGCAATGATCTCTCGGAGACCTTTATGGAATCCATAATTTTGAACGACTTTCTGACGATCTCCATGTCAGGAAACATAGAAAAAAATCCTAATCTGCATCCTCCTGAACCTCCAGAAAATCTCATTGAACATACATCTAAACCCCTCCTTAGTGGAAGAAATATATGTCATACTTATGATTCCAACCCTACAAGATAACCTACTACCAGCAGCTTTATACGATCCTCCCCACTTATTAATGCACTTGGAACTATCTCTGGCTCAGAAAGAGAGATACCCACAACATGAGGGATTAAGGAAGATCATGCTATGGAATTGCAAAGGAGAATACAACCAAGAATTCCGTCGGAGCCTCAGGTTTTTACTCACATGGAACGACCCCTACATCCTATGCCTCACAGAAACCAAACTTGCTGACCACATATTGATACTCAATTTTTTCCTATGTATTTTTACATGCAAATACTTTAAAATAGCATTCATATGCATATATAAGTATGTCCAAGTGTTTCAATAATTTTCCTAATTTCTAAAAGATTTTAAACTGATTTATTGCCCATTTTAGCAGTACAAAAATCAATAATTATTTCCAAAATTATTATTTTTGTGAATAAATTACTTTATTCTCATATTTATACCAAAATATAGCTATGGTAATTTTTATACATTTTTTTTACAAACTTATTTGGTATTTTAAAAGTTAAATTGCATATAATTGCAATTTTAGCCTATTTTAAGATTAATAGCATTTTATAATTATGAAATTGGTTCAAATATTTTTAAATTAATATTTATATATCATTAATTGACTCAATACCTTTAATTTATTTTCAGAAGTCATTTTACTATTTTTATAAAAATAAAAAAACAAAAGGGGCTATTTAAAATCTGGCCCATTTTGTTTCAATTATAGCCAAAATTGGTTCCCCTAATTGACCCAATTTCGGACCAGCCCAATGCCATTTAACCCAACCCTTAACCCATTTAAAACTACCCGACCCAAACCCCTTTTAATCCAGGTCGTTGATCAATCTGATCAACGGTCACGATTTCCCCTTTCTTTTTTTTAATCCGTCCACACCCCTAACCCTAACTCATTTCATTCTATCAGCCGCCTCTGAATACCCCCCTCTCAAACTCTCTCGAAGGTTCTTGAAACCCTAATAATCTCCTACTGTCTTCTACCTTCAGCTCACCGGAATCCATGGCCTCTCAGGTAGGGCTGTGCATTTGGATCGGATATCCGAAATCCGATCCGATCCACTCTATTTCGGATTTTTGGATTTCAAATTTCGGATTTTCGGATTGGATACGGATTGTGTTTTATTAAATTTCGGATTTTCGGATTGGATTCGGATCGGTATGATTCTAATCCGATCCGATCCGATATCCGAAATTATATGTACCTATATAAATACACACTAAAATTTTAGGGTTATGCTTATTTATTTTTCACACACCCCCTCACTCACATAGATTTTTCCGCCTCTCTTTTACCTCTCTTCTCTTCAGTGAAGACTAAAAGAGTCTCAATGACTCAAACTTCCGATTTTACTTTGATTTTGTGTCTCTTTCTTCCGTCTCTCTTCTCTTCTCTTCTGTCTTTTATGTCTATTTCATGTTCTATTCTTCAACTTTTGATTTTATTTTGATTTTTTTGTTTGTTTTGGTAGATGGAAGATGAGATAGAGACACCGAATGAACTTTAAATTGTTGAAATTTTTTGTGACAATCCGATCCGACAATCCGAAAAATTATCCGATCCAAAGTTTAAAATCCGATCCAATCCAATGTTAATTCGGATCGGATTCGGATTGCCCTTTTCAGAATCCGAAATCCGAAATCCGAATCCAAAATATGCTAAATCCGATCCAATCCGATCCGTGCACAGCCCTACTCTCAGGCCATGGATGGCTTAAACTCATCTCCCTCTGCTCTTAAACACATGGTGTTCGAAGTTTCGAGGTCTAACCTCAATGATGTCCATTCAGATCCTCTCCAATTCAAGGTTCTATGGCCTCTCCGGCCTTGCTCCGGCATATCCAAGCATTATGAGCCTATTTCTGACTTATCCGACTCAGATCAGACCTTTTCCAGGCCTTTCTCGCTTTAGGGTTCCTCTGAAACCCTAGCTATTCGAGGTTTTCTCTGATTATTTTCTTAAATCTGTTCTATATCTGTGCTCTACTTGAGTTTTTAAACATTTTCCCTAATTTTTCTTTCAAAAGTTACTTCTTTTCGATTTAGGGTTTTTCTGAAAAGCTTAAAATATTTCTTTAACTTCTCTTCTTCTTTTCTTTGTGTGTATTTGTCTATACTATGTTCTTATGTTTTCTTTTCTACCGTACATGTTCTTCTCTACTGTGTTCTTATGTTTTCCTTTATCATGCATGTTCTTCTATGCTTTGTTTTTCTACTGTGTTTTGTACCATGCTCGCATGTTTATCTTGCTGTATTTTCCTATATAATATTTTGATATGCTTTTCCGATATTTTTGTGTTCTTCTACTGTATGTATTTCCTACCGAGTTCTTAAGTTTTGTTTGTCTTCTACTGAACTCTGTTTAAGTCCCTTCTAGAAGGTTTTCTTAAACACGTTTCTTTTACTGTCGTGACTATTCTCTCATTATGCTCCTACGCGCTGTCTGCTTTGAATATTATTTGTATTTGCTTGTCTTCTCATGAGATTCTGAAAGGAAATCTCTGAGCCTGTTACCTCCTCATCTCTGTATTTGACTCGAGTCGGAAACCCTAGAATTTGGGGGTTTCCTCCGAGTTTGGTCATATGATCAAACTAGGGTTCTGTTTGAGGACCCTTGACTCTTTTAGACTTATTTCTGGGTCTATGAACTAAGTGCAAACTTCTTTTGTTTGCACACAATTCTGATTCTCCTACACTAGACTCTTCTATTGAATAACATGACAAATTTCTTCATGTTTAACGTGTCTGTGTGCTTTTATATATGAGGAATCTTTCTTCAAAATAGTTTTCCAACTTGTGATTGATTCAGAATTACTTTTAATACGTTTAATTGATTGGTACTGATTTTCCTTAAGTCGAAATCCTTCCCATCTTTCTGACCTGGTTCATTCATATGAAATCCTCAATTTCTGATTTACTAGCTGTTAACTGATTTCCTTTCCTTATTTGCACAAACCGTGTACTATCAAGACTTTGTCCTTAAATAAACCTCTATGTATTTACCCCTCTTGTACTGCTCTGGAAAAGTGTTTGATTGACCCCTTTCCTTAATTATTTTGCCCGTTTGAAATCAGAACCCCTTAATTAAAGGGAGACCTTGTGTAATTAATTTCCAAACTATTTTTCTTATCTATTTCTACTTGCTTTCTGCACTATAAAAGGGCACGACCCTTTTGCACTTTAGGACACCTTCAATTCAATACTTCTACACATCACACTTCACAATTCTCTTCTAAACTCATAGCATTCTGATTGCTCATTTGCACTTTGGCTTTACAAGACTACTGCTTTCTCTTTGTTTGTTTTCTCTGAAATTGGTATGTCCTAATTTTAGTTTTAGCATCACCCGAATGTGTTTACATAAAGTTTTTATATCCATGGCTACCTTACTGCTTATGTAGAGTTCAATATTTAACTTAATATGCCTATGTTCTACTGCTTGTTTCTACTATGAATCTTTGCTCCCTACCCCATTACCCATATGTGTTTGTAAGTGGTGACTTAGGGTATGGCAACATGAGTTGCCCATGACTTGAGTTCTGAACTAGTGAGGTCCTAACCTCTAACAGGCTGGAGGGTGTGCCAGCATATCCCATTGCTGAGTATGCCCATCAGCCTACTTCCTCCTGTGTTCTTGCAAATTCCCTACTACTCTATACCCCTATATGCATTGATTTTTAAGTTGTTCCCTTTTTCCCCCTTTCCCCTTTCAGAATTTCACTTCTGCACTTGTACTCTCTCCTAGCTTCTAGGTTCTGCCCCCTCTTGTGAGCCTTGCCTTGGGACCTTGAGTTCCCTCTGAACTTAGACATTTGAGGGCTGGCCCTTCCACACTGCACTATGTTTTTAATCTGGTAACATTTAGGTGTGAGCACTGCCCGAAGTCCATATGAGGCTCTTAGGGAACTCTGACATATCCAAAGATAAGATAATGGCTTTGGATCATGATCTTTAGAGTTGGTTCATCTCATATTTCAGACATGGAGTCTGAATTAGGCTCCCCTTGGTTGTACTTTTAATTTTGCTTTTCTTATTTTATTCCGAGCTGTAATAACTTGTAATAACTATTGGAAATGGCAAATGAAAAGGGAGGGAATCATGCCGGCAAAGGGGTAGATATTATGTCCATAGAGAATCATTATATTTCTGCATTTCATATAGATATCATGTTCATAGGGAATCATTATACTTCTGCACTTCATATAGATATCATGTTCATAGGGAATTATTATACTTCTGCACTTCTGCATTTCATATAGATATCATGTTCATAGGGAATTATTATACTTCTGCACTTCTGCATTTCATATAGATACTATGTCTATAGGTTTCTGCACTTCTGCATTATATAGAGACCATGTCTATAGGTTTCTGCACTTCTGTATTATATAGAGACCATGTCCATAAGTCATTTCTGAAATTTTGCATATCATATAGATAATATGCCTATAGGACTTCCTGCAATTTGCATGTGCATCTGTCATTAGGCAAACCTGTTTATAGGAGTTAAATAACTAACTGCATATAGATGACCTGCCTATAGGATTTCTGCATGTCAATAACAATGTTTTTAAAGTCAACAATGCCTAGAAAGCATGCCTATAGGAATTAACAACCTAGTATGAAACGTTTTCGTTCACCTATAAGTCTAAAATCGGCAATATCATTGTCCAACATCTGCAGAATCTTTTGTCAAAACTCGTCTTCCCTGAATAACTGACGATCTCTTCTAAAATCAGTACACTTTATCTTTTCTGAAACCAGTAGATATAATGCCTATAGGTTTCGTCTAACAATTAGGCAAGCCTTAGGATAAAAGTTATGACTGCACCAGTTTTCTTTGTTAATTACAACCAGCGGGCAGGTCTAATTCGGACTTCTTATATGTAAATATGTGATAAATCATCCTGCTTTCCCCTTTTAAGTTTTAATCAGACCCTAATCAGTACATGCAAGACATGCCAAACTAGATGCTTTTCTTTTATTTGAGGAGGTTTATTTGAGCCATACCTGTTTATGTGTTTTCCCAATACTTTCTATACATGTTTTGTTTGTCGCCTTAGTATTTTTACCTTTTGAAATCACAAATAAGCCAACTTTTTCACCATTATAGAATTAGTAGTCCCAAGCACCTCCAGAGCTGATAGAATTGGGGCGAGTAATAACATACAATAAGTAAACCAGACTATTCCGTGCTTTAACACCTTAACGGGGTGGGAAAGAGTAGATATAGATGTGATGACCACGCGATAATATCACGTGTAACCCCATGTCAAGGAGCGATTACCGGATATTGTGTGGGTTGATCAATATTATTTATAAACTTAGGACCCCCCTTTCCTTTACTTGTTTATTTCGTTGTTTACCTTTCAAAAATTTAAACCATTTTTCTCAAATTTCAGCTTGCCTTTCACTTCTTTTAATTTTATCTATTTGTAACCCTTATGTGAAAACCCCCTCATATTTGAAACTATTATTTGCTTACTTAAAGTCACAATTATACTATGGCCAAGAACCACACTAGTGGATCCTGAAGGGTGCCTAACACCTTCCCTTCGGGATAATTTCAAGCCCTTACTCGATCTCTGGTTTTCCTAAATCAAACTCTTATTAGTGTCCTAATTCACTTTAATCATTAGGTGGCGACTCTTCTCTTTTAATACCCGTTAAAAGAGTTGTCAATGTCATAAATCCTATTTCGCCAGAAAAAAATAGGGCGCGACAGCATGGCGACTCTGCTGGGGAACCTCTTAGGCTTTTACCGTTTTAGACTATTATTGTGATTTATGCTTCTTTATGCGCAATTATTTGTTTATTTCTTTTAAGCATTCAATTTTCTTTTCGATTGCGAAACTGACAAGTCTCTTGTTTCTTTCCCTTGTCTCCTTTACTGCTTTCCTCTACTGCACTCATTTATGACTGTTTTAAATTATTATAATTATTACTTTATGAACGTGCAAATATGTGACAACTTGTTTAATCATTGCATAAACATGTTTTCAACATCATATTCTACTCGTGCCAAACAAATAGCATAGCAGCACTAATAATGAATGATTGTGCTCTTCTGATATTTTCACCCATTAAATCTGGCAAAGGTGTATTTGCGGTAAAACAAGTCGATCAACGGTGTAGTCGACTGTTCCATGCCTTTCCCTCTTGAGTTGTTCGCTCAAGGGTACCAGTCTAATACCCCATAGAAACCTTACTCTGTTTAATTGTGCATGTATAATGGTCAAACCTAGCCAAGTCAGTTATGTTGTCCGCATAATGACTTTTTAAGATAGCCTTATCCAAAGTTCACTGGGTTTCCCAAACGGGCACTATCACGATTTGTGCATTTATTTGGAGAACTAAATGCTTTTATGCCAATTATTGGTATTTAATAGTCGAGTCTGGTGGGGGTAAGGGCCTGACCCTTTTGTCTTGTAGAAACATGAGGCACGAAGTCCCCAGATTTGGCATGGTCACAAACATCCATTCAAGGTTGCTAAGCTGGTAGGAGGATCTTCATTCCAGTGATCAGACTCTTGTCCAAAAATACCTAGGAAATATACCTTCTCTCCTAGAGGTCCAACCCAACAACAAAATCATAGAAGCTGCTACTCTGTTCTGGGATTGTGATAGGTCTGTGTTTCACTTCGGAGAGATTGAGATAGCACTCCTGCTAGAGGAAATAGGAGGATTGACTGGTATACCATGGAAGACTCCGGTTTTGTTAATGCCGGAAAAATCGCAAGGGTAGAGGTTTCCTCAAAATAATGGGCCTAAAGAAGAATCCATACTTGACATGTTTGAAGGAGTCTTACATTCCCTTTGATTATTTGTACAAAAGGTACGGTTACAGCAAATCCTACCGTACTTATTCGGATGAGTTTGCCCTTACATCGTTGGGGCATATTCACCGAAGAGTCTTTGTCTTCATGTTCTGTTTCTTGGGGATGATAGTGTTTCCAATGAATAAAGCAAGGATCCACACCAGGCTAGCCATGGTTACCAAAACTTTGATGGAGGGAATTGGGGGACAACCATTTAGCATAGTGCCCATGATCATCGGAGAGATATACCGAGCCCTGGAAAAGTGTCAACAAGGAGCCCCACACTTCGAGGGCTGCAACTTGCTACTCCAACTCTGGCTCATGGAGCATCTCCAAAGGGGTGAATATCAGCAAGAGATTCAGCATAGAGACTAGGACGATCATATAGCCTTCCATCAACCAAGGCGAATGAACTACATGCCCAACATGTTTGCTCAGCCAGAAGATGCCAAGGGATGGGTGGAGCTATTTGAAAATCTGACTGAGGATCAAATACAATGGATGTTCAAGTGATTCCCTACTAAAGAGTTCATCGCCCGATCCACGGACGCACCATTTCTGATACTGATCGGTTTGAGAGGAACCTACCCTTATGTCCCTCTCCGGGTTATGAGACAGGCTGGTAGGAAATAGGCTATACCAAGGGTCGACAAGATGAGTCACTTCCGGGCCGACTTCCAAGCTGATGACAGTTCTTATAAGTGCCAAGCTCAGCATATGTGGCATTGCAAGATCATCATGGGGAGAGATACTATCGAGCCAGATAGATACCATGTTGGCTGCACCCCATACTATTCAGGATGGCTGGAGGACAATCACAATGGTCTAGGCCAACCTGGGTTTGTTCGAGGTCACAGAATCATCGATGAAATTGCTGAAGCACATGTCAAATACAACCAACTGCGCAAGAGGATTCGGGAATGTGAAAGCGAACACCGCGAGATTCAAGAATCCCACCAAAAGCTGATTGAAGAATAGAAAGACATTGTTGTCAGTGCCAACAAGCGACTAGGATACTTGGAACGTGGTCTAGTGGAACTGGAAAGGAAATTCATCAAAAGGATCGAGGATTGTCAGAATGCTGAGGGAAACGAAGATGAACACCTGGCTAGATCCTACTTGCTGCTGGGACTTCGCGAGCTGGTGAAGCTGTTCGATGGAGCCAAAAATGCCGAGTTTGGGGAAGGTCCTTCTGGGACCAAGTAGATAGGAGTCTTTACTTTTTGTTTTATGAATATAATAAGGCCCATGGCCACTAGTGACATTTTATTTCCTATTATTTAGCGTCGTTTTGGTTCATCTACTTTTTATCAATAAAATGAGGCATTTAGCATTATAAGATTTCCAAATCGACTTGTCGCTAGGACTACCTCGGGCACAAAGAGGTTCCCCAAATTAGGACACGATTTATATTCTTGCACTATGTGTTTAAATATCGCAACATTTTTTCTTATAATCCTCACTGACTTATTACCCTTTTGTTTTTATTTTTGTTTATTTATTCCCCTCCCCCAAGGTTAGTTCGTGCACTTTGGCATCGTCATCATATTCCACAAGATCAAAGGGCCCTCCACCCACTCCTCCTCCAAGTCCTGTCAAACACAAGAACAAAGAAAAGATGGAGGATCTGAACAACTCAACTAAACGGGTAGAGGTCACTCATGGTACTCAGGTCTCCAAAGAAAGTGTGTCCCAACTCGAGCAAAAACTATTGAAATTTCAAGAGGAACTTGATTAGGTCCGGAACTTAGCGAGCTTATCATTTTCCCTCACCACCCTATATGTCAATTTTTCTAACGCTCAGAACCCCACACCTCCACAAAACATCCCAAAACCACAAAACCATCCCGCTCCTCACCACCACTGCAACACCTGTCATACTTCCAATAATACTCCATTGCTCATCCTAGAACCGGTGAACTCCACAAATGATCATTTCCACACTCATAACACCCCCATCTACGTGGAAACCATGCCACACTCCACCAAACCCATTTCAAGCACACCCGAGTCTGATGATAAAGACTCACTCATCAGGAGTCTGGCTAAAGAGCTTAAGAAGTCAACTAGCCAAATTCAGGGCGTCGAAGGAAGCAAAGGAATTGAGGGGCTAAACTATGAAGATCTCTGCATACAGCCCGATGTTGAACTGCCCGAGGGGTACAAACCCTCGAAGTTTGAGCTGTTCGATGATACAGGAGATCCGAGAGTTCATTTGAGAACATACTGTGACAAGCTGGTCGGAGTAGGAAAGGACCAAAGGATCCGCATGAAACTTTTCATGAGGAGTCTGAACGGAGATGCTTTGTCTTGGTACATTAACCAAGATCCGAAGAAGTGGTCGAACTGGGTAAGCATGGCATCCGATTTCATGGACAGGTTCAGGTTCAACACAAAAAATGCGCCAGATGTGTTCTACATCCAGAACTTAAAGAAGAAATTCGCAGAGACATTTCGCGAGTATGCTACTCGCTGGAGATCAGAAGCTGCACAAATGAACAGGTTTTTCATCCGAGCTCAAGACCCACAGTACTATGAAAGGTTGATGCTAATTGAAAGCCAGAAATTTTCCGACATCATCAAGCTAGGTGAGAGGATCGAGGAAGGCATCAAAATTGGTATGGTCACAAACTTTGAAGCTTTGCAGGCTACCAACAAGGCTTTACAGTCTGGTGGCACGTCCAAGGAAAGGGACGTGAGTGCCGTAATGGTTGCACAGAGAACCAAATCCCCTATCAAATACCAAACCTACCTGATGCCTCCACTCACATTTCAACCTACTCCAAATTACCAAGCACTTTCGCCCTCTTACCAAACTCCACCACCTACTTACTAATCACCTCCACCTCCCACATATCAGCCTATTTCACCCAGATATTCCCAACCCGCACATGTCTACCAAGCCTATAATGCTCAACCTTCTAACTATCAATCACCTCCCACTCGCCAAAACTTTCCTATACCCCGACCGAATTTCGATCGCAGACCTCCCAAACAATATACCGTCATTGCTGAACCAATTGACCAGCTGTATAAAAGGCTCAAAGTTGCTGGTTATATCACCCCATCTCTGCTATAACCCTTGAAAACACTTCCCAATGGGTCAATCCAAATAAATCCTGTGCATACGATTCCGGCATGAAAGGGCATGCCATTGATGAATGTCGTTCTCTGAAAGATAAGATCTAGGAACAGATTGATAACAAGATTATTGTGGCAAAGGAGCCTACTCCAAATATCCGCAACAACCCTCTGCTCGACCACAAGGGTGGAGGCGTTCACATGATTGAGATGGAAGATGATTGGGACCCCAAGGGATCGATCGGTTTGATCGCGGAAGGTGACGATCCAAAGAAACTGACAGTCACCCTTAATCCGATTGTAGTCCAGATCCAGCCATCTGGGGACACCGAGGTGAATATGTCCATACCACTTGAGTTTGAATTGCTCCCCACAAAGACAACAATACCAATTGAGGTCGAGTTTGGGTCTCCAGCAAACACACCCGCACCGTTTGAAGTTACAGTTTTACCGTCCAAAATACATGCTCCATTTGGGGTAAAGGCGCCCATTCCAGTAGCAATGTTGACTATAACAACATTCCATACAAAGACCATCCCTTGGGACTACACAATCGAGGCAAGAAGGAAAGGGAAAGCCAAATTCAGAAAAGCAGTCGCGGCACAGGGTATGACAAGAACCGGCATAGTATACACCCTGGAACATTTGGATGAATCAAGCAAGCAGGCCTTTGGATAGCCGACCATCACTGGAGTTGGGCCCGATGATCTCTAGAGAAAAATACAAGCAAAGGAATACTGAGTCATTGATCAGTTGAACAAAACACCGGCACAGATCTCTATCCTTGCCTTGCTGCGAAGCTCTGATGCACATAAGAATGCCTTGTTGAAGGTGTTGAGTGAGGCATATGTACCAAGCAACATCACTGGAGGAGAAATGGCAAACATGGTTGGGCAGGTATTGGAAAGTCATAAGATCACTTTCCATGAAGATGAGTTGCCACCAGAAGGGTTGAGTCACAACAGGGCACTGCATATCACTGTGCAATGCGAGGATTATTTCATCACCAGAATCTTGATTGACGGAGGGTCCAACCTCAACATTTGTCTATTGGTAACACTCAGGACATTGGGAAAGGGGCTGCATGAGATCAAGGACGGGTCCATCAATGTTAATGCTTTCGACGGTTCCCAAAGGTCCACTATTGGGAAAATTCGCTTGTGTTTGCAAATGGGGCCTACTTGGTTTGATGTTGAATTTCAAGTAATAGACGTGCCGGCATCTTACAACTTGCTTTTGGGACGGCCTTGGATTCATGCTGCTGGGGCTATAGCATCAACCCTACATCAGGCAGTGAAGTTTGAGTGGAATCACCAAGAGGTGATCATTCACAGCGACGGTAGCAATCCCATATACAGTCTCCAAACCATCCCAGCGATCAGAGGTAGAAGAAAGATAGGCGGAGAGACCGATCACCACATCGAGCGAGTCAACGCTGTTGATAAGGACAAATGGTGGGACAACAAAATCAAAAGAATATTAAACTGGAGCGGATATAAACCTGGAAAGGGACTTGGCAACAACCTCCAAGGAATCGCCAAACCTATCAAGCTGAAGAAGCATGGCACCACTTTCAGTCTGGGATACGAGTACACTTGGGAAGAGTTCAACAACTGGTCGCCACTATGGCGCAACCCTTACTACCCACTGGAGCAGCTGATACCCCATTTAGAACAGACTTTCCAATCAACCGATGTTATATATGGGTCGGAAGAAGAGGAAGCACTGGCAGCAATGAGGAATTTATTTGTGGAAGATGATGACATGGATTGTTGTGTCATTTTCAAGGAGGAGGGGGAGGAAGGACCTTCCATACAGGCTGTAAGTCGAAGAGCATGCCTCAAGAATTGGACCAACAGAACCACCAGAGCTCGGAAAGCCTCGGGTTAGCAAGGCTGAACAAAGCATTATGCACTATCTTTCATTTTTACTAGTTTATTTTCCTTTCGCATTTTTTGAATTTTCGCAATAAGATCTTTAATATTCAAAACAGTTATGGAATTTAGCAAAACATTTTCTCTATAAATCTTACTCTTATTATTTCTCTCTCATTACTTTATTCATACAACATTACTATTACTTATCTTGATGAACCAATGACTGTGATATGCAACGAGACAACGCAACAAACAGACATAGATTCAGAGGAAGATGACATACCAGAAGAGATTGTTAAATAGGTTGAAAATTTTGAGAACAGACCTAAGTCCAACCTGGATGAGACCGAGATTGTTAACCTGGGAGATGCAGAGAATGTCAAAGAAACGAGAATCCACTTATCGCCATCAGAAAAGAAGGAATACATAGAATTTCTAAGGGAATATGAAGACATATTTGCTTGGTCGTATGATGACATGACTGGTCTGAGTACATCTATTGTGGCTCACAAACTGCCAACCGATCCAATATGTCCACCGTTAAAGCAAAAGCTCATAAAGTTTAAGCCTGACATGAGTCTGAAAATCAAGGAAGAAGTCACTAAGAAAGTCAAAGCCAAGGTTCTCAGGGTAGTAGAATACCCAACATGGTTAGCCAACATTGTGCCAGTACCAAAGAAGGACGGGAAGGTTAGAGTCTGTGTTGACTACCGGGATCTTAACCGGGCCAGTCCGAAAGACGACTTCCCCTTGCCGAACATACACATCCTGATCGACAATTGTGCCAAGCATGATCATCAGATCTGGATGGATGAAGAAGATGCTGAGAAAACGACTTTCATTATGCCATGGGGATTGTATTGTTACAAGATGATATCGTTCGGCCTGAAAAATGCAGAGGCCACCTACATGAGGGCCATGACTACCATTTTCCATGATATGATACATAAGGAGATCGAGGTGTATGTAGATGATGTCATCATCAAAACCAAGAAAGCCACCGATCACATGGAAGATTTGAGGAAGTTCTTCAACAGACTAAGAAGGTACAACCTGAAACTGAATCCCACGAAATGTGCATTTGGGGTTCCTGCCGGAAAACTACTTGGGTTCATTGTAGGTCACCGAGGAATAGAACTAGATCCATCAAAGGTTAAAGCCATTCAAGAATTGCCACTGCCAAAGAACAAAAAGGATGTGATGAGTTTCCTGGGAAGACTCAACTACATCAGCCGGTTCATAGCTCAATATACTGTCATCTGTGAGCCAATCTTTAAGATGTTGAAGAAGGACGCCACTACCAGATGGACTGATGACTACCAAAGGGCCTTCGACAGAATCAAGGAGTACTTGTCAACACCGCTAGTTTTGGTCCCGCCCGAACCAGGTAGACCCCTATTACTCTACCTTGTAGTTCTAGATGGAGCGTTCAGTTGTGTTCTTGGGCAACATGATGAAACGTGGAGGAAGGAGCATGCCATCTACTATCTTAGCAAGAAGTTCACCCCTTACGAGGCCCGGTATTCTCTGTTAGAATGCACCTGTTGTGCTCTGACTTGGGTAGTTCAGAAGTTGAGGCACTATTTTTGTGCCTATACCACGTATCTCATATCAAGGATGGATCCGTTGAAGTACATCTTTCAGAATCCCATGCCCATTGGCAAGCTAGCCAAGTGGCAAATCCTGCTGAGTGAATTCGACATTGTCTACATAACTTAGAAATTAATCAAGGGACAGGCTTTGGCAGATCATCTTGCCGAGAATCCCATGGACGGAGAATACAAACCCTTAAATACGTATTTTTCTCGATAAAGAGATATCATTCATAGGAGAAGACATTGCAGAATCCTATGACGGTTGGAGAATGTTTTTCGATGGAGCAGCAAATTTCAAAGGAGTTGGCATAGGAGCAGTCCTAGTATCAAAAACCGGTCAGCATTATCCAGTATCTGCCAAGCTCAAGTTCCCATGCACCAAAACCATGGCCGAGTACGAAGCCTGCATCTTAGGGCTTAAGATGGCCATTGACATGAACATCCAAGAGTTGCTAGTAATTGGGGATTCAGACTTGCTTATATATTAGGTTCGAGAAGAATGGACAACCAAGAACTCCAAGATACTCCCTTATCTACATCCTGTGTAGGAGTTGAGAAAGAGGTTCACAAAGAGAGAATTCCAGCATGTTCCCAGGGTCCAGAATGAATTTGCCGATGCATTGGCTACCCTATCATCCATGATACAACATCCAGATAAGAACTTTATTGATCCTACTCCGGTAAAGATCCAAGATCAACCAACTTACTATGCTCATGTCGAAGAAGAAGCAGACGGAAAGCCTTGGTTTCATGATATCAAGGAATACTTGGCAAACCAGAGCTCGCAAACGCTATTCAGAAGCGCACGCTTTGGAGGTTATCCAACAATTTCTTTTATAGCGGAGGAATCCTGTACAGGAGGACTCCTGATTTGGGATTACTAAGGTATGTCGACACAAATGAAGCATCTAAATTACTAGAAGAAATCCATGCTGGGACCTGCGGGCCACATATGAATGGCTTTGTCTTAGCCAAGAAGATACTCCGAGTTGGTTATTTTTGGATGACTATGGAAGCGGACTGCATCCAGTATGTCCGGAAGTGACATCGCTGTCAGATACATGCAAATATGATAAAGGTGCCTCCAAACGAGCTTAATACAACAAGCTCACCATGGTCGTTCGCCACTTGGGGAATAGATGTTATCGGACCAATCGAACCTGCCACATCAAATGGGCACAGGTTCATCCTAGTGGCAATTGATTATTTCACCAAATGGGTTAAAAAAGCATCGTACAAGGCAATGACTAAGAAAGTTGTGGCAGACTTTGTTTGCGACCGTATCGTTTGTCGGTTCGGAATTCTAGAATCAATCATTACTAATAATGGTTCCAATCTCAATAGTGATTTGATGAAAGCCATGTGTGAAACCTTCAGGATCAAACACAAGAATTCTACAACCTACAGACCTCAGATGAATGGAACCGTAGAGGCCGCCAATAAGAATATCAAGAAGATATTAAGGAAAATGATAGAGAAGCATAAGCAGTGACACAAGAAGTTATCATTTGCTTTATTGGGGTATCACACCACAGTCCGTACATCAACTGGGGCGACTCCCTATATGCTAGTTTATGGTATAGAGGCGGTCATTCCTACCGAGGTAGAAATTCCTTCCTTGAGGATCATACAGGAAGCAGAACTCGACAATGCAGAATGGGTGAAGAGTCGTTATGAGCAGCTAGCTCTTATAGATGGAAAAAGAATGAACGCAGTTTGCTATGGTCAGATTTATCAGAATAGAATGTCCAGAGCCTTCAACAAAAGAGTCAAGCCAAGACAGTTCACAGCGGGGCAGCTAGTGTTAAAGAAGATTTTCTCGTATCAGGACGAGGCCAAAGGGAAGTTCTCTCCCAACTGGCAGGGTCCGTACATGGTCCACCGAGTTCTAACAGGAGGAGCCCTCAAACTTGCAGAAATGGACGGAGAAGTTTGGCAGAAGCCGATCAATTCAGATGCAGTGAAGCGATACTATATGTAACCTTTATTCTTTCCTTTATAATGTAACTTGAACTACGCCTGACCTAATTCCCATTTAAGAGGAGATACATAGGCAGCCCTACGAGTTCGGTCACAATACAATAAAATTTCCATTTCCCCGCTATTGGAAACCGGGGCAGAATTTTGAGGAGGACCCTCAAAATGTCAAAGCCGATTCCAGTGATTTATCATTAACAACCGTTAGAAGTAGCAGCCCAGTAAACTGGGGCAAAATTTTGATGAGGACCCTCAAAATTCCAGAGCAAGAGAAGTTGTAATGTCTTGAACCACGTCGCAGTCGTAGGTTCATCTAAGGAAAATTATTCTCGATTATGTATTTATATTATATTTTTTATTACTAAATCATGCATGTCTATTACCAAAGTTGCTTTTTTTAGAAACGCTGCCCCAATGATATGCACAGTATCACCGGAACAGAGCCGAGCAAGTCAAACAGAGCCAGCGGGAATACGAACTAACCTCCCCCCTTTACAAAACTCACGATTTTCTTTGGATGCAGGCACTTGAGTTGCAAAATCATCAAATATACTATACACTCACAAGACTCACATTACTCAGAAATACTACTCTCAAAACCGTTGCACTTACTCACAGCTACTATCCGCACACAGTGTCCCCAGCAGACACAGAATCCCTAGCAGTTGCAATATCGCAATCCGCTATCAGCTAAGAAAACTCTATTGCCATTTGCCATTTTACTTCTTGCATAAGGCTACCATTGTACCTTTCGAGGTTAAACTCTACCTCCATCTGCATTCTCTGCATTCCATAAGGCTACCATTCTACCTTCCGAGACTAAGCTCTGTCTCCATCTTCATTCTCTACATTGCATAAGGCTACCATTCTGTCTTCAGAGGCTAAGCTCTACCTCCATCTGCATTCTCTGCATCGCATAAGGCTACCATTCTGCCTTCCGAGACTAAGCTCTGTCTCCATCTCCATTCTCTGCATTGCATAAGGCTACCATTCTGCCTTCCGAGACTAAGCTTTGTCTCCATCTGCATTTTCTATATTGCATAAGTGTTGATACCCAATTTTTCCTTAGGTATTTTTGTACCTAAAATACTTCCAAAATAGCACGTATGTGCATATATAAGCACACTCAAGAGCTTTAGTATTTTTTAATGATTTTAAACCGATTTACTACCCATTTTAATACCACAAAATCCAATAGTTATTCTCAAAATTATTATTTTTTGGTGAATAACTTATTTCATTCCCGTATTTACACCAAAATATAATTAAGGTGATTTTTGCATATTATTTACAAATCTATTTGGCATTTTTAAGCTAATTGCATGTAATTGCAATTATAGCCTATTTTACAATTAACAGCATTTTATAATTATAAGATCACTTTTAGTATTTTAACATTAATATTTATGTTATTAATTATTTCAGTGCCTTTAATTTATTTTTAAATCATCTTTTTACTATTTTATAAAATAATAAAAGGGGAGATTGGCTATTTAACAAACATCCCTTATTATTCAATTCTAGACAAATTGGCCACACCCACTATCAGATTCAAATGGCCCAATATCCTAATTAAATTAACCCAGCCCAATCCTCAATATAACCCGGTCCAATCTGAGCCATTGATCAAATAAGATCAACGGCCCAAATTTAATTCCCTTAATTAAATTCAATTACCCCCCCCAAAACCCCTCATTTCCAGAGACGATCTCTCTCTATATCGTCTTTCTCTCTCCCTTCTCTCTAGAACCTTTTGGTTCTCTCTTCTCCGATGATCTCCACCGTCTTCCCGGCCATCTCTGGCCACCTCCCTTCAACCCCAAGGCTCCGATGGACCTCTCATCGTCTTGTTCAACACCTCGAAGACCTTCGAGGCTTATGGACTATGGCAATTTGAGACCTAGGGTTCCTGGTTCTTCTATATGCGAGTTCTCTGGTGTGATTTCAGGCGAAATCACACCCTATATGTCATGATCTATGAGGTTACGACAGGTTTTTCCCACTTCTATTAGGTTTCCTTTTTTTTTGAAACCCTAACTCTCTCCTGAATCTCCCAAAAACGGTGTCATTTCATGCTATTCTCATGTTTTCCTCTGTGCTCTGTTTATTCTGAAAGATCCTTTGCTTTGGACCATTTTTTTTACTTTCTTCAAAATTAGGATTTCTTGGATTTTTTTTATGCATGCTTCGATTGATTTTCTTTATGATTAAAACCTTTTCTTTGTTTATTCTGACCGATTTCTATGCTCTTACTATTTTTTAGTTTGACTCTGCTAAAACCCTAATTTCTAGAAAATGTTTCTTCATTCGATTATGTGTGTTAGCATGTTTCTTTGCTTCGATTACCTGTGTTAGCCTAATTTCCTTTGTCTTGTCTCTATGTGTTAGCATGTTTCCTCGATTGATTGTGTGTATTAGCCTGATTTTCCTTGTTTTGGTTCTGCCTGCTGGCCTATTTGCTTGATTCTTGTTGATGTTTTATAGTCATCATGCTTCGAATATGTCTTGCTGAATCTTAACTTGTTTTCACTATCTCTGAGTGGTTATGTTTGTTCATCCCTTGTTCCTTCCTAGTTAACTTTGCTCGCTACTTTTGTTCATTTACCTCTATTTATATGTTAAAAATGCAGAATCATGACTTCACATGATTGATTCTGATTTTCCTTGATTGATTGGAAATTCAAAAACTTTCTTAAAAAAAACCTAACATTCTACCCACCCGTTTGAATTAATTGGTTTTGTTACCTCATTTGTTATAGTACTCTGTTCTTTTAAGCCTTTCCTTAATTGGAATTTTCCTGAATTTGGTCTTACTCGACTACTATATGCAATACTGAACCTTGACTCTGTCCTTTGTTTACTGTTTCTCTTATGAATTCCCTATCATTACCCCCTATGTATGTTGAGTTAAAGTTTATGGTCTGGTAGCCTTTAAATGGCTATCCAGGCCTGAACCTGGCTTTCAATAAGTCATAACTCCTCAATTTGAAAATGACAAATTGGTCAGGGATGTGCCAGCACTTCAAATTGCTTGGCATGACCACCAGCTTACCATTTCCCCTCCCCTACACTTATACTTACTCTTAGACTTTAAGTTCTGCCCCTCTCATATGAGCCTTGCCTTGGGACCTTGAGTTCCTTCTGAACTTGGACATTTGAGGGCTGACTTTTCCACACTACACTTTACTACAATTCTGGAATGATGTTTGGGGTGTAAGCACTGCCTGGAGCTCTTGAAGCTCCTTGGAACTTTTATACATCCCAAATAAGAGAAGGCTTCGGAAACCTGGATCCTTGGAAGTTGGTTTACTACATATGTCAGACTGGGAGTCTGAATTAGGCCCTCTTTGGTTGGAATTCTGATTTCGGATGTATTTTATTTATTTTTGATTAATTCTGGTCTGTAATAATTTTGTAATAACATTTGCGGTCGGCTAGTAAAAAAGGGGTGGGGAACTATGCATGCAAGGGGTAGATATCATGCCTATAGGAGTTATCATTTCTGAAATTCTGTATCCCATCTAGAGATCATGCTTTTAGGAATTACTGTCTCTAAAAGTTCTGCATCTTATACAAATCACTGAAACTCTGTATTTTCATATAGATGCCATAGGAACCTTGCATTTTCATACTATGCCTATAGGATTTTCTGCATTTTCATATAGATACCATGTCTATAGGATTTTCTGCAATTTTGCATATGCATCCGTCATTAGGAAAACTTGTTATAGGATTTAAACAACTAACCAATTGCATATGGATGACCTGCCTATAGGATTTCTATATAATAATAACAGTGTTTAAAAAACAGTGTTTAAAATCAGTGACACTTAGAAAGCATGCCTATAGGAGCTGTTAACTAACTTGAATCGCCAATTCGTCTAAAATCAGTAGCAATAACGCGTGAGCACCTGCAGAACTTATGTTTTTATAACTAACAAATCTTTTCTGCAATCAGTTTACTCTTTTTGTTTTTCCTGAAATTGATAGATATCATGCCTATAGGTTCTGTTTAATGCCTAGGCAAGCCTTAGGGTAAAATTTTATAACTGCATCAGTCTTTGATAATTACAACCAATAGGCAGGCCTAATTCGGACTTCTTATCTGAAAATATGTGATAAATCAGCCTGCCTTAACGTTTAAGTTTAATACAAACCAAACCAGTATGTGCAAGACATGCTAAACTCTATGGCTTATCTGATTTAAGGAGGTTTACTTGAGCCTTACTTGCTTATTTGCCCTCCCTTTTATTGCATTATATGCTTTGATTGACGCCTAGTATTTTGTCCTTTGAAACTCCCCAAAAAGCCTCAACTCCCTCCCCTTTAGGATTAGTAGTCTCAATGCCTCCAAGACTGATAGGATTAAGGGACGGGTACTAGCATGCAATAAGTAACGATACCATTCCGCGCTTTAATACCTTAACGGGATGGGAATGGTAGATATGGATATGATGACCGGTGCGCTAATATCACGTGCGACCCCTATTCTGAGGAGTTATCGCTGGGTATTTCATTGAAGTGATCCATATTAATTATAAACTTAGGACCCCCTCCCTTTATTTGTTTTCATCATTTCTTGTAAAAAATTTCAAATCTCTTTTTTTATTTCTGCCCTCTCTATATACTTTCAAAAGTTTTAAACCTAATTGCAATGTTATATGCGAGTCCTTATTTGAGCTTCGATTGTTTACTTGTAAAGTCACAATTGCAACATGGCCGGGAACCACACTAGTGGATCTTGAGGGGTGCCTAACATCGTCCCCTCAAGATAATTTCTAGCCCTTACCCGAACTCTGGTTTTCCAAGTCAAACTCTTCTACAAAGTTTCCTAATGCACTATAATCATTAGGTGGCGATTCTTCAACTTCTAAACCCAATTCTCGAAAGGGAATAGAGTTGTCCTCCCAATGTCGTATACCCAATTTCTGACCCCCACGGTTAGAGAAAAAAGGGGGCGTCGACAGCATGGCGACTCTGCTGAGGATTTTCTTTAGGCTTTTACCATTGCATGTTGCTTGTGACTTTACTATCTCATTTTTGCTTTATTTACTGTCTTTTATTTGCTACGAAACTGACTTGGCTCTTCATGTCTTTTCTTTCCTTTACTGCTTTATTTCAATACTGTTGTAATTACTGCAATTATTGTAATCATTTATCTTATGAACGTGAAAATACATGCCAATTTGTTTCATTCTTGTAAACTGCATCTTCAACATCATATTCCACTCGTGCCAAACAAATACCATAGCAATGCTTATAATGAGTGGTTGCGCTCTTCCAATATTATCACCCTTTAAATTCGACAAAGGCGTATTTGCGGTAAAACCAGTCGATCAGCGGTGCAGTCGACAGTTCCGTGCCTTTCCCTCTTGAGTTGTCTCCTCAAGGGTACATGTCTAATACCCCAATAGAAACCTTACTCTGTCTAACTGTGCATGTATCATGGTCAAACCTAGCCGAGTCAGTTATGTTGTCCACATAATGACTCATTAAGATAGCCTTGTCCAAAGTCCATCGTGTTTCCCTGAAACCCAAACGGACACCTACACGTTCTGTGCATTTATTTGGAGAACTAAATGCTTTTTATGCTAATTATCGATTTAAATAGCCGAGTCTAGCGGGGTAGGGGTCTAACACTTTGTTTTGCAGAAAATTAGGCACGAAGTCCCCAAATTTGGCATGGTAACCAACATTCATCCAAGGCTGCTGAATTGGTGGGAAGATCTCCACTCCAGTGATCAGACACTCGTCCGCAAATACTTAGGGAATCTGCCTTCTCTTCTAGAAATCCAGCCTGACAATAAAATCATAGAGGCTGCAACTCTGTTCTGGGATAGTGACAGGTTTGTGTTCCACTTTGGGGACCTTGAAATGACTCCTTTGCTCGAAGAAATAGGAGGCTCAACTGGTATTCCTTGGGAGACTTCGGGTTTTCTTATGCCAGAGAATCACAAGGGCAGGGGTTTCCTTAAGATGATGGGACTGAAGAAGAACCTAGACTTGACATGTCTAAAAGACTCCTACATCCCATTGGACTATCTGTACGGGAGGTACGACCATAGCAAGTCATACCGCACCTACTCAGATGAATTTGCCCTCACCTCACTGGGGCATATTCACAGAAGGGTATTCGTATTCATGTTTTTTTTCCTGGGGATGATAGTGTTCCCTATGAAGAAGGCTAAGATCCACACCAGACTGGCCATGGTAACCAAGACTCTAATGGAAGGAATTGGCGGATAGTCTTTCAGTATAGTGCCCATGATTGTTGTTGAGATATACCGGGCTCTGGACAACTATCAGCGAAAAGCCAGTCATTTTGAGGGATGCAATTTATTACTTCAGCTCTGGCTCATGGAGCACCTCTAGAAAGGAGAATACCGACAAGAGATCTTATGCAGATACTGGGATGATCACATTTCCTTCCACCAGCCAAGGCGTATGAATTATATGCCTAACATGTTCGCTCATCCAGAGGACGCTGGAAGATAGGTAGAGCTATTCGAGAATCTAAAAGAAGACCAAGTACAGTGGATGGTCGAATGGTTCCCTACGGAAGAATTCATTGTTCGATCCCGAGACGCACCATTTCTCATACTCATTGGTCTAAGAGGAACTTATCCCTATGTTCCCCTCCGAGCCATGAGGCAGGCGGGAAGAAAGCAAATCATACCAAGGGTCGACAAAATGAGTCACTTTAGGGCTGATTTCTAGGATGATGATAGCCCTCACAAATGCCAAGCTCAACACATGTGGCATTGCAAGCTCATTTTGGGGAAAGAATCTATTGAGCCAGACAGGTATCACGCTGGTTGCGTGCCGCACTATTCAGGTTGGTTGGAAGATGATCGCAATGGTATGGGTCAGCCCGGGTTCATTCACGGACAAAGAATCATCGACAAAAAAGTTTAAGCACGGGTTAAGTACAATCAACTGCGCAAGAGAATTCGAGAGTGTGAAAGTGAGCATCGGGAGATACAAGAACCCCATCAAAAGTTGATCGAAGAATGGAAGGATATGGCTATCAGCGCCAACAAACGACTAGGGTATTTGGAGCGGAATCTAGTGGAGCTAGAAGGAAAGTTCCTCAAGAGGATTGAAGATTGTCAAAACGCTGAAGGGAATGCAGGCGGACATTTGGCCCAAGCGTATCTGCTGCTAGGACTGTGCGAGCTGGTGAAGCTGTTCGAGGGGGATAAAGATGCCAAATCTAGGGAAGGTCCTTCTGGGACCAAGTAGTTAGGAGTCTTTTATTTTTCTTTTAATGATGTAATAAGGCCAATGGCCACTAGTGACATTTTATTTTCTGTTATTTAGCATCGTTATGAATTCGTCTTATTTTTATCAATAAAATAAGGCATTTAGCATTATAAGTTCTCCAAATTAATTTGTCGCTAGGCATACCTCGGGCACAACGAGGCACCCAAATTAGGACGTGATTTATATTCTTGCACAATGTGTTTAAATATTGCAACATTTTCTTCTCATAACCCGCACTAACTTGTTACCTTTTTTTTGTTTTTCTTTATTTTATTCCCCTCCCCAAAGGTTAGTTTGTGCATTCTGGCACCATCATTATACAGTACGAGATCCAAGGGCCCTCCTCCGAGTCCTATCTGGAATAAGAACAAAGTTAGAATGGGAGATTCAAGCGCCAGAAAGGAAATTGAAAGAATTGAGATTCCTCAGGGTACCCCGGTTGCTAAGGAAACTGCTGCCCAACTTGAGCAGAAACTGTTGAAGTTCCAAGAAGAACTGGATCAAGTTTGAAACTTGGTAAATTTATCATTCACTCTCACCGCTTCTGATGTCAACTTCTCAAATGCTCAAAATCCCGCACCTCCACAGAACACCCCACAACCACAGATACAACCCACTCATTCTCAATATTGCAACACATGCCACACTCCACTACCCATTCCTGAACCACTGAACACCACAAACGACCACCCCCACAACACTCCCGTCTACGTAGATACCATACCCCACTACACTCAACCAATCTCAAGTGCACCTGAGTCTGATGACAAGGACTCTCTTATCAGAAACTTGGCAGCAGAACTCAAGAAATTGACCAGCCGAGTCCAGGGCATAGAAGGAAACAAAGGCATAGAGGGGCTGAATTATGAGAACATCTACATTCAGCTAGATGTTGAACTTCGGGAGGGATACAAACCTCCCAAGTTCGAAATGTTCGATGGCACGGGAGATCCCAAAGTCCATTTGAGGACATATTGTGATAAGCTGGTCGGAGCCGGAAGGAATGAGAAAATCCGTATGAAACTCTTCATGAGAAGCCTGAAGGGGGATGCTTTATCCTGGTACATCAGTCAGGACCCCAAAAAATGGACAAGCTGGGTAGGTATGGCATCGGATTTCATGGATAGGTTCTGATTCAATACAGAGAATGCACCGGATGTATTCTACATCCAAAATCTGAAGAAGAAGCCTACCGAGACATTTCGCGAGTATGCTACTCGTTGGATATTAGAGGTTGCTAAGGTCAGGCCGGCCTTAGAAGAAGAACAAATGAACAGATTCTTCGTCCGGGCTCAGGACCTACAATATTATGAGAGGTTGATGCTGATCGAGGGCCAGAAATTCTTCGATATCATCAAGTTGGGAGAAAGAATTGAGGAAGGCATTAAGAATGGTATGGTTACTAATCTTGAAGCATTACAGGCCACCAACAAGGCTTTACAGTCTGGTGGCACGTCCAAGAAGAAGGACGTCAATGCCGTGATGGTCGCACAGGGAGCCAAACCACCACTAAAAGACCAAACTTACCCGTCACCTCCACTTACATATCAGCCTATCCCGAATTACCAAACACTCGCACCCTCTTACCAAAATCCACCACCTGTTTACCAATCATCTCCACCTCCCGCATATCAACCCACTTCACCTAGATGCTCTCAACCTACACCTGTTTACCAAGCTTATAATGCCCAACACCCTCACTACCAATCACCTCCCACTCGCCAAAATTTCCCTAGACCCAGACCAAATTTTGACCGCAGACCTCCCAGACAATATACAGCCATCGCTGAGCCAATTGACCAGCTGTATGAGAAACTTAAAGCTGCTGGTTATGTCTCCCCTATCCCTGCATAACTCCAGAAAATCCTTCCTATTGGGTCAACCCTAATAAGACATGTACGTACCACTCCAGCATGAAGGGACATACCATTGATGAGTGCCGCTCGTTGAAGGACAAGATTCAAACTCTGATAGACAATAAGGTTATCGTAGCAAAGGAGCCTACTCCCAATGTCCGCAACAACCCTCTGCCTGATCACAGAGGTGGGGACATTCACATGATCGAGATCGAAGATGACTGGGACCCCAAGGGATCGATAGGATTGATTGCTGAGGATGATGAGCCAAAGAAACTGGCAGTCACACTTAACTCGATTGTGTACAGAACCATCCCTCCCGGGGCGATGAAGTCAACATGTCTACACCTCTCGAATTTGAAGCACCTTCTTCTGCGAAGGTAGTCGGGCCATTTAAGGTTTAGTTTGGAGCTCCAAAGGCACCTGTACTCTTTAAAGTTGTTGTGTTACCACCGAGGGTACCCATTCCTGTAGCAATGTCAGACATAACATTGTTCCACTCAAATGCCATACCATGGGATTATATAGCTGAAGCAAGGAGGAAAGGAAAGACCAAGACTGGGAAAAGCAATTGCTGCACATGGTATGACCAGAACAGGCAAGGTTTACACTCCAGAGCACCTAGCTGAGTCCAATAAGCAAGCCTCGGGACGGACTACTGAAACTGGTCCCGATGATCTTTGGAGGAAAATACAAGCTAAGGAGTATTCGGTCGTTGAGCAGTTGAACAAAACACCAGCACATATCTCCATCCTAGCTCTTCTACAGAGCTCTGACGCACACAAAAATGCCTTGATGAAGATATTGAGCGAAGCTTATGTGCCTAACAACATAACTGGGGGCGAAATGGCAAATATGGTAGGACAAATACTGGAAAGCCACAAAATCACCTTCCACGAGGATGAACTGCTGCCGGAAGGATTGAGTCACAACATGGCCCTACACATCACCGTGCAATGCGAGGATTACTTCGTCACTAGAGTCTTGATCGATGGAGGCTCCAGCCTCAACATCTATCCGCTGTAACTCTCGGAACATTGGGAAAGAGCCTGCACGAGAACAAACATGGGGACATCAATGTCAAAGCCTTCGATGGGTCCCAAAGGTCTACTATCGGAGAGATCAGCCTATGCATGCAAATGGGGCCGACCTGGTTCGACGTTGACTTTCAAGTGATAGATGTCCTAGCATCCTACAATTTGCTATTGGGACGACCATGTATCCATGCCGCTGGAGCTGTAGCATCGACCCTGCATCAGGCAGTGATGTTCGAATGGAATCACCAAGAGGTGATCATTTATGGCGATGGTAGCAACCCCATATATAGTCTCCAAACCATCCCGATGATTGGAGGCAGAAGGAGAATATGCGGAGAAACATACCACCACATTGAGTGAGTCAACGCTGTAGACAAAGATAAATGGTGGGATAACAAGATTGAAAGTATCCTGAATTGGTGTGGATACGAACCTGGAAAGGGACTCGGCAAAAACCTCCAGTGAATCGCTAGACCCATCAAGCTGAAAAAACATGGCACTACATTTGGTTTGGGGTATGAGTACACTTAGGAGGAGTTCAATCATTGGTCGCCACCATGGCGCGGTCCCTACTACCCACTGGAACATCCGATACCTCACCTAGAGCAGACTTTCCTGCCGACAGATATTATATATGGGTCGGAGGAAGATGAAGCATTGGCAGTCGTGAAGAATCTGTTCCTGGAGGATGATGATATGGACTGCTGTGTTATTTTTGAGGAGGAAGGGGGGGAAGGACCTTCTATAAAAGTTGTGAATCGAGGAGAGTGCCTTAGCAATTGGTCAATCAGAACCACCAGGGCCACGAAAGTTTCGGGGTAGCAAGGCTAAACAAAAGCACCATGCATCACACTTTACTTTTTACTAGCTGATTTTATTTCCGCATTGTCTTTAATTCTGAAAAAAGCTTTGATACTCAAAACAATTACGAATTTAATCGAGGCATTTCAGTTTATTATATATCTCGCTCTTATTATATTTCTACCATTCATTTTATTTGACACAACATTACTATTACTTGCCTTGACGATGAACCAACGATTGTGACTTGCAACGAGACGACGCAACAAATGAATATGGACTTAGAAGAGGATGATATACCAGAAGAGGTCATTAGAGGAGTTGAGAATTTTGAAAATAGGCCTAAGTCTAACTTGGACGAAACTGAGGTCGTTAATCTGGGAGATACATGGAATGTCAAAGAAACACGCATCAGTATTCACCTGTCACCCTCATAAAAGAAAGAGTACACTGAGTTCCTAAAGGAATATGAAGACATATTCGCATGGTCATATGATGATATGACTGGTCTCAGCACCTCCATTATAGCTCACAAACTGCCTACAGATCCAACATGCCCACCGGTAAAGCAGAAGCTCAGGAAATTCAAACCCAACATGAGTTTGAAAATCAAAGAAGAGGTTACCAAGCAAGTCAAAGCCAAGGTTCTCAGGGTAGTAGAGTATCCGACATGGTTAGCCAACATCATGCCAGTGCCAAAAAAGGATGGGAAAGTTATAGTTTGTGTTGACTACCGGGATCTCAATCGGGCCAGTCCCAAAGACGACTTCCCCTTGCCTAACATACACATTCTTATCGACAACTGCGCTAAGCATGAGTTGCAGTCTTTTGTTGATTGTTTCGTTGGGTATCATCAGATATGGATGGATGAGGAAGATGCAGAGAAAACGACTTTCATTACGCTGTGGGGAATGTACTGTTACAAAATGATGCCATTCGATTTGAAGAACATTGGTGCCACCTACATGAGAGCCATGACTACCATTTTTCATGACATGATACACAAGGAGATCGAGGTATATGTGGATGACATCATCATTAAATCCAAGAAAGCCAGGGATCAAATGGCAGATCTAAGAAAATTTTTCAACAGACTGAGGAGGTACAGTCTGAAACTGAATCCCGCCAAGTGTGCATTCGGGGTTCCTGCTGGAAAATTATTGAGTTTCATCGTGAGTCATTGAGGAATAGAATTGGATCCATCAAAGGTCAAAATTATCCAAGAATTGTCGCCGCCAAAGAACAAGAAGGTCGTGATGAGTTTCTTGGGAAGACTCAACTATATTAGCCGGTTCATAGCTCAATCCACGGTCATTTATGAACCTATCTTCAAAATGTTGAAGAAGGACGCTGCTACCAAATGGACTGATGTTTGTCAGAAAGCTTTTGACAGAATCAAGGAATACCTATCAAACGCCGCCGGTCTTGGTTTCGCCTGAGCTAGGAAGACCCCTATTGCTTTACCTTGTGGTATTGGATAAATCATTCGGTTGTGTTCTAGGACAACATGATGAAACAGGGAGAAAGGAGCAAGCTATCTACTATCTCAGCAAGAAGTTCACACCGTACGAGGCCCGGTATTCTCTTTTAGAACGCACTTGTTGTGCTTTGACTTGGGTCACGCAGAAGTTGAGACATTACTTCTGTGCTTACACTACTTATCTCATATCCAGAATGGACCCTCTGAAGTATATCTTCAAGAAGCCCATGCCCACTGGCAAGCTCGCCAAGTGGCAGATCCTGCTAAGTGAATTCGACATTGTTTACGTGACCCAGAAAGCAATCAAAGGGCAAGCCTTCGCGGACCATCTCGCCGAGAATCCCGTGGACGGAGAATACGAGCCCCTAAAAACGTATTTTCCCGATGAAGAGGTATCTTTCATAAGAGAAGATATTGCAGAATCCTATGATGGTTGGAGTTTTTTTTTCGACGGAACTACAAATTTCAAAGGAGTTGACATAAGAGCAGTCTTAGTATCAGAAACCGGCCAGCACTACCCGGTATCCGCCAAGCTCAGGTTCCCTTGCACCAATAATATGGCCGAATATGAAGTCTGCATCTTGGGGCTCAAAATAGCCATTGACATGAACGTTCAGGAGTTGCTAGTGATCGGGGATTCAGACTTGCTCATACATCAGGTTCGAGGAGAGTGGGCAACCAAGAACTCTAAGATACTTCCCTACTTGCATCATACACAGGATTTGAGGAAAAGGTTCACAAAGACAGAATTTCAGCACGTCCCCAGAGTCCAGAACGAGTTTTCTGATGCATTAGCTACTTTATCGTCCATGATCCAGCATCAAGATACAAATTTCATTGATCCCATCCCAGTAAAGATTCATGATCAGCCAGCTTATTGTGCCCACATTGAGGAAGAAGCGGATGGAAAACCATGGTTCCATGACATCAAGGAGTACTTGACAATAGGGGAATATCCAGAACTTGCCAACGCTACTTAGAAGTGCACACTTCGTAGGTTATCCAGCAACTTCTTTCATAGCAGAGGAATCCTGTATAGAAGGACTCCCGATTTAGGTTTACTAAGGCGTGTCGAAGCGAAAGAAGCATCCAGGCTATTGGACGAAGTGTATGCAGGGACCTGCGGGCCGCACATGAATGGTTTTGTCTTAGCAAAGAAGATACTCCGAGCAGGGAATGTTTGGATGACTATGGAAACAGACTGTATCCAGTATGTTCGCAAATGCCATTGCTGTCAGATACATGCAAATATGATAAAGGCACCTCCAAACGAGCTTACTGCAACAAGCTCACCATGGCCATTTGCCGCTTGGGGAATGGATGTTATCGGACCTATCGAGCCTGCCGCATCAAATGTGCATAGGTTCATCTTAGTGGCAATCGATTATTTTACCAAATGGGTCGAAGCATCATCATACAAGGCGGTCACTAAGAAGGTTGTGGCGGGTTTCGTCCGCGACCGCGTTATTTTTCGGTTCGGGGTTCCAGAATCAATCATCACCGATAATGGTTCCAATCTCAACAGCGACTTGATGAAAGCAATGTGTGAAACTTTCAAGATCAAACACAAGAACTCTACAGCCTACAGGCCTCAGATATGGAAGTAGCCAACAAGAATATCAAGAAGATACTAAGGAAGATGGTCGAAAGGCACAAACAATGGCATGAGAAGTTATCATTCGCCTTATTGGGATACCGTACTACAGTCCGCACCTCGACCGGAGCAACTCCCTACATGCTGGTTTACGGTACAGAGGCGGTCATCCCCGCCGAGGTAGAAATTCCTTCCTTAAGGATCATACAAGAAGTAGAGTTGGATGATGCAGAATGGGTAAAAGGTCGCTACGAGCAGTTAGCCCTTATAGACTGGAAAAGGATGAATGCAGTTTGCCACGGTCAGTTATATTAGAACAGAATGTCCAGAGCCTTCAACAAAAGAGTTAAACCAAGGAAATTTACACCGAGGCAGCTGGTGTTGAAGAAAATATTCCCACATCAAGATGAAGCCAAGGGGAAGTTCTCTCCCAATTGGCAGGGTCCGTACATGGTTCACCGGGTTCTAACTGGAGGAGCCCTTATTCTTGCAGAGATGGATGGAGAAGTCTTGCCGAAGCCAATCAATTTAGATGCAGTGAAACGATATTATGTGTAACCACTTATGATTCCCTTAATGATGTAATTTGAACTACGCCTGACCTGATTCCCGTTTAAGAGGGGATACGTAGGCAGCCCTATGGGTTCGGTCATAATTTAATAAAAATTCCATTTTCCCCCGCTATTGGAACTGGGGCAGAATTTTAAGGAGGACCCTCAAAATTCCGAAGTTAATTTTAGTTCATGCATCGCCAGAAGCGCCAGCCCAGCAAACTGGGGCAGAATTTTGAGGAGGACCCTCAAAATTCCAAAGATGTTTTTAGTCATTCAGCACAGCCGTCAGAAATGTCCGCTCAGCAAACTGGGGCAGAAATTTGAGGAGGACCCTTAAAATTTCGGAGAAAGAAAGGTTGCAATGTCTTGAACCACGTCATAGTCGTTGGATCATCTAAAGAAAACTATTTTCGATTATATACGTTATATTTACTAAATCATGCATAGCTATTATCCGAATTGATGTTGTTTAGTGACGCTACCCCAATGACACATAACGCCAAGAGCCCGGGGAAGACGAACTAACCTTTCCCCTCACATAACTCACGATTTTCTTTGGATGCAGGCACTCAACTTGCAATATCGTCAGGTATATTTATGTACGCATACTTTCGCAAGAATGCAACTTCTCAGAATCATCACTTACCCGCAATTGCTATCCGTACACAATCTCCCCAGCAGTTATATTGTTGTAATCGGCTATTAGCTAAGAGATCGTACTACTAATCATCCTTTTATATTCTTGCACTGCATAAGGCTACATTTCTGCCTTCCGAGGTTAAGCTCTACCTCCATCTACATTTCTCTGCATTGCATAAGGCTACCTTTCTGCCTTCCGAGGTAAAGCTCTACCTCCATCTGCATTTCCTGCATTGCATAAGGCTACCTTTCTGCCTTCCGAGACTAAGCATTGTCTCCATCTGCATTTCTCTGCATTGCATAAGGCTACCTTTCTACCTTCTGAGGTTAAGCTCTACCTCCATCTGCATTTCTCTGCATTGCATAAGGCTACCTTTCTGCCTTCCGAGGTTAAGCTCTACCTCCATCTGCATTTCCTGCATTGCATAAGGCTACCTTTCTTCCTTCCGAGACTAAGCTCTGTCTCCATCTGCATTTCCTGCATTGCACAAGGCTACCTTTCTGCCTTTCGAGACTAAGCTCTGTCTCCATCTGCATTTTGCATAAGGCTACTTTTCTACCTTTCGAGGTTAAGCTCTACCTCCATTATCATCTACATAAGGCTGCCTTTCTGCCTTCCGAGACTAAGCTCTGTCTCCATCCTGCATGGCTGAAATATCGCCACTTTATTTTCTTGCATGGTTGAAATATCGCCACTTTATTTTCTTGCATCGGCTGAAAGATCGCCACCTTATCTTTCTTGCATCGGCTGAAATATCGCCACCTTTTATTTACGTCTTGCATCGGCTGAAATATCGCCACCTTCTGCATTTCATGGGCTGAAAGATCGCCAAACTGTCCAAGGGCGTCATTGTTCGGAGGCACCATTTTCATAACCCGAGAACGCCATGCCATGGCCTGAGGACCCCATTTTATCTTTTGCATATCATTATTCAAAGGCATCATGGTCTGGAGGCACCATTCTCATAGCCCGAGAACATCATCTCATAGCCTGCGAATCCTTTATCATACGCTTCATGGACCAGGACGTCATCCTAACCATCCGAGGACAACATTCATGGTCCAATGGGAACTTGCATCACGTTTAAATTTACGCACAATATGTGCTCGTATTGCTTACTTGCAGGTACACCGGCTAGCAAACGACCGTCTCAGCAGGAGTGATCCCGCTCCGGTTCCCGCAGCCTATCGATTTTTCAGAAAACCTTTCTCAATCTAAACATCGCGTTCGTCCGTTTCAAATCTCCATCGGCATATTCCGTCAATGGTTCCGGAACTACATATGGCCTAATTCCTGTAAGACCAGGGATATGTAGACGGCTTAAAAACCAGAGCTCGGTCAAAACTCCTTTCAAATCTCCACTTCCGGTCAAAATTGGTCATCTTATCTTTACCCGAAAACTCTTTCATCCTCCTCGGGTAAAGAGGGGCAGCTGTTGATACCCAATTTTTCCCTAGGTATTTTTGTACCCAAAATACTTCCAAAATAGCACGTATGTGCATATATAAGCACACTCAAGAGGTTTAGTTTTTTTTAATGATTTTTAAACCGATTTACTACCCATTTTAATACCACAAAATCCAATAGTTATTCTCAAAATTATCATTTGTTGGTGAATAACTTATTTCATTCCCGTATTTACACAAAATATAATTAAGGTGATTTTTGCATATTTTTTACAAATTTATTTGGCATTTTTAAGCTAATTGCATGTAATTGCAATTATAGCCTATTTTACAATTAACAGCATTTTATAATTATAAGATAACTTTTATTATTTTTACATTAATATTTACATGTTATTAATTATTTCAATGCCTTTAATTTATTTTTAAATCATCTTTTTACTATTTTATAAAATAATAAAAGGGGAGATTGGCTATTTAACAAACATCCCTTATTATTTTAATTCTAGCCAAATTGGCCACACCCACTATCAGATTCAAATGGCCCAATATCCTGATTAAATTAACCCAGCCCAATCCCCAATATAACCCGGTCCAATCTGAGTCATTGATCAAATAAGATCAACGGCCCAGATTTAATTCCCTTAATTAAATTCAATTACACCCCCCCCAAACCCCTCATTTCCACAGACGGTCTCTCTCTCTATATCATCTCTCCCTCTCCCTTCTCTCTAGAACCTTCTGGTTCTCTCTTCTCCGATGATCTCCACCGTCTTCCCGACCATCTCCGGCCACCTCCCTTCAACCCCAAGGCTCCGATGGACCTCTCATCGTCCTGTTCAACACCTCGAAGACCTTCGAGGCTTATGGAACATGGCAATTTGAGAGCTAGGGTTTCTGGTTCTTCTATATGCGAGTTCTCCGGTGTGATTTCAGGCAAAATCGCACCCTATATGTCACGATCTATGAGGTTACAACAGGTTTTTCCCACTTCTATTAGGTTTCCTTTTTTTTTTTGAAACCCTAGCTCTCTCCTGAATCTCTCAAAAATGGTGTCATTTCATGTTATTCTCATGTTTTCCTTTGTGCTCTATTTATTCTCGAGTTTATTCTGAAAGATCCTTTGCTTTGAACCATTTTTTTTACTTTCTTCGAAATTAGGATTTCTGGATTTCTTTTTATGCATGCTTCGATTGATTTTCTTTATGATTAAAACCTTTTCTTTGATTATTCTGACCGATTTCTATGCTCTTACTGTTTTTTAGTTTGACTCTGCTAAAAATCCTAATTTCTAGAAAATGTTTCTTCATTCGATTATGTGTGTTAGCATGTTTCTTTGCTTCGATTACCTGTGTTAGCCTAATTTCCTTTGTCTTGTCTCTATGTGTTAGCATGTTTCCTCGTTTGATTGTGTGTATTAGCCTGATTTTCCTTGCTTTGGTTCTGCCTGCTGGCCTATTTGCTTGATTCTTGTTGATGTTTCATAGTCACCATGCTTCGAATATGTCTTGCTGAATCTTAACTTGTTTTCACTATCTCTGAGTGGTTATGTTTGTTCATCCCTTGTTCCTTCCTAGTTAACTTTGCTCGCTACTTTTGTTCATTTACCTCTATTTATATGTTAAAAATGCAGAATCATGACTTCACATGATTGATTCTGATTTTCCTTGATTGATTGGTAATTCAAAAACTTTCTTAAAAAAAACTAACATTCTACCCGCCCGTTTGAATTAATTGGTTTTGTTACCTCATTTGTTATAGTACTCTGTTCTTTTAAGCCTTTCCTTAATTGTAATTTTCCTGAATTTGGTCTTACTCGACTACTATATGCAATACTGAACCTTGACTCTTTCCTTATTTAATCCTATGCTGATTTTTCCTATTTGCCTTATATGGTGTTGAATCTTTTCGTATGATTTTGATTCCCTTAATTAATGGGAGTACTTCCTTGATTCTTTGATTAATTGATTCTGAGTTCTTCAATTAATATATTTCTGTGATTTTTACCTTATTTTACCCCGTACTTTTGACTATAAATACCCTAAGTCTTTACAAAAAAAACACACAACAGTCTTCTGACTTACACACACCACTGAATACTTTCAAAATCTGCATTCCCTTTTGCTCTTTTGCTCTACTGCTATTCTCTACTCCTTCTTATTATTAGCCGGCTAAAAGCCAAGGCTAATATACTATTACTGCTTTGTCTTTGTATCCTACTCTTGCTCTTTTACTGGTATGTCTTAACTCAGTTCCCAGCAATCATCCTAATGTGTTTACTTATAGTCTTTATATCTATGCCTATTACCTGCAGAGTTTGACATGTTCATATGCTACTGTTCACTTTACTTTCCTGCAAATGCTTGATCCCTACTTCCTTACCCTCTATGTGTTTATAAATGGGGATTTAGGGCATGGCAACATGAATTGTTGTCCATGAACTAAATTTTGACCCCAAGTAAAGAGTGTGTCAGTATGTTTCATTGGTGATCATGCCCTTTGCCCCCTCTTCCTTTGTTTACTGTTTCTGTTATGAATTCCGTATCATTACCCCCTATGTATGCTGAGTTAATGTTTATGGTCTGGTAGCCTTTAAATGGCTATCCAGGCCTGAACCTGGCTTTCTATAAGTCATAACTCCTCAATTTGAAAATGACAAATTGGTCAGGGGTGTGCCAGCACTTCAAATTTCTTGGCATGACTACCAACTTACCATTTCCCCTCCCCTGCACTTACACTTACTCTTAGACTTTAAGTTCTGCCCCTCTCATATGAGCCTTGCCTTGGGACCTTGAGTTCCCTCTGAACTTGGACATTTGAGGGCTGACTTTTCCACACTGCACTTTACTACAATCTGGAATGTTGTTTGGGGTGTAAGCACTGCCTGGAGCTCTTGAAGCTCCTTGGAACTTTGACACATCCCAAATAAGAGAAGGCTTCGAAAACCTGGATCCTTGGAAGTTGGTTTACTACATATGTCAGACTGGGAGTCTGAATTAGGCCCTCTTTGGTTGGAATTCTGATTTCGAATGTATTTTATTTATTTTTGATTAATTCTGGTATGTAATAATTTTGTCATAACATTTGGGGTCGGCTAGTAAAAAGGGGGTGGGGAACTATGCATGCAAGGGGTAGATATCATGCCTATAGGGGTTATCATTTCTTAAATTTTGTATCCCATCTAGAGATCATGCTTGTAGGAATTATTGTCTCCAAAAGTTCTGCATCTTATACAAATCACTGAAACTCTGCATTTTCATATACATTCCATAGGAACTCTGCATTTTCATACTATGCCTATAGGATTTTCTGCACTTTCATATAGATACCATGTCTATAGGATTTTCTGCAATTTTGCATATGCATCCGTCATTAGGGAAACTTGTTATAAGATTTAAACAACTAACCAATTGCATATAGATGACCTACCTATAGGATTTCTGTATAATAATAACAGTGTTTAAAAAACAGTGTTTAAAATCAGTGACACTTAGAAAGCATGCCTATAGGAACTGTTAACTAACTTGAATTGCCAATTCGTCTAAAATCAGTAGCAATAACGCGTAAGCACCTGCAGAACTTATGTTTTTGTAACTAACAAATCTTTTCTGCAATCAGTTTACTCTCTTTGTTTTTCCTGAAATTGATAGATATCATGCCTATAGGTTCTGTTTAACGCCTAGGCAAGCCTTAGGGTAAAATTTTATAACTGCATCAGTCTTTGATAATTACAACTAGCAGGCAGGCCTAATTCAGACTTCTTATCTAAAAATATATGATAAATCAGCCTGCCTTAATGTTTAAGTTTAATACAGACCAAACCAGTATGTGCAAGACATGCTAAACTCTATGGCTTATCTGATTTAAGGAGGTTTACTTGGGCCTTACTTGCTTATTTTCCCTCCCATTTATTGCATTATGTGTTTTGATTGACACCTTAGTATTTTGTCCTTTGAAACTCCCCAAAAAGCCCCAACTCCCTCCCCTTTAGGATTAGTAGTCTCAATCCCTCCGAGACTGATAGGATTGTGGGACGGGTACTAGCATGTGTGAGCACATGATTTTTGTTTACGCGACAATTACTCCAAAAGAAATCAAAAAAATAATAACAAATGGTCTTGTTGTACGATTTTTGGAATTTACGTGGCATTTTTGGTAGTTATTTGTGGTCTTGTCCATTCTTATTTATTTTATCAAACAAAAATACAAAAAATATATGTCGTGTGTAATTAAACCATAATTCGATTATTAAAAGTAAAATCACAATATATGCATCTTTTATTCTATTTGTCGCCATGGTGTGATTTTACCTATTTAAATATTTTAATATGTGTGTGATAATTGTGTTAAGTGCTAATTAATGGGTGTTTAATTTCACTTTAATTAGGTATTGTGTTTTAAATTAGAAAATAAAAGAAAAGAGTACAAATTGGTTTAAAAATCGGATTGGGCCTGTTTTCTTTAAGAAAATTTGAGGCCCAAAAGCAGCCCAAGGCAGCCGGTCCAAGAGACCCACCTCCCAGGCCACCAAACGACGTAGTTTGACACCAAAACTACGTCGTTTCAAGAACAACTCATCTCAGCCGTTCAAACCAAGTTGATCTGACGGCCCTCGTCCCATCTCCCTTACCCATTACTTGACCCGACCCATTCCACCCAAAGACCAACCCGGTCTCACTTAACCAAAATGATGTCGTTTCCTTTAAGTGAAAGATCCAGGCCGTTGATCTTGACTGATCTAACGGCCAAGATCAAAACACACCCCCGTATATAACCCCTCATCTCTCACCCCGCACCCCCAAGACAGACCCCTCCCTCATCTTCGTCTCACCAGACCCAAACCCCACGAAACCCTAACCGCCTTAGTCCCCTCCCGTTTGAAACACGGCGGCATCAACGCCGCCGGCCACCATTTTAACACCCTAAGACCACTCAACCACCCTGAATCCAAATCCACCAACCGTTTAGTTCGAATCAATCCCTAGGTTCTCGAATCTTCATTTGAAGATTCGAGCAAAACCTCGATCTACACCAACCTACCCCAGATTCACACTAGACACTCCCCTGACCTCCCTCGTGACCAAACCAGGCTTGGTTTGGTCCGAATCCAACCAGGACAACCTGAATCCCAAATCTGCCTTAGGAACCCAAGAAGTCCTGAGTCCGATTTTTGTCCGTTTGAACCAGAAGATTAGGGTCTAATGGACCTTAATCGAAGTGTTCTCAATTTGAGAACACTTCGATTAAAGTCCGTTCAACCCCAAGAAAGGTCGATTCAAATCCGAGACAAGGCCTCCTGATTTTTCAAGCCTTTAAGGTATTTCTGTTTTCCTTTTCCTTGTCAGTTCATTCTGTTGTTTTGTTATAGTTAAATGTCTGTTCATGTGTCCAAATGTTTAGTTGATTTGTTTTGATTTTTTTGTGTCGACTGTTCTGTCCTTGCCTGGACCTCTCATTTGGTCGAATCTCTTTTGCTATTCGTTGATGAGTGTATGTGTTTAACAGAGTAATCGATTGAAATAAATTTCGATCAATTAATTAGTTCCCAGGGTCATTTCTTGTTTTGACAGTGCAATCTGAACCCCTGTTCAATACTGTTCGATTCCAATCATTAGCTGTTGACTGTATGTGTTGTAATTCGCGTAGTCGATTCAATATATGTCGTCAATTAGTTTCAGCCTTGAATGGTAATAATTTGACTCATGTTATTTATTTTATGTTGAAGCTTTGTTTGAATCCAATTAAGAATTGAGTATAGCTGCTTGTTAGTGTGCTTATTTGAATCAGAAATCACCTAAGGATTGGATAGCTGTTAGTGTTAGCAAGAATTACAGATTGTAGTTCAATTTAATAGTATGTATGCTCACTTTTGACTCTGGGCAACATGTGTTTGGTCAGAAGTTAGGGAATTAGAATAATTGGACAGCATGTGCTGTCAGGATATATTCCTGCTGCCCATGTTTGGTTTAGTTTAATAAAATGATAAAGCATTTTAATAATGAAAAGAGGTTTTTGTCAGGGGAATCTCATGGGAGGGGGATTTATTTTAATATGTTGAGTGGAAAAACAGAAAGAGAACATGGGAGGGGTTCATTTTGTTTAAACAGGCTGTTTGAATAGGCTGAGGGGAGGCTATAAAAACAGAAAGGTCTCCATTAGTTAGGGGAGGTTTTTTTAGCCATAAAAAAAACAGTCCTAAAAAAGAAGGAGTTCAGTAGATAAAAACATCATTCCATTGAGCTTTGGTTCAGTTCAAAGCCCCAGTAGTTGATATTGATCTTTTGGTTTGACTCCAACTTGTTGGAACTTCTTATGCAATATACTGGTCCAACTTTGATTTGAGTTCATGTCCATTTTGAGTCTTTTTGCATGCTGTTTGTGGCTGTTTGGGTTTTACAAATCATTTCGGGCTTCGTTTGAGTTGTTCCTGGTGCATCTGTTTGCTGAAACTGCTGCGTTGCTGGGGCTGCTTGTTATTTATCACTGTTGCTGCACTGATCACTCCTTCTTTCCTTCTTGTTGTCCAATTTCCAGGTAGACATTTGAATTTCGCACTGATGTAACAATGAAAAGCATGAATTGAAAGATATGAAGGAGTTTTAATCATCGGCTTGCTGCACTTACAGCTTTTAAAATGTTTTAGATTTGTGTAATTTTTAGTTTGCAGCACAATAGAAAAATACATTATGCAGTGTGTACTTAATAGAAGCTTTAGTTTGTTTAACACTATTGATTTTAGTTGTTCAGTTGTCTTTATGTCGTAGAGTGCGCATGTGTTTAGTATATTGGCAGTTAAATCTCAGCTTCTATCTTTATTTTAAACACGTAAGGCAGGATGCTTCTAATTCGGCAAAAGACTTATCATAATTCTGAGTCATTTAAACTAACTCTATAAAATTGGATTTCGTTAGGCAGTTCATTGGACCACGTCCAAATCCCATTGGTAGTAGCTTCTAGTAATCAATTCTATTAATCTAGTTAAAAGTTAGCTTAAATTTAAACTTGAAAGATGTCTAGGGTGAGCTTAGCATACTATTTACCTTGAATGCAATTTCTTTTATCAAATTGAAAGCATGTTCAATAAGGCACAAAATTCCCCACCTCGCAGATAATTAATCCAATAGCTAATAAGAGGCCAGAATTGGCCAAGCATGTAATTTAATTAACATGTATTTTCTTTCTTCTATTTTTTCGAGACAAACATAATAGAAATGTAGTCGCTATAGGTTTATCCTTTCAAATAATGAGACGAGCCTCGCCAAATAAAAATGCAAATCGCGGGTCCCTCAATAATTGATCATAATAAATACTTAGAATTTGGGAAGGACTGTTTAGTGAATTTCACTGTCTTCCCCAAAGATAATAATGTGTCAGACTCTTTAGGCGCGACTTAATTAAATTACATTTTTAAATTCGGGTGCGCGTTTATGTGACCCAAATTCAAATCTCAACGGAGTCGAAATGTGTTAACAACTACGGGTGCATTGATTGTGACGTGGTTCGAGATGCATTTTCACGACGTTGCAATTCTATAAAAAATAAATGATAATAATAAAAGCGGTTTAAACTTAATAAAAGCACATAAGTCATAACATGTATTTAAATCAGATATTTAGCCATTATAACAACTTAAGCGACTGTGCTAGAACCACAGGATTCGAGGGTGCCTAACACCTTCCCTCGGATCAACAGAATTCCTTACTTAGAATTTCTGGTTCGCAGACTTCATTTGGAAAGTCGAAAATTTCCTCGATTTGGGATTCAAGATAAACCGGTGACTTGGGACACCAAAAGCCAAACCTTTCCCAAGTGGCGACTCTAAATTAAATAAATAATCTCGTTTCGAATATTGTCACTTAAATTGGAAAAACTCCCTCGCGCATTTATCCTTCGGGGCGGGCGCGCAAAAAGGAGGTGTGACAGCTCTGGCGACTCTGCTGGGGATTTTCAACCCAGGACCTCCGGTTCAGGGTTCAAGAATTCGAGCTTAGAATAATTGTTATAATTGGCTTTATTATCTGATCTTTATTACATGTTTCGACATAATGTGCTAAATGTTGTCTTTTACCGCTTTGATATTATCTGAACTGTATATAAACTGTGCCGAAACCCTTCTCTCTTCACCTCCGGGGATGTGCTTACTGGTTGAGACTCCCTATTCTGTTAGTGTCAAATACCCTTAAATGAAAAAGAGGCTCGGACAAGTTACGAAGCCGGATGGCCTTTTGGTTCCCGGTAAGTTGCCCCCTCCTCGACTCGAGTTGTCCGCTCGGGTACACAGTCTAGAACACCGACTCAGGATTTGAACATAAAATAACATGACCTCATGCCGGATCCCTAGTAGGAACGCTTATTTGCATCATGTTGCATTTGACCTAGGGGACTCAACATAGGGGTTGGGTCCGTCTAGGACAGGCAACCTGGAATGAAAAGACCATCCTGCTGCATCCCGTTTATTTTGCGCATTTATTTGCTTCAGTTCTGCATGCTGACCGGTTTCTAAAAAAAATAAAAACAAGATTTGTCTTTTAGTTTGATTTATTAAAAAAAACATATATATAAAAAAAATTCCTTTTAATTACTTTCAAAATCCAAAAATATATATATTTATTTAAAAGTAAAAAAAAGAGAAAATTCAAAATTAAAAAAAATATTGTTTTATTTGTAGAATCTCTTTAAAATATTTTCGGAATTTCAAAAAAAAAGAGTTATAAATTCTAACTAATAGTCCAAATACTTCCTTAAAAAGTTTTTTCTTTAGTCTTTATCTCTTTTCAAAATAAAAAATATATATATAAAAATTCAGAAAAATATTTTTTCTTTTCTTTAAAAGATTGTATTCAGAAGGGGTTTTGCTCTACGCTTGATCAAGCCCGAACTACGCCAGTTTGATTCTCACAGGGTGCGAGATACGTAGGCAACCTTCATCGGGTCCAACCTCCCCTTTTTCAGAAATAGCCAAAATGTCAGAATTTTAATTTATGAGTCGGGTGATGCCATTTTGTCAAGAATAGCCGAATGTTCCTAAAAGGGACTCCGGAAGGCTGACTTTGCACAAACAGCCATTTTTTGGTCATTTTTGAACTTTGACCAATTTGCCCAACACCCTTGGAATCCTCGTCCCCGAGGCTCTGTGAGGCCGTGTTCCCAATGTCGGGTCACCATTCTAAAAAAAATAATAAATAAATAAATAAATAAATCAAGTGATGTTTTCGCTGTCAAAAACAGCCGAATGTTCCCGAAAGGGACGGCAGAAGGCTGACATTGCATAAACAATCATCTTCGGTCATCATTTATTTTTCAACCGGTTGATCCTTGCAGCCTTAAAATCTTCGTTCCCGAAGTGCTAAAAGGCCGCACTCAAAAACCGAGTCCATCCTTTTTTTTTAAAAAAAAAAACATAGATAGTTTTATTTTTTGAGTCTAATGAAAGTTTTTCGTTGGCATAATCACCTTAATCAATGTGTAGGATGAGCACGATACAAAATAAACCCTTTTCGATAATGGCAAAGATCCATTTTGAGTTGCGATTATGGTGGAATGACTTAGGCAAGGAGGGGCAAGACAAAGTAAAGAAGTATCTGAAAGATCTCTCGGATTTACTAGACATTTAGCCTCGGGGTGATATTATCAGATCATTGGTCACTTGCTGGGATTCAGCACACAATGTATTTCATTTCTCGGACTTTGAGCTCACCCCGACATTGGAAGAAATAGCGGGATACATCGGAAGTGATGAAGCTCCGTTAAGGTTCAAGTACTTGATTGCACCTAGGGCCGTCACGGTACACCGGTTTCTGGATTTCCTAAAAATACCCCAAACATTTCACCATCCAGATCTTGCCAAAGGTTTCTGCAGTCTCCACCTCATATATGCTAGATACGGCCACGTGGGCGGGTTCAATAAGCTAGACTTCAAACTATGCAGTAGAGGTAACCGACAAAAGTGGGACGAACACAGGCTGGTAGCTTAATGACAAATTTTTTGGGTCTTATAGTGTTCCCAAGGAAAGACGGAAACATCGATCTAAAAGTAATTGGGGTCGTCAGTACCTTGCTCACCCAAGATAAAAGTACTCTGGCGCCTATGATTATGGCTGACATCTTCCGGGCTCTCACTGCTTGCCGAGCCAGGGGCGACTTTTTCGAAGGATGTAACCTATTGTTGCAAATGTGGATGACCGATCATTTATGCCACCGCTCCCCGCTCTTGGGTTACGGTTCGCCCGAGAAAACTTGTATTGGAGAATTCTACACAATAGTCAAAGGGTTTAGTCTACCCGAGGGAGTCACAGCTTGGATGTCATTTTTCCGAACTCTCACTGCCAACCAAATCCAGTGGACGCTCGGATGGTTGCCTGTTGAGGAAATCATATACATGCCGGCAACCAGGCCTCACTTTCTATTGATGGGACTTAAAAGCATCCAACCCTATGCATCGTATAGGGTTTTGAGGCAACTTGGGAGGTATCAAGTAGTGCCGAAAGATGAAGACTTGAGTACCTAAGTGATTGAAATCAGTCCGGACGGTCGTTTCCCTGAAGAAGAAGTTTGTCAAATCTGGAGTGAGTGCCAACATCTGACAGCAAACACTTGTGTGAGGGATACGGCTAAAGGGGAAGTTGCTCTAGGGTATCACGCTTGGTTTAGAGGTGACATGTCATGCTAGAGACCAGCTAAAAGACCTCATCTCAAAGATTTCGTTGAGTCATCCCAAGAGCAATGGAAATGGTTAGCAAAGGAAAAGGGGTTATCGGGCAGAGATCGGTGATTTGAAGCAACAGGTTGACAGTCTGAAATTCAATAACAGTATGCAAATCGCTGCGGATCTAGGCGAAAAGAATATATTGGCCCAAGAAAATGAAGAACTTAGGGCCCAAATCTAGAAATTGAGATTGGCTCTTGATAAACAACCAAGGAGTCGATCAGACGAGCAGTTGATAAAAGGGCTGAAAAGTGAAGTCAGGGAATGGAGAGATGATTTAGAAGAGTCTGAAAACGTCATGGCAGAGCTCAAGGTACAGTGGGGTACAAGAGCAGATAAGCATCGCCGATACTTGAATTAATTGAAATGCGACCACGAGAAAACTATTGCCAAAATGAAGAGAGAGATGGATACACTTGAGGTTAAAGCAGTTAAGCAGGCCAAGGATTTCCAAATTGAGAGCAGATACTGTTACGACTTGTTGGCCCAAATGAAGGTAGAAGTGCGGCAACTGAAGAATCAGCATATGCAGGTTTCTCAGGTTTTAAAAACATGTAGTGATCAGATAAAACGCCTGCTCATAGAGAAGAAGCAAACCAGAGATAAGATCAGGACCATTGCCCACACCATCATCAGACGGTGTCCACGGTGTGAAAACATGACCAGCATTACCGTTCTCTCGGCAGTGATGGGTTATGTCAAGTAGACCATGCATGAGCTGGAACAACTTGAAAGGGATCTCACACCTAGGACCGCGGCGAGGCCGAACGATGCCCCGCGGGCGCCGATTCTCGAAACCTTAATGTATTCATAGGTCGAGTCTGTCCATCTTTTGCATCGAGGTGTATTAGTCTGTTGAGTCTGTACCTTTTTCAGGGTTTGTTATTTTCATTTTTCGAGAGTGTTCGTTTGTAATCGATCGTTCAGTAATAAAATGTGTGCTTCTTTTACACTCATCTGTTTTTGAACTACGTAATGATCTGATTCACGCAGCATCGTGATACGTAGGCAATCCTCATCGGATCCGGTCACATTTTAACTGCAAATATTGAAAACAGTAATAAAAAAAAGAGAAAGAAAGAAAAATGAAAAAAAAGGGAAGCCTAAAAAGAAGCCGGAATGACGCATGCCTTCGTTGCAAACCTGTAGGAATTCACTTAACTGTATAGGTGCATCATGCCCCAACATGAGATTACCTATCTATTATTTGTTTCGAACTAATCGTTCGTTTGTCGTTGAGTCCTTCCAGGTTTTAGAAAAGGCGGTTGGTTCGGTGAAGGTCTGGCCTCATATTCATACTTCACGAGGTCGAAAGGGAGTGTTCAATTACCTGTTGTTAAGTCAAGAGGGGGGACTCACACTTACTTTACAAGATCAAAGGGAAGCATCGAAATGTCTTCAGAAATTCCTTTGCTGACAGTTCCTGTTTCCGAGGAGAGTTCAATCTCGACCGTCCTCACGCCCGAATCCGCAACTGCGGAGGAAAATAGAATCTTGCAGCGCCGCATGTTGGAAATGTTGGATGACTGGAATAACGGAAAAGAGCCACCAAGTGTTATCATTGGGTTCCCTGAGTTGTTCTCCAGGACAAGTGGGACTTCTAACGTCCCCATAAGCTATCCGGCTACCCCATTTGGGTACCCAGCCATTTCGGCATTCTCTGCTGGATCGCCCTCTGATTCTTATCCCCGCATGTCAACAACAGATGTAGCTACGAACGTATTCACTGCACCTCCCTGTCCGATCGTGGCACAACCCGCTACACAAAAGCCAAATTTTGACTCATCCTCATTCACATTCCAAGCACCATCCTTCTCACTGGAACCAACTCAGTTCGCCACCAGCACTCGTCCTCCACAGCCTCAATACGAGTTTGCACCTGGGCAAGATCAAAACCCCAAAACTGCTGAACAAGATGAGATGGCAAAAGAATGAGGAGCCTTGAGCAGAGTTTGAAAAACATGCAAGGTTTGAGCGAACAGAATAGCGTCTCCTACACCGATCTATGCATGTTCCCTCACGTGCACCTACCCGTGGGTTTCAAAACCCCAAAATTTGAGAAGTATGACGGGCACGACGACCCCATTGCTCATCTCAAGAAATATTGCAACCAATTGCGGGGAGCCGGTGGCAAAGAGGAATTGCTAATGGCATACTTCGGGGAAAGTCTAGTGGGAATAGCCTCAGAATGGTATATGGACCAAGACATACCTCGATGGCATATATGGGATGATCTCGCTAGAGATTTTGTGAGACAGTTCCAGTATAACATCGACATTGCACCAGACCGAAATTCTCTGTCAAACTTGAAGAATAAACCTTCAGAAAGCTTCAAAGAATATGCTATTAAGTGGCGAGAGCAGGCATCGAGGGTAAAACCTCCCATGGACGAGATAGAAATGGTCACTACTTTTCTCCAGGCTCAAGAATCAGACTATTTCCAGAATATGATGTCAGCCATGGGAAAGCCTTTCGCGGAAGCAATCAAGATCGGGGAGATGGTGGAGAACGGTTTGAAAATGGGTAAAATCTTAAGTCAGGCAGCCATAAGGGAAACCTCCCAAGCCGTCCAAAGCGGGTCCGGAGGAATGGCAAGAGGAAAGAAAAAGGAAGAAATGTCCATGGTAGCATCAGAAGTAAGGGAATATCGTAATCCCAGGCCCCGTTTTCCAGAAAGAACCCCACAACGCTACTACCCCCACCAAAATGTGACATATGCTCCTCAACCCTACATGGTCATGAATACCCAGCCCTATGTCCATCCGCCACAGCAAGCCAATCGAGGCCAAGCTCCACCTCCCAGAAATCAGCCTCCCTACCGCAACCACTATAATCCACAGCCTCCTCAAAATAACTTCCGCCCTCAGGAACCACCTAGAAGACGGACTTTCACACCCATCGGTGAACCATATTCTACTTTGTTCCCAAAGCTAGTCCAGTTGGGTTTCCTGCAGCCAGTCCCTCAGACAAGGCACAATCCGGCATCACCTACTTACAAAGCCGGTGTTAGGTGCGCCTATCATTCAGGAGCGGAAGGGCACGATACAAATGACTGCTGGGCTTTGAGAAGGGTAGTCGAGAATTTAATAGAGCAGGGGAAAATAGTACTAAGGGACGAGGAGGTCCCAAATGTGACTAACAATCCGTTGCCCGCTCACAATAACGGGCCGCTGATTGGAATGATTTGCGAGGACAAAGAATTTGATCCTGCTTTAAAAGCTATAATCACCATCGTCGATGCAGGGAAAAAGCCTAAAACCACCCCGAAGCTAGAGAAAGGGGAAAAGAAGGTCAGTACTGTCAAGGGCGAGCACAAAGAGAAGGTGGAGAAAAAGACAGTGACGATGTTGCCTGTAAGGAATGAAGTTCTTTACGTTCCACGAGGTCGAGCAGAGAAACCGAACAATTTCGAAGTCAAAAGGGAAAAACCAATGTACGTACCAAAAGGGGCCTATGTGGTCCGGGGGACGATTCAACCACCTCGGCTGAATGAGCCAGTGGTTATCGGATGCGTGCCACAGAAGCCGATGACAAACCCGTCCATAGTACCATGGAACTATCAAAGAACGTTGGTTACGTACAAAGGCAGAGAAGTCACGGGAGAACTTCCGGAGAATACCTTCATTGGAAGGTATTCAAACACTCAAGAGTTAAACAACGCCACACGGAGACGCTTCCCACCAAATAAGTCTGTGAGCGTTGAAGAAGCGGAAGTTTTCTTCCAAAAGATGAAAATGCCGGACTACGAAGTGGTAGATCAACTACGCAAGTGCCCCGAGCAAGTGTCCATGCTATCACTGCTGATGAGGTCGGCCGAACACCAAAAGATCTTGCTCAAGACACTGAACGAAGCATACGTACCAGTTGAAACCTCAGTCGAGCAACTGGAACGGATGACGGAGAGGTTCTTCGCCGTTAACCAGGTTTCTTTCAGTAAGAACAACTTACCTCTAGAGGGAGCAGCTCACAACAAAGCCTTACATCTGACAGTTAAATACGAGGACTACTACGTCAAGCGGGTAATGTTGGATGGAGGATCAGGTGTTGATATTTGTCCGATCTCCACACTGCAGAGAATGGAAATTGGGACCGGAAGAATCTTCCCCAATAACATCTGCATAAGGGCTTTTGATGGCGTCAAGAGGGATACCCTCGGGGAAATAGACTTGTTGTTGACTATAGGACCAGTGGAGTTTGAAATAACTTTCCAGGTGCTTGACATGGATACGTCTTACAATTTTATCCTCGGCAGACCTTGGATTCATATGGTAGGGGTTGTGCCTTCCACTCTTCACCAAATGGTGAAGTTTGAGTACGAAGACCGGGAAATTGTGGTCCACGGAGAAGACGAACAGTCTATTTATCGGGATCCATCCATCCCATATCTTGAACCAAGGGAAGGGAGCGAGCACACGATTTATCAGGCTTTCGAAGTTGTGCTAGTAGAGCATTACGAAGAAGGAAGACCTTGCCCCCAGCCTTTCTTGTCCAACGCCTCAATCATGGTGGCTAAATAAATGATCCGGCATGGATTCAGGCCAGGGAAAGGGCTCGGACGAACATTGCAAGGAATAACGGAACCCATCACCCTGCCTTCCACCAAGAAACTTTTTGGGATAGGTTTTCAACCCACTCCAAAAGATGAAGAGTGGGCAAAGAAGAGGAAAAATGAGGGTTGGAAACTGCCTCGGCCATTGCCAGATCTATACGAACTTTCATCTGACCGAAATACATTGAAGAAGAAGACGATGAGGTTTTCACGGCCGAAGAGATCGAGGAGATATGTAGGGCAATGAGAGGAATGCTCTACAAAGCTCACATGGTTCAACCGGGAGAAGGCACTAGCACCGCTGAGATGCTATATGTGGGGCCGAACGCCAAGCTTCGAAACTGGGAGGCCACGCCATTCCCTACTAGACGGGAGTCCAGGTAGACCTGTCCTGCCACCCTTCCTGCATCACGAGTTATCCCCAGGATATAACTTTGATGTTTTTCCCTTCAATTGTTGTTTTGAATTCCTGAGTTATAAACATTGTTATCTTCCAAATTCCAAGAAAATAAAAATCATTGTTTTCTCATCTTTCCTTTGTTCTGATTTTTGTTATTTTTCCTTTATCTTTTCTTTCAGTTATAATAATGTGGCTTTAAATAATATGACATGCTTGCGGACTTCGCACCCAGATCACAACGAGCTATTTAATTGTGTAATAATGAACCAAGAACCAGAATATGACGAAGAAGAGGCTTTTAGGGAAATAAACCGATAATTGGAATACTTTGAGAATAAACCTAAGCCGAATCTGAATGACACTGAACCGGTTAATTTTGGAACTCCTGAAGAAATCCGAGAGACCAAAATAAGCATTCACACGGACGAGAAAACGCGAGACGCGATAATTCAACTCCTTTTTGAATTTAAAGATGTGTTTGTTTGGTCATACGATGACATGCCAGGATTAGGTGTTGATCTAGTGGTTCATAAATTGCCAATCCACCCTGATTGTCCTCCAGTTCAACAAAAGAAAAGAAAGTTCAAAACTGATCTCAGTGACAGAATTAAAGAAGAGATCACCAAGCAGCTGAAAACAGGAGTAATTCGGGTAGTCCAGTACACCACATGGTTGGCGAATGTAGTTCCAGTGCCGAAAAAAGATGGAAAGACTCAGGTATGTGTGGATTATCGAGATTTGAATAGGGCGAGTCCCAAAGACAATTTCCCATTGCCCAACATCCACATCCTTGTTGACAATTGCGCCAAAAATGAGATATAGTCATTCGTAGATTGTTACGCTGGGTATCATCAGGTGTTGATGGATGAAGAAGACGCCGAGAAGACTGCCTTCACTACACCTTGGGGCACTTACTGTTATCGGGTTATGCCAATTGGTCTGAAGAATGCTGGGGAAACTTACATGAGGGCCATGACTGCCATTTTTCATGACATGATGCATCAAGAAATAGAGGTGTATGTGGACGACGTGATAGTCAAGTCCAGGACGCGGGACAATCATATCCAAGACTTGAGGAAATTCTTCGAGAGACTGAGGAAGTACGACTTGAAGCTGAACCCAGCCAAATGCGCTTTCGGAGTCCCATCGGGCAAGCTTTTGGGTTTCATAGTAAGCAGGAGAGGTATCGAATTAGATCCAACAAAGATAAAATCTATCAGAGATCTACCTCCCCCAAGAACGAAGAAAGACGTGATGAGTTTGTTGGGCAGGTTAAACTATATCAGCCGATACATTGCCCAACTAACTAGCACGTGTGAGCCCATATTTAAGCTATTGAGGAAAGATGAAGCGATCAAATGGACGGCTGAGTGTCAAGAAGCTTTTGACAAAATCAAAGAATATCTTTCAAATCCCCCAGTTTTGGTCCCGCCAGAGCCAGAGAGACCACTGTTCTTGTATCTGACAGACTTGGAAAATTCTTTTGGTTGCGTCCTCGGGCAACATGAAATAACCGGAAAGAAGGAACAAGCGATCTACTACTTGAGCAAGAAATTCACCGGCTACGAGGCCAAGTACACTCTGCTGGAAAGAACATGTTGTGCTTTGACGTGGGTTGCTCAAAAGTTGAGACATTATCTCCAAGCTCACACTACTTACCTCATAAGCAGGCTGGATCCTTTGAAGTATATATTTTAGAAACCAATGCCTACTGGAAGACTGGCCAAGTGGCAAATCTTGCTTACTGAATTTGACATAGTATATGTCACCCGCATGACAATGAAAGCCCAGGCGTTAGCCGATTATTTGGCCGAAAACCCGGTTGATGAAGAATACCAACCGTTGAGTACTTATTTTCCGGATGAAGAAATAAACACCGTAGAAGTAGTATCAGAAAACGCTCATGTTTGGAAGATGTTCTTTGATGGGGCCGTAAACGCCAAAGGTATAGGAATCGGGGCAATTTTGATCTCGCCCTCTGGTCAGCATTATCCTGCTATAGCTAGACTGTGTTTCTTTTGCACGAACAATACAACTGAGTATGAAGCCTGCATCATGGGCATGCATATGGCGATCGATCAGGATGTCGAAGATTTATTGATCATGGGAGATTCTGACTTGATTATCCGGCAAGCCCAAGGTGAATGGGAAACTCGGGATATCAAGCTTATTCCTTACCGACAGCACGTGGATGACCTCGGCAATCGTTTTAAACCAATAGAGTTCAGGTATATCCCGCGGTGTCACAATGAACTAGCGGATGCACTTGCTACCTTGGCTTCAATGCTACCCTACCTTGGCAACGCCCACGTCGATCCCTTGGAAATCCAAATCAGGGAAAGACACGGTTACTGCAATGCAATCGAGGCAGGATCGAGTACACAGCCATGGTACCATGATATCAAGAGGTTCTTAAAGACACAAGAATACCCCGAACATGCTACCGGAGATCAGAAGAGGACTATCAGGTATTGTATAAAAGGACCCCGGACATCAATCTGCTAAGATGTGTTGACGCCGAGGAGGCAGGAAGGATCATGCATGAAGTAAACGCAGGAGTGTGCGGGCCCCACATGAACGAGTATGTTTTGGCAAAGAAAATCCTTCGAGCAGGTTATTTCTGGATGACCATGGAAAAGGACTGTTTTAGCTTCGTTCGAAAGTGTCATCAGTGTCAGGTGCACGGTGATTTGATTCATGCGCCCCCCACAGAACTGCATCCCATGTCTGCACCTTGGCCATTCGTTGCTTGGGGTATGGACGTCATTGGTCCGATCGAGCCGAAGGCCTCAAATGGACACAGATTTATATTGGTTGCTATCGACTACTTCACAAAATGGGTGGAAGCTGTCACTCTCAAGTCAGTCACTAAAAAGGCTGTAGTGGATTTTGTGCATTCAAATCTTATTTGTCGTTTTGGTATTCCTGCGACTATCATCACAGATAACGCGGCAAACCTGAATAGTCACTTGATGGGGGATGTATGCGAACAGTTTAAAATAACGCATAGGAATTCCACTCCTTATCGGCCCAAGGCCAATGGCGCTGTGGAAGCAGCAAACAAGAACATCAAGAAGATTTTAAGGAAGACGATCCAGAGTTCCCGACAGTGGCATGAACAGTTACCCTTTGCATTGTTGGGATATCGCACTATGGTACGCACGTTAGTAGGAGCAACCCCTTATCTTTTGGTTTATGGGACCGAGGCTGTGATACCAGCATAGGTAGAAATTCCTTCGCTCCGAACCATTGTCGAAGCAAAAATTCAAGATAACGAGTGGGTTAAGACTCGATTGGAGCAGTTGACTTTGATTGACGAGAAACAAATGGCTGCGGTTTGTCACGGGCAGTTGTACCAATGAAGAATGGCCCATGCTTACAACAAGAAAGTCCGACCCAGGAATTTCAAAGTGGGTCAACTGGTACTGAGGCGCATTCTGCCACATCACCAGGAAGCGAAAGGAAAATTTGCTCCAAATTGGAAAGGCACATACATCATCAGGAAGATATTGCCGAGAGGAGAGTTGTATTTGGGTGATATTGAAAGAAATGATCCTGAAACAGCAGTGAATGCGGATGCAGTCAAAAGGTACTATGTCTGAGTTATACTCCAGTGGTCCTGACACATTTGAGATGATGAGGGTTTTATTCCCACTACCCCAAACATTATCAACTCTCTCTACAAGCCCTTTGAGCCGGTTACATTTCTTTGGCTACCTATCAAAAAAAAACAGCAAAACATTGATTGAACCTGAACTACGTCTGACTTGATTCCGAAAGGATACGTAGGCAACCTCTCTCTAGGGTTCAGTCACACCAAAAATAAAATCCAATTTACCCTGAAATTGAAACCGGGGCACATCAAACGGCTTAGAAGTTGTAGTTTCATCTACCATTCTTTTACCAAGCACAAGTCCTTCGGATCAATTACCAAAGGTAGGGGAGCCAAGAGATATCACGATTGGAGGCTGGTACATTCAGAATTTAGAGAAATAAAACGAGAGAGTCTTGTTGGTGAAAAACTTCGGGCACCACGAGGCGACGTGAGTAGAGAAATCGAAAATGAGAGAGTTTTTTTAGCAAAAAATCGCAAAGAGTGCTATCAAGCGACAGTAAGGAGAGAAATGAGAGAGTTCGACTAGCGAAAACCCGCAAAGGGCGCTGTCGGCCGAAAGGATGATTCCACCTCAGGAAGTCTTGGCAAAGTTCCACCGGTTTGGAAACATAATTCCACTTTTGGTTCATGGGGAAATACAAGTTCTTGAAGGTCAGGCGTCCAGTCCAAAAGGCATGTCATGTCAATTTAAAGTCAGCATGTTTCCCTCAGATAAGTCTTTCTTGTCCCGAAAGGGACACTTCTCTTCTAAAATTTTCTTTCTCTGTTCTTTGTTTTACTTTTCTTTGAATCCCTTTCATTTTAACTCCAAGTTCCAGATATACTGGAAAGAATAGGTGGCAGGACCGGTTTCACGGAGTTCCGTTTCGTAAGAAGTAAATACCCCGCTTCAGTGGTACGTTTGTCCAAACACGATGGATCATGATGTTGGATGCATTCGAAGTACAGCCACACACACACACAAAAAAAAAAAGAGACAAATCCCCACAGGGTCTCCCTTTGTACAAATCCCCACAGGGCCTCCCTTTGTAAAAATCCCCACAGAGCCTCCCTTTGTAAAAATTCCCCAAAGAGTCTGCCCCAGCTAATCCCCAACGAGTCTGCCTTGTACAAATCCCCACATAGTCTCCCCAATAAAAATCCCCACTGAAAATCCCCAAGAAGAACGGGATGGAAAAGCCAAAGCCTTACAAGGCAAATCATCACAAAATCTGGAAACGCAAGTCTGAGTAGTCCAAAGGGTTTCGCCTGTGAATCCAATCAATGACAGAGTTTCTCAACAGAAATAAGGACTCGACAAAGCAACTGGAACAATCAAGGTCACCGAACCAACCGCCATTTCCGAACTGACAATTGTTCTTTGTTTGGAAAATTGAAACAGGTGTGACCCAAAGCAACCGTACAAGAAGCAGGTTGTCGCCCAAAAAGAAAAGAAATACATGAGTGCAAGAAACGGCTTGGCAATAAGGAATCCACTCAAAAGGGAAGTTTCCCCAAAATTCTCTTTTACATTTTACTAAAAGAAGAAAACTGGAAAAAAAAAAAAAAAAAGAGGGTCAGTTAGAATCACTGGCATTTTTTGTTAGCCAGCATTAGGGTTCCAACCCTGAACTGAGCATTTTTTTGTTATCCAACATTAGGGCTCCAACCCTGAACTGAGCATTTTTCTATTAGCCAGCATTAGGGCTCCAACCCTGAACTGAGCATTTTACATTTAGCCAGCATTAGGGCTCCAATCCTGAACTGAGCATTTTTCTGTTAGCCAGCATTAGGGCTCCAACCCTGAACTGAGCATTTTACATTTAGCCAGCATTAGGGCCCCAACCTTGAACTGAGCATTTTACATTTAGCCAGCATTAGGGCTCCAACCCTGAACTGAGCATTTTTCCGTTTAGCCAGCATTAGGGCTCCAACCCTGAACTGAGCATTTTTTCTGTTAGCCAGCATTAGGGCTCTAACCCTGAACTGAGCATTTTTCTGTTAGCCAGCATTAGGGCTCCAACCGTGAAATGAGCATTTTACATTTAGCCAGCATTAGGGCCCCAACCCTGAACTGAGCATTTTACATTTTGCCAGCATTAGGGCTCCAACCCTGAACTGACCATTTTTCCGTTTAGCCAGCATTAGGGCTCCAACCCTGAACTGAGCATTTTACATTTAGCCAGCATTAGGACTCCAACCCTAAACTGAGCATTTTACATTTAGCCAGCATTAGGGTCCCAACCCTGAACTGAGCATTTTACATTTAGCCAGCATTAGGGATCCAACCCTGAACTGAGCATTTTTTAGTTTAGCCAGCATTAGGGCTCCAACCCTGAACTGAGCATTTTTCTGTTAGCCAGCATTAGGGCTCTAACCCTGAAGTGAGCATTTTACATTTAGCCAGCATTAGGGCTCCAACCCTGAACTGAGCATTTTTCCGTTTAGCCAACATTAGGGCTCCAACCCTGAACTGAGCATTTTTTCTGTTAGCCAGCATTAGGGCTCTAACCCTGAACTGAGCATTTTTCTGTTAGCCAGCATTAGGGCTCCAACCCTGAAATGAGCATTTTACATTTAGCCAGCATTAGGGCCCCAACCCTGAACTGAGCATTTTACATTTTGCCAGCATTAGGGCTCCAACCCTGAACTGACCATTTTTCCGTTTAGCCAGCATTAGGGCTCCAACCCTGAACTGAGCATTTTACATTTAGCCAGCATTAGGACTCCAACCCTAAACTGAGCATTTTACATTTAGCCAGCATTAGGGTCCCAACCCTGAACTGAGCATTTTACATTTAGCCAGCATTAGGGATCCAACCCTGAACTGAGCATTTTTTAGTTTAGCCAGCATTAGGGCTCCAACCCTGAACTGAGCATTTTTCTGTTAGCCAGCATTAGGGCTCCAACCCTGAACTGAGCATTTTTTCTGTTAGCCAGCATTAGGGCTCCAACCCTGAACTGAGCATTTTTCTGTTAGCCAGCATTAGGGCTTCAACCCTGAACTGGGCGTTTATATTCTGTAGCCAGCATTAGGGCTCCAACCCTGAACTGAGCATTTTACATTTAGCCAGCATTAGGGCTCCAACCCTGAACTGAGCATTTTTCCATTAGCCAGCATTAGGGCTCCAACCTTGAACTGAGCATTTTTTCTTTTAGCCAGCATTAGGGCTCCAACCCTGAACTGACCATTTTTCTGTTAGCCAGCATTAGGGCTCCAACCCTGAACTTAGCATTTTACATTTAGCCAGCATTAGGGCTCCAACCCTGAACTAAGCATTTTTCTGTTAGCTAGCATTAGGGCTCCAACCCTGAACTGAGCATTTTTTCTATTAGCCAGCATTAGGGCTCCAACCCTGAATTGAGCATTTTACATTTAGCCAGCATTAGGGCTCCAACCCTGAACTGAGTATTTTTCTGTTAGCCAGCATTAGGGTTTCAACCCTGAACTGAGCGTTTATATTCTGTAGCCAGCATTAGGGCTCCAACCCTGAACTGAGAATTTTACATTTAGCCAGCATTAGGTCTCCAACCCTGAACTGAGCATTTTTCTGTTAGCCAGCATTAGTGCTCCAACCCTGAACTGAGCATTTTTTCTGTTAGCCAGCATTAGGGCTCCAACCCTGAACTGAGCATTTTTCTGTTAGCCAGCATTAGGGCTCCAACCCTGAACTGAGCATTTTTTCTGTTAGCCAGCATTAGGGCTCCAACCCTGAACTGAGCATTTTTCTGTTAGCCAGCATTAGGGCTCCAACCCTGAACTGAGCATTTTCCATTTAGCCAGCATTAGGGCTCCAACCCTGAACTGAGCATTTTTCTGTTAGCCAGCATTAGGGCTCCAACCCTGAACTGAGCATTTTCCATTTAGCCAGCATTAGGGCTCCAACCCTGAACTGAGCATTTTTTCAGTTAGCCAGCATTAGGGCTCCAACCCTGAACTGAGAATTTTTCTGTTAGCCAGCATTAGGGCTCCAACCCTGAACTGAGCATTTTCCATTTAGCCAGAATTAGGGCTCCAACCCTGAACTGAGCATTTTTCTATTTAGCCAGCATTAGGGCTCCAACTCTGAACTGAGCATTTTTACCTTATGGCAATATTAGGACTCCAATCCTCGAGACTGAGCATTTTACATTTAGCCAGTATTAGGGCTCCAACCCTGAACTGAGCATTTTACATTTAGCCAGCATTAGGGCTCCAACCCTGAACTGAGCATTTTTCTGTTAGCCAGCATTAGGGCTCCAACCCTGAACTGAGCATTTTTCTGTTAGCCAGCATTAGGGCTTCAACCCTGAACTGAGCGTTTATATTCTGTAGCCAGCATTAGGGCTCCAACCCTGAACTGAGCATTTTACATTTAGCCAGCATTAGGGCTCCAACCCTGAACTGAGCATTTTTTCAGTTAGCCAGCATTAGGGCTCCAACCCTGAACTGAGCATTTTTTCTGTTAGCCAGTATTAGGGCTCCAACCCTGAACTGAGCATTTTTCTATTAGCCAGCATAAGGGCTCCAACCCTGAACTGAGCATTTTTTCTGTTAGCCAGCATTAGGTCTCCAATCCTGAACTGAGCATTTTTCTGTTAGCCAGCATTAGGGCTCCAACCCTGAACTGAGCATTTTTCTGTTAGCCAGCATTAGGGCTCCAACCCTGAACTGGGCGTTTATATTCTGTAGCCAGCATTACGGCTCCAACCCTGAACTGAGCATTTTACATTTAGCCAGTATTAGGGCTCTAACCCTGAACTTAGCATTTTTTCTGTTAGCCAGCATCAGGGCTCCAACCCTGAACTGAGAATTTTTCTATTAGCCAGCATTAGGGCTCCAGCCCTGAACTGAGCATTTTCCATTTAGCCCGCATTAGGGCCCTAACCTTGAACTGAGCATTTTCCATTTAGCCAGCATTAGGGCTCTAACCCTGAACTGAGCATTTTTTTTCTGTTAGCCAGCATTAGTGCTCCAACCCTGAATTGAGCGTTTATTTTCTGTTTAGCCAGCATTAGGGCTCCAATATCTGAACTGAGCATTTATTTTCTGTTTAGCCATCATTAGAACTCCAATCCCTGAACTGAGCTTTTATTTTCTGTTAGCCGACATTAGGGCTCTAATCCCTGAACTGAGCATTTTTACCTTATGGCAACATTATGACTCCAATCCCTGAGTTGCATTTTGTAGACTAGAGTTTTCCAATCCCCTCATGAATTCTGTAAGTTGATTATGGAAATTAATTCACGAAATTTTCCTAGTGAAACTGGGGCAGAAAATTTCGTTCGTTTGTTTTGTTTGTCTCAGCAGGTCTGACCTCGAGGCACATAGATCGATACGACCTACGGGATTAGTCTCAATCCAGAATAAAGAAAAGAAGAAAATGACAAAAAGAAGATGTTCCGAGGTATTGGAACAAACAAAGGGCGGATCACTCCAAAATTTGATCAAGGTCCCGAGCTCCGCCAGTCCCGTTCCATTCAATATTGCAGAAATAAGCAAGCGCCCACAATTTGCGAGCATCAAGATTTGGATCGAAGTCTACAAGCAGAATCAGCTAAGACCCAAGATCAAGTTGCAAAAGAATTATAGATAGGAATCTTGTAACTAGAGGCATAAGTAGTTAGTTCAGTTTCAATTTCCTTTGGTTGTAATAAGGGGGTTAGTTAAAGCAGAAGTGGCAACAACAATAGTAGTAACAGCAAGCATCGCAATCCCAGGGTAGTCCCAGCTACCAAAGTTTCCCGAACTACATTGACCTGATTCCTGTTTAGCCTAGGATATGTAGGAAATCTTTGAAGCGAAGATTCGGTCAAATCTTTCAAAATGTGCTTCACACGGAGTATTCCAATAGGCAAAAAATCGCTCATATCCGCTAACTTTATCTTTGCACGAAAACTCTTCATGTTTTCGGACAAAGAGGGGCAGCTGTGAGCACGTGATTTTTGTTTACGCGACAATCACTCCAAAAGAAATAAAAAATATAATAACAAATGGTCTTGCTGTACGATTTTTGGAATTTACGTGTTATTTTTGGTAGTTATTTGTGGTTTTGTCCTTTCTTATTTATTCTTATCAAACAAAAATACAAAAAATATATGTCGTGTGTAATTAAACCATAATTCGGTTATTAAAAGGAAAATCACAAAATATGCATCTTTTATTCTATTTGTCGCCATGGTGTGATTTTACCTATTTAAATATTTTAATATGTATGTGATAATTGTGTTAAGTGCTAATTAATGGGTGTTTAATTTCACTTTAATTAGGTATTGTGTTTTAAATTAGAAAATAAAAGAAAAGAGTACAAATTGGTTTAAAAATCGGATTGGGCCTATTTTCTTTAAGAAAATGTGAGGCCCAAAAGCAGCCCAAGGCAGCCGGTCCAAGAGATCCACCTCCCAGGCCACCAAACGACGTAGTTTGACACCAAAACTACGTCGTTTCAAGAACAACTCATCTCAGCCGTTCAAACCAAGTTGATCTGACGGCCCTCGTCCCATCTCCCTTACCCATTACTTAACCTGACCCATTCCACCCAAAGACCAACCCGGTCTCACTTAACCAAAACGATGTCATTTCCTTTAAGTGAGAGATCCAGGTCGTTGATCTCGACTGATCTAACGGCGAAGATCAAAACACACCCCCCGTATATAACCCCTCATCTCTCACCCCGCACCCCCAAGCCAGACCCCTCCCTCATCTTCGTCTCCCTCACCAGACCCAAACCCCACGAAACCCTAGCCGCCTTAGTCTTCTCCCTTTATAACACCCTAAGACCACTCAACCACCCTAAATCCAAATCCATCAACCATTTAGTTCGAATCAATCCCTAGGTTCTCGAATCTTCATTTGAAGATTCGAGCAAAACCTCGATCTACACCAACCTATCCCAGATTCACACTAGACACTCCCCTGACCTCCTCGTGACCAAACCAGGCTTGGTTTGGTCCGAATCCAACCAGGACAACCTGAATCCCAAATCTGCCTTAGGAACCCTAGAAGTCCTGAGTCCGATTTTTGTCCGTTTGAACCAGAAGATTAGGGTCTAATGAACCTTAATCGAAGTGTTCTCAATTTGAGAACACTTCGATTAAAGTCCGTTCAACCCCAAGAAAGGTCGATTCAAATCCGAGACAAGGCCTCCTGATTTTTCAAGCCTTTAAGGTATTTTTGTTTTCCTTTTCCTTGTCAGTTCATTCTGTTGTTTTGTTATAGTTAAATGTCTGTTCATGTGTCCAAATGTTTAGTTGATTTGTTTTGAATTTTTTGTGTCGACTGTTCTGTCCTTGCCCGGACCTCTCATTTGGTCGAATCTCTTTTGCTATTCGTTGATGAGTGTATGTGTTTAACAGAGTAATCGATTGAAATAAATTCGATCGATTAATTAGTTCCTAGGGTCATTTCTTGTTTTGACAGTGCAATCTGAACCCCTGTTCAATACTGTTCGATTCTAATCATTAGCTGTTGACTGTATGTGTTGTAATTCGCGTAGTCGATTCAATATATGTTGTCAATTAGTTTCAGCCTTGAATGGTAATAATTTGACTCATGTTATTTATTTTCTGTTGAAGCTTTGTTTGAATCCAATTAAGAATTGAGTATAGCTGCTTGTTAGTGTGCTTATTTGAATCAGAAATCACCTAATGATTGGATAGCTGTTAGTGTTAGCAATAATTACAGATTGTAGTTCAATTTAATAGCATGTATGCTCACTTTTGACTCTGGGCAGCATGTGTTTGGTCAGAAGTTAGGGAATTAGAATAATTGGACAGCATGTGCTGTCAGGATACATTTCTGTTACCCATGTTTGGTTTAGTTTAATAAAATGATAAAGCGTTTTAATAATGAAAAGAGGTTTTTGTCAGGGGAATCTCATGGGAGGGGGATTTATTTTAATATGTTGAGTGGAAAAACAGAAAGAGAACATGGGAGGGGTTTATTTTGTTTAAACGGGCTGTTCGAATGGGCTGAGGGGAGGCTATAAAAACAGAAGGGTCTCCATTAGTTAGGGGAGGTTTTTTAGCCATAAAAAAACAGTCCTAAAAAAGAAGGAGTTCAGTAGATAAAAACATCATTCCATTGAGCTTTGGTTCAGTTCAAAGCCCCAGTAGTTGATATTGATCTTCTGGTTTGACTCCAACTTGTTGGAACTTCTTTTGCAATCTACTGGTCCAACTTTGATTTGAGTTCAAGTCCATTTTGAGTCTTTTTGCATGCTGTTTGTGGTTGTTTGGGTTTTACAAATCATTTCGGGCTTCGTTTGAGTTGTTCCTGGTGCATCTGTTTGCTGAAACTGCTGCGTTGCTGGGGCTGCTTGTTATTTATCACTGCTAATGCACTGATTACTCCTTCTTTCCTTCTTGTTGTCCAATTTCCAGGTACACATTTGAATTTCGCACTGATGTAACAATGAAAAACATGAATTGAAATATATGAAGGAGTTTTAATCATCGGCTTGCTGCACTTACAGCTTTTAAAATGTTTTAGATTTGTGTAATTGTTAGTTTGTAGCACAATAGAAAAATACATTATGCAGTGTGTACTTAATAGAAGCTTTAGTTTGTTTAACACTATTGATTTTAGTTGTTCAGTTGTCTTTATGTCGTAGAGTGCGCATGTGTTTAGTATATTGGCAGTTAAATCTCAGCTTCTATCTTTATTTTAAACACGTAAGGTAGGATGCTTCTAATCGGCAAAAGACGCATCATAATTTTGAGTCATTTAAACTAACTCTATCAAATTGGGTTTCGTTAGGCAGTTCATAGGACCACGTCCGAATCCCATTGGCAGTAGCTTCTAGTAATCAATTCTATTAATCTAGTTAAAAGTTAGCTTAAATTTAAACTTGAAAGATGTCTAGGGTGAGCTTAGCATGCTATTTACCTTGTATGCAATTTCTTTTATCAAATTGAAAGCATGTTCAATAAGGCACAAAATTCCCCACCTCGCAGATAATTAATCCAATAGCTAATAAGAGGCCAGAATTGGCCAAGCATGTAATTTAATTAGCATGTATTTTCTTTCTTCTATTTTTTTAGAGACAAACATAATAGAAATGTAGTCACTATAGGTTTATCCTTTCAAATAATGAGATGAGCCTCGCCAAATAAAAATGCAAATTGCGGGGCCCTCAATAATTGATCATAATAAATACTTAGAATTTGGGAAGGACTGTTTAGTGAATTTCACTGTCTTCCCCAAAGATAATAACGCGTCAGACTCTTTAGGCGCGACTTAATTAAATTACATTTTTAAATTCGGGTGCGCGTTTATGTGACCCAAATTCAAATCTCAACGGAGTCGAAATGTGTTAACAACTACGGGTGCATTGATTGTGACGTGGTTCGAGATGCATTTTCACGACGTTGCAATTCTATAAAAAATAAATGATAATAATAAAAGTGGTTTAAACTTAATAAAAGCACATAAGTCATAACATGTATTTAAATCAGATATTTAGCCATTATAACAACTTAAGCGACCGTGCTAGAACCACGGGATTCGAGGGTGCCTAACACCTTCCCTCGGGTCAACAGAATTCCTTACTTAGAATTTCTGCTTCGCAGACTTCATTTGGAAAGTCGAAAATTTCCTCAATTTCGGATTCAAGATAAACCGGTGACTTGGGATACCAAAAGCCAAACCTTTCCCAAGTGGCGACTCTGAATTATATAAATAATCCCGTTTCGAATATTGTCACTTAAATTGGAAAAACTCCCTCGCGCATTTATCCTTTGGGGAGGGCGCGTAAAAAGGAGGTGTGACAGCATACAATAAGTAATGATACAATTCTGCGCTTTAATACCTTAACGGGGTGGGAAGGGTAGATATGGATATGATGACCGGTGCGCTAATATCACGTGCGACCCCTCTTCTGAGGAGTGATCGCTGGGTATTGCATTGAAGTGATCCATATTAATTATAAACTTAGGACCCCCCCCCCCCCCTTTATTTGCTTTCATCTTTTCTTGTAAAATTATTCAAATCTCTTTTTTATTTCGGCCCTCTCTATATACTTTCAAAAGTTTTCAACCTAATTGCAATGTTATATGCGAGTCCTTATTTTTGCTTTGATTGTTTACTTGTAAAGCCACAATTGCAACATGGCAGGGAACCAAACTAGTGGATCTTGAGGGGTGCCTAACACCTTCCCCTCGAGATAATTTCTAGCCCTTACCCGAACTCTGGTTTTTCAACTCAAACTCTTCAAAAAAGTGTCCTAATGCACTATAATCATTAGGTGGCGACTCTTCAACTTCTAAACCCAATTCTCGAAAGGGAATAGAGTTGTCCTCCCAATGTCGTATACCCAATTTCTGACCCCGACGGTTAGAGAAAAAAGGGGGAGTCGACAATAAGGCTACCATTCTGCCTTTCGAGGTTAAGCTCTACCTCCATCTGAATTCTCTGCATTGCATAAGGCTACCATTCTGCCTTCCGAGACTAAGCTCTGTCTCCATCTGCATTCTCTGCATTGCATAAGGCTACTGTTCTGCCTTCTGAGGTTAATCTCTACCTCCATCTGCATTCTCTGCATCACATAAGGCTACCATTCTGCCTTCCGAGGTTAAGCTCTACCTCTATCTGCATGGCTGAAATATCGCCACTTCATTTACACCTTGCATGGCTGAAATATCGCCACTTCATTTACACCTTGCATGGCTGAAATGTCGCTGCTTCATTTACATCTGCATGACAAAATATCGCTGCTTCATTTATACCTTGCATCAGTTGAAAGATCGCCGCTTTATTTACATCTGCATGGCTGAAATATCGCCGCTTCATTTATACCTTGCATCGGCTTAAAGATCGCCACTTATTGCATTTCATCGGCTGAAAGATCGCCGCTTCATTTATACCTTGCATCGATTGAAAGATCGCCGCTTTATTTACATCTGCATGGCTAAAATATCGCTGCTTTATTTATACCTTGCATTGGCTGAAAGATCACCGCTTTATTTACATCTACATAGCTGAAATATCGTCGTTTCATTTATATCTTGCATCGGCTAAAAGATCGCCACTTATTGCATTTCATCGGCTGAAAGATCGCCGCTTCAGTTATACCTTGCATCGGCTGAAAGATCGCCACTTATTGCATTTCATTGGCTGAAAGATCGCCACCTCTTGCATCTCATGGGCTGAAAGATCATCAAATTGTCCAAAGGCGTCATTGTTCAGAGGCACCATTTTCATAGCCCGAGAACGCCATTTCATGGCCTGAGGACCCCTTTTATATTTTGTATATCATTATTCAAAGGTATCATGGTTCGGAGGCATCATTCTCATAGCCGAGAACATCATTTCATGGCCTGCGAATCCTTATCATATGCTTCATAGCCCAGGATGTCATGGTCTGAGGACGTCATCCTAACCGTCCAAAGACAGCATTCATGGTCCGACGAGAACTTGCATCATGTTTAATTTTTCGCACAACATACACTTGTGTTGCTTATTTGCATGTAAACCGGCTAGCAACAGCCGTCTCAGTAGGAGCGATCTCGCTCCAGTTCCCGCAGCCCTGTTAGACTTTAACCATCCATCCCAACCTAAATATCGCGTTCGTCTTTGAAGAAATCTCCATCGGCGTATTCCGCTGATGGATCCTGAACTATATATGGTTTGATTCCTGTAAGACCAGGGATATGTAGGCAGCTCAGGAACCAGAGCACGGTCAAGTTCTTCAAACCGTTTCATTCGATCAAATTGGCCATCATATCTTTACCCGACAACTCATTCATCTTTCCCGGATAAAGAGGGGCAGTTGTTGATACCCAATTTTTCCCTATGTATTTTTACATGCAAATACTTTCAATAGCATATATATGTATGTCCAAGTGTTTCAAATATTTTCCTAATTTCTAAAAGATTTTTAAACTGATTTATTGCCCATTTTAGCAGTACAAAAACCAATAATTATTTCCAAAATTATCATTTTGGTGAATAACTTACTTTATTCTCATATGTATACCAAAATATAGTTAGGATAACTTTTATACATTTTTTTACAAATTTATTTGGTATTTTAAAAGCTAAATTGCAAATAATTGCAATTTTAGCCTATTTTAAGATTAATAGCATTTTATAATTATGAAATTGGTTCTAATATTCTAAAATTAATATTTATATATCATAATTGACTCAGTAACTTTAATTTATTTTCAGAAGTCATTTTACTAATTTCATAAAAATAAAAAAAAAGAAAAGTGGCTATTTAAAATCTGGCCCATTTTGTTTCAATTATAGCCAAAATTGGTTCCCCTAATTGACCCAGTTTCAAACCCAATTTCGGACCAGCCCAATTCCATTTTACCCAACCCTTAGCCCATTTAAAACTACCCGAGCCAAACCTCTTTTAATCCAGGCCGTTGATCAATCTGATCAACGGCCATGATTTCCCCTTTCCTTTTTTAATCCATCCACACCCTAACCCTAACTCATTTCATTCTATCAGCCGCCTCTAAATACCCCCCCCCCCCCTTTCTCAAACTCTCTCGAAGGTTCTTGAAACCCTAATCATCTCCTACTGTCTTCTACCTTCAGCTCACCGGAATCCATGGCCTCTCAGGCCATGGATGGCTTAAACTCATCTCCCTCTGCTCTTAAACACTTGGTGTTCGAAGTTTTGAGGTCTAACTTCAATGGTGTCCGTTCAAATCCTCTTCTATTCAAGGTTCTATGGCCTCTCCGGCCTTGCTCCGGCATATCCAAGCATTATGAGCCTATTTCTGACGTATCTGACTCGAGATCGGACCTTTTCCAAGCCTTTCTCGCTTTAGGGTTCCTATGAAACCCTAGCTATTCGAGGTTTTCTCTGATTGTTTTCTTAAATCTGTTCTATATCTGTCCTCTACTTGAGTTTTTAAACATTTTCCCTAATTTTTCTTTCAAAAATTACTTCTTTCAGATTTAGGGTTTTTCTGAAAAGCTTAAAATGTTTCTCTGACTTTTATTCTTCTTTTATTTGTGTTTATTTGTCTATACTATGTTCTTATGTTTTCTTTTCTACCACGCGTGTTCTTCTACTGTGTTCTTATGTTTTCCTTTATCATGCATGTTCTTCTGTGCTTTGTTTTTCTACTATGTTTTGTACCATGCTCGCATGTTTATTTTGCTGTATTTTCCTATATGATATTTTGCTATGATTTTACGGTATTTTTGTGTTCTTCTACTGTATGTATTTCCTACTGAGTTCTTAAGTTTTCTTTGCCTTATACTAAACTCTATTTAAGTCCCTTCTAAAAGGTTTTCTTAAACACGTTTCTTTTACTGTCGTGACTATTCTCTCATTATGCTCCTCGCTCTATCTGCTTTGAATATTATTTGTATTTGCTTGTCTTCTCATGAGATTCTGAAAGGAAATATCTGAGCTTGTTGCCTCCTCATCTCTGTATTTGACTCGAGTCGGAAACCCTAGAATTTGGGGGTTTCCTCCGAGTTTGGTCATATGATCAAACTAGGGTTCTGTTTGAGGACCCTTGACTCTTTCAGACTTATTTCTGGGTCTATGAACTAAGTGTGAACTTCTTTTGTTTGCACACAATTCTAATTCTCCTACACTAGACTCTTCTATTAAATAGCATGACAAATTTCTTCATGTTTAACGTGTTTGTGTGCTTTTATATATGAGGAATCTTTCTTCAAAATTGTTTTCCAACTTGTGATTGATTCAGAATTCCTTTTAATAAGTTTAATTGATTGGTACTGATTTTCCTTAAGTCGAAATCCTTCCCATCTTTCTGACTTGGTTCATTCATATTGAATCCTCAATTTCTGATTTACTAGCTATTAACTGATTTCTTTTCCTTATTTGCACAAACCGTGAACTATCAAGACTTTGTCCTTAAATAAACCTCTATGTATTTACCCCTCTTGTACTGCTCTGGAAAAGTGTTTGATTGACCCCTTTCCTTAATTATTTTGCCCGTTTGAAATTAGAACCCCTTAATTAAAGGGAGACCTTGTGTAATTGATTTCCAAACTATTTTTTCTTACCTATTTCTACTTGCTTTCTGCACTATAAAAGGGCACGACCCTTCTGCACTTTAGGACACCTTCAATTCAATACTTCTACACTTCACACTTCACAATTCTCTTCTAAACTCATAGCATTCTGATTGCTCGTTTGCACTTTGTCTTTACAAGACTACTGCTTTCTCTTTGTTTGTTTTCTCTGAAACTGGTATGTCCTAATTTTAGTTTCAGCATCACCCTAATGTGTTTACTTAAAGTTTTTATATCCATGGCTACCTTACTGCTTATGTAGAGTTTAATATTTAACTTAATATGCCTATGTTCTACTACCTGTTTCTACTGTGAATCTTTGCTCCCTAACCCATTACCCCTATGTGTTTGTAAGTGGTGAACTAGGGCATGGCAACATGAGTTGTTGCCCATGACTTGAGTTCTGAACCAGTGAGGTCCTAACCCTTAATAGGCTGGAGGGTGTGCCAGCATATTCTGATGCTGAGTATGCCCATTAGCCTGCTTATCCTGTGTTCTAACAAATTCCCTACTCCTTTATACCCCTATGTGCACTGATTTTTAAGTTGTTCCCTTTTCCCTCATTTCCCCTTTCAGAATTTCACTTCTTCACTTGCACTCTCTCCTAGTTTCTAGGTTCTGCCCCCCCCCCTCTTGTGAGCCTTGCCTTGGGACCTTGAGTTCCCTCTAAACTTAGACATTTGAGGGCTGGCCCTTCCACACTGCACTATGTTCTTAATTTGGTAACATTTGGGTGTGAGCACTGCCCGAAATACATATGAGGCTGTTAGGGAACTCTGACACATCCAAAGATGAGAGAAAGGCTTTGGATAATGATCTTTAGAGTTGGTTCATCTCATATTTCAGACATGGAGTCTGTATTAGGCTCCCCTTAGTTGTACTTTTAATTTTGCTTTTCTTATTTCTTTCCGCGTTATAATAACTTGTAATAACTATTAAGGATGGCTAGTGAAAAGGGAGTGAATCATACCGACAAAGGGGTAGATACTATGTTCATAGGGAATCATTATATTTCTGCACTTCTGCATTTCATATAGATATCATGTTCATAGGGAATTATTATATTTCTGCATTTCATATAGATATCATGTGCATAGGGAATCATTATACTTCTGCACTTCATATAGATATCATGTTCATAGGGAATTATTATACTTCTGCATTTCTGCATTTCATATAGATATCATGTTCATAGGGAATCATTATACTTCTGCATTTCATATAGATATCATGTTCATAGGGAATTATTATACTTCTGCACTTCTGCATTTCATATAGGTATCATGTTCATAGGGAATTATTATACTTCTGCACTTCTACATTTTATATAGATACTATGTCTATAGGTTTCTGCACTTCTGCATTATATAAAGACCATGTCTATAGGTTTATGCACTTCTGTATTATATAGAGACCATGTCCATAAGTCATTTCTGAAATTCTACATATCATATAGATAATATGCCTATAGGACTTCTTGCAATTTGCATGTGCAGCTGTCATTAGGCAAACTTGTTTATAGGAGTTAAATAACTAACTGCATATAGATGACCTGCCTATAGGATTTCTGTATGTCAATAACAATGTTTTTAAAGTCAACAACGCCTAGAAAGCATGCCTATAGGAATTAACAACCTAGTATGAAACGTTTTCATTCACCTATAAGTCTAAAATCGGCAATATCATTGTCCAAAATTTGCAGAATCTTTTGTCAAAACTCGTCTTCCTTGAATAACTGGTGACCTCTTTTAGAATCAGTACACTTTATCTTTTCTGAAACCAGTAGATATCATGCCTATAGGTTTCGTCTAACATTTAGGCAAGCCTTAGGATAAAAGTTATGACTACACCAGTTTTCTTTGTTAATTACGACCAGCGGGCAGGTCTAATTCGGACTTCTTATCTGAAAATATGTGATAAATCTGCCTGCTTTCCCCTGTTAAGTTTTAATCAGACCCTAATCAATACATGCAAGACATGCTAAACTAGATGCTTTCCTTTGATTTGAGGAGGTTTAATTGAGCCATACATGTTTATGTGTTTTCCCAATACTTGCTATACATGTTTTGTTTGTCGCCTTAGTATTTTTACCTTTTGAAACAACAAATAAGCCAACTTTTTCACCATTATAGGATTAGTAGTCCCAAGCACCTCCGGGGCTGATAGAATTGGGGCGGGTAATAGCATGCAATAAGTAAACGAGACTATTTTGCGCTTTAACACCTTAACGAGGTGGGAAAGGGTAGATATGGATGTGATGACCACGCGATAATGTCACGTGTAACCCCTCGTCTAGGAGCTATTACCGGACATTGTGTGGGGTGATCCATATTATTTATAAACTTAGGACCCTCCCTTTCCTTTGCTTGTTTATTTCGTTGTTTACCTTTCAAAATTTTAAACCGTTTTTCTCAAATTTCAGCTTGCCTTTCACTTCTTTTAATTTTATCTATTTGCAACCCTTATGTGAAAACCCCCTCATATTTGAAACTCTTATTTGCTTACTTAAAGTCACAATAATAGTATGGTCGGGAACCACACTAGTGGATCTTGAGGGGTGCCTAACACCTTCCCTTCGGGATAATTTCAAGCCCTTACTCGATCTCTGGTTTTCCTAAATCAAACTCTTCTTAGTGTCCTAATGCACTTTAATCATTAGGTGGCGACTCTTCTCTTTTAATACCCGTTAAAAGAGTTGTCAATGTCATAAACCCTATTTCGCGAGAAAAAAAGGGGGCGCAACACCACTCTGGCCTACTCATGGAGTTCAACTTCACAGACTTTATTCAATTAGTAGACCAAGGACAATCAAGAGGCATTGTACTTCTTTGGAAAGCACACGAATTGGATGTCAATCCAGTGGCAGTCACAAGTCAAGAAATTCATGCCTTCGTCAATAATCAAGGTTTCCAACATCCATCAAACTAGCAGTGCAATGAGAGAAAGCAATGAAGTTTTTGTGTTCTATCATTTTGGAAAGTCTAATGTTTCAACCCACTCCTACCTCGTACTGTATTTTGAAGAAACCCCTTCCCCCTAATTCTGTCTACCCTATTGTATCCCTAATAATACTTTAATCAGCTATGTATCTTTGCCTCAAATCATCAATGAAATCCTTCGTTAGGCAAAAAAGAAGAAGTAGTAAAGTAAGAAAGTTCATTGGAATGACATAATCTGATAGTTTTTTGGTAAGCAAAATATTATAAATTAATCAAGAATTAATTAGTTTTACAATAACGGTCAATTTACTGCAATTTTCTTCTTTTTCCAGTTTGGACCCACTAATCTAACAAACTTTTTCTTTGACAAAATTAATTAGAGGTTTCAAGTTGTCATACCTCCTTTTTACCTACACCCCCGTAAGGAAGTGTATAAGGGAGTTTTTCCAATTGAAAGACAATCGAAACGGGATTTATTTATTTAAAAGATTCAGAGTCGTCACTTGGGAGATTTATGGTGTCCCAAGTCACCGGTTGAATCCCGAATCGAGAAAAAGCTTGAATCTGTTTAACAGTCTGCGAACCAGAAATCCGAGTAAGGAATTCTGTTAACCCGGGAGAAGGTGTTAGGCATTCCCGCGTTCCGTGGTTCTAGCACGGTCGCTCAACTGTTATAATTTACCTATATACTGATTTTAATACATGTTTTAACCTATGTGCAATTTTAGTTTTAGCCACTTTTATTCATTTTTTAAAGAAAATTGCAACGTTATTAAAGCATGTTTCGAACCACGTCACATAGATGCACCTGCGGTTTTTGACATATTTTAACATCGTTGAGATTTGGATTTGGGTCACATAAATGCGCACTGGAGTTTAGGAAGGTAAATTATTAGAATAACGCTCCTAAATTTGCAACTTCGCGAGGGCCATGGAATTTGCTAAATGGCACGCCTCGAATTCTAAGAATTTTAAAAGGAATAATTAAGCGAGGATTTAGAGGGCCATAACTATTTGTATTATTTAATACGACTCGCCTCGATTAGTTAATAATTTGACCAATTAACACTGCATGTAATTAGAGGTTCTATCTATACTAGTTGGGGTGGCTTATATGAGGGGAAACTAGTGCATTGTATAAAAGAAACTTGAGCTAACACACAAGGAATGATGGCCCAAACGAGGAATGGTCCGACTATGATTCAAAGAAACCTCCAAAATTGGGCCTCGTAATGGCCCAAATGCGGAGCCTTGCAGCTGCTGGATCGGGACCCAGCATCGACCCCTTACTACGTGAACAAAGATTGAAGTGATCAAAGGATTCAAAAGAGCCCAGAACGAGGCTAATACCTATGCAAGTAAACTCGAGAATCCTTTTAAATACATTATTAGCCAATCAGACAACACCCAATAATAGCTTGATCATGAAAGCAATCGTGAATTCCAAATTTAATAACGAACAATAGACGGGGGATTTTAATAGCTAATCATACTACTCCTGCACAAAGGTTACAATATCTATTGACTTTTGATCATTCAACATCCAATTAAGCGGGTTGCCACTTAAGATTATATGCAGAACTTTATTAATGACTCAACATAGACAACTATGTTGTTCCATCCTTCAGGGAGATTTAAAACATCATGACTAGATCTATTTATACAGTACAGGTTTCCAGATTACAGAACATCCGACCAAAATTGAACCTCTTACCCATTTTAAAATCAAACTCAACCCCTAAAGAGAACTGTCACCAACACCCATACAAACGCAAACATATTCAAACTAAAGCTCGAAACAAAACCAGGATTAAACTCCTATAATGAGAACAAGATGGCCAATATGCTTCAAATCTTCCAGATTTCCATATCACAAAGTTTCTATGGCGGATAGAGTTAAATTATTATACCTGGAAATGAGAATAAATGGGGTAAGATTCAGCAGTAGCAGTAGCAGTCAATGACTCAAAGCAGAGATAACCAAGAGTAAAAGAACTTTGAAACCAAGCTTTAAACCCAATCGACCAGAGCTTCAAATCAGACCCTTTTTACCACTATCCTTAAACCATTTCAGCTTTATTTAGATTTAAATTTGTTCTTAGAAGCTGGAAAATTAAGAAATCCACAGAGAAGACCTAATGTAACAGTATTTTCACTGATGTTTTGCTGCTATGATTTTCTTGTATTTTCTATCACTCAGCTCTCTTGGGTCTTCCTTTCAATGCAAGAAAAGGTACCTTTATGGGCAAGCCAATAGGGTAACCTTTCAGATTTTAGTTTTACCCTTTAACCCCTTTTCAAATTCTCTTTTAGCTTAGAGATCCCTAGCAATTTTTGTTTTTGCTTAACTACCCTTAGTTCAAATATCAGAGTTTCAAAACAGCCTCCCTCCCCAGCTTCCTTGAAGCTTCCTTTTCTGTTACAATGAGATTCCCTATACCAATTTCCCTACATTGCCTCTGAACCCTTGTTTATTTACCTTGCCAATCAAGCAGACCCCGGGTCTAATGACCCAAGTGAATGGGTCTGAATTAAACCCAATTCATTTTGGGCCTAACTGATCTTCAAACCAAGTTTTAAAACGCAACCCTTGGACGGGTCTGTTATGAGGTTTCAAAGGGGAGGCTTGAACTGCTTTTCTTTTTTTATTTTTTTCTTTTTTTTACTAATGTGACATAATCACGAATGTAATAACAACCCAAAGAAGACTTCATCCATTCAACTAAATTCTATCATGCAAGAAGAAAAGATTCTTTTATAAAAAAATGAAAAACAAATAAGTCAAATAAGATGAGGTGAGAAGATGAAGATTGTGACTTAAAAATAGAAGAAAGACAAAAGAAGGACAAGAAAGGACAAAATACCTACAAAACAGCCTGGATCGAGCCTTGAACTTGACTTTTGAACTCTTGATTTTTGGCCAAAATAGGCTTCAATCGTGAGTTCTCAAGCGAAAACACACGACTAAAGCCCACTTCGGCCTCAAACCTTCAAATACGCGACGATTTAGACTTTTGGGATTTTAGGGTTGCCCCTTTGAATCAAGATTCGAGAAAGGGACGGGGGATCTAGGGTGTAATTGGGGCTAATTGGATGAGTTAGGATTTCAGTCATTCTCTTTGATGCAAGATTCGAGAGGGTAGGCTGGGATTTGAGAGTGGGGATTTGGAGATTTGGAAAGAGGAGAAGGAGAAGAATCGATGGTGTAAAAATGGGGTCAATTGGAGCAACGCCGCCGGCGGAGGCGATTTCCGGCAGGTGGCTCACGGCGGAGGCGGTGAAGGGTTCTTTGAGTGTGTGGGTGGTTAGGACAGATATATATCAGGTAAGGGTTGAGTTGCGGACCGTTTGATCAACTGAGATCAATAGTCCAGATCAACAAGAAAAAACGGCGTCGTTTGACTTAGTTGGGGGATTTGGACCGGGTGAGGCGTGGTTTTGGGCCGGGTATCAGGTCAAAATATTTGGGCCTATGGAATTTTGAACAAAAATGGCCCAAACCCAAGCTTCTTATTCAATTCTTTTTCTTTCTTTTTCAAATTAGTTTTTTTTCTAATTCCTTTTAAATTAAAATTAAAATTAAACATAAACCTAAATTAATTACTATTTAAGTATCTTAGCAAATTAATTACCACAATTAATAAATTAAAGAAAAACTACTCAAGATCCAAATTAAAATTAAAAAATGTAAAATGACCATTTTTTGTGATTTTCCTTTTTTATAAAATAACTAAATTACTTGATTAATCCTAAAATGTTAAATTAAACCCTAAATGCAAATGCACATATATTTATTTTATTTTTCATTAATTGAACAAAATAAAAATACACAGACAGTGTAAACAATTAACAGAAAACGCCACAAAAATCCATAAAATTGCAAATAATGAAAATAAATTATTTTGTTTTGAAATTATGGGAGTAATTCATGTAGGGAAAAAATCACGTGCTCACAGCTTCCCCTCTTTGCCCGAAAACACGAAGAGTTTTTGTACAAAGATAAAGTGAGCGGATACGAGCAATTTTTGCCCGTTTGAATACTCCGTGGAAAGAATTTTTGAAATATTTGACCGCACCCTGCTTCCGAGGTTGCCTACATATCCTTGGCTATAAAGGAATCAGGTCAGTATAGTTCGAAAAGTTTTGGTAGCTGGGACTACCATGAGGCTATGATTTCACTATTGTTGTTGATGTTGTCACTGCTTACCGCATCCCCTTATTACACCATGATAAAATAAAAAGAAGCTAGACTATACTATGATCTATGCATTACAAAATCCTATCTATATATTCAATCTTGCTTTTGCGGTTCTTGTTGCCTTGTTGACTTGTACTCTCCCGGTGGAATCCTTTTGTTGCCGCCTTGAATTGTAATATGAGATGTTTTCCATTTCTCTAGGTGGATGCCTGACTGCCAACTACACTTTGAGATATTTTTTTTTATCCAGGTGGACGCTTGACTGCTGAGCCTGAATGTATTCCCTGCACTCCAAGCGGGTTCCTGATTGCTGAACTTGAAATGTGTTCTCTGCTCTCCAGGCGGGCTCCTGACTTCAATGAAATAGAAAAAAACAAAGAAACTTTTCTGCCCCAGTTTGGTGGTTGGGCACACATGTAAGTGCAAAACGTATCACCTTACCAAATATCAATAAGAACTTGAAAGCTAAAACTTGAATTGTACTCCTTTGTTCTCCAGGCAGGCTCTTACTTGAAACGTATTCCCTACTCTTCAGGCAGGATCCTGACTGCTGACCTGAAATGTATTCCCTGCTCTCCAAACGGGCTCCTGATTGCTGACTTAAAATGTATTCCCTGCTCTTCAGGCGGGCTCCTGACAACTAAACTTGAATGTATTCCCTGATCTCCAGGCGGGCTCCTGACTGCATGACTTGAAATGTTTTCCCTGCTTTCCAGGCGGGCTCCTGACTACTGATTTGAAATGTATTCCCTGCTCTTCAGGTGGGATCCTGACTGCTAAACTTGAATATATTCCCTGCTCTCCAGGCGGGCTCCTGACTGCATGACTTGAAATGTATTCCCTGCTCTCCAGGCGGGCTCCCGACTGCATGACTTGAAATGTTTTCCCTGCTTTCCAGGCGGGCTCCTGACTGCTGACTTGAAATGTATTCCCTGCTCTTCAGGCAGGCTCCTGACTGCTAAACTTGAATGTATTCCCTGCTCTCCAGGCGGGCTCCTGACTTCAATGAAATAGACAAAATAAAGAAACATTTTTGCCCCAGTTGGTGGCTGGGCACAGATGTGAGTGTAAACTACATCATGTTATCAAGTATTACTAAGAATTTGAAAGCTAGGTCCCATTATCCAGGAGGGTCCTGAAAACTCCTAGCCAAATGATGGCCTTAAAGATCTAAATTATATCTTCTAAAGGTGTGACTCCTGCTAAATCTTGTTATCTAAGAAGGTCTTAAAACTATATCCCATTATCCAGGGGGGTCCTGAAAGTCAAACATCAAGTCTTATCTTAAGAGTGACAACTTTTACGGCTGAATTATACTACCCTACATCAGAACTTACGCTAAATGTTGTTATCTAATTGGAATCTTAAAGCTAAGTCCCCTTATTTAGGAGAGTCCTGGAAACTCCTAATTGAATCTTATCTCGAATATGCAAACTTCTAAACCTGCTTATATTCCTTTGGGATACATTTATGCTAGATTACGCTATTTCTGAACTTTATGCTAGGTCCCATTTTCCAGGAGGGTCCTGAAAATCAAAAATTAAACCTGTTTGGTGACCGCCTTTCTCCACGGAGGGTTTCTCCGAAACAACCAAAATTTCCTACACCTGTTTTAATCAAAGAAAAATTTTGTCAGTTTAAAATGTGGTAGTTAATTGATGGCATTCTTGCTGAAGGTCTCTCCGCTGCATTGTTTGTTTTGACTAGCTTCCCCTAACTGGCCCTGAACCGCTTAACTTTCCGACTGACTTTCAAACCTCCATGACTTTGGATGACCCGAGTGCTCTATACCCGAACCGTTGTTTCACACCTCTGACCCCTTTAACTAAACCACTGCATCTCCCATGAAATAACTAAATCATTTTGCCGATGGAACTTTTGCTGGCACTTTATCCCACTTTACATCATGCTATCTTTGGTTTGCTCTGGCCATACTGTGCTTTGCAATCTTAAAGCTGGCAGTGAGCTTTGAAATTCCTTCTTATTTGCTTAAACAGAACTGACATTGGGAACATCTTAGAGAAATAAACCCAAAAGAAATGAAATGCAATGACTTTCAGATTTAAGGATAAGAAAATCCAAAACTGGAAGACAATCTGAAGAGGAAAAGGAAAAGAGACTTATCTGAGTGGAGCAGCTGGCACCAATGATCATGATATGCATTTCGGATTAATCGGCCCAATCTGTCCAACCAATCAACTTTCAGTTGCCATACTTTGTTCCCTAGAATTTCCATAACCTGATTTTTTCACCCAAATCCTAACCTTGTTCATCCTGCGGTGCCATGAAAGATTTTCACTTGCACGCCTCCCTCATTCGTTCATCTGTCAACTCACTTTCGCCTCAAGGTGCCCGTGAGGGTTTTCACCAATAAGACTCTCTCATTTTTATCTCTCTCTGCTCTCGTTGCCTTATGGTGCCCATGAGGGTTTTCACCAATAAAACTCTCTCATTTTTTATTTTTTTTCCCTATTTGGACCAGAGAGTTGCCCCTTATATGAATCACCTCTACCTGCTCGACCTGGCATTTCTCGAAGACTGATCGGAAGGTCTTTCTTTGGACCGTAATGTGGGCTTTTGGACTAGATTAGAAAGAAAGGGTATAGAAGGCTAAAAACAATTGTTCAAAAATTACAACTTTCGGAATCAGATTTCTTACAACAATCACAACTTCTGCCCCAGTTTCCTGTTTGGGAACTTTTGGATTTTTATTTTGATGAGACCGAACCGTGAGGCTGCCTACGTATCCTTGACAGGAATCAGGTCGAACGTAGTTCATGTCATAAAAATTTCTTTGTTGTTGTGATTATCTCTTTTCTCTTTCTTTTCTTTTCTCATTTTGTTTTCTTTTTCTCTTTTGTTTCTTTTCTTCTTCCTTCTTTTTTTTTAGATAAAAACATATTTTTCTCTTCTTTTTTACTTATCTTTCACACTTGTATTTCTGATATTCGCTACTAATTCCGAAAAAGGGGTATGAAAGAAAATAAATAAGGCTCAAAGGGATAACAAAGGATAAAGTTTTTATATATCAGAACAAAATGCCTTCGTCATTTCAAATCTTCAAGAATTTTCCAAGTACAAACAAATATAAATTAACCAAAGAAAATCATACATAGTATCTCTTGACCGTATCGGAGTTGATGGACATTTCTACATACTTGCCTTCTATATCTGTTAAATATAAAGTGCCATGTGACAACACTCTAGTTACGATGTATGGCCCCTGACAGTTCGGGGCGAACTTGCCTTTGGCTTCAGCCTAATGAGGAAGAATGCGTTTCAATACTAACTAACCCACTTCAAACTTCCGTGGACGCACCTTCTTATTGTATACTCTTGCCATTCTTTTTTTATACAATTGGCCATGACACACTGCTGCCAATCTTTTCTCGTCGATCAAACTCAATTGTTCCAAGAAGGTTTTGACCCACTCATCATCATCGATCTCAGTCTCTGTGACAATTTGAAGGGATGGAATTTCCACTTCCGCGGGTATCACTGCGTCGGTGCCATACATCAACAAATAAGGAGTCGCCCCTACTGAAGTACGGACAGTAGTGCGATAACCTAACAATGCAAACGGCAGCTTCTCATGCCATTGCCTGGACCCTTCTACCATTTTCCGAAGTATCTTCTTTATGTTCTTATTGGCTGCCTCAACTGCTCCATTTGCCTTAGGGCAAAAATTGCGATGTGTAATCTTAAACTGTTGACACACATCTTTCATCAGATGACTATTGAGATTAGCCCCATTATCTGTAATGATCACCTTTGGTATCCCAAACCGGCAAATGATATTTGAGTGCACAAAATCAACCACCACCTTCTTGGTTACCGACTTGAATGTTTTAGCTTCTACCCACTTGGTGAAATAGTCTATGGCCACCAGAATGAACCTGTGCCTGTTTGATGTTGATGGCTCAATTGGCCTAATGACATCCATGCCCCACGCGACAAAAGGCCACGGTGCAGACATCGTGTGTAATTCATATGGTGGAGAATGAATCAAATCTCCATGCACTTGGCACTGATGACATTTATGCACGAAACTGATACAATCTCGTTCCATAGTGAGCCAATAATAACCTGCCCGGAGAATCTTCTTTGCCAACACATACCCACTCATGTGCGGTCCACAGACTCCAGAATGTACTTCAGTCATAATAGTTGTGACCTGCCTAACATCTATGCATCTCAGCAATCCAAGATTTGGAGTCCTTTTGTACAAAACCCCTCCGCTGAAGAAAAGGTTGCTTGCTAATCGCCTAATTGTTCTCTTTTGATTGCATGTGGCTGGTACTGGATACACCCCCATCCTAATATATTCCTTGATATCATGAAACCAAGGCTCACCGTCAAGTTCTTCTTACACCACATTACAATAAGCATGTTGGTCATTGATCTGAATATGCAACGGGTCAACATAAGCCTTATCCGGATGATGTAACATTGATGCTAGAATAGCCACGGCATCAGTAACCTCATTATGAATCCTCGGAATATGCCTAAACTCTATTAATTGGAATCGCTGACAAAGATCATGTAAACATTGTCGATACAGTATGAGTTTTAAATCCCGTGTTTCCCACTCTCCCTGAATCTGGTGCACCAGAAGGTTCGAGTCACCCAAGACCAAGACTTCCTGGACACCTATATCCGCAGCCATCCTCAAACCCAAAATACATGCCTCGTACTCAGCCATGATATTAGTACAGTAGAACCGAAACTGAGCCGTAACAGGGTAATGATGCCTTGTTTCAGAAACAAGTACTGCTCCTATCCCAACGCCTTTCATGTTAGCAGCCCCATCCTGGCCTTTCAACTTGTTCCAACTTATCAATGTGCATTACCTCTTCATCAGGGAAATAAGTCTTCAAAGGTTCGTATTCTTCATCCACAGGATTCTCAGCCAAATGGTCGGCCAATGCTTGTGCTTTTATCGCAGTCCGAGTCACGTAGACAATGTCAAATTCTGTGAGCAAGATCTTCCATTTTGCGATCCTTCACATGGGCATAGGCTTCTGGAAGATATACTTCAACGGGTCCAAGCGATAGATGAGGTAAGTATTATAAGAAGACAAATAATGTTTCAATTTCTAGGCTACCCAAGTTAGGGCGCAACACGTCCTCTCAAGATGAGTGTACTTAACCTCATAAGATGTGAATTTCTTGCTGAGATAATAGATGGTCTGCTCCTTCCTGCCAGTGATGTCATGTTGTCCCAACACACATCCAAATGAATTGTCCAAAACCGTCAAATACAGAATCAAAGGTCTCCCTGGTTCTGGCGGGACCAACACAGGTGGGTTTGACAAGTACCACATTATCTTATCAAATGCTTCCTGACATTCATCTGCCCACTTAACCACAACATCTTTCTTTAACAGTTTGAAGATGGGCTCACAATTTGTCGTGAGCTGAGCAATAAACATGTTGATGTAATTCAATCTCCCCAATAGACTCATCACCTCAGTCTTGTTCTTTGGGGGTGGAAACTCCTGGATAGCTTTGATCTTTGACGGGTCTAATTCAATACCTCGGCGGCTGACTATGATTCCCAACAACTTTCCAGATGGGACACCGAACGCGCATTTGCAAGATTGAGTTTGAGATTGTACCTGCGAAGCCTTTGGAAGAACTTTCTCAGATCTCTGACATAGTCAGACTACTTTCTAGACTTTATAATCACATCATCCACATAAACCTCGATCTCCTTATGTATCATGTCGTGGAATATGGTCATCATTGCTCTCATGTAGGTTGCTCCAACATTTTTCAGACCGAACGGCATAACCCGATAACAGTACGTTCCCCTTGGCGTGATGAATGTCGTCTTTTCTGCATCCTCCTCATCCATAAAGATCTGATGGTAGCCCGCATAACAATCCACAAAAGAACCAATCTCATGTTTGGCACAATTATCGATTAATATATGGATGTTCGGCAATGGGAAGTTATCCTTGGGACTTGCCTTGTTGAGATCTCGATAATCAACACACACCCTGGTCTTGCCATCCTTCTTCGGCACAGGTACAACATTGGCTAACCAGGTGGGATACCGAGTGACACGAATAACCTTGGCCTCAAACTGTTTGGTGACCTCTTCCTTAATCTTCACACTCATATCAGTTTTAAATTTCCTCAGTTTTTGCTTGACAGGGGGAAATGCTGGGTCAGTGGGCAATTTGTGAACCATCAAGCCAGTGCTTAGACCTGGCATGTCGTCATTGGACCATGCAAAAACATCTTTATACTCGAACAGTGCTTTAATTATCTCTTCTCTGAGTTGTGGTTCAAGATGGACGCTTACTTTAGTTTCCCGGACATTATCTTGGTCCCCTAAATTGATTGCTTCTGTATCACTCAGGTTAGGCTTGGGTTTTTCTTCAAAATGGCTTAATTCTTTACTAATCTCTTCAAAGGCTTCATCCTCGTCATGTTCCGATTCAACATCACATTCTATTTCTTGAATTACTATTTCAGAATTAGATTGTCTTTTAAGATTGGGCCGGAGATTCCTCATGCATGTCATATCATTGAAGCCAGCATAAAAAGAACTGTACAAGGAAGAAAAGAAAAACAAAATAAAACTATCAGGAAGGAAGAAAAAAGAAATTGCATTTCATTGAACTTAAAGACAACAAGGTTTATACATCCAAATGGACGAAACATAGAATCTGAATTACAACCCTGGAATAATCTAGATAAACTGGAAAAAAATCAAAGTACAACAAATTGCACATCCGCCTCGCTAGAACCCTTTCCAGCTTCCACCATGTTCACTTCGTCAAATATCCTCTCGAACTTTTCCATCAAATCTCCATCCATATCAACCACCGAACTGGGAACCGTTGTCACTGGGCGTTTTCTGGTACCAGGCCTGACAAATGATCTGGAAAGACGCGGGGCTGGCTTTGGAAGGGCCCATGCTCTTTGTTTCATTTTTCTGGCTCTTCTCACGTTTGCGATTGTGGGCTTGAACCCCAGACCAAATGTATCCAAGTTTTTAGGAAGAGAAACCGGTTGTACGATACCTTGCAGACATGCACCCAAACCCTTGCCCGGTAAAAAACTATTTTTCAACATTTCAACAGCTACCATGACTGATGTAGTAGCTACCCTCAGAGTTTGGACGCACCTCCCTTCTAGAATTCTCTGTACCGATACTATGTCAAAAACCTGATAAACCCATGACCCCTTTAGTCTTCAAACTATATGAACGGAACAATGGCATCACTGGGAACACACAAATTATCTTCACCGTGCACAACAATTTCTTGTCTATCCCATTCAAACTTGACCATTTGATGCAGAGTAGACGGGACCGCTTTTGCAGCATAAATCCAGGGGAGCCCCAGCAAAAGGTTATAAGTGACTGCCACATCCAACACTTGAAATTCCATAGTGAACTCAATGGGCCCTATGGTTAGCTCTAGTATTATATCACCCACTGAATCTTTGCCCCACTGTCGAACCCCTGAACACAAATGTTGTTCTTGTGAATTCTATCATCGTCTAGTTTCAGCTTGTTCAACGTGGAGAGAGGACAAATGTTCACACTAGACCCATTGTCGACTAGAACTCTGGTGACCATAGAATCTTCGCATTTCACCGTCAAATACAGGGCCATATTATGCTCAGTGCCTTACACGGGCAACTCATCGTTGGAGAAAGTAACCCTGTTCACCTCAAATATTTTGTTAGCTATCTTTTCCAAGTGGTTTACTGAGATTTTGTCAGGAACGTGGGCCTCAATCAAGATCTTCATTAAAGCCCGACGGTGCTCGTCTAAATGGATCAATAATGACAATAGCGAGATCTGAACCGGTGTCTTCCTTAACTGCTCCACAATGGAATAGTCCTGCACTTTCATCTTTCTCAAAAATTCCTCTTCTTCTTCCTCGGTCACATCTTTCTTCACCAACTCTGGGTTATCTTTGGAGGTCTTATCTTTTCTCAACTCTTCGGGGGCAAAGCATCTCCCCGATCGAGTCAAACCATGGGTCCCACATACTTCTTCTTTAACTTCTTTCCCCTTGTAAGTCACTATCACTCGTTCATAATTCCATGGGACTGCCTTGCTGTTGACTATCGGTAATTGAGTTACCGGTTTGATAATGACAGGATTTGTGCGGGCACCCTTCACAATTACCACAAGCTTGTTTGTCACTCCGTGCACAACCACTTTCGCTCTTTCATGTTTTCCTGCGACATCACTTGAGGACCACTTCTTGACCCCCACAGATGGTTCATTATTTGCCCCATTCAATTTGATCACAGACTTCTCACTTGTTAACTTTTCAAATGGCTTGGCTTCACTAGCCCGAATCATCATGACAGTTTGCGAAGGATTCTTAAGCTCCCCTCCCTTATGCACTATCTTGATCATATTTGTCTCATGATAGGCCGACAATAGGTTCTGGTTGATATTGGGTGCCTCCGAAGCTTGGACCTTAATCTGACTAGTATCAATGAGCTCTTGAATAGCTGTTTTCAACTTCCAGCATTTCTCTGTGTCATGACCCGGGGCCCCTGAACATTACTCACAACTCACCGAGCGGTCAAGATTTCTGGGAGGTGGATTTGGCAGTTTAGCCTCGATCGGATTCAACATACCCAACTGTCTCAATCTGTGGAATAGATTGGTATATGATTCTCCCAATGGAGTAAAAGTCTTATACTTTTGCAACCTCTCATTCTTGAAGGCTTGATTTGGCTGAAAACCTGTTCCAGGGGGATTTTTGTAGGCTCTTAGGGTGGATAGGTGTTTTGTGGAGCTGGGTATGGATTTTGTGGAGCTGGCACACGCCATTGTGCGTGAGCAGGAGGTTAGGTATAGGTTTGTGTGTGATGGACGAAAAAATGGGGATCTGGCGGTGGGTAGTAGTGTTATGGTGGGCTATATGGAGTGTGGGAATAAGTTTGATGATAGGGTCGAGGCTGGTTGTAGTAACGTGAAGGGCCCCTGGACCCGACCCAAGCTCCCGACTCGATTGTCGTAACATCCTCTTTCTTCTTCTTCCCGACTACACCCCCAATACAGTTTTGAATAGCCTAGGTAGTCGCTTTGATTGCGGAATAACTCATGATCTTGTTGGACTTGAGTCCCTCCGCAACCATGCCTTCCATTTTTACAACCTCATTAAAGGACTTACCCGGTGCTGACACCAAGTGACCAAAATAAGTGGGCTCCAAAGCCTGTAAGAAATCTTTCATCGGAGGGTCAACCCTCGCTGCTTGCTCCCTCCAACGGAATCCATATTCCCTGAAACTCTCACCATGATTTTTCTCAATCTTTGTCAATGACAGACAGTCTGGGATAATTTCAAGATTTTACTGAAAATGGCAGGCGAATGCTTGGGCCAAATCGTCCCATGTGTACCACCTGATGTGATCTTGTCGGGTATACCAGTCTAATGCCGATCCACTCAGACTTTGGCTAAAATATGCCATCAGTAATTCATTTCTTCCGCCTGCCCCTCTCATCTTGCTACAAAATCCTCTTAAGTGTGCTACTGGGTCACCATACCCATCATATAGATCAAACTTGGGCATCTTGAACCCTGCTAGTAACTGAACATCTGGGAACAGACATAAATCCTTATAGGCCACACTTATTTGACCTCCCAACCCCCTCATATCTCTGAACGATTGTTCTAAGCTTTTAACCTTTCTGATCATCTCCTCATGCTCGGGATTTTTGGGTGTCTTCTCGGTCTCTGCCGGGAGATCAAGATGAGGAGTGTAAGAATATGGTTCCGGAACTTTGAAGGTGGGTTCAGGGGGGATAATATTGGTTGTCTTGAGTTTGGAACAGAGGCTCACTAGAATATTGGTGTAATACAGCAGGTGGAGGTACCACAAAAACGGGAGTGACTGGTGGAGGAGGGTATGGGACTTGTTTGGGTGGTGGAGCTTGAGAAGTGTGGGAAGTGGTGCCATAGCATTGTTGGTAGAGGGGAAAGGTTGGAGATGAGTTCACAGTGGGAGGCTCCTGAGGTTGGGCCGATGGTGGGATATACGCAGGGTTAGCGGTATAAACCAGTAGTGGATGACCCTTTGCCCAGGCCTGGTACATTTCAGCCATTTGCTTCTTTAACTTATACATTTCTTCCTTCATCGCATTAACATCCAATTCTTCCGCCTCTTTTGACGGATCAACAATACTTGTCTCCGGTTCTTGGTTGGCCATGTTCAGTTTGTCTTTTGATCAGGTGTTATAGGAGTGAGTTGCCAGAATGCCAATCAACTAACCACCTGCCTAGACTCAATATATCAACAACAACCTTGTTAGCGATTAGGGCTTTAACAGATTGGTAACCGCACATTTGGGGAATGAATGCACCTAAGCAGTTAACCGTTTCTATTATGCATTTGATCGGATGCTTGCATCATCTCGGCTTTTCTTTTTCTCTCTTTTTTTCTTTTCGTGTTTTCACTCTTTCCCTGCTTTCTCTTTGTTTTTATCCTCTCATTTCCCTCTTTTTTTGCTTCTTTCTCTTGATTTTCTTATTCTTCTCTCTTTTCTTTTCTTTTTCTCTCTTGTTTTTCCTATCTCTTTTTCGTTTTATTCTTCTTTTTTCTCTTTTGGTTATGGTCGAATCCTATGGAGATTGCCTACGTATCATGACCCCGCATGAATCAGACCGAGTGTAGTTCTGGGAGATAAGTGTGAAAGTAAATAGTAAAAATATTTTGGGATTTTCAGTTTTCATAAAAAGCAAATGCTTTGATTACAAAAACTCAAAACTAACAAATTCCAAAAGAAACTAACAGATTCTGATGCAAAGACGAAGTACAGACTCCAAATATAGACTATCATACTCAAAAGAAAATACAGACTTGAAAACAACTGGCAGACTCCAACAGAAAGACAATACAGACTAAAAACAACTAGACTCTAACGAAAAAGGAATTACAGACTCAAATGAAAAATCATGAATACATCAATGCTCCTGGTGCCCGCGGGACATCATTAGTTCTCGCCTCGGGCCTATATGCAAGATCCCTTTGAAGTCGATCCAAGTCACTCATTATCTGTTTAACAAATGCCATCATTGACACGAAGAAAGTGGTGCGAGTCATATCCTTACAGACTTGGCACTTTATAACAATGTAATCGGCGATGTTTCTAATTCTTTCTCTTATGACACCTTTTTCTTGTAACAAACGCCCGATCTGCTGGGCCCTGGCTTCCAAAGTTTGCTCGGCCACATGATTTTGCTCCTGAAGTTGTTGCAAATCTATTTCTAATTGTGCCAATGATGTATAACAATGTTCTCTTTCAGCCTTGAAATCTTTCGCCTGTTTGATCATTTTGTTTTCCGCGGTAATGACCTTCTTTTTTAACCCTGCGACCTCATTGTCGTACTTTTCTTTCAACTGCTTAACCAGGCATGCTCGTTCATCTGCGTTTTTAGCTAATTGCTTTTTAACCCTGGCTAATTCACTTGCGGCTTTGTTCAAATCAAAACTATAGTCACTCACTTTCTGCCTCAGGTTATTTATGAGTTTTTCATCTTTAGTACTTCGGACGGGGTTTTCTGCTGCTATTTTTATTTTCTGAATTTGGGCTCGAAGGGCCTCATTTTCTTTGGCTAGACTTTTCTTTTCTCCTTCGTCCACCGCGACTTGAAATCTATTCTCGAATTGAAGTTCTCTGACTTGTTTTTCCAATTTTCCTATTGTGGCGATATACTCATTCTCCCTGGCCAACCAAGCCCATTGTTCTTGCGATGCATCAACGAATTCCTGAATGTGAGGCTTTTTGGCTGGTCTTTCTGGTTCAACCCTTGCACTGTTCTTCTTTCTATACCAAACAAGATAGGCGGGTGAGACTTTGCCTCTAGATAGGTCACGCACTCGAGTGTTCACCGTCTAATACTGGCATTCGTTCCAAATAGAATGAACTGTTTCTTCATGAAATTGGCCGTCGGAACTAACCACGACCGCATACACACTAAGATCTTCATCTGGGTGCATCACCTGACACCTTCCCAACTGTCTCATCGCCCAGTAAGGAGCGTAGGGATGGATACCTCGCAGACCCATTAGGAGGAAGTAAAGACCAGTGGCGGGCATATACACAATTTCTTCAACAGGAAACCAACCCAATGTCCATTCTATTTGTCCAGCAATAATGGAATGGAGGCAGGATACCCAATCTCTGAACCCCTCTGGCAGCTTGAACCCTAAAATCCTTTTGTCAAACTCTTCAATGCAACTTTTCTTTGTGGATCCGTAACTTATATACTGAGGGCGATGACATAGGTGCTCGATCATCCACATTTGTAATAGTAAATTGCATCCCACGAAGAAATTTTCCCCAGTTTTAAAAACTGTGAGAGCTCGGTATATCTCAGACACTATCATAGGGGCAAGAATGCTCTTGGCATTGGTAATCAGGACCTTGACGACTCCAGCCACCCGCAAATCAATATTCCCGTCTTTTTGGGGAAACACCACAAGGCTAAGGTGAAACGCCTATGCTCATCTCATTTTGTTCGGTTTCATTTGCTACAAACCACACTTTCTGGATCGTTGAACCCTCCTACATGCTCATACCTCTGATATATAAAATGTAGAGTGGAAAAACCATCCTCCAACTCGGAGTACGGGACTCCCTTGCTTATCTTTAACAAATCTATGAATTTGTGAGAGTTAACAGTTCTTGGAGTGATCAGATACTTATGTATTAGCCCTTCAGTACTTCCCATATAACCTGCTATCTCTTCCAAGGTTGGGGTGAGTTCAAAATCCGAGAAGTGAAATACGTTATGGGTCGGGTCCCAAAACGTAACCAAAGCCTTTATGACATCTCCTTTGGGTCTGATTTTTAACAACCTGGTGAGACCTCCCAAATGTAGATTGACCTTATCTTGCTCCGATTTTCCCAGGTCCTCCCACCACATATGCAACTCCAAAGGGATCGTGTTCCTGACTGTTATCGGCAAACTTGGACTCGTGCTCATTATGCACATTTATTAGGGTGATTAAGCAAAAATCAAGACTCATTTGACTCAAAGACAAAATTGACACTTTTTTTTCTTCTTTTTTTCATTTAAAATAAAATCCGGTTTTGCAAATACGGCCTTTCAGCACCTCGAAGACGAAGATTTTAAGGCTGTGTTGGCTAACCGGTGAAAACCATGACAAATGACCACAGGCGGCTGTTCTTGCAAAAGTAGCCTTCCGGCGCCCTCGGCTATTTCTGAAAAGAATGGCATCACCCTAATTATTTTCAAATAAAAGTAAATTTTTTGTTCTTTTGGGCTATTTTTGCAAAAAGAAAGTTGGACCCAATGGGGGTTGCCTACGTATCCCACATCCGGTGAGAATCAAACTGGCGTAGTTCGGCCAATGTTTTAAAAAATAAACCTAACTTCTTTTTTTATTTTCCAAAAACACAATGATATTCCTTCTCTCTTTTTTCTCTTTTCTTTAAAAACCACAAAGTTCCCCTCTTTTTTTCAAAATTTCGGCTGAGTTTTTTAGTATATTTTGGGACATTGGTTTTCAAAATAGGTAATTACCTTCCTTAACCCTCACACTGCTATTTTCTAATTCTCTCCTTTTATTCAAAAGCCGGTCAGCATGCAAATCCGAAGCAAATAAATGCACAAGTAGCAAGTAAGATGCATCAGGATGGTCTTTTTATTTCGGGTGCACCTGTCCTAGACAGACCCAGCCCCTGTGTTGAGTCTCCAAAGTCAAAATGCACATGATGCAAACAAATGTTCCTTCTAGGGATCCGGCATGAGGTATTATTATACTAGGTTTAAAAACCTGGGTTTATTTGTTCTAGACCTGGCTTACCCAAGCGGACAACTCGAGCCGGGGGGGGGGGGGGGGCTGCGTACCGGTAACCAAAAGATCATCCGACTTTGCAACTTGTCCAAAACTTGTTCTATTTGGGATATGACACTAACAGAAAGAAGTCACGACCAGCGTGCACTCCTCGGGAGAGAGAAAAGAGGGGTTTCGTAGCAGTTTATATATACAGTTCAGATAATATCAAGGCGGTAAAAGCAACACTTAGCACATTAGGCCCAAACATGTAACAAAATCAGATAAAGCCAAATATAACACTTCATCTAAGCTCGAATTCTGAACCCTGAACAAGAGATTCTAGGTTCGATCCCTAGCAGAGTCGCCAGAGCTGTCACACCTCCTTTTTACCTACACCCCCGTAAAGGAGTGTATAAGGGAGTTTTTTCAATTGACGGACAATCAAAACGGGATTTATTTATTTAAAAGATTCAGAGTCGCCACTTGGAAGATTTATGGTGTCCCAAGTCACCGGTTGAATCCTGAATCGAGGAAAAGCTTGACTATGTTTAACAGTCTGCGAACCAGAAATTCGAGTAAGGAATTCTGTTAACCCGGGAGAAGGTGTTAGGCATTCCCGAGTTCCGTGGTTCTAGCACGGTCGCTCAACTGTTATAATTGGCCTTTTTACTGATTTTAATACATGTTTTAACTTATGTGCAATTATAGTTTTAGCCACTTTTATTCATTTTTTGAAGAAAATTGCAACGTTATAAAAACATGTTTTGAACCACGTCACATAAATGCACCTGCAGTTTTTGACATATTTTAACATCGTTGAGATTTGGATTTGGGTCACATAAATGCGCACCCGAATTTAGGAAGGTAAATTATTAAAACAACGCTCCTAAAGCAACTACGCATTTGCAATTTTGCGAGGGCCATGGAATTTGCTAAATGGCACGCCTCGAATTCTAAGAATTTTAAAAGGAATAATTAAGCGAGGATTTAGAGGGCCATAACTATTTGTATTATTTAATACGACTCACCTCGATTAGTTAATAATTTGACCAATTAACACTTCATGTAATTAGAGGTTCTATCTATACTAGTTCGGGTGGCTTATATGAGGGGAAACTAGTGCATTGTATAAGAGAAACTTGAGCTAACACACAAGGAATGATGGCTCAAATGAGGAATGGTCCGACTATGATTCAAAGAGACCTCCAGAATTGGGCCTCGGAATGGCACAAATGCGGAGCCTTGCAGCTGCTGGACCGGGACCCAGCATCGAACCCTTACCACGTGAACAAAGATTGAAGTGATCAAAGGATTCAAAAGAGCCCAGAACGAGGCTAATACATATGCAAGCAAACTGGAGAATCCTTTTAAATACATTATTAGACAATCAAACAACACCCAATAATAGCTTGATCATGAAAGCAATCGTGAATTCCAAATTTAATAACTAACAATAGGTGGTGGATTTTAATAGTTAATAATACTACTCCTGCACAAAGGTTACAATATCTATTGACTTTTGATCATTCAACATCCAATTAATCAGGTTGCCACTTAAGATTATATGCAGAACTTTATTAATGACTCAACATAGACAACTATGTTATTCCATCCTTCAGGCAAATTTAAAACATCATGACCAGATCTATTTATACAGTATAGGTTTCCAGATTACAGAACATCCGTCCAAAATTGAACCTCATACCCATTTTAAAATCAAACTCAACCCCTAAAGAGCACTGTCACCAACCACCATACCAACGCAAACATATTCAAACTAAAGCTCGAAACAAAACCAAGATTAAACTCCTATAATGAGAACAAGATGGTCAATATGCTACAAATATTCCAGATTTCCATATCACAAAGTTTCAACAACGGATAGAGTTAAAAAATTGTACCTGGAAATGAGAATAAGTGGGGTAAGATTCAGCAGTAGCAGTAACAGTCAATGACTCAAAGCAGAGATAACCAAGAGGAAAAGAACTTTGAAGCCAAGCTTTAAACCCAATCGACCAGAGCTTCAAATCAGACCCTTTTTACCACTATCCTTAAACCATTTCAGCTTTATTTAGATTCAAATTTGTTCTTAGAAGCTGGAAAATTAAGAAATCCACAGAGAAGACCCAATGTAACAGTATTTTCACTGATGTTTTGCCGCTATGATTTTCTTGTATTTTCTATCACTCAGCTCTCTTGGGTTTGCCTTTCAATGCAAGAAAAGGTGTCTTTATGGGCAAGTCAATAGGGCAACCTTTCAGATTTTAGTTTTACCCTTTAACCCCTTTTCAAATTCGCTTTTAGCTTAGAGATCCCTAGCCAATTTTTGTTTTTTCTTAACTACCCTTAGTTCAAATATTAGAGTTTCAAAACAGTCCCCCTCCCCATCTTCCTAGAAGCCTCCTTTTCTGTTACAATAAGATTCCCTATACCAATTTCCCTGCATTGATCCTGAACCATTGTTTATTTACCTTGCCAATCAAGCAGACCCTGGGTCTAATGACCCAAGTGAATGGGTCTGAATTAAACCCAATTCATTTTGGGCCTAATTGATCTTCAAACCAAGTTTTAAAACTCAACCCTTGGACGGGTCTGTTATGAGGTTTCAAAGGGGAGGCCTGAACTGCTTTTCTTTTTTTCTTTTTTTCTTTTTTTTACTAATGCGACAGAATCACGAATGTAATAACAACCCAAAGAAGACTTCATCCATTCAACTAAATTCTATCATGCAAGAAGAAAAGATTCTTTTATAAAAAAATGAAAAACAAATAAGTCAGATAAGATGAGGTGAGAAGCTGAAGATTGTGACCTAAAATAGAAGAAAGACAAAAAAGGACAAGAAATGACAAAATACCTACAAAACAGCCTGGATCGAGCCTTGAACTTGACCTTTGAACTCTTGATTTTTGGCCGAAATAGGCTTCAATCGTGAGTTCTCAAGCGAAAACACACGACTGAAGCCCACTTCGGCCTCAAACCTTCAAATACGCGACGATTTAGACTTTTGGGATTTTAGGGTTGCCCCTTTGAATCAAGATTCGAGAAGTTCTGTTGAGATTCGAAGGAAGTGGTTTAGATAATCTGAAAGAGAAAGGGACGGGGGATTTAGGGTGTAAATTTGGGGCTAATTGGATGAGTTAGGGTTTCAGTCATTCTTTTTGATGCAAGATTCGAGAGGCTAGGCTGGGATTCGAGAGTGGGAATTTGGAGATTTGGAAAGAGGAGAAGGAGAAGAATCGATGGTGTAAAAATGGGGTCAATTGGAGCAACGCCGCCGGCGGAGGCGATTTCCGGCAGGCGGCTCACGGCGGAGGCGGTGAAGGGTTCTTTTGAGTGTGTGGGGACGATGAGAGGGGGTAGGGGTCTGAGGGGGTGGCTGGTTCGGACATTTATATATCAAGATAGAGTCAGTTCTAGACCGTTTGATCAACTGAGATCAACGGTCTAGATGAAAAAACGAAATGACGTCATTTAGTGTTAAGGTGGAGCGGACCGGATTAGGGCGGGTCTGGCCCATTAACCACCTAAAACTCACCCGAGGCCCTCGAGACCTCAACCAAATATGCCAACACATCCCATAACATAATTCAAACTTGTTCCAACCTTCGGAACGCTCAAAACAACATCAAAACATCAAATCACCCTCGGATTCAAGCCTTAGGATTCCAAAACTTCCAAATTCTGAATTCGATCAAAAAGTCTCTCAAACCTCGTCTGAATGACCTAAAATTTTGCACACACGTCCCAAATGACACAACAGACCTACTCCAACTTTCAGAATTCCATTCTGACCCCGATATCAAAATTTCCACTACCAAACGGAAAACGCCAAAATTCCAATTTCGCCAATTCAAGCCTAAATCTACCCTGTCCTCCAAAATACATTCTGATCATGCTCCTAAGTCCCAAATAACCTCACGAAGCTATCTGAACCATAAAAACCAAGTTCCGAGATCATTTACTCACAAGTCAACTTTCGGTTGACTTTTCCAACTAAAAGGCCAACTTAAAAGACTAAGTATCTCATTTCTCTACAAAATCACTCCGAACCCAAACTAACCAATACGATGCGATGAAATACAGCTGAACAACACATAAAGAAGCAGAAATGGGGTAAACAGAGCAATAACTCATGAAACGACCAGCCGAGTCATTACATCTTCCCCCTTTTAAACAAGTGTTCGTCCTTGAACGAGTCAAGAAACATACCTGAAGCCTCAAATAGGTGAGCATATCTGCTCCGCATTTATCGCTCGGTCTCCCAGCTAGCCTCCTCCATGGGCTGACCTCTCCACTGTACTTTCACTGCAGCTATATCCTTTGACCTCAACTTTCGAACCTGACACTCCAAAATAGCTATTGGCTCCACATCATAAGTCAAATCATTGTCTAACTGAATCGTGCTGAAATCCAAAACATGAGACGGATCGCCAATATACTTCAGGAGCATAGAAACATGAAATACACGATGGACACTCGATAAGCTGGGTGGAAAAGCAAGCTCATAAGCCACCTCCCCAATCCTCTGAAGCACCTCAAAAGGCCCAATGAACCAAGGGCTCAACTTTCCCTTCTTCCCAAATCTCATAACACCCTTCATGGGTGAAACCTTAAATAGAACCTTCTCCCCAACCATGTAAGACACATCACGAACCTTCCTGTTAGCATAACTCTTTTGTCTTGACTGCGCTGTACGAAACTGCTCCTGGATCACCTTCACCTTGTCCAAAGCATCTTGTACCAAGTATGTACCCAAAATCCTAGCCTCACCCAGCTCAAACCAACCAACTGGAGATCTAAACCGTCTCCCATACAAACATCATATGGAGCCATCTGAATACTCGACTGATAATTGTTATTATAAGCAAACTCTGCGAGTGGTAGAAACTGATCCCATGAACCACCAAAATCAATGACACAAGCATGCAACATGTCCTCCAATATCTGAATAGTGCGCTCGAACTGCCCGTCCATCTGAGGGTGAAAAGCTGTGCTTAACTCAACCTGAGTACCCAACTCTCTCTACACGGCTCTCCAAAACTGCAAAGTAAACTGAGTACATCTATCTGAAATGATGGAACTAGGACACCATGCAAGAGAACAATCTCTCGGATATAGATATCTACCAACCGCTTTTAAGAATAGGTAGTACACATATGAATGAAGTGCGCGGACTTGGTCAGCCTATCCACAATCACCCAAATAGCATCAAACTTCTTCAAAGTCCGTAGGAGTCTAACTACAAAATCCATGGTGATCCGCTCCCACTTCCACTCTGAAATATCCATCTGCTGAAGCAAGCCACCCGATATCTGATGCTCATATTTCACCTGCTGACAATTGAGACACCGAGCTACAAACCTCATAATGTCCTTCTTCATCCTCCTTTACCAATATTGCTGTCTCAGTTCCTGATACATCTTCGCGGCACCCGGATGGATGGAATATCGTGAGCTATGGGCCTCCTATAGAATCAATATAGTTTGGCGTCCACTATAGGGATAGGGATAATAATGATTGTTTCAGTGCTAGTTCTGATAACACACGTTATTTTCACACTTGTTCTTGTCAAGTATTTTTGCTCTCAGGCTAAAACATGTCAGCTCACAAAATGCACCCATACATGGTGATGATAGTCTCGGATTTCACAGGGAAAATGACAATGTAATTTGTCCAAGAGCTGGGGTGCCACCGACTAATCTAGGGGGATCACCGGTCACCGATCCAGTCGATATCAATTCGCACGTTGCTTTAAATGTGGACCTAGTCACGGACCCCGAAGAAAGTGTACGTGGGGAAGGCCGATCTGGTGGCCAAGGTACACAGGGCAGAGAAGACGGAGGAGTTAGCCTCCAGGTAATATTCGAGATGCTACAGGATCAGCATGCCGCTATTTCTCAATTGCAAAATCAACATAGGACTCCAAATGTGGTCGAGCCAGAAACCACTCGTCGTACCAAGCTAGTGCTAGAAAGGTCGAATGGTAACGAATTAGGGATTGATCCTGCAATAATGAAAATGCTCAAGGAGCTCACCAAAAGAATTGAGTTGGGAGAGAAAAAATCGAAGATAATAATAAAAAAGTGAAAACATACAACTCCCGAGTTGATTAGATACCGGGGGCACCACCGATCCTAAAGGGTTTGGATTCGAAAAAGTTCGTGCAAAAGCCTTTTCCTCAGAGTGAAACTCTGAAGCCCATTCCTAAGAAGTTTCATATGCCGGATATACCTAAATACAATGGGACCACCGATCCTAATGAACACATCACTTCGTACACATGTGGAATAAAGGTAAATGACAGATGATGATGAGATCGAGTCCATTTTGTTGAAAACATTTGGGAAATCTTTATCAAAAGGAGAAATGATTTGGTATCATAACCTGCCACCAAATTCCATCAACTCATTTGCCATATTAGCAGATTCTTTCGTGAAGGAACACGCCTGGCCATAAAGATCGCAACAACAAAATTAGACGTTTTCAAGATAAGACAAAGGGATAACAAAATGCTAAGGAAGTTCGTATCCCGATTTTAAATGGAACGCATGGAGTTGCCACCGGTCATAAATTATTGGGTCGTTCAAGCTTTCACCCAAGGCTTGAACGAGCGGAGTTCGATAGCATCACCATAGTTTAAGCAATATTTGGTCGAGTGCCCAGTTGTAACTTGGGCAGATGTGCACAATCGATATCAATCGAAGATCAGGATCGAGGACGACCAATTAGGAGTCCTTTTCCGGTTTAGTACATCCAAACAGGTCAGCAGTTAAAACCCTGAGGGACGTTGATAGAGAGCCAAGGTCGAATAGAGAATGATATCAACCATATACCATACTATCGAAGGAACAATGGTTTAGGATGCAATTTCGTCCGGAACGATCAAAGAAGTGATCAAGGATAGAATTCTCGGGGACTTATGAGCAAAAGTGGTTTTGATAAGCATGTTGATCCCATAGAGGCACCTTAGTTATCGGAATATAACTTTACCATCGATGCATCAGGCATTGTATCGGCAATCGGAAGGATCAAATATACTAGGTGGCCCAGACCCATACATACCGATCCTTCCCAAAAAAGCCCAAATTTGATGTGCAAGTATCATGGCACGCATGGTCACAAGACCGGGGATTGCAAGAAATTAATAGAGGAGGTAGCCCATCTATTGAACGAGGGCTACCTTTGAGAGTTCCTCAGTGATCGAGCCAAGAATCATTACAGAGAAAGGGATGCCAACATGAAAAATGAATAAGAGGAACCATAACATGTCATTCATATGATCGTCGGTGGGGTCGACATTCCACAGGGACCCATATTCAAACGAACTAAGGTATAAATCACCAGGGAGAAATGAACCCGAGATTATGTGCCCAAAGGCTCTTTTTCATTCAACGACGAAGAAGCAGAAGGCATTTTTCAGCCACATAATGACGCTCTGGTAATTTCTATCTTATTAAATAAAGTTCAAGTTAAGTGTGTTTTAGTGGATCCAGATAGTTCAGCGAATATCATCTGATTGAGGGTCGTGAAGCAACTCGGCCTATAAGATCAAATTGTGCCCGCAGCTCGGGTCTTAAACGGCTTCAACATGGCCAGTGAAACAACTAAAGAGGAGATTATTTTTCCAGTAAATGTGGCTAGAACCATTCAAGATACCAAATTCCATGTGATAAAGGGAGACATGAGATATAATGCCCTACTCATGAGGCCTTGGATCCACAATATGAGGGCAGTCACCTCGACTCTCCACCAAATGATGAAATTTTCGATGATGAATGGTGTAAAATAGTATACGGGGAGCAGCATGCCGCAAAGGAAATATTTGTGGTATATGAGGTAACACTAATATCAACACTATCAACCTCAAAAAGGTCGAGCATCAAAGGTAAACAAGAAGCCAAATAGCAATCACAGCCACCAGCCTCGACCAAATCAAGAAAGCATGGGATAGAAGAAGAAGAAGAAGATTTTCTAACTTCTCGAACTTTTATTGTTCCCAAAGATTCTAGCGCCACCAAATCAACGGTCGAAGAGTTGGAACAGATTATATTGATCGAGTACCTGCCCAAGTAAAAGGTATAACTGGGAACGGGATTAACCCCCGAACTCAAGAAAAAGCTTATTCAATTTCTTATTGATAACATATATTGTTTTGCTTGGTCCCATTTAGACATGACAGGGATCCCACCGGAGATAACAACGCATCGGCTAAGCCTTGACCCTAGGTTCAAACCGGTGAAAAAAAAGAGAAGGCCCCAATCCGAGGTAAAGCACGCATTCATAGAGGATGAGGTAACTAAACTTCTCAAAATAGGGTCTATTCGGGAGGTAAAATATCCTGAATGGTTAGCCAACATAGTCGTAGTCCATAAAAAGGGAACAAACTTAGAATGTGTGTAGATTATAAAGATTTAAATAAGGCATGCTCCAAAGATTCTTTTCCACTACCTAACATCGATCGCATGATCGATGCCATGGCTGGCCACGAGATCCTTACCTTTCTCGATGCCTATTATGGGTACTAGGGGTGGGCGTTCGGTATTTCTGTTCGGTATTTTGGTATTCGGTTTATCAATTGTATATACCAAATATCATACCATAATATTTTGGTACGGTTCGGCATTTCTTATTTTTGTTCGGTACGGTTTGGATTTAAACCAAATCTTCACTGTTTCCCCCACTCAATTAACTGATGTAATCCATGTTGTTTGAGATTCCTCCAAAAGATCAATTTAGTTCATTTATGCTAGCAAAATGATTCCATTAAATGATCTCACCTCATATTAAATAATGATGATTAGTTTACTGGTCCAATTTTTAAGATGAGAGTTGAAAAAGGGGTTCAGATTTCTCCGAGACCACAGATAGAGTGATTTGTAACTTCCATTTTCTTAATACACGGGGCAGTATTACACAAACATGAGAAGTATTAAACTGTCCCATAAAGCTTCCATGATTTAATTAATCATAAAAGAAACCACGGGCAACCAGAACCCTATTTGGTATCAAATGGAAATTATCCAAACCAAAAGTGAGTACTAAAAGCAAACGAAAGTTGTATAATGCAAGAGACACAACGACTTACATCCATACAAATCATCGACTTCTATACGTTCACTTAAACCACATCAATATCTATACAATCGGTGACATATCAGACAATGAAAAGAATTTAAACCAGCTTCACTGCATGCCTACAAATAGACACTAGAATTCTTCAAAAGCAAATGTGCTTCGAAAAGTCATCCGCCTATTCCACCTATTTTTAACTTCTTGCTCCAGCAATTCATGGACACACTATAATTTGTTTCATGGATTATCCAGCAACTCAAGTTATAAATAAAACCACTCAGAACTAATAATGACAGGGACACCGAAATATTGATCTCACCTCATTAAACTATTTCGGTATTTTTCAATATCGTATACCGTACCGAATTACCGAAATACCAAAATTTCTGTACCGAAATAAATCAAAATACCGAAAAAACCAAAATTGAAATACCAAATTAATTCGGTTCAGTTCGGAATTCGATTTTTCGGATTTTATGCCCACCTCTACTGGGTTCAACAAAATTCAAATGAACCTGGAAGACCAGGAAAAGAATTCATTTATCGCCAAGTATGGAATATATTATTATAATGTAATTCCCTTCGGGATAAAAAACATAGGAGCTACTAACCAATTCCTAGTAAATAAAATGTTCGAAGAACAAATAGGTAAGTCAATGGAAGTTTATATCAATGGCATGCTAGTTAAGTCCTTGCGCACAGGGGACCATCTAGCTCATTTGTAGGAAATGTTCGAGATTCTGAGGAAATATAACATGAAGCTCAACCCCAAGAAATGTGCTTTTGGGGTCGGTTCGGGCAAATTCCTAGGCTTCATGGTGTCGAATTGGGGAATCAAGATCAACCCCGACAAAATGAAGGCCATCGAAGACATCACCGTCGTAGACAGTGTAAAAGTTGTGCAGAGGCTAACTGGACGGATTGTTGCTTTAGGCTGATTCATCTTGAGGTCGTCGGAAAGTCATAGATTTTTCTCTCTACTAAAAAAGAAGAACAATTTTGCCTCGATCCCGGAATGTCAACATGCATTAGAGGAACTGAAGCGATACATATCGAGCCCGCCACTACTTCACACTCCAAAGGCAAATGAGAAACTTTACTTATACTTGGCAGTATCGGAAATCACGGTAAGTGATGTCCTAACTCGAGAAGACCAAGGTACGCAATTTCCCGTTTATTATGTAAGTCGAACCTTAGGAGAAACAGAAATTAGGTATCCACACTTGGAGAAATTGGCACTTGCACTAATAAGCGCTTCTAGAAAGTTAAAACCGTACTTTCAATGTCACCCCATATGCGTGTTAACCACTTACCCACTTCGTAATATTTTGCACAAGCCCGAACTATCGGGCCGATTGGTCAAATAGGTTGTCGAACTCAGTGGGTACGATATCGAGTATTAACCTCAAACGACCATCAAGTCCTAAATTTTTTCAGACCTCGTGGCCGATTTCACGCCAACCCTCGTGCCCGAAGTTGAAACATAATTTTTGTTAAAATCAGGCACATCATCGGGGGTCTGGACCCTTTTCACATGCGATTCTTCGAATGTGAAGGGGTCCGGGTTAGGCATCGTTTTGAAGTCGCCCCACGGGTAGCACTATTAGGCAGTCTATTAAAATGTCTAGGTTGACTAACAATGAGGCCGAGTACGAGGCCATGATTGCAGGCCTAGAGCTAACTAAAAGCTTGGGAGCAGAAGTCATTGAAGCCAAGTGTGACTCTTTGCTGGTTTTGAACCAAGTAAACAAAACCTTTGAAGTTCAAGAGGATAGAATGCAAAGGTATTTGGACAAGATGCAGGTAACTTTGCAACGTTTCAAGGAATTATCTTTATAGCATGTACCTCGAGAACAAAAAAGTGAGGCTGATGCACTTGCAAATCTGGGGTCATCGGTCGAGGAAGATGAGATCAGCTCGGGGACTGTCATTCAACTCTTGAGATCTGTGATCGAGGAAGGTCATGCCGAGATAAGCTCTACAAGCTTGAGCTGGGATTGGAGGAATAAATATATTGAATACTTGAAAAACGGAAAGCTCTCATCGGACCCTAAAGAGTCAAGGGCCCTATGAAATAGTCAGTCATAAATTTGGGATCACATTTGGGATAGACTCCATTTGGGATCACATCGCATGTCGATTTGGGATACCCTCTGAAATAGTGTGTGACAATAGAAAACAATTTATCGGCAACAAGGTAACAAAATTCCTCGAGGATCATATAATAAAAAGGATATTATCAACACCGTATCATCCTAGTGGGAACGGACAGGCCGAATCGACGAACAAGACTATCATTCTAAAATTAAAGAAAAGGTTGAATGACGCCAATGGGAAGTGGAGAGAAATGTTACCTGAAGTCCTTTGGGCATATCGAACAACATCAAAGTCCAGTACGGGAGCGACCCCTTTCTCCTTAGTATATGGCTCTGAGGCCTTGATTCCGATAGAAGTCGGGGAACCTAGTGCTAGATTTCAACATACAATGGAAGAATCAAATCACGAGGCTATGAATCAAATCGCCCCCTTTTTCTCGCGAAATCGGATTTATGACATTTGGGAGGACAACTCGTTCCCTTTTGGGAATTGGGTTTTTTTGATTTGAAGAGTCGCCACCTAATGATTAAGTGCATTAGGACACTAGGAAGAATTTGTTTAGAAAAACTAGAGTTTGGGTAAGGGCTAAAAAGTATCTCAAGGGAAAGGTGTTAGGCACCCCTTAAGATCCACTAGTGTGGTTCCCGGTTATGCTACAATTGTGACTTAAGTACAAACAATAATAAGCAAATAAGGGTTTCAAATATGAGGGTTTGTCACATTGTGATTGCAAATAAGTTAAAGTTTGAAGAAACAAGGAAGCTGAAATTTGAGAAAAAAGGAGTTTTGAAATTTTGAAAGTAATAAAATAAACAAGTAAAGGGAAGAGGGTCCTAGGTTTATAAATAATATGGATCACATCAATGCAATACCCGGTAATCACTCCTCAGAAGAGGGGTTACACGTGGTATTAGTGCACCGGTCATCATATCCATATCTACCCTTTCCCACCCTGTTGAGGTATTAAACGCGGAATGGTTTCGTACTTATTGCATGCTAGTACCTGCCCCAATCCTATCAGTCCTGGAGGCATTTGGGACTACTAGTCCTAAAGGGAAGGGAGATTTGGGCTTTGTATGGTTTAAAAGGATAAAATTCTAAAGCGACAAACAAAACACATAAGGTTGTCCTCCTCACTTAAAGACAGATTGTTTAGCATGTCTTGCAGATACTGGTTATAGTCTGAACTAAACTTAAATGTTAAGAAGGCAGACTAGTTTATTACACATTTCAGATAAGAAACCAGAATCAGACCTGCCTGCTGGTTGGAATTAACAGAGTATGATTCAAATAGCTAATTTACCTTATAGGTTACTTAGGTGAAACCTATAGGCATGATATCTAAATACAAGATAAAGATACTGATTTCAGAAGCAGATTTATTAACAGCAGGAACATAAGTTCTGCAAGCGTTTAAGCAATGCTATTACTGATTTTAAACTTATAAGCAAGTTGAGGGATTCAGATTAGTTGCTTATTCATATAGGCATGCTTTCTAAGTGTGACTAATTTTAACCTTTACGAAAATGTAGAAATCCTATAGGCATGGCGTCTAAAACGCTGATTTTATTATTTAATCCTATATATCATTTGCCTAGTGATGGATACGTATGAAATATTCAGAAACCCTATAGACATGTTTTCTATATGATAGGCAAAATGTAGAATCCTATAGTCATGTTCTCTATATGAGATGCAGAAATGCAAAAGCTATTGATATGATACATATGCAGAACTTATAGGCAGGATTTCTAAGATGCAAAAGTGCAGAAGTTTATAGACAGGATTTCTATATGAAAATGTAGAAGTACAGAACCTAAAACAGGATTTCTATATGAAAATGTAGAAGTGCAGAACCTAAAATAGGATTTCTATATGAAAATGTAGAAGTGCAGAACCTAAAACAGGATTTCAAAGATGCCGAAATGCAGAACTTGCCATGATTTGCAGAAATAAAGACCTAATGAGCATGATATCTACCCTTATGCATACATGAGTACCCCTCCCCTTTTCACTATAATACCCCATGAGTTATTACAAATTATTACAGCCCAGGATGAAGAAAAGAAAGTAAAAATTACATCAGAAAGTTAAAATCCCAACCAAGGAGAGCCTGATTCAGACTTTTGTCTGAGGCATAAAGTAAACCAACTCCAAAGATAAAAGTACAAAGCCTTTCTCCTATTTGGGATGTGTCAGAGTTCCCTAAGAGTCTCAAGTGGACTCTGTGCAGTGCTTACACCCCAATATATTGCAGAATTGGATTATAGTGCAGTGTGGAAGGGTCGACCCTCAAATGTCCAAGTTCAGAGGGAGCTCAAGGTACCAAAGCAAGGCTCATAGGAAGGGGGAAGAACTTAGAATCTAAGAGAGAGTGCAAGTGCATAGAGGGGATTTTGGGGAAGGCCAAGACAGGCTGGTAGTCATACCCAACAATTAGGAGTGCCGGCACACCCCTAACCAACCTGTTAGCCACATTGTTTGGGAGTTAGGATCCATTAAAGGATCAGGTCCAGACATGAGCAGCAATTTGGATACTGCCATGCCTGAACCTTAACTCAAAACATATAAGGGAATAAGGGTATGGGGAATTCACACAGCAACATATGCAAAGAGAACAACATATTCAATACAGAACATAAACAACAAAGTAGATAAGATTGTTGAAATTGTAAAGCAAACACATAGGGATGAAGCCGAAAGTTAAATTAGAACATACCAGTTTCAAGGAAATAAGAAGAGAAGAGCAGTAGTAAAGCGAAATTGCAAACACACAGGTAGAAGATTGCAGAAGAGAGTAGAGTGTTGAATTGAGAACGTAGGAGTATCGAAATTGAAAGTGTTCAATAAGTGTTGTGTAAGTGTTGAACTCAAGGTCTTAAAGAGTATTTAATTGGAAGTCCTCAAAAGTGTAGAAGGGTCGTGCCTTTTATAGTGCAGAAAGCAAGTAGAAATAGGTAAGAGAATAATTCAGAAATCAATTACACAAGTTCCCCTTCAGTTAAGGGATTCTGATTTTAAACGGGTAAAGGATAATTAAGGAAAGAGTTTGATTAAGATCTTTTCCAAAGTAGCACAAGAAGGGTAAATACATTGAAGTTATTTAAGGAAAGAGTTTGATAGCAACACGGTTTGTGCAAATAAGGAAACGCAATCAATCAACAGCCAATAAAAAAAATCAGAAATTGAGTTTTGGTATGAATGAATCCAACCAGAAAAGGTGAAGAAAGGTTTAATTAAAAAAAATCAGTAACAATCAATCGATCCTTATTAAAAGGAATTCTGAATCAATCACAAATTGGCAAAACCTTTTTTGAATGAAGAATTCATCATATATAAAGTGCACAGACATGTGAATCAAGAAAGAGTTGTCATGGTAATTAGAAAAGCCTAGCATAGAAAAGTTCAGAGTCAAAGAAGTTCGAGTTCAGTACAAAGACTCAAAACGAGTGTGAGAAACCTAGAGTTCCAAAATAGAACCGTAGTCTCAAACACAAGATCAAAACTCGCCAAAAACCCCCAAACCCTGGGGTTTTCAACTCGAGTCAGATACATAGAAAAGAAGACAAATAACGGAAATAGGCTCAGAGGTCTTCTTTCAGGGATTCATGTGAAAACAAATAGATAAAATAGCAGGTTCAAGGCAAATAGAATGAAGAATTGATTTGAATCATAGAGAACACATTTTAAGAAAGGCTTGGGACCTAAACAAGTTCAAAAGAGAAAAGAGGTAGTATCAACTTAGGAAACCAGTAGAGGGAACGTGTATAGAGAGAACTCAAACAAGGTTCAGTAAAAGCAAACAAAAACTTAAGGACTCAGTAGGAGATGCATACAGTAGAAGAACACAAATACTAGAAAAGGATAGCAAAAGAACATATAGGAAAACACAACGAGATGAATATGTGAGCATGGTGTAGAAGCATAGTAGAACACAAAGCACGGAAGAATCATGTATAGTAGAAAGAAAGCAGAAGAAATATACATGCGTGGTAGAAAAGAAACATACGAACATAGTATAGACAAATATACATAAAGAAAAGAAAAGGAAGAATCAGAAATACATTTTGAAACTTTTTCAGAAACCCTAAATCGAAGAGAAGTAATTTTTGAAAGAAAATTAGGGAAAACGTTTAAGAACTCAAGTAGAGCACAGACATAACATAGATTTTTAAAAAATAATCAGAGAGAACCTCGAGTAGCTGGGGTTTCAGAGAAACCCTAGAATGAGAAAGGCTTGGAAAAGTCCGATCTTGAGTCAGAGAGGTTAGAACCAGGCTCGAAATGCTTTGGATGTGCCGGAGCAAGGCCGGAAAGGTCTCAAAATCATGGATTTGAGAGGATCTGAACGGATACCATTGAGGTCAGACCTCAAAACTTCGAACCCCAAATGTTTGAGAGTGGAGGGGGGTGAGTACAGGCCATCCATGGCCTGAGAAGCCATGGATTCTGGTGAAGTTGTGGTCGGAGAGGATGAGAGAGGCTAGGGTTCCAAGAACCTTCGGGAGAGTTTGAGAGAGTGAGAGTATTCAAAGGCAGCCAACTGATTGAAATGAGGGGATTAGGTTAGGGTTGGGGAATTAAAAAGGCAATGGACGATCGTGGCCGTTGACCAAAATGATCAACGGCCTGGATTGAAAGAAGGATCGGGCGGGTTAATTGGTTGGGTCAATTGGAGGGTCAATTTTGGCTATAATTGAAACCAAATTGGGGTTATATATTAAATAGCCAGTTTTTACCTTTTATTTTACAAAAAATAGTAAAAATGATTTTGAAAACAAATTAAAAGCACTTTATTAGTTAATAACACATAAATATTTTTTAAAAATACTGGAACCAATTTTATGATTATAAAAATGCTATTAAATCTTAAAGTAGGCTAGAATTGCAATTATATGCAATTTAGCTTTAAAAATACCAAATAAATTTGTAAAAATATATAAAAATTACCTTAACTATATTTTGGTATAAATATGAAAATAAAATAAATTATTCACCAAAATTGATGATTTTGGGAGTAAGTATTGATTTTGTACTTCTAAAATGGACAATAAATTGGTTTTAAAAATCTTTTAGAAATTGGGAAAAATACTAAAACACTTGGGCATGCTTATATATGCGTACATATGTTATTTTAAAATTATTTTGTATATATGAAAAATATACAGGGAAAATTGGGTATTAACATAACTTACTGCAGGTGTTCGATCAAAGACGTCGAGAAACTCTTCAACACGATGACCTTAGGTTTTAAAGCACACGTTGCACTCTTTTTCCCTTAGATAAGTTTTTATCCCAAATGGGTTTTTCCGGTGAGGTTTTTAACGAAGAAAAAATTATGTGCTACCTGAGGAAAATTCAACACTATCTAAGGCTTCTTTTTAATCAACCTCGAATATTGGGGAGCATCACCCTTGAAGGTTATATTTTTGAGGAAAATACTTCATGTCAAAGGGTCTCGATAGGGATGTAATGGGACAAACGGTTGAATGAACCGTGTCCATATAGATTATTCAAACCCCGATTGCAAAACATTTATGCATGTATAAATTATTTCAAGAAGCATTCTTTCTATATCAAACATTTTGTGTCTCAAAGAAAACTTTCTACTGTATGAGCTCTATACTTATGATTTTGTGAGAAATGGCTCAAGGGCGAAGCGCAAATATACCTCGAACACTCGGGGACTATCATTGACGATCGACATATTTGAGTTATCTAAACTCGAATTCATAAGACCTCAAAGAGGCACACCTCGATCTATAGGCCAAGGCCATCATTCTCGGGGACTAACACTTCGAACAAGTTCGAAGTGTTATTGGAAAATAAGCCCAAGAGGCATATTCAAAGGCTACGGCCAAATTAATGCGGCTTGGAGACGTCCGAATCCCGTAATCAAAATAGGCCCGAATTCTTTGAAAAACCGGTTAAAAAAGGCTACCCTCGGTAAATAATCAAAAGGGGCTTCGATAAAATCAACCCTCGAAAAACCTTAAGAGGTATCAAAACAAATGTACTAAGGCACAAAAAGTAGAGGGGTTTTAATCGACGTCAACACCTCAAAAACTCCAATGGGTAAAAAATACATGCTAAGGCATAAAGAAAATTTTACTAAGTATTTTAAGCCGAAAGAGGGAAATAATAGCCATCTTTTAAAGGCCATATCGGCCTAATCTAAAGAGCCTAAGGGCCAATAAACTTAGAGTTAGAGATTTTGTTCTCACTCCATCCGAACCCAAGGGTTCGGCTATCCCGAGGCCGAATAAAGAATAACTCGACTATGGCTCGGGACTCACCATTATCCGGCACAAACCCTAAAGGGAATATGCCTCAAGCTCGAACCTTATTCGATCTCGACTATGGTGACTTCGAGGAAGCCACCCAAAACCAAAGTCTTGAACGCACCATTCAAAGCATAAGATTGTGCTAAAAACTTTTAAGGCCAAAAAGCATGTTTATAAAGATTTACAAGACATTCAAGAGAAACTTTCCTTTATATATGTACGGGAAAAAATATGTACAAAGGACCGATGGGGGTCTTACAAAAACAAAAGAAAAAATAAAAAATCCTAAATATGCCCCGGGCTTGTTTCTCCCTCAGGAGAAGCTTCTCCTTCAGGCCCCTTGTTGTTGTCGGACCTGTCGCACCTCCTTTTTACCGCGCCCGCGGGGGCGCGTGGGGAGTTTTCTCCAATTGAAGGACAGTCGAAACGGGATTTATTTAATTATTTAAGAGTCGCCACCTGGGAATTTCAAGGCGTCCCAAGTCACCAATTTCAATCCCTGGATCGAGGAGAATATGACTCTGTTTATTATTCTGCGAACCAGAAATCCTGAGTAAGGAATTCTGTTAATCCGGAAGAAGGTGTTAGGCATTTCCGAATTTCGTGGTTCTAGCACGGTCGCTTAACTGTTTTTATTATTGGCTTAATTATCTTGATTTTTATTAAATACTTTTGTTACGTGATTTTTCTACCGCTTTTACTTATTGTGATTAAAGACCATTCTTTTGAATCGAATTACGCGTACGTATATTTGTGTTATAAATTTAAAAATGCGGAATTGTGTCACGCGTACGTGTACACAATAACTTTTGATAATATATTTATTAAGCACTCGTTTTTCGAGATTGTGTTGAATCAAGAATATTTGTTTTTCTTGAATAGTGAACCGTACATCTCGGTCTTTTATGAAATTAGTTTAACGCCTTTGGAAAAATCCTTTTATTAAATATTCGCTCGAAATTGCGCGTACGCATAATCCGAATTTTTTGCTTTTAAAAAAATATAATCAGGGTACGCGAACGTATCTCTAATTGCACAAAATATTTGTAATGATATCAGGGATTATTCCACAAATTATTTATTATATTATGAGAAATCTTCCTTTAAGATACCCCTTGATTCTTGAAAAAAAATTCACAATTTATTGAATGTTGCCCGTTGATTATACTTTCCGCATATAACATGTTCATCCAAGATTATTCAAATTCTAAATAAAGAATAAAACATGATTAATACTATTTTTCACAAATACAACATATATATCTACATGCCCAATAATGAATTGTATATGAAACTAAGAATGATTTATGAGGGGAAAGAAGTATATTTTTTTTTTTAACAATTTTCATTATTTAATTTGTGCAAATCCTATTTCTAGTTGTCATTGATATAAAGTATAGCAATTTGTATATTTCCTCTTATTCTCATATTATTTATTTTTATCCAGAATTATAATTGCTCAGTTTATTTATAACGATAAATAATCAAATTGATGAGAAAAGAGTTATTATTCAAATTGATTCAATTCGAATTGTATTACATATAACATAGTTGTACGCCTAAACATTCATAATATTCTTAACATCATGACGAGCTATACCAACTTACTTTACTCATATGATTATACCTGTCATCATACCATATAATAACTTATACTAATCTAAACAAAATCATATTTGTTACAAGATATTCTACTAATGTAACTTCTTAATCTTTACATTTAGCTAATGGTATTATGAGATGTAATCAATGGCCCATTTTTATGCCTTACTCCCTGTTTTGACAATTCATATATACTTATACCAATGAGATTTCGGAATGGCTAACATTATTACAAAACTTTATATGAATTTCAAAAGAAGACAATTTAACTCATAGCTATCAAATTGAATTCACTACTAGTTAACTAAAAAAAATGAAATTTAAACTAATGAATTTGGACAATTGGAAAATAGAATTTCAATTCAAGCTTCATTGATGAGTCATGTTGAATCTCTTTCCAACTTAAAATTTAAAAGACATGTACCTGAAAATGAAGGTGGAAGGAATAAATTTCAGCAGTAGCAGCAGTAACAAACTCAGCCAAATACCAGTATTCCCACAGATTTAAACAATAATAAGATCCGAAGAAAACAGATGCACAGTACAGTTATTTTTTTTAAAGACACTTCAGATGTTAACTGAATCAGTGGAACCAAGTAAGGTTGAACAGATTCAACAAAAGAACAATATTTCAGATTTCAATTTCTTTTCAGTTTCAAATTCCCATTTTTCTGATTTTTCTGTTTCTGCTGCTGTATATCTGTGTGTGTGTGTGTGACTGTTCTTTTTGTTCCTTTTCTGTTTCTTCTTCCTCTCCTAAAATCTCTCAAACTCTCTTCTTCTGAAAACTGATCCCTATCTCTGAAAACTGATTTCCCTCTCTCTAAAAAACTCTCCCTGAAAACTGTTAAACTTTCTTCAAGTTTTCTGAAAGAAAACTCCTCTCTTCAAAAAAAACTTCTCTCTTTTCTGTCTGCCCAGCTCCTGTATTTATACAGGGCTGGTTGCACCCTTTTAATGCTGGATGGACCCTTTATCCCTTTAAAAATTAGAAAGTTTTCATTAAAAACTACTTTTTAATACTTTATATGATCCTAACCTGATTTTCAGCAGCCCCATTATCCTTTGTTTCCCATTAGTATTTTAAACTATAGCCACTAACATTACATTATAATACACTAGCACTAACACCCTGTTTTTACTGTTTCATTCCCAGAAATGCCCCTGAAATCCTGATGTTATTACTGAAAAATCAGAACCTACTGCAAAACAGATTCTAAAATCTGTATAAACTTAATTATCCTTCTGATTTACAGCTATAACCAATCCTATTAACCTCCTAACACAATTGTATTTGACCAACTTTTGTAAACTTGAATTCAAACTTGACATTACATCAATATTACACTGAATTTAGAACTAACATCATAACAACATATTACTGAAATTATCATAACAATTCAGACTGGACTTAACATTGAACCAAAATCAAACACACACAGGATCATTGTCAATACTGACAATGCCCTGAAACTTTAATGTTCAGACAATAACATATATACAACACTTATTTTGACAGATTCATATAAACCAGGATGATTTAACTGACGAGTATTAGTTAAAAATGATTATCTACAATATCTGTCAACAAACAGTACATAATAATAGAAACAGATTGTTTCAATCAGTATTATTATGAATGAGAATTCATAATATAACTAATCGACGAACTTAATCGAGTCGATTGCTTACATTATAAATAGTCACAACCAACAGAAATAATTTCATATTTGACCATATAGACGGGCATGAGACAAAGATGACAGAATTAATCAAATAAAATCATGAACAATTTACAAGCTATTAAGACAAACAACAATACACGTAGAATACACAAAAGAAAAATAGAAAAATACCTCTGAATCTTCAAATTTATTCAGACACAGACTCAACTTGGATTCGGACATTTTTGAGGCTGAACAGACTTTATTCGAAGTATTCTCAGTTGAGAATACCTCGATTAAAGTCTCTTAGACCTCAATCCTTTACTCGAATCAAGATCGGAAAATTTTTAGGGGTTTTGAAAGTTCTATTTGGGACTTAACCATTTCTGGTCGGATTTGAGGAGAACCAAACATGACACAAGGGTGAGGGTAGCCTAGGGGTCATTCGGTGTCATTTTAAAACAGATCTGGGTAAGTTCTTGTTTGGCTCGAATCTTCAAAAGAAGATTCGAGAAGCTCTGAAGTGATTCGATCCAAACAAACATCGGATCCATACTCAGGATGACTAGGGGAAGCTATGGTGTCGATTTGGGACTGTTAGGTTTAGATCAGGTTTTCAGGCCAACCTTCGATTTAAGATTCAAAGGGTTGGGGCCTGATTCGAAGGAATCTAAGGTCATATTCGTGTAGAGGATGTTCAGGGGATCTTAGGGTGTTATTTTGGTGACCGGCAGCGTTGATGCCGCCGGGTTTCAGACGGTGGAATCCTAGGGCGGCTAGGGTTAGGAATGGGGGTTTGGGGGACGATGATGAATAGTGTAGGAGGGGGGTGTTCAGTTAGGGGCCGGGGTAAAGGCTGGGATCTTATATAGGGGTGGGGTGGATTGATATCGTCCGTCCGATCAAGTAAGATGAAGGGCCAGGATTAATTCATTAAACCAAACGACGACGTTTGGTTTAAAGTTGGGGTCGGACTGAATCGGGTCAATGGGTCGGGTTATGGGTTGCGAGTAAGGGTAGGGGATATCAACCGTTGGTTGGATTTAATCCAACGGCCCTTGATGAGAGGTGACCAAACGTCGTCGTTTGGTTCTGGCTTTGAATTGGACCGGACATGCTGTTTGGATTGGGCTGACGGGGGGGGGGGGGGTAAATTGATTTGGGCCTGGATTTTAATCCAGGTCCAATTTTTCAACTTGTATATATATTTTTTATTTTCTGATTTTATTAATTAATAAAACCCTAATCAAAAATAAAAAACAAAAATTATCATTACAATAATATTAACTATAATTTTAACTTCACAAAAAAATATATATATTAATTACTCTATAACAATTATTTAACACATAGACAAAACATCAATCACCTAGTGAATTATTTGAAATAGAACCAATGCATATTTTTGTGATTTTATTTAAATGATCTCTTAAATGCATAATTAAATCCTATATGCATGCAACATGTATTTTATTTTAATTTTCATTTTATTATGACAAAGTAAACATTTACGGATATAACACAAGTATTTAACACCACGCAAAATTCAAAAATTACACAGTAAAAGAAATTTATTTTATTTTTTGATTTATTTTGGAGTAGTTTTCGTAAAGCAAAAATCACGTGCTCACAGCTGCCCCTCTTTGTGCGGAAACTCGAAGAGTTTTCGTGCAAAGATAAAGTGAGCGGATACGAGCGATTTTTGCCCGTTCGAATACTCCGTGGGAAGCATTTTTAGAATGATTTGACCGAACCTCTGCTTCAAAGATTTCCTACATATCCTTGGCTATAAAGGAATCAGGTCAATGTAGTTCGGGAATTTTGGGTAGCTGGGACTACCGTGGGACTGTGATGTTACTGCTGCTTCGTGCTGTTTTTACTGCTTGCTGACCTCCTTATTACACCTTACTTTAAAGGAAATACAAAAAGCTAAACTAGACTATGGTACATGAATTATAAAAATCTTATCTAGATCATGCCCTTGCGTTTCTTGTTGTCTTGATATCTTGGTGACTCTTGGGCATTTGGCTTATTCTGTATTCCTTTTGGAACTCTTGTTGTTTCTTGCTGGGGATTCTGTTGGACTCCTCTGCTTTATTGATTCTAAGTGTGCTCCTTTCTCATATGAGTGGGCTTTTGGTTTCAACACTTCAATTGCATTCCCTTATTCCTCAGGTGGGTGCCTTGACTGCTTCTTTTCTTTCTTCGTCCTCATTCTCCAGGTGGACGCCTGACTTCTTCAATTCTCATCCTCATTCTCCAGGTGGACGCCTGACTTCTTTAATTCTCATCCTCATTCTCCAGGTGGACGCCTGACTTCTTCAATTTCTTCATCCTCATTCTCCAGGTGGACGCCTGACTTCTTTAATTCTTCATCCTCATTCTCCAGGTGGACGCCTGACTTCTTTAATTCTCATCCTCATTCTCCAGGTGGACGCCTGACTTCTTTAATTCTCATCCTCATTCTCCAGGTGGACGCCTGACTTCTTTTTTCTCATCCTCATTCTCCAGGTGGACGCCTGACTTCTTTAATTCTTCATCCTCATTCTCCAGGTGGACGCCTGACTTCTTCTTTTCTCATCCTCATTCTCCAGGTGGACGCCTGACTTCTTCTTTTCTCATCCTCATTCTCCAGGTGGACGCCTGACTTCTTCTTTTCTTATCCTCATTCTCCAGGTGGACGCCTGACTTCTTCTTTTCTCATCCTCATTCTCCAGGTGGACGCCTAACTTCTTTTTAATTCTTTATCCTCATTCTCCAGGTGGACGCCTGACTTCTTCTTTTCTCATCCTCATTCTCCAGGTGGACGCCTGACTTCTTCAATTCTTCATCCTCATTCTCCAGGTGGACACCTGACTTCTTTAATTCTCATCCTCATTCTCCAGGTGGACGCCTGACTTCTTTAACTTTTATCCTCATTCTCCAGGTGGACGCCTCACTTCTTTAATTCTTTATCCTCATTCTCCAGGTGGACGCCTGACTTCTTTAATTCTTCATCCTCATTCTCCAGGTGGACGCCTGACTTCTTTAATTCTTCATCCTCGTTATCCAAGTGGACGCCTGACTGCTTTTTTTCTTCATCCTCGTTCTCCAGGTGGACGCCTGACTTCTTTTTAACTTTTTATCCTCATTCTCCAGGTGGACGCCTGACTTCTTCTTTTCTCATCCTCATTCTCCAGGTGGACGCCTGACTTCTTTAATTCTTTATCCTCATTCTCCAGGTGGACGCTTGATTTCTTCAATTCTCATCTTCATTCTCCAGGTGGACGTCTGACTTCTTTAATTCTTATCCTCATTCTCCAGGTGGGCGCCTGACTTCTTCTTAACTTCTTTATCCTCATTGTCCAGGTGGACGCCTGACTTCTTTTTAATTCTTTATCCTCATTCTCCAGGTGGACGCCTGACTTCTTTTAATTCTTTATCCTCATTCTCCAGGTGGACGCCTGACTTCTTCAATTCTTCATCCTCATTCTCCAGGTGGACACCTGACTTCTTTAATTCTCATCCTCATTCTCCAGGTGGACGCCTGACTTTTTTTTTAATTCTTTATCCTCATTCTCCATGTGGACGCCTGACTTCTTTAATTCTCATCCTCATTCTCCAGGTGGACGCCTGACTTTTTTTTTTTAATTCTTTATCCTCATTCTCCATGTGGACGCCTGACTTCTTTAATTCTCATCCTCATTCTCCAGGTGGACGCTTGACTTCTTTTTAATTCTTTATCCTCATTCTCCAGGTGGACGCCTGACTTCTTTTTAATTCCTTATCCTCATTCTCCAGGTGGACGCCTGACTTCTTCTTTTCTCATCCTCATTCTACAGGTGGACGTCTGACTTCTTCTTATCATCCTCATTCTCCAGGTGGACGCCTGGCTTCTTCAATTTTTCATCCTCATTCTCCAGGTGGACGCCTGACTTCTTCAATTCTTCATCCTCATTCTCCAGGTGGACGCCTGATTTCTTCTTTTCTCATCCTCATTCTCCAGGTGGACGCCTGACTTCTTCAATTCTCCATCCTCATACTCCAGGTGGATGCCTGACTTCTTCAATTATCATCCTCATTCTCCAGGTGGACGCCTGACTTCTTTAATTCTTATCCTCATTCTCCAGGTGGCCGCCTGACTTCTTTAATTCTTCATCCTCATTCTCCAGGTGGATGCCTGACTTCTTCAATTCTCATCCTCATTCTCCAGGTGGACGCCTGATTTCTTCTTCAGGTATTTCCTGACACTGATATTGTATTTGCCCCTGTTTTTAAATCAAAGAAAACTTTGTTAGTTTAAAGCAGGGTGGTTGGCTGTGGTATTCTTGCAGATGGTGATGCTTTTCTTCGTCTCTCTTTATTGACTTAGAATGGTTGAAAAGTCTGTTTTGTCTTTGTAATTGATCCTTGACTATAGGATTCTCCTCTGTACGTTTTCCTTCGAACCCTTTTAACTGTAATCATATGTCCCTTCTGACTTTGCTGATCCACTTTTGATTTCACCTTTCTTACACTCATATATTTTATCTCCTACCTTTCACGGTTGTATTTTGTAACCTTGAATCTTGGTAGTATACTTTGACATTCCTTCTTATTTGTTTGGAATAAAACTTATCTCAAAGTTTTTAGAAAGTAAGATTATTAGTAACGAAATACGCTGATTTCGACAATCATAGAATGAAAAGAAAAATCCAAATTTGGATGATTGTTGGAAAAGGAATAAAGGACTTATCTAATTGGAATTACTGGCACCAATGATCAGGGTATGCATTTTGGATTAATCAACCCAGTCTTTTGATCAATCTCCTTTCAATTGTCTCATTTTTGTTTTTGCCAAAATTTCCATAACCCAACTTCATTTTTCATTTCACAGACCTGCTGGACTTGCAACGTCTCAAAGAGTTTTTGCCGATAAACTTTCCTCATTTGTTCATTTCTCACTTCCTTTTCGCCTTAGGGTTCCTATGAAGGTTTTCACCAATAAGACTCTCTCCTTTTACTTTTCTCTCAACTTCCGTCACCTTATGGTGCCCGTGTGGGTTTTCACCTATAAGACTCTCTCATTTTTACTTTCTTTTCTTGTTTGTACCAGAGTATTATGAACCATCTTCATTTGCTTGACTCGGCATTTTTCTAAGATTGTTCGAAAGGTCTTTCTGGTATGGGGTTAGAAATGGAAAAGGTATTAAAAGCTAAACAGTTTTGGTATGGGTTTAAAATTACAACTCTTGGAATCTTTTTCTTATTTCCAATACAATTCTTGCCCCAGATCCTTGATTGGGGTCGCTTGATGTTTCTTTTTGTGCACATTTTATGTATATTGTGCACCCTATGACCGAGCCGTGAAGCGCCTACGTATCCTTCTTTGAGGAATCAGGTCAAACGTAGTTCACCATATAATAGTGATGATTTTTTTTTTTTGATTCCAAGAGAGGGTAGGAAAGAAACAAGTATGGCTCAAAGGGGAAGCAAATGTTATAGTGTTTGGATAGCAGAATAAATTGCCTTTGTCATTCCAATCTTCGAAATAATGCTAAATACAAACACTCAAAAAGTTATGCATAATATCTCTTTACCGCGTCAGAATTGATCGCCATATCTATGCATTTGCCTTCAATGTCTGTTAAGCATAGTGCACCGTTCGATAATACTCTGGTCACAATGAATGGTCCTTCCCAATTCGGGGCAAATTTGCCCTTTGCTTCAACCTGATGTGGAAGAATACGTTTCAGCACATGCTGACCTACTTCAAACTTCCGAGGACGCACCTTTTTGTTGTATGCTCTTTCTATTCTTCTTTGATATAATTGACCATGGCATACTGCAGTCAATCATTTTTTATCAATCAAGTTTAACTGTTCTAGACGGGTTTTGACCCATTCAACATCATCAATCTTTGCTTCGGCGATGATCCGAAGGGAAGGAATCTCAATTTCTGCAGGAATTACTGCTTCAGTGCCATATACCAACAAATAAGGAGTGGCTCCTACTGAAGTACGAACAGTAGTGCGGTATCCCAATAATGCAAATGGTAATTTTTCATGCCATTGTTTTGATCCTTCTATCATTTTCCGAAGTATCTTCTTTATGTTTTTGTTGGCTGCTTCTACTGCTCCATTCGCCTTGGGCCGATATGGGGTAGAGTTGCGATGTGTAATCTTAAACTGTTGACATACTTCCTTCATTAGGTTGCTATTAAGATTAGCACCGTTATCTGTGATGATCACCTTCGGGATTCCGAATCGACATATGATATTTGAGTGGACAAAATCGACCACAGCTTTCTTGGTCACTGATTTGAATGTCTTGGCCTCAACCCATTTGGTAAAATAATCAATAGCTACCAGAATGAACCTGTGTCTATTGGATGTTGCCGGCTCAATTGGTCCAATCACATCCATGCCCCAGGCAACGAAGGGCCATGGTGCCGACATTGTGTGCAACTCGGATGGTGGAGAATGAATCAAATCTCCGTGTATTTGGCATTGATGACACTTGCGCACAAAACTGATACAATCTCACTCCATGGTAAGCCAATAGTAACTGGCTCGGAGGATTTTCTTTGCCAATACATATCCACTCATGTGGGGTCCGCAAACTCCTGAATGTACTTCAGACATGACAGCTGCAGCTTGTCTGGCATCTATGCATCTTAATAATCCAAGATCTGGTGTTCTTTTATACAAAATTCCTCCGCTTAAGAAGAATCCATTTGCCAATCGCCTAATGGTCCTCTTTTGATCTCCTGTGGCTTGTGCGGGATATATCCCCATTCTGATATACTCCTTGATGTCGTGGAACCATGGTTCACCATCAATTTCTTCTTCAACCATATTGCAATAAGCGTGCTGATCGTGGACTTGAATATGTATTGGATCTACATAAGCTTTGTCCGGATGGTGCAACATTGATGCTAGGGTAGCCAATGCATCGGCAACCTCATTATGGATTCTTGGAATATGTTGGAATTCCACTGATTGAAACCGCTGACAAAGATCATGTAGACATTGCCGGTATGGGAAAAGCTTCAAGTCTCGGGTTTCCCATTCTCCTTGAATTTGATGTACCAAAAGATCCGAATCTCCCATGACTAAGATTTCTCAGATACCCATGTCTGCAGCTAGCCTTAACCCCAAAATACAAGCTTCATATTCAGCCATATTATTGGTGCAATAAAATCGTAATTGAGCCGTAACAGGATAGTGATGCCCTGTTTCAGAAATGATTACAGCTCCTATTCCGACTCCTTTCATGTTAGCGGCTCCATCAAAGAAAAGTTTCCAGCCAGGTTTTTCAATTTGCTCCGCCTCGTCGATATGCATTGTTTCTTCATCAGGAAAATAAGTCTTCAACGGCTCATATTCCTCATCGACCGGGTTTTCGGCTAAATGATCGGCCAGTTCTTGAGCCTTTATTGCAGTTCGAGTCACATAGATGATGTCGAATTCCGTGAGCAATATCTGCCACTTAGCAAGTCTTCCCGTTGGCATAGGCTTTTGAAAAATGTATTTCAATGGATCCAACCGAGAAATGAGGTAAGTAGTGTAGGATGACAAATAGTGTTTCAATTTTTGAGCTACCCATGTTAGGGCGCAACATGTCTTTTCCAGATGAGTATACTTAACCTCATAAGCTGTGAACTTCTTGCTAAGGTAGTAGATGGCCTGTTCTTTTTTGCCAGTGAGGTCATGTTGCCCCAATACACAACCAAATGAATTTTCCAAAACCGTCAAGTAAAGAATCAAAGGTCTTCCTGGCTCTGGCGGGACCAACACGGGTGGGTTTGACAAGTACCCTTTTATTTTATCAAACGCTTCTTGACACTCATCGGTCCATTTGACTGCAGCATCCTTTTTTAACAATTTGAAAATTGGCTCACAGGTTGTTGTGAGCTGAGCAATAAACCTGCTGATATAATTTAACCTCCCCAACAAACTCATTACTTCAGTTTTGTTTTTTGGAGGTGGCAGTTCTTGGATGGCTTTAATTTTTGATGGGTCTAGTTCGATGCCTCGTCGACTGACTATGAATCCCAGCAACTTTCCAGATGAAACTCCAAATGCGCACTTGGCAGGGTTAAGCTTGAGGTTGTACCTGCGAAGTCTTAAGAAGAACTTCCTCAAATCCCCAACGTGGTTGGCCTGATGCTTTGATTTTATGATCACATCATCCACGTATACCTCAATTTCCTTGTGTATCATATCATGAAACACTGTGGTCATTGCTCTCATATAGGTTGCTCCGGCGTTCTTCAGACCGAATGGCATTACCCGGTAGCAATAAGTTCCCCATGGTGTGATGAATGCCGTCTTTTCTGCATCTTCTTCATCCATTAGAATTTGATGATATCCGGCATAACAATCCACGAAAGACCCTATATCATGCTTGGCACAATTGTCGATCAAAATATGGATATTGGGTAATGGGAAATTATCCTTTGGACTTGCTTTGTTGAGATTGTGATAGTCGACGCATACTCTAATTTTGCCGTCTTTCTTTGGTACAGGAACGATATTAGCCAACCAAACAGGATATCGAGTAACTCGAATGACCTTTGCTTCCAATTGTTTGGTGATTTCTTCCTTAATTCTCACACTCATGTCAGGCTTGAATTTTCTCAGCCTCTGCTTGACAGGAGGTATTGTTGGATCGGTGGGCAATTTGTGGACCACTAAATCAGTGCTCAAGCCCAGCATGTCATCATACGACCATGCAAAAACATCTTTGAATTCTATGAGTGCTTTAATTAACTCCTCTCGGATCTTTGGTTCGAGATGGACACTTATTTTAGTTTCCCGGACATTACTCGTGTCCCCTATATTGATGTCCTCGGTATCACTCAAGTTAGGTTTGATTTTTTCCTCAAAGTGAATTAACTCTTTACTAATCTCTTCAAAAACCTCATCTTCATCATATTCTGATTCATAATCACAATATATTTCTTGAATTATTACTTCGGAACCAGATTGATTTTTAAGACTGGGCTGAAGATTCCTCATGCATGCCATATCATTAGAGCCAGCGTAAAAGGAACTGTACAGAAAAGAAGAAAAAGAAAAGAAAGCTATTAGGAATGATAATAAAAGGGAAACTGCTTTTTATTGGATAATGAAAGATAACAAGATTTTGCACACTTCAAACCAACTGTAAGATAAACTTTGGGATTACAACCTTGAAATAACCCAAACAAACTGAAAGAAAATCAAAATAAACTACCAAGACTCCTTTCGAATTGGGATAGGAGTGGCTTTCCAATTATTGAGCTTTGTTTCTGGCCCAACGAATTGAACTTCTGCGTTGCTACACCCTTCTCCGCTTTCCAACATATTCACATTACTAAACAATTTCTCGAACCTTTCAATTAATTCCTCTTCAGGATTGACTCGGGATTTAGGAATTGTTGTTATCGGGCGATTTTTAACGCCGGTCTTGACAAAAGACTTTGACAGATGTGGGACTGGTTTTGGAAGAACCCATGTTTGGTGTTTCAGCTTCCTGGCCCTTATCATGTCATTGGCAATGGGTATGAACCCCAAACCGAATGTTCCCCAGTTCTCGGGGAGAGATACTGGTTGTATAATTCCTTGCAAAGATAAACCCAAACCTTTGCCGGGTATAAAGCCATTATTTAACATTTCATAAGCTACCATGACTGATGCAGAGGATATCTTTGGATTTGGAAGATATTTCCCCTCTGGAATTTTCTCTATCGACACTGTGTCGGTTACTTGGTATACCCATGGTCCCTGGTCATTTTCTGTTCCCTCGACCGGTACAATGGTACTGCTGTGAGCATGTAAACTTTCTTCTCCATACACAACTACTTCTTGAAGATCCCATTCAAACTTGACAGCCTGATGTAGTGTTGACGGAACTGCTTTAGCAGCGTGGATCCATGGTCGACCCAACAACAAGCTGTAAGAAACAGTTATGTCCAACACTTGGAATTCCATTGTGAATTCAATTGGCCCTATTGTTAGTTCCAATACTATGTCGCCAAATGAATCTCTGCTTCCACCGTCAAACCCTCGTATGCAGATACTATTCTTCTGGATCCTCTCCTCTTTAATCTTTAATTTGTTTAAAGTGGAGAGAGGGCATATGTTTGCACTTGACCCATTGTCAACCAATACCCGGGTTACTATGGAGTTTTCACATTTTACGGTGAGGTAAAGAGCTCTGTTGTGCTCGGTACCTTCCACAGGTAATTCATCATCAGCAAACGTAATTCTGTTTGTCTCAAAGATTCTGTTGGCTATTTTGCCCAAATGATTTACAGAGATCTTTTCAGGAACATGAGCTTCATTCAGGATTTTCATCAACGCTAGACAGTGTTCCTCTAAATGGATCAGTAATGACAACAATGAAATTTGAGCGGGGGTCTTCTTTAATTGATCCACAACAGAATAATCATGGAGTTTCATTTTTCTTAAAAACTCCTCCGCCTCTTCTTCCGTCACAGCTTTCTTTGTTGGCATTGGATTGTTTTTAGTTTTTCTCAGCTCTTCGGGAGTAAAACATCTTCCCGAACAAGTCAAGCCTTGCACCTCACACACTTCTTCCTTGATTTCTTTGCCCTTGTACATTACAGTCACCCGTTCATAGTTCCATGGGATGGCTTTGTTGTTGATGATCGGCAGCTGGATTACAGGTGCAATAATAACCCGATCTGTACGTGCTCCTTCCACGAATATAATGGGTTTGTTAGCAACCCCTGGTACTACCACTTTCGGCCTTTCTTGTTTTGCGGCAACTTTGCTCGACGATGCCTCATCGACTATCATAGACGGTTCATCACCATTTTTGTTCTGCTTAGACACCGGCTTCTCCTCCATTAACTGCTTATCTGGCTTGGTTTCATGAGTCTTGATCATCATGACAGTTTGTGATGGCTTCTTTGTTTCTCCATCAGCTTGTATGATTTCTATCATGTTAGCCTCTTGATGGGCTAGCATTGGATTTCTATTGATATTTGGAGCTTCGGGGGTTTGAACCTCGATTTTATTAGTATCAATCAGCTCTTGTATTGCATTTTTCAAATGCCAACATTTCTCCGTATCATGGCCTGGTGCACCGGAGCAATATTCACAGCTAATGGTGTAATCCAGATTCTTTGGTGGAGGATTGGGTAGTTTGGATTGTATTGGTCTTAGCATGTCTAATTGTCTCAGCCTGTGGAACAGACTAGTGTAAGACTCTCCCAATGGAGTGTAAGTTTTCTTTTTCTGTTCCCTTTCTCCCCTGAATGCTGGCCTAGGCCTGAAACCTGGTCCGGGATAGGCTCGTGGGTAAGTATTTGGTGTGACAGGAGCACGCCAATTGGTGTGAACAGGTGGCTGATTGTATGCTTGAGCATGGTTAATGGCAAAATGAGGCTCTGAAGGGTGATAGTAGTGTTGGGATGAATCATGGTGGTAAGCTGATTGGCAAGGTCGTTGTTGATTATAGTAAAGTGGTGAACCTCTGGGTCCCGGCCAAATTCCTGAATCAACTACGGCTGCTTCCTCCCTCTTCTTTCTTCCGATTCCTCCTACCCCGCCTTGAATAGCTTAAGTAGTTGCCTTAATTGCTGAATAGCTCATGATTTTATTTGTCTTGAGGCCTTCTTCCACCATACCTCCCATCTTCACTACCTCGTTGAATGATTTTCCAACCGCTGAAACCAAGTAGGCATAGTAAGTTGGTTCCAAGGCTTGGAGGAAGTAGTCTACCATTTCGCTCTCCTTCATAGGAGGATCCACTCTTGCTGTCTGTTCTCTCCACCGAAAACCATACTCTCTGAAACTTTCATTGTGTTTCTTCTCAAATTTGGTCAAAGATAATCGATCTGGGATGATTTCCAGATTGTATTGGAAATGGTATGTGAATGCCTGTGCCAGGTCATCCCAGGTGTACCATCTTCCATGGTCCTGGCGTGTATACCGCTCCAAAGCTGATCCGCTTAGACTTTGACTGAAGTAAGCCATCAATAATTCATCCTTTCCTCCAGCTCCTCGCATCTTGCTACAGAAACCCCTTAAGTGGGCTACTGGGTCGCCGTGCCCGCTGTATAGGTCAAATTTGGGCATCTTGAAGCCAACTGGCAATTCTACATTAGGGAATAAGCATAAATCTTTGTATGCTACACTGACTTGCCCACCTAATCCCCGCATGTCTCGGAACGATTGTTCTAGACTTTTGACTTTCCTGAACATTTCTTCTTGTTCAGCATTTTTGGCTGGCTTGTCAATTTCGGTTGGGAGATCAAACCGAGGAGCAGTTGAATTGATTTCGGAGGCTTTGAAGGTGGGCTCCAGGGGGTAATATTGGTTGTCTTGGGCCTGAAATGTAGGCTCACTAGGAGATTTGTGAAATGTAGCAGGGGGAGGTGCTACGAAAACAGGAGTCATAGGTGGAGGAAAGTACGGAACTGGTTTTGGAGGTGGAGACTGTGGTGTCTGAGAGGTGGTGCCTCGGTAGTGCTGATAAATGGGGAAACTTGGGGATAATTCAGTGGTGATATTATCCTGAGTTTGGGTCATTGATGGAGCAGGGTTATTTGGGTAAGATGGGGGTAACTGTCCTGTAGACCAAGCTTGGTACATCTTAGCCATTTGCTGCTTGAGCTTAAACATCTCTTCTTTCATTTTCCCGACATCCATCTCTTCTATCTCCATACATGTGTCAACATCTGGGATAGACATACTTTCGGGTATTGGTCCTTTTGATCTTGTGTGATAGTGATAATATGCCAGTATACTCTTTAGAGAAACTAACTGCTTGAATTCTGGAAATGAACAAACTTGTTAGTTGTGAGAGTTTAACACATATATAGTCGCACGTTGAGATGCAATGCTCTTAGACAAATAATCCTTTTCTATTATGCATTTGCTCGGCTGCTTGTGTCGTCCCAGCTTTCTTGAAATTGAAAATTGTCATTCACTTTTATTTACTATATATATTTTTTATCGTGGTGGTCGAATCTTAGAGATTGCCTACGTATCATGCCTTACGTGAATCAGACCTTGCGTAGTTCGGACCAAAGGCAATCACTTTTATTCATTACACAAAGATGGAATTACATTTGAAAACTTTTAAGAAAATGGCTTGAAAACACACACACTTAAATCAAAATAAAGATACAATTCTTAACATCTCACAACGTGCCCCACTTTCCACTTTTGTTGTCAAATATTGGATTCTCTGCTCAATGTGGGGCTTGACCCGGATGGCCTCCCAGCATTCGATACATCTTTTCCAACTCCATTGCTAGATGACGAGCAAAAGTGGGCGCATGCTCTGTAAACCTTTCATAATCCATTCCTTGGCAGTTTACATAACTTTGAGATGTGAAGACTGCCAGGTTGTGGATTTGCGCCCTGAAACCTTGGAGACGTTGGTCTTGGTCTTGCAATTGCTGCTGACGAGTGGTGGCTATATCTCTGACATGGTTTTCACGATCTAGAGCTGATTCTAACAGAGCTCGGAGTTTGGCCTGCTCTAATCTTGCTTGCGATCTTTCCCTGTCGAGGTCTGCTTGTTGATGTTCTCTGTTGCATCTTCTTGCCTCTTCTAGTTGTGCACGAAGCTGGTCTTCTGATCGCATCCAATAGTCTTTTTCCTTCTTGAATTGTGCCTTGTCTTTTTCGGATTGCCTATCTTGGCGTTCCTTGTTAGATCTGGCTTCTTCGTTTAATCGTTGGATCCTTTCTTTTGCTTTGCTCAATGCCCTTTCGTTTTCCGCAAGAATGGAATCATAATCTTGCATTCTTTCAAAGAGATTGGCGATGGTTTTTTTATCCTTCCAGCTCCTCTTTGGCGTTTCAGAAACTCTTTTCATTTTTTGGAATCGAGCATGAAGATTTTCATTCTCACAAGCTAGACTCTTCTTCTCGCCTTCGGCTTCTTGTGCTTGCAAATCTTTCTCCAAACTGAGGCTTCTTAGATTTTCTTTTAGGGCATGGATAGTTGCTTTGTACCCTTTTTCTTTTTCTCCCCAGATCAACCGCTCTTGGATTTTATCATTGAAGTTTTGAACATCGGGTCTTTTTGTTGGCCTTTTTAGCTCAGGTTCTGGTACATCATCCACGCGAGACCGTTTTTCGAACCACCTTGCATATCCAGGATTTATCTCACCCTTTGTAGCGTCTAGGACTTGAGTATCGCTTTTCAAGTATCGGCACCCATTCCACATCTGCTGAAGTAGAGCTTCGGGAATAGTGGCTTCTGGGTGTAATTCGATTACTTGCATACTCAAATCTTCATCATCAGGAACTATTTGATATCTCCCTAGTTGCCTTAGGATTCTTAGTGGTGCATACGGCTAAATGCTTCTCAATCCCAATAGTAGTAGATAACTATTTGAGTTTGACATATGTATTGCTTCTCTCATCGGGAGCCATCCCAGAGTCCATTCAATTTGATTTGCCGTTAAAGACTTTAGATGAGATACCCATGCTTCTATCCCTTCTGGAGCCTGATAATTTTTTGTTCTTTCCTCATAGCTCTCAATGCAATTAGCTTTGTTTGACCCATACTATATGATCTTGGGCTGTTGTTGGAGATGTTCAATCACCCACATTTGCAACAAAATTTTGCATCCTTCGAAGACTTTTGCTCCTGATTTGCATAAAGTCAAAGCCCGATAAATATCTGATAGAATGATGGGGACAAGGGTGTGATTTTCTTTAGTGGTGAGGATTTGCACAACTTTTGCGGTGCGAATATCAATTGTTCGCTCTTTATTTGGGAAGACCATGACTCCTAGAAAAGCTACCATGAAAGCAAATCGACGGTGTATCTGCCAAGTGTCTTTATTTTGCTTATTAGTAAGGCCTTTCTCATGAATTTCGAACCCATCTGACTTTCCGAACCTTGAATACAAAAAGTTGAAAGAACAACATCCATTGATGACATTGCTTTTCCTGATTTGACTGCTGATGTTCAGAAGACCGAAGAATCGATGTACCGAAGGAGCCTTTGTGAATATTAAGCTTTGATTTCTTAAACTTCCGTCAAAACCAACATAGCCAGCTATCTCCTCTAATGTAGGAGTAAGCTCGAAGTCAGAGAAACGAAAAACATTGTGAACAGGATCCCAGAAAGTTACCAACGCCATAATCAGATCATCACGAGGTTGAACTTTCATAATGTCCGTGAGATTTCCCAAATGCTTGACGACCCATTTTTGACCGTCTTTGCCTAAATCATACCACCACATTTGAAGCTGACATAGAAATTCTTCCGTATTTGTGGATGAGGGGCTTTGTGTGGTGCTCATTTTGTATCTGAAATTTAATTTTGATAAAGTCAAAAATTCATTTTTGAAAATTTATACTAAAAAATCATTTTCGATTTTTTTTATATTATTTTTTATTTATTAAATACCTTTATCGCAAAATTTAAAGCTATTTATTTTTCGAATTTTTTTTTTTTTAAAAAAAACAACTCATTTTATTCCTTTCTTCTTACCATGATTTTATTTAAGCTGGTCAACAAGCATGTTCGAGGCAAATGAATGCACAAGTAACAAGTAGGATGCATCATGATGGTCTTTTAACTTTAGGTTCACCTGTCCTAGACAGACCCAACCCCTGTGTTGAGTCTCCAAGGCCAAATGCATATGATGCAAATATTCGTTCCTACTAGGGATCCGGTACATGGCTGAGTTATTCTAAGTGTAAAACCTTAGGTTGATTGTTCTAAACCTGGCTTACCCAAACAGACAGTTTGAGCCGAAGCGGGGGCAACGTACCGGGAGCACGAAAGTCTGCCCGGCCTAGTTACTTGTTCTAACTCCGTCTTATTTGGTATGACTTTAACAGAAAGGTGGGTCACACACACGTGTACACCATAAATTCAGAAGACTCAGAAAGAAGGGGGTTTCGTAGCAGTTGTATATATTCACAATTCAAATAATATTAAAGTGGTAAAAAAACATTTAGCATATTGGCATATAAATAGTTGAAAATCATATAGTAAATAAAGCTGATTAACACAGATATTTTAAGCTCGAATTCTTTAAACCCTGAACCAATGGTTCTGGGTTACAATAACACAATTGGTCCCCAGCAGAGTCGCCAGAGCTGTCGCACCTCCTTTTTACCGCGCCCGCGGGGGCGCGTGGGGAGTTTTCTCCAATTGAAGGACAGTCGAAACGGGATTTATTTAATTATTTAAGAGTCACCACCTGGGAATTTCAAGGCGTCCCAAGTCACCAATTTCAATCCCTGGATCGAGGAGAATATGACTCTGTGTATTATTCTGCGAACCAGAAATCCTGAGTAAGGAATTCTGTTAATCCGGAAGAAGGTGTTAGGCATTTCCGAATTCCGTGGTTCTAGCACGGTCGCTTAACTGTTTTTATTATTGGCTTAATTATCTTTATTTTTATTAAATACTTTTGTTACGTGATTTTTCTACCGCTTTTACTTATTGTGATTAAAGACCATTCTTTTGAATCGAATTACGCGTACGTATATTCGTGTTATAAATTTAAAAATGCGGAATTGTGTCACGCGTACGTGTACACAATAACTTTTGATAATATATTTATTAAGCAATCATTTTTCGAGATTGTGTTGAATCAAGAATATTTGTTTTTCTTGAATAGTGAACCGTACATCTCGGTCTTTTATGAAATTAGTTTAACGCCTTTGGAAAAATCCTTTTATTAAATATTCGCTCGAAATTGCGCGTACGCATAATCCGAATTTTTTGCTTTTAAAAAAATATAATCAGGGTACGCGAACGTATCTCTAATTGCACAAAATATTTGTAATGATATCAGGGATTATTCCACAAATTATTTATTATATTATGAGAAATCTTCCTTTAAGATACCCCTTGATTCTTGAAAAAAAATTCACAATTTATTGAATGTTGCCCGTAGATTATACTTTCCGCATATAACATGTTCATCCAAGATTATTCAAATTCTAAATAAAGAATAAAATATGATTAATACTATTTTTCACAAATACAACATATATATCTACATGCCCAATAATGAATTGTATATGAAACTAAGAATGATTTATGAGGGGAAAGAAGTATATTTTTTTTTAAACAATTTTCATTATTTAATTTGTGCAAATCCTATTTCTAGTTGTCATTGATATAAAGTATAGCAATTTGTATATTTCCTCTTATTCTCATATTATTTATTTTTATCCAGAATTATAATTGCTCAGTTTATTTATAACGATAAATAATCAAATTGATGAGAAAAGAGTTATTATTCAAATTGATTCAATTCGAATTGTATTACATACAACATAGTTGTACGCCTAAACATTCATAATATTCTTAACATCATGACGAGCTATACCAACTTACTTTACTCATATGATTATACCTGTCATCATACCATATAATAACTTATACTAATCTAAACAAAATCATATTTGTTACAAGATATTCTACTAATGTAACTTCTTAATCTTTACATTTAGCTAATGGTATTATGGGATGTAATCAATGACCCATTTTTATGCCTTACTCCCTGTTTTGACAATTCATATATACTTATACCAATGAGATTTCGGAATGGCCAACATTATTACAAAACTTTATATGAATTTCAAAAGAAGACAATTTAACTCATAGCTAGCAAATTGAATTCACTACTAGTTAACTAAAAAAAATTAAATTTAAACTAATAAATTTGGACAATTGGAAAATAGAATTTCAATTCAAGCTTCATTGATGAGTCATGTTGAATCTCTTTCCAACTTAAAATTTAAAAGACATGTACCTGAAAATGAAGGTGGAAGGAATAAATTTCAGCAGTAGCAGCAGTAACAAACTCAGCCAAATACCAGTATTCCCACAGATTTAAACAATAATAAGATCCGAAGAAAACAGATGCACAGTACAGTTATTTTTTTTTAAAGACACTTCAGATGTTAACTGAATCAGTGGAACCAAGTAAGGTTGAACAGATTCAACAAAAGAACAATATTTCAGATTTCAATTTCTTTTCAGTTTCAAATTCCCATTTTTCTGATTTTTCTGTTTCTGCTGCTGTATATCTGTGTGTGTGTGTGTGACTGTTCTTTTTGTTCCTTTTCTGTTTCTTCTTCCTCTCCTAAAATCTCTCAAACTCTCTTCTTCTGAAAACTGATCCCTATCTCTGAAAACTGATTTCCCTCTCTCTAAAAAACTCTCCCTGAAAACTGTTAAACTTTCTTCAAGTTTTCTGAAAGAAAACTCCTCTCTTCAAAAAAAACTTCTCTCTTTTCTGTCTGCCCAGCTCCTGTATTTATACAGGGCTGGTTGCACCCTTTTAATGCTGGATGGACCCTTTATCCCTTTAAAAATTAGAAAGTTTTCATTAAAAACTACTTTTTAATACTTTATATGATCCTAACCTGATTTTCAGCAGCCCCATTATCCTTTGTTTCCCATTAGTATTTTAAACTATAGCCACTAACATTACATTATAATACACTAGCACTAACACCCTGTTTTTACTGTTTCATTCCCAGAAATGCCCCTGAAATCCTGATGTTATTACTGAAAAATCAGAACCTACTGCAAAACAGATTCTAAAATCTGTATAAACTTAATTATCCTTCTGATTTACAGCTATAACCAATCCTATTAACCTCCTAACACAATTGTATTTGACCAACTTTTGTAAACTTGAATTCAAACTTGACATTACATCAATATTACACTGAATTTAGAACTAACATCATAACAACATATTACTGAAATTATCATAACAATTCAGACTGGACTTAACATTGAACCAAAATCAAACACACACAGGATCATTGTCAATACTGACAATGCCCTGAAACTTTAATGTTCAGACAATAACATATATACAACACTTATTTTGACAGATTCATATAAACCAGGATGATTTAACTGACGAGTATTAGTTAAAAATGATTATCTACAATATCTGTCAACAAACAGTACATAATAATAGAAACAGATTGTTTCAATCAGTATTATTATGAATGAGAATTCATAATATAACTAATCGACGAACTTAATCGAGTCGATTGCTTACATTATAAATAGTCACAACCAACAGAAATAATTTCATATTTGACCATATAGACGGGCATGAGACAAAGATGACAGAATTAATCAAATAAAATCATGAACAATTTACAAGCTATTAAGACAAACAACAATACACGTAGAATACACAAAAGAAAAATAGAAAAATACCTCTGAATCTTCAAATTTATTCAGACACAGACTCAACTTGGATTCGGACATTTTTGAGGCTGAACAGACTTTATTCGAAGTATTCTCAGTTGAGAATACCTCGATTAAAGTCTCTTAGACCTCAATCCTTTACTCGAATCAAGATCGGAAAATTTTTAGGGGTTTTGAAAGTTCTATTTGGGACTTAACCATTTCTGGTCGGATTTGAGGAGAACCAAACATGACACAAGGGTGAGGGTAGCCTAGGGGTCATTCGGTGTCATTTTAAAACAGATCTGGGTAAGTTCTTGTTTGGCTCGAATCTTCAAAAGAAGATTCGAGAAGCTCTGAAGTGATTCGATCCAAACAAACATCGGATCCATACTCAGGATGACTAGGGGAAGCTATGGTGTCGATTTGGGACTGTTAGGTTTAGATCAGGTTTTCAGGCCAACCTTCGATTTAAGATTCAAAGGGTTGGGGCCTGATTCGAAGGAATCTAAGGTCATATTCGTGTAGAGGATGTTCAGGGGATCTTAGGGTGTTATTTTGGTGACCGGCAGCGTTGATGCCGCCGGGTTTCAGACGGTGGAATCCTAGGGCGGCTAGGGTTAGGAATGGGGGTTTGGGGGACGATGATGAATAGTGTAGGAGGGGGGTGTTCAGTTAGGGGCCGGGGTAAAGGCTGGGATCTTATATAGGGGTGGGGTGGATTGATATCGTCCGTCCGATCAAGTAAGATGAAGGGCCAGGATTAATTCATTAAACCAAACGACGACGTTTGGTTTAAAGTTGGGGTCGGACTGAATCGGGTCAATGGGTCGGGTTATGGGTTGCGAGTAAGGGTAGGGGATATCAACCGTTGGTTGGATTTAATCCAACGGCCCTTGATGAGAGGTGACCAAACGTCGTCGTTTGGTTCTGGCTTTGAATTGGACCGGACATGCTGTTTGGATTGGGCTGACGGGGGGGGGGGGTAAATTGATTTGGGCCTGGATTTTAATCCAGGTCCAATTTTTCAACTTGTATATATATTTTTTATTTTCTGATTTTATTAATTAATAAAACCCTAATCAAAAATAAAAAACAAAAATTATCATTACAATAATATTAACTATAATTTTAACTTCACAAAAAAATATATATATTAATTACTCTATAACAATTATTTAACACATAGACAAAACATCAATCACCTAGTGAATTATTTGAAATAGAACCAATGCATATTTTTGTGATTTTATTTAAATGATCTCTTAAATGCATAATTAAATCCTATATGCATGCAACATGTATTTTATTTTAATTTTCATTTTATTATGACAAAGTAAACATTTACGGATATAACACAAGTATTTAACACCACGCAAAATTCAAAAATTACACAGTAAAAGAAATTTATTTTATTTTTTGATTTATTTTGGAGTAGTTTTCGTAAAGCAAAAATCACGTGCTCACAGCTGCCCCTCTTTGTGCGGAAACTCGAAGAGTTTTCGTGCAAAGATAAAGTGAGCGGATACGAGCGATTTTTGCCCGTTCGAATACTCCGTGGGAAGCATTTTTAGAATGATTTGACCGAACCTCTGCTTCAAAGATTTCCTACATATCCTTGGCTATAAAGGAATCAGGTCAATGTAGTTCGGGAATTTTGGGTAGCTGGGACTACCGTGGGACTGTGATGTTACTGCTGCTTCGTGCTGTTTTTACTGCTTGCTGACCTCCTTATTACACCTTACTTTAAAGGAAATACAAAAAGCTAAACTAGACTATGGTACATGAATTATAAAAATCTTATCTAGATCATGCCCTTGCGTTTCTTGTTGTCTTGATATCTTGGTGACTCTTGGGCATTTGGCTTATTCTGTATTCCTTTTGGAACTCTTGTTGTTTCTTGCTGGGGATTCTGTTGGACTCCTCTGCTTTATTGATTCTAAGTGTGCTCCTTTCTCATATGAGTGGGCTTTTGGTTTCAACACTTCAATTGCATTCCCTTATTCCTCAGGTGGGTGCCTTGACTGCTTCTTTTCTTTCTTCGTCCTCATTCTCCAGGTGGACGCCTGACTTCTTCAATTCTCATCCTCATTCTCCAGGTGGACGCCTGACTTCTTTAATTCTCATCCTCATTCTCCAGGTGGACGCCTGACTTCTTCAATTTCTTCATCCTCATTCTCCAGGTGGACGCCTGACTTCTTTAATTCTTCATCCTCATTCTCCAGGTGGACGCCTGACTTCTTTAATTCTCATCCTCATTCTCCAGGTGGACGCCTGACTTCTTTAATTCTCATCCTCATTCTCCAGGTGGACGCCTGACTTCTTTAATTCTCATCCTCATTCTCCAGGTGGACGCCTGACTTCTTTAATTCTCATCCTCATTCTCCAGGTGGACGCCTGACTTCTTCTTTTCTCATCCTCATTCTCCAGGTGGACGCCTGACTTCTTCTTTTCTCATCCTCATTCTCCAGGTGGACGCCTGACTTCTTTAATTCTCATCCTCATTCTCCAGGTGGACGCCTGACTTCTTCTTAACTTCTTTATCCTCATTCTCCAGGTGGACGCCTAACTTCTTTTTAATTCTTTATCCTCATTCTCCAGGTGGACGCCTGACTTCTTCTTTTCTCATCCTCATTCTCCAGGTGGACGCCTGACTTCTTCAATTCTTCATCCTCATTCTCCAGGTGGACACCTGACTTCTTTAATTCTCATCCTCATTCTCCAGGTGGACGCCTGACTTCTTTAACTTTTATCCTCATTCTCCAGGTGGACGCCTCACTTCTTTAATTCTTTATCCTCATTCTCCAGGTGGACGCCTGACTTCTTTAATTCTTCATCCTCATTCTCCAGGTGGACGCCTGACTTCTTTAATTCTTCATCCTCGTTATCCAAGTGGACGCCTGACTGCTTTTTTTCTTCATCCTCGTTCTCCAGGTGGACGCCTGACTTCTTTTTAACTTTTTATCCTCATTCTCCAGGTGGACGCCTGACTTCTTCTTTTCTCATCCTCATTCTCCAGGTGGACGCCTGACTTCTTTAATTCTTTATCCTCATTCTCCAGGTGGACGCTTGATTTCTTCAATTCTCATCTTCATTCTCCAGGTGGACGTCTGACTTCTTTAATTCTTATCCTCATTCTCCAGGTGGGCGCCTGACTTCTTCTTAACTTCTTTATCCTCATTGTCCAGGTGGACGCCTGACTTCTTTTTAATTCTTTATCCTCATTCTCCAGGTGGACGCCTGACTTCTTTTAATTCTTTATCCTCATTCTCCAGGTGGACGCCTGACTTCTTCAATTCTTCATCCTCATTCTCCAGGTGGACACCTGACTTCTTTAATTCTCATCCTCATTCTCCAGGTGGACGCCTGACTTTTTTTTTAATTCTTTATCCTCATTCTCCATGTGGACGCCTGACTTCTTTAATTCTCATCCTCATTCTCCAGGTGGACGCCTGACTTTTTTTTTAATTCTTTATCCTCATTCTCCATGTGGACGCCTGACTTCTTTAATTCTCATCCTCATTCTCCAGGTGGACGCTTGACTTCTTTTTAATTCTTTATCCTCATTCTCCAGGTGGACGCCTGACTTCTTTTTAATTCCTTATCCTCATTCTCCAGGTGGACGCCTGACTTCTTCTTTTCTCATCCTCATTCTACAGGTGGACGTCTGACTTCTTCTTATCATCCTCATTCTCCAGGTGGACGCCTGGCTTCTTCAATTTTTCATCCTCATTCTCCAGGTGGACGCCTGACTTCTTCAATTCTTCATCCTCATTCTCCAGGTGGACGCCTGATTTCTTCTTTTCTCATCCTCATTCTCCAGGTGGACGCCTGACTTCTTCAATTCTCCATCCTCATACTCCAGGTGGATGCCTGACTTCTTCAATTATCATCCTCATTCTCCAGGTGGACGCCTGACTTCTTTAATTCTTATCCTCATTCTCCAGGTGGCCGCCTGACTTCTTTAATTCTTCATCCTCATTCTCCAGGTGGATGCCTGACTTCTTCAATTCTCATCCTCATTCTCCAGGTGGACGCCTGATTTCTTCTTCAGGTATTTCCTGACACTGATATTGTATTTGCCCCTGTTTTTAAATCAAAGAAAACTTTGTTAGTTTAAAGCAGGGTGGTTGGCTGTGGTATTCTTGCAGATGGTGATGCTTTTCTTCGTCTCTCTTTATTGACTTAGAATGGTTGAAAAGTCTGTTTTGTCTTTGTAATTGATCCTTGACTATAGGATTCTCCTCTGTACGTTTTCCTTCGAACCCTTTTAACTGTAATCATATGTCCCTTCTGACTTTGCTGATCCACTTTTGATTTCACCTTTCTTACACTCATATATTTTATCTCCTACCTTTCACGGTTGTATTTTGTAACCTTGAATCTTGGTAGTATACTTTGACATTCCTTCTTATTTGTTTGGAATAAAACTTATCTCAAAGTTTTTAGAAAGTAAGATTATTAGTAACGAAATACGCTGATTTCGACAATCATAGAATGAAAAGAAAAATCCAAATTTGGATGATTGTTGGAAAAGGAATAAAGGACTTATCTAATTGGAATTACTGGCACCAATGATCAGGGTATGCATTTTGGATTAATCAACCCAGTCTTTTGATCAATCTCCTTTCAATTGTCTCATTTTTGTTTTTGCCAAAATTTCCATAACCCAACTTCATTTTTCATTTCACAGACCTGCTGGACTTGCAACGTCTCAAAGAGTTTTTGCCGATAAACTTTCCTCATTTGTTCATTTCTCACTTCCTTTTCGCCTTAGGGTTCCTATGAAGGTTTTCACCAATAAGACTCTCTCCTTTTACTTTTCTCTCAACTTCCGTCACCTTATGGTGCCCGTGTGGGTTTTCACCTATAAGACTCTCTCATTTTTACTTTCTTTTCTTGTTTGTACCAGAGTATTATGAACCATCTTCATTTGCTTGACTCGGCATTTTTCTAAGATTGTTCGAAAGGTCTTTCTGGTATGGGGTTAGAAATGGAAAAGGTATTAAAAGCTAAACAGTTTTGGTATGGGTTTAAAATTACAACTCTTGGAATCTTTTTCTTATTTCCAATACAATTCTTGCCCCAGATCCTTGATTGGGGTCGCTTGATGTTTCTTTTGTGCACATTTTATGTATATTGTGCACCCTATGACCGAGCCGTGAAGCGCCTACGTATCCTTCTTTGAGGAATCAGGTCAAACGTAGTTCACCATATAATAGTGATGATTTTTTTTTTTTGATTCCAAGAGAGGGTAGGAAAGAAACAAGTATGGCTCAAAGGGGAAGCAAATGTTATAGTGTTTGGATAGCAGAATAAATTGCCTTTGTCATTCCAATCTTCGAAATAATGCTAAATACAAACACTCAAAAAGTTATGCATAATATCTCTTTACCGCGTCAGAATTGATCGCCATATCTATGCATTTGCCTTCAATGTCTGTTAAGCATAGTGCACCGTTCGATAATACTCTGGTCACAATGAATGGTCCTTCCCAATTCGGGGCAAATTTGCCCTTTGCTTCAACCTGATGTGGAAGAATACGTTTCAGCACATGCTGACCTACTTCAAACTTCCGAGGACGCACCTTTTTGTTGTATGCTCTTTCTATTCTTCTTTGATATAATTGACCATGGCATACTGCAGTCAATCATTTTTTATCAATCAAGTTTAACTGTTCTAGACGGGTTTTGACCCATTCAACATCATCAATCTTTGCTTCGGCGATGATCCGAAGGGAAGGAATCTCAATTTCTGCAGGAATTACTGCTTCAGTGCCATATACCAACAAATAAGGAGTGGCTCCTACTGAAGTACGAACAGTAGTGCGGTATCCCAATAATGCAAATGGTAATTTTTCATGCCATTGTTTTGATCCTTCTATCATTTTCCGAAGTATCTTCTTTATGTTTTTGTTGGCTGCTTCTACTGCTCCATTCGCCTTGGGCCGATATGGGGTAGAGTTGCGATGTGTAATCTTAAACTGTTGACATACTTCCTTCATTAGGTTGCTATTAAGATTAGCACCGTTATCTGTGATGATCACCTTCGGGATTCCGAATCGACATATGATATTTGAGTGGACAAAATCGACCACAGCTTTCTTGGTCACTGATTTGAATGTCTTGGCCTCAACCCATTTGGTAAAATAATCAATAGCTACCAGAATGAACCTGTGTCTATTGGATGTTGCCGGCTCAATTGGTCCAATCACATCCATGCCCCAGGCAACGAAGGGCCATGGTGCCGACATTGTGTGCAACTCGGATGGTGGAGAATGAATCAAATCTCCGTGTATTTGGCATTGATGACACTTGCGCACAAAACTGATACAATCTCACTCCATGGTAAGCCAATAGTAACTGGCTCGGAGGATTTTCTTTGCCAATACATATCCACTCATGTGGGGTCCGCAAACTCCTGAATGTACTTCAGACATGACAGCTGCAGCTTGTCTGGCATCTATGCATCTTAATAATCCAAGATCTGGTGTTCTTTTATACAAAATTCCTCCGCTTAAGAAGAATCCATTTGCCAATCGCCTAATGGTCCTCTTTTGATCTCCTGTGGCTTGTGCGGGATATATCCCCATTCTGATATACTCCTTGATGTCGTGGAACCATGGTTCACCATCAATTTCTTCTTCAACCATATTGCAATAAGCGTGCTGATCGTGGACTTGAATATGTATTGGATCTACATAAGCTTTGTCCGGATGGTGCAACATTGATGCTAGGGTAGCCAATGCATCGGCAACCTCATTATGGATTCTTGGAATATGTTGGAATTCCACTGATTGAAACCGCTGACAAAGATCATGTAGACATTGCCGGTATGGGAAAAGCTTCAAGTCTCGGGTTTCCCATTATCCTTGAATTTGATGTACCAAAAGATCCGAATCTCCCATGACTAAGATTTCTCAGATACCCATGTCTGCAGCTAGCCTTAACCCCAAAATACAAGCTTCATATTCAGCCATATTATTGGTGCAATAAAATCGTAATTGAGCCGTAACAGGATAGTGATGCCCTGTTTCAGAAATGATTACAGCTCCTATTCCGACTCCTTTCATGTTAGCGGCTCCATCAAAGAAAAGTTTCCAGCCAGGTTTTTCAATTTGCTCCGCCTCGTCGATATGCATTGTTTCTTCATCAGGAAAATAAGTCTTCAACGGCTCATATTCCTCATCGACCGGGTTTTCGGCTAAATGATCGGCCAGTTCTTGAGCCTTTATTGCAGTTCGAGTCACATAGATGATGTCGAATTCCGTGAGCAATATCTGCCACTTAGCAAGTCTTCCCGTTGGCATAGGCTTTTGAAAAATGTATTTCAATGGATCCAACCGAGAAATGAGGTAAGTAGTGTAGGATGACAAATAGTGTTTCAATTTTTGAGCTACCCATGTTAGGGCGCAACATGTCTTTTCCAGATGAGTATACTTAACCTCATAAGCTGTGAACTTCTTGCTAAGGTAGTAGATGGCCTGTTCTTTTTTGCCAGTGAGGTCATGTTGCCCCAATACACAACCAAATGAATTTTCCAAAACCGTCAAGTAAAGAATCAAAGGTCTTCCTGGCTCTGGCGGGACCAACACGGGTGGGTTTGACAAGTACCCTTTTATTTTATCAAACGCTTCTTGACACTCATCGGTCCATTTGACTGCAGCATCCTTTTTTAACAATTTGAAAATTGGCTCACAGGTTGTTGTGAGCTGAGCAATAAACCTGCTGATATAATTTAACCTCCCCAACAAACTCATTACTTCAGTTTTGTTTTTTGGAGGTGGCAGTTCTTGGATGGCTTTAATTTTTGATGGGTCTAGTTCGATGCCTCGTCGACTGACTATGAATCCCAGCAACTTTCCAGATGAAACTCCAAATGCGCACTTGGCAGGGTTAAGCTTGAGGTTGTACCTGCGAAGTCTTAAGAAGAACTTCCTCAAATCCCCAACGTGGTTGGCCTGATGCTTTGATTTTATGATCACATCATCCACGTATACCTCAATTTCCTTGTGTATCATATCATGAAACACTGTGGTCATTGCTCTCATATAGGTTGCTCCGGCGTTCTTCAGACCGAATGGCATTACCCGGTAGCAATAAGTTCCCCATGGTGTGATGAATGCCGTCTTTTCTGCATCTTCTTCATCCATTAGAATTTGATGATATCCGGCATAACAATCCACGAAAGACCCTATATCATGCTTGGCACAATTGTCGATCAAAATATGGATATTGGGTAATGGGAAATTATCCTTTGGACTTGCTTTGTTGAGATTGTGATAGTCGACGCATACTCTAATTTTGCCGTCTTTCTTTGGTACAGGAACGATATTAGCCAACCAAACAGGATATCGAGTAACTCGAATGACCTTTGCTTCCAATTGTTTGGTGATTTCTTCCTTAATTCTCACACTCATGTCAGGCTTGAATTTTCTCAGCCTCTGCTTGACAGGAGGTATTGTTGGATCGGTGGGCAATTTGTGGACCACTAAATCAGTGCTCAAGCCCAGCATGTCATCATACGACCATGCAAAAACATCTTTGAATTCTATGAGTGCTTTAATTAACTCCTCTCGGATCTTTGGTTCGAGATGGACACTTATTTTAGTTTCCCGGACATTACTCGTGTCCCCTATATTGATGTCCTCGGTATCACTCAAGTTAGGTTTGATTTTTTCCTCAAAGTGAATTAACTCTTTACTAATCTCTTCAAAAACCTCATCTTCATCATATTCTGATTCATAATCACAATATATTTCTTGAATTATTACTTCGGAACCAGATTGATTTTTAAGACTGGGCTGAAGATTCCTCATGCATGCCATATCATTAGAGCCAGCGTAAAAGGAACTGTACAGAAAAGAAGAAAAAGAAAAGAAAGCTATTAGGAATGATAATAAAAGGGAAACTGCTTTTTATTGGATAATGAAAGATAACAAGATTTTGCACACTTCAAACCAACTGTAAGATAAACTTTGGGATTACAACCTTGAAATAACCCAAACAAACTGAAAGAAAATCAAAATAAACTACCAAGACTCCTTTCGAATTGGGATAGGAGTGGCTTTCCAATTATTGAGCTTTGTTTCTGGCCCAACGAATTGAACTTCTGCGTTGCTACACCCTTCTCCGCTTTCCAACATATTCACATTACTAAACAATTTCTCGAACCTTTCAATTAATTCCTCTTCAGGATTGACTCGGGATTTAGGAATTGTTGTTATCGGGCGATTTTTAACGCCGGTCTTGACAAAAGACTTTGACAGATGTGGGACTGGTTTTGGAAGAACCCATGTTTGGTGTTTCAGCTTCCTGGCCCTTATCATGTCATTGGCAATGGGTATGAACCCCAAACCGAATGTTCCCCAGTTCTCGGGGAGAGATACTGGTTGTATAATTCCTTGCAAAGATAAACCCAAACCTTTGCCGGGTATAAAGCCATTATTTAACATTTCATAAGCTACCATGACTGATGCAGAGGATATCTTTGGATTTGGAAGATATTTCCCCTCTGGAATTTTCTCTATCGACACTGTGTCGGTTACTTGGTATACCCATGGTCCCTGGTCATTTTCTGTTCCCTCGACCGGTACAATGGTACTGCTGTGAGCATGTAAACTTTCTTCTCCATACACAACTACTTCTTGAAGATCCCATTCAAACTTGACAGCCTGATGTAGTGTTGACGGAACTGCTTTAGCAGCGTGGATCCATGGTCGACCCAACAACAAGCTGTAAGAAACAGTTATGTCCAACACTTGGAATTCCATTGTGAATTCAATTGGCCCTATTGTTAGTTCCAATACTATGTCGCCAAATGAATCTCTGCTTCCACCGTCAAACCCTCGTATGCAGATACTATTCTTCTGGATCCTCTCCTCTTTAATCTTTAATTTGTTTAAAGTGGAGAGAGGGCATATGTTTGCACTTGACCCATTGTCAACCAATACCCGGGTTACTATGGAGTTTTCACATTTTACGGTGAGGTAAAGAGCTTTGTTGTGCTCGGTACCTTCCACAGGTAATTCATCATCAGCAAACGTAATTCTGTTTGTCTCAAAGATTCTGTTGGCTATTTTGCCCAAATGATTTACAGAGATCTTTTCAGGAACATGAGCTTCATTCAGGATTTTCATCAACGCTAGACAGTGTTCCTCTAAATGGATCAGTAATGACAACAATGAAATTTGAGCGGGGGTCTTCTTTAATTGATCCACAACAGAATAATCATGGAGTTTCATTTTTCTTAAAAACTCCTCCGCCTCTTCTTCCGTCACAGCTTTCTTTGTTGGCATTGGATTGTTTTTAGTTTTTCTCAGCTCTTCGGGAGTAAAACATCTTCCCGAACAAGTCAAGCCTTGCACCTCACACACTTCTTCCTTGATTTCTTTGCCCTTGTACATTACAGTCACCCGTTCATAGTTCCATGGGATGGCTTTGTTGTTGATGATCGGCAGCTGGATTACAGGTGCAATAATAACCCGATCTGTACGTGCTCCTTCCACGAATATAATGGGTTTGTTAGCAACCCCTGGTACTACCACTTTCGGCCTTTCTTGTTTTGCGGCAACTTTGCTCGACGATGCCTCATCGACTATCATAGACGGTTCATCACCATTTTTGTTCTGCTTAGACACCGGCTTCTCCTCCATTAACTGCTTATCTGGCTTGGTTTCATGAGTCTTGATCATCATGACAGTTTGTGATGGCTTCTTTGTTTCTCCATCAGCTTGTATGATTTCTATCATGTTAGCCTCTTGATGGGCTAGCATTGGATTTCTATTGATATTTGGAGCTTCGGGGGTTTGAACCTCGATTTTATTAGTATCAATCAGCTCTTGTATTGCATTTTTCAAATGCCAACATTTCTCCGTATCATGGCCTGGTGCACCGGAGCAATATTCACAGCTAATGGTGTAATCCAGATTCTTTGGTGGAGGATTGGGTAGTTTGGATTGTATTGGTCTTAGCATGTCTAATTGTCTCAGCCTGTGGAACAGACTAGTGTAAGACTCTCCCAATGGAGTGTAAGTTTTCTTTTTCTGTTCCCTTTCTCCCCTGAATGCTGGCCTAGGCCTGAAACCTGGTCCGGGATAGGCTCGTGGGTAAGTATTTGGTGTGACAGGAGCACGCCAATTGGTGTGAACAGGTGGCTGATTGTATGCTTGAGCATGGTTAATGGCAAAATGAGGCTCTGAAGGGTGATAGTAGTGTTGGGATGAATCATGGTGGTAAGCTGATTGGCAAGGTCGTTGTTGATTATAGTAAAGTGGTGAACCTCTGGGTCCCGGCCAAATTCCTGAATCAACTACGGCTGCTTCCTCCCTCTTCTTTCTTCCGATTCCTCCTACCCCGCCTTGAATAGCTTAAGTAGTTGCCTTAATTGCTGAATAGCTCATGATTTTATTTGTCTTGAGGCCTTCTTCCACCATACCTCCCATCTTCACTACCTCGTTGAATGATTTTCCAACCGCTGAAACCAAGTAGGCATAGTAAGTTGGTTCCAAGGCTTGGAGGAAGTAGTCTACCATTTCGCTCTCCTTCATAGGAGGATCCACTCTTGCTGTCTGTTCTCTCCACCGAAAACCATACTCTCTGAAACTTTCATTGTGTTTCTTCTCAAATTTGGTCAAAGATAATCGATCTGGGATGATTTCCAGATTGTATTGGAAATGGTATGTGAATGCCTGTGCCAGGTCATCCCAGGTGTACCATCTTCCATGGTCCTGGCGTGTATACCGCTCCAAAGCTGATCCGCTTAGACTTTGACTGAAGTAAGCCATCAATAATTCATCCTTTCCTCCAGCTCCTCGCATCTTGCTACAGAAACCCCTTAAGTGGGCTACTGGGTCGCCGTGCCCGCTGTATAGGTCAAATTTGGGCATCTTGAAGCCAACTGGCAATTCTACATTAGGGAATAAGCATAAATCTTTGTATGCTACACTGACTTGCCCACCTAATCCCCGCATGTCTCGGAACGATTGTTCTAGACTTTTGACTTTCCTGAACATTTCTTCTTGTTCAGCATTTTTGGCTGGCTTGTCAATTTCGGTTGGGAGATCAAACCGAGGAGCAGTTGAATTGATTTCGGAGGCTTTGAAGGTGGGCTCCAGGGGGTAATATTGGTTGTCTTGGGCCTGAAATGTAGGCTCACTAGGAGATTTGTGAAATGTAGCAGGGGGAGGTGCTACGAAAACAGGAGTCATAGGTGGAGGAAAGTACGGAACTGGTTTTGGAGGTGGAGACTGTGGTGTCTGAGAGGTGGTGCCTCGGTAGTGCTGATAAATGGGGAAACTTGGGGATAATTCAGTGGTGATATTATCCTGAGTTTGGGTCATTGATGGAGCAGGGTTATTTGGGTAAGATGGGGGTAACTGTCCTGTAGACCAAGCTTGGTACATCTTAGCCATTTGCTGCTTGAGCTTAAACATCTCTTCTTTCATTTTCCCGACATCCATCTCTTCTATCTCCATACATGTGTCAACATCTGGGATAGACATACTTTCGGGTATTGGTCCTTTTGATCTTGTGTGATAGTGATAATATGCCAGTATACTCTTTAGAGAAACTAACTGCTTGAATTCTGGAAATGAACAAACTTGTTAGTTGTGAGAGTTTAACACATATATAGTCGCACGTTGAGATGCAATGCTCTTAGACAAATAATCCTTTTCTATTATGCATTTGCTCGGCTGCTTGTGTCGTCCCAGCTTTCTTGAAATTGAAAATTGTCATTCACTTTTATTTACTATATATATTTTTTATCGTGGTGGTCGAATCTTAGAGATTGCCTACGTATCATGCCTTACGTGAATCAGACCTTGCGTAGTTCGGACCAAAGGCAATCACTTTTATTCATTACACAAAGATGGAATTACATTTGAAAACTTTTAAGAAAATGGCTTGAAAACACACACACTTAAATCAAAATAAAGATACAATTCTTAACATCTCACAACGTGCCCCACTTTCCACTTTTGTTGTCAAATATTGGATTCTCTGCTCAATGTGGGGCTTGACCCGGATGGCCTCCCAGCATTCGATACATCTTTTCCAACTCCATTGCTAGATGACGAGCAAAAGTGGGCGCATGCTCTGTAAACCTTTCATAATCCATTCCTTGGCAGTTTACATAACTTTGAGATGTGAAGACTGCCAGGTTGTGGATTTGCGCCCTGAAACCTTGGAGACGTTGGTCTTGGTCTTGCAATTGCTGCTGACGAGTGGTGGCTATATCTCTGACATGGTTTTCACGATCTAGAGCTGATTCTAACAGAGCTCGGAGTTTGGCCTGCTCTAATCTTGCTTGCGATCTTTCCCTGTCGAGGTCTGCTTGTTGATGTTCTCTGTTGCATCTTCTTGCCTCTTCTAGTTGTGCACGAAGCTGGTCTTCTGATCGCATCCAATAGTCTTTTTCCTTCTTGAATTGTGCCTTGTCTTTTTCGGATTGCCTATCTTGGCGTTCCTTGTTAGATCTGGCTTCTTCGTTTAATCGTTGGATCCTTTCTTTTGCTTTGCTCAATGCCCTTTCGTTTTCCGCAAGAATGGAATCATAATCTTGCATTCTTTCAAAGAGATTGGCGATGGTTTTTTTATCCTTCCAGCTCCTCTTTGGCGTTTCAGAAACTCTTTTCATTTTTTGGAATCGAGCATGAAGATTTTCATTCTCACAAGCTAGACTCTTCTTCTCGCCTTCGGCTTCTTGTGCTTGCAAATCTTTCTCCAAACTGAGGCTTCTTAGATTTTCTTTTAGGGCATGGATAGTTGCTTTGTACCCTTTTTCTTTTTCTCCCCAGATCAACCGCTCTTGGATTTTATCATTGAAGTTTTGAACATCGGGTCTTTTTGTTGGCCTTTTTAGCTCAGGTTCTGGTACATCATCCACGCGAGACCGTTTTTCGAACCACCTTGCATATCCAGGATTTATCTCACCCTTTGTAGCGTCTAGGACTTGAGTATCGCTTTTCAAGTATCGGCACCCATTCCACATCTGCTGAAGTAGAGCTTCGGGAATAGTGGCTTCTGGGTGTAATTCGATTACTTGCATACTCAAATCTTCATCATCAGGAACTATTTGATATCTCCCTAGTTGCCTTAGGATTCTTAGTGGTGCATACGGCTAAATGCTTCTCAATCCCAATAGTAGTAGATAACTATTTAAGTTTGACATATGTATTGCTTCTCTCATCGGGAGCCATCCCAGAGTCCATTCAATTTGATTTGCCGTTAAAGACTTTAGATGAGATACCCATGCTTCTATCCCTTCTGGAGCCTGATAATTTTTTGTTCTTTCCTCATAGCTCTCAATGCAATTAGCTTTGTTTGACCCATACTATATGATCTTGGGCTGTTGTTGGAGATGTTCAATCACCCACATTTGCAACAAAATTTTGCATCCTTCGAAGACTTTTGCTCCTGATTTGCATAAAGTCAAAGCCCGATAAATATCTGATAGAATGATGGGGACAAGGGTGTGATTTTCTTTAGTGGTGAGGATTTGCACAACTTTTGCGGTGCGAATATCAATTGTTCGCTCTTTATTTGGGAAGACCATGACTCCTAGAAAAGCTACCATGAAAGCAAATCGACGGTGTATCTGCCAAGTGTCTTTATTTTGCTTATTAGTAAGGCCTTTCTCATGAATTTCGAACCCATCTGACTTTCCGAACCTTGAATACAAAAAGTTGAAAGAACAACATCCATTGATGACATTGCTTTTCCTGATTTGACTGCTGATGTTCAGAAGACCGAAGAATCGATGTACCGAAGGAGCCTTTGTGAATATTAAGCTTTGATTTCTTAAACTTCCGTCAAAACCAACATAGCCAGCTATCTCCTCTAATGTAGGAGTAAGCTCGAAGTCAGAGAAACGAAAAACATTGTGAACAGGATCCCAGAAAGTTACCAACGCCATAATCAGATCATCACGAGGTTGAACTTTCATAATGTCCGTGAGATTTCCCAAATGCTTGACGACCCATTTTTGACCGTCTTTGCCTAAATCATACCACCACATTTGAAGCTGACATAGAAATTCTTCCGTATTTGTGGATGAGGGGCTTTGTGTGGTGCTCATTTTGTATCTGAAATTTAATTTTGATAAAGTCAAAAATTCATTTTTGAAAATTTATACTAAAAAATCATTTTCGATTTTTTTTATATTATTTTTTATTTATTAAATACCTTTATCGCAAAATTTAAAGCTATTTATTTTTCGAATTTTTTTTTTTTTAAAAAAAACAACTCATTTTATTCCTTTCTTCTTACCATGATTTTATTTAAGCTGGTCAACAAGCATGTTCGAGGCAAATGAATGCACAAGTAACAAGTAGGATGCATCATGATGGTCTTTTAACTTTAGGTTCACCTGTCCTAGACAGACCCAACCCCTGTGTTGAGTCTCCAAGGCCAAATGCATATGATGCAAATATTCGTTCCTACTAGGGATCCGGTACATGGCTGAGTTATTCTAAGTGTAAAACCTTAGGTTGATTGTTCTAAACCTGGCTTACCCAAACAGACAGTTTGAGCCGAAGCGGGGGCAACGTACCGGGAGCACGAAAGTCTGCCCGGCCTAGTTACTTGTTCTAACTCCGTCTTATTTGGTATGACTTTAACAGAAAGGTGGGTCACACACACGTGTACACCATAAATTCAGAAGACTCAGAAAGAAGGGGGTTTCGTAGCAGTTGTATATATTCACAATTCAAATAATATTAAAGTGGTAAAAAAACATTTAGCATATTGGCATATAAATAGTTGAAAATCATATAGTAAATAAAGCTGATTAACACAGATATTTTAAGCTCGAATTCTTTAAACCCTGAACCAATGGTTCTGGGTTACAATAACACAATTGGTCCCCAGCAGAGTCGCCAGAGCTGTCGCACCTCCTTTTTACCGCGCCCGCGGGGGCGCGTGGGGAGTTTTCTCCAATTGAAGGACAGTCGAAACGGGATTTATTTAATTATTTAAGAGTCACCACCTGGGAATTTCAAGGCGTCCCAAGTCACCAATTTCAATCCCTGGATCGAGGAGAATATGACTCTGTGTATTATTCTGCGAACCAGAAATCCTGAGTAAGGAATTCTGTTAATCCGGAAGAAGGTGTTAGGCATTTCCGAATTCCGTGGTTCTAGCACGGTCGCTTAACTGTTTTTATTATTGGCTTAATTATCTTTATTTTTATTAAATACTTTTGTTACGTGATTTTTCTACCGCTTTTACTTATTGTGATTAAAGACCATTCTTTTGAATCGAATTACGCGTACGTATATTCGTGTTATAAATTTAAAAATGCGGAATTGTGTCACGCGTACGTGTACACAATAACTTTTGATAATATATTTATTAAGCAATCATTTTTCGAGATTGTGTTGAATCAAGAATATTTGTTTTTCTTGAATAGTGAACCGTACATCTCGGTCTTTTATGAAATTAGTTTAACGCCTTTGGAAAAATCCTTTTATTAAATATTCGCTCGAAATTGCGCGTACGCATAATCCGAATTTTTTGCTTTTAAAAAAATATAATCAGGGTACGCGAACGTATCTCTAATTGCACAAAATATTTGTAATGATATCAGGGATTATTCCACAAATTATTTATTATATTATGAGAAATCTTCCTTTAAGATACCCCTTGATTCTTGAAAAAAAATTCACAATTTATTGAATGTTGCCCGTAGATTATACTTTCCGCATATAACATGTTCATCCAAGATTATTCAAATTCTAAATAAAGAATAAAATATGATTAATACTATTTTTCACAAATACAACATATATATCTACATGCCCAATAATGAATTGTATATGAAACTAAGAATGATTTATGAGGGGAAAGAAGTATATTTTTTTTTAAACAATTTTCATTATTTAATTTGTGCAAATCCTATTTCTAGTTGTCATTGATATAAAGTATAGCAATTTGTATATTTCCTCTTATTCTCATATTATTTATTTTTATCCAGAATTATAATTGCTCAGTTTATTTATAACGATAAATAATCAAATTGATGAGAAAAGAGTTATTATTCAAATTGATTCAATTCGAATTGTATTACATACAACATAGTTGTACGCCTAAACATTCATAATATTCTTAACATCATGACGAGCTATACCAACTTACTTTACTCATATGATTATACCTGTCATCATACCATATAATAACTTATACTAATCTAAACAAAATCATATTTGTTACAAGATATTCTACTAATGTAACTTCTTAATCTTTACATTTAGCTAATGGTATTATGGGATGTAATCAATGACCCATTTTTATGCCTTACTCCCTGTTTTGACAATTCATATATACTTATACCAATGAGATTTCGGAATGGCCAACATTATTACAAAACTTTATATGAATTTCAAAAGAAGACAATTTAACTCATAGCTAGCAAATTGAATTCACTACTAGTTAACTAAAAAAAATTAAATTTAAACTAATAAATTTGGACAATTGGAAAATAGAATTTCAATTCAAGCTTCATTGATGAGTCATGTTGAATCTCTTTCCAACTTAAAATTTAAAAGACATGTACCTGAAAATGAAGGTGGAAGGAATAAATTTCAGCAGTAGCAGCAGTAACAAACTCAGCCAAATACCAGTATTCCCACAGATTTAAACAATAATAAGATCCGAAGAAAACAGATGCACAGTACAGTTATTTTTTTTAAAGACACTTCAGATGTTAACTGAATCAGTGGAACCAAGTAAGGTTGAACAGATTCAACAAAAGAACAATATTTCAGATTTCAATTTCTTTTCAGTTTCAAATTCCCATTTTTTCTGATTTTTCTGTTTCTGCTGCTGTATATCTGTGTGTGTGTGTGTGACTGTTCTTTTTGTTCCTTTTCTGTTTCTTCTTCCTCTCCTAAAATCTCTCAAACTCTCTTCTTCTGAAAACTGATCCCTATCTCTGAAAACTGATTTCCCTCTCTCTGAAAAACTCTCCCTGAAAACTGTTAAACTTTCTTCAAGTTTTCTGAAAGAAAACTCCTCTCTTCAAAAAAAACTTCTCTCTTTTCTGTCTGTCCAGCTCCTGTATTTATACAGGGCTGGTTGCACCCTTTTAATGCTGGATGGACCCTTTATCCCTTTAAAAATTAGAAAGTTTTCATTAAAAACTACTTTTTAATACTTTATATGATCCTAACCTGATTTTCAGCAGCCCCATTATCCCTTGTTTTCCATTAGTATTTTAAACTATAGCCACTAACATTACATTATAATACACTAGCACTAATACCCTGTTTTTACTGTTTCATTCCCATAAATGCCCCTGAAATCCTGATGTTATTACTGAAAAATCAGAACCTACTGCAAAACAGATTCTAAAATCTGTATAAACTTAATTATCCTTCTGATTTACAGTTATAACCAATCCTATTAACCTCCTAACACAATTGTATTTGACCAACTTTTGTAAACTTGAATTCAAACTTGACATTACAGCAATATTACACTGAATTCAGAACTAACATCATAACAACATATTACTGAAATTATCATAACAATTCAGACTGGACTTAACATTGAACCAAAATCAAACACACACAGGATCATTGTCAATACTGACAATGCCCTGAAACTTTAATGTTCAGACAATAACATATATACAACACTTATTTTGACAGATTCATATAAACCAGGATGATTTAACTGACGAGTATTAGTTAAAAATGATTATCTACAATATCTGTCAACAAACAGTACATAATAATAGAAACAGATTGTTTCAATTAGTATTATTATGAATGAGAATTCATAATATAACTAATCGACGAACTTAATCGAGTCGATTGCTTACATTATAAATAGTCACAACCAACAGAAATAATTTCATATTTGACCATATAGACGGGCATGAGACAAAGATGACAGAATTAATCAAATAAAATCATGAAAAATTAACAAGCTATTAAGACAAACAACAATACACGTAGAATACACAAAAGAAAAATAGAAAAATACCTCTGAATCTTCAAATTTATTCAGACACAGACTCAACTTGGATTCGGACATTTTTGAGGCTGAACGGACTTTATTCGAAGTATTCTCAGTTGAGAATACCTCGATTAAAGTCTCTTAGACCTCAATCCTTTACTCGAATCAAGATCGGAAAATTTTTAGGGGTTTTGAAAGTTCTATTTGGGATTTAACCATTTCTGGTCGGATTCGAGGAGAACCAAACATGACACAAGGGTGAGGGTAGCCTAGGGGTCATTCGGTGTCAATTTAAAACAGATCTAGGTAAGTTCTTGTTTGGCTCGAATCTTCAAAAGAAGATTCGAGAAGCTCTGAAGTGATTCGAGCCAAACAAACACCGGATCCATACTCAGGATGACTAGGGGAAGCTATGGTGTCGATTTGGGACTGTTAGGTTTAGATCAGGTTTTCAGGCCAACCTTCGATTTAAGATTCGAAGGGTTGGGGCCTTATTCAAAGGAATCTAAGGTCTTATTCGTGTAGAGGATGTTCAGGGGATCTTAGGGTGTTATTTTGGTGACCGGCGGTGTTGATGCCGCCGGGTTTCAGACGGTGGAATCCTAGGGCGGCTAGGGTTAGGAATGGGGGTTTGGGGGACGATGATGAATAGTGTAGGAGGGGGGTGTTCAGTTAGGGGCCGGGGTAAAGGCTTGGATCTTATATAGGGGCGGGGTGGATTGATATCGTCCGTCCAATCAAGTAAGATGAAGGGCCAGGATTAATTCATTAAACCAAACGACGTCATTTGGTTTAAAGTTGGGGTCGGACTGAATCGGGTCAATGGGTCGGGTTATGGGTTGCGAGTAAGGGCAGGGGATATCAACCGTTGGTTGGATTTAATCCAACGGCCCTTGATGAGAGGTGACCAAACGTCGTCGTTTGGTTCTGGCTTTGAATTGGACCGGACAGGCTGTTTGGATTGGGCTGACGGGGGGGGGGGGGGGGGTAAATTGATTTGGGCCTGGATTTTAATCCAGGTCCAATTTTTCAACTTGTATATATATTTTTTATTTTCTGATTTTATTAATTAATAAAACCCTAATCAAAAATAAAAAACAAAAATTATCATTACAATAATATTAACTATAATTTTAACTTCACACAAAAAAAATATATTAATTACTCTATAACAATTATTTAACACATAGACAAAACATCAATCACATAGTGAAACATTTGAAATAGAACCAATGCATATTTTTGTGATTTTATTTAAATTATCTCTTAAATGCATAATTAAATCCTATATGCATGCAACATGTATTTTATTTTAATTTTTCATTTTATTAAGACAAAGTAAATATTTACGGACATAACACAAGTATTTAACACCACGCAAAATTCAAAAATTACACAGTAAAAGAAATTTATTTTATTTTTTGATTTATTTTGGAGTAGTTTTCGTAAAGCAAAAATCACGTGCTCACAGGACCTGCCTTGGTTGTCTTCATCATCATCGTCGTCATCAGAGGAGACAAGAAACCTGGCATCAGCTTCAAGCGCCTTAGCTTGATCTATCTCTTAGAGAGGTCAAAACCTTGAGCGTGGATTTCCTCGAGGGTCTCCCTCTAGGATTGGCAAATCACCAAGTCATTTCTCTGTCTCTCTCGATGGGAAGCCTCCCTTAGCTGCGTTTGAGCAGCCTCAGCATCGACCAAGTATACGGCTATGGATTTGGCAGCCACGATCTTCATCTCCCCGACCTCTACCTTGGCCTCAACAAGCTTGGCTTCGAGCTCCTTAATACTTTTAGCCTAGGCTGAACTTTTCTCTTTAGCACCCCGAAATTGGACCTCGACCCATGACAGTTTGACCAAATCATCCTCTTTCTCCGTAGCAAGGTGGTCTATGTTCTCCTTCCATCGATCACAGTCAACTTTGATTTGATCGATTTCCCCTCCGAGCAGCTCGATCATATCCAGCTTTTGCTGCAACTGAGATACTGAAGTATTAGCCTTAACAGTTGGGTCGAGACCACACTCTTTCAAAATGAAATTTACCTACTCGTCTAGCTCAGCCTCTTCCTTACGAGCCCAGAACAAGTCCGCTCAAAGGTGTTACATCCCATGTTTTCGTACGTGAGAGTACGTCGTAAGCCAATTGATGTAAGCTCGGAAATGAGATAATTTTTGAAAGGACATAATTTAAGTTCATCATGTTATATTGGAGGTTACAAATCTTTAAGATCGTGAATAACAAGTACCAAAAGGGTTGGAAAGCTTAGACGCTAAACGAATTGAAGAAAATCAGTTTCGTCGAAAGTCGACAAGTTTGGAATGTCATAACATATACTTTTGGGGTGAGACTAGGGTGATTGACATGATGAGGAAGTTAAGTTATGAGTTATTTTAGTCTTATTTTATGTTTTTAAGTCAAGCGAGTTGTGGAACAAAAGTTGGCAAAGGTCATCACAAGTTGCATTCATAATGTGCTGAACTTTAGGTCAAATGTAGTTGCACTTTTCTCCCAATATACTTGGAGTCAAGGGCTTATATACATATCAAATTGAAGATCTACAAGTATAGTTTCTAATTAATTAAACCGTTCATCGATAAGACATTGGACTAGAGATATATTCACGTTTTCGCGAGACTGCGCAAGCAGCTCCCATGGGACCCACAAAGTTGGTTTAAACTTCAGCTTGTATTTAAGTCATTTATATGTCGTTTTAACTCATATTTTCTCATCTAAAACAGTTCCTAAACCCTCATAAATGCTCTCCAAGTATTCCTCCATGATTCTACGGTGCAAACCTAAGATAAAAACAGTAATCCAACGCTAGAAATCCCGTGGTGCTTGCTAGATCGTAGTTCTTCATCTTGTGGCTATTTTGGAGGATTCTTCAAAGGTAAGTAACCTCAGATTTTGTGTTGTTCTTTATGATTAAGCTAAGAATGATTACCTCTTTCATGTATATTAGAGTTTCAAGGCGAAATACAAGTGTTTACATACCAACATGTACACAAAAGTTAATTCAAGAAGAGAATACAACTCTTATAGGGTTGTGGTATGATTGAGGGTTGTTGTGAGCTACACCGGCTGGGGATTTCAATTTGTGTCTACTACCTAAGGTAATTAAATCATGTTCTTGGTTGTGCTTAAGATCAATCATGTGTTGGTTGAGTTGTTTGAGTGAAAATCTACAAGATAGTAATTGACATGGCATAAGGAATCGTTATCTTTTTTGTGGGCTGTATTGAGGCTATATATATGGTTTGTTCTGGATGGAAATTTTTATAAATATTTTTATTCTGTTTTGACTGTTGTTGTTAAGCTTATCTATGTGCTAATTCAGTGGATTGAAGAAGATAACATGAAAAATAAGATGTTAGCGATAAAGGTTAAGGTGCTAGGTGTGTGGACTATATTTGAAGATTATGCTTATGATGTTTTGGGTTGAAAATAATATGGAAAGTATAAGTATGATGTTATATATGTTGTAGGCAGATTCATGGAAAAGGAATTGGATTCAAACCATATTTTATTAATCGTAAATCGAGCTTGCCGCTCAAAATGGTTGTTGAACAAATCGAAGAGCTTATTGTGAATTATATTGTTGTTGTTTGGGTTGTTTGGTGACTTTTGGTAACATATGGGATCTAGTAAAAATAAGGGAGGTGCTGTCTATTTTCTTGTAGAATATTGGTTTCCAAATATGAGAGTTACAACGCTTATATGATGATGACGAAAGTTGGTTTACTCATTGTAGACGTAAGAAGATCATATTGAGCTTACTTGAAGATTGGATAGAAGATTTCAAAGGTATGTTAAGGCACTTCCTTCATTATTTTGGCATGATCTAAAGTGAAATGAATATGCTATTTCATAAAGGATCTACTCGTAGCAACTAAGGTTGCCCATGTTGTTCTTTCCTTATAAAGTTATTCTAAGCAAGTATGTATGATCCTTGAATCCTATAGAAGTTCATATTGATGTTATGATGTCCATAATGTTAACCATAGGTGCAACGACCTTACGTCACTCCCAAAGGTTTAGAACGTGATTCCATGAGTCTAGCATGCATTATATATATATGTATCTATTTTACTCTATCGAGCTACGCTATAGTCAATCGGGTACGACACCTATTGTGCAACCATTGATTAGTTGGGTTTACCGAGCTCCATTTGATCGGGTACGATTCTACCGAGCCTTATGATGGTCGGGTATGTTTTTACCGAGTCCTCTTTGAGGCCGGGTACGATATGATGATGATAATGCCCACAGAGGCGTATGTTTTTAAAAGTTTATGTATATATATGTATTATGCATTTCATATCAGTAGCCCCCAGAGGCACTTAGATGTTACAGGTTATATCTTCTCTATCTCTCTTTACATTACTGTTCTTATTTATGTTTTTTTGCCTTACATACTCGTTACTTTATTCGTACTAACATCCCTTTTGCCTGGGGATGCTACATTTCATGCCCGTAGGTCCTGATTGATAGGTTGACAGTCCTCCAAGTAGGCTATCAGCTCAGCGGAAGGTGTTTGTGCACTCCACTTTCTCCAGAATTGCCTATTTGGTCAGTATGCTTTGGATATGTATTGATTGGTATGGCGGGGCCCTGTCTCGACCTTTATGATTTTATGTACTCTTAGAGGCTTGTAGACAGATATCAGTTGTATGGATACTTGTATGGTCTTGTCGGCTTATATTTTGAGTTTACAAATGGTCATGTCGGCCTTATAGGCCCGTATGTCACATGTATAAGTTTGTATATCATGTTGGGTCATCATATGTTCAGTATTCCCTTATGTTTTATTCATGTTATATAATGACGGGTTTTCTGGCTCATTTACCCATGATAGTATAATAAGAAATATATGTTATGTTGGTACTCGGTTGAGTAAGGCACTAGGTGCCCGTCGCGGCCCTTCGGTTTGGGTGGTGACAAAAGGTTCTCTAAGCTCCTCCTCTTTTTGACAGCAAAGGAGCTTCAAAGCATTCCTCTCCTCCGAGGTCTTCTGGAGCTCGGTCTCGCATTGACTCAGATCGGCCCTAAACTTGGTGAAAGCCTACGCAAAAATAAAGATATAAGGTAGGATAAAGGGAGAAGAATGAAAGAGAAATTGCAACAATGAGAATTAGTACTTACTCGAGATAAAAGGCGTTGGGGGCATTGGGCCTCTTTAAAAAGGGTGGATGCATCGTTGAGATCGGTGGCATCATTAACCCCGGTAAAGCAATCCCGGAAAGGATCCTCTTCACTGGGGACTCCGCCTATATCAGGCATCTGCAAAGCCCGAGTATCCTTTATGGCCTCCTTAGAAAAGGCCGATAGAGAAGGAGAGTGACCTATTGTCATGGCCCCGAGCGAATTGCTCGGGGTGCTCTGATCAACCCTATGGGTCCCAGAACCGTCCCCCTCTAGCGTGCTTGTTGATGCCTGAGGGATAATCTCAACCTCAGGCGATTTTGGGGCTTTTCCCGAATCTTTCTTCGAAGCCTCCTCGTCAAAAGGCAGGGTCTCGACAATCGCCTTCGACTTGGAAGGTTTGGCGACCTCAGCTGGCTTCCTTGCTCGAAACACCAGCGTGGAGTCGTCTCCCTCATCTTCATCTTCTTCTTCTCCCAAATGGCAGGCCGACTCTATAGTCGCAGGGATGTGATTTCTCCTGCATCTTTGAATTGGAGCCCTTGTAGGTTGAGAATCCTCAGACTCTGAGACTCTCTCCCTCTTATTATCTTTCCCCCACTTTGGGGCCGGGGATTCGATCTCTTCCCTGGCGAGGCCAACCTCATTTCGGCGACATATCCAATGGATGCATAAAAGAAAGTCAAATATAAATAAAGAGAAATGTTACAAAAAAAAGTGGAGGAGGACATCGAAAGTTTACGGAATAAACTTACGATGATGTTTGGCTTCCCATCTGCCCCTTTCCAAGTCACGCCAGCAGCCCTCGGCATGGGAGGAAGTTGCAGCCAGCTTCCGGACTCAGTCCTCAAGGTCGGGAACCGCGTAAGGCATCCAAGCAACCGTTGAAAAATAGGTGAAGGCATTACATAAAGCAAAATATGGAGCACGAAGACTAATGGATAAAAAACATCACTTATGTTCGGGGTTCCACTTCTCTAGGAACGACAATTTCTCCTCTATGAGGATGTCGCAGGTCCTAACCCGCACGAATCGGCTCATCCAACCCTGATCTTTGTCCTTATCGCTGCTCGCAAAAAAGGCCTTCGTCGCTCGGCGTTGGATCTTGATCAACCTTCGATAAAGTCGAGGTCGATATAACTGTATCAGGTGGTTGAGGGTGAACTCCAGCCCCTTGGCCTTGCTAGAAAAGAAACGGAGCATGATTACTATGTGCCAAAATGAGGGGTAAACCTGGGCGAGGGTGACTTGGTACCTCTTGCAAAAATCAATAATAACTGGGTCGATAGGACCCAGTGTAAAGGGGTAAGCATAGACACTCAGGAACCCCTCCACGTGAGTGGTAATGCTCTCTTTGGGATCGTGGATCTGTACCACGACATCAGCCCCCCAGCCACAATCTCTCTTCACATTCTCGAGGTGTTTCGCCGTTATCGAGCAAATGTATCTCGACATGTGCTCACATCAACCAGGGATCGATGGAGGGTTCTCAACTTTGAAGTCCTTCTTTAAAACACAGAGGCTGGGAACGTACTCATAAGGGAGCAGTTCCACCGGCGTTTTATCACCGGTCGGCCAGGAAGAAGAGGAAGAAGCCTTCTCCTTTTGTGGGACGGTTTTTGAGGTTTTCGCCATTGGTTCAGGTGGAAGAAAGCGGAAAGAGGTGGAGTTTGGTATTTTTGGTGCTAAAAGATTGAATCAACGGGCGGTGAAAGAAAAGAGATGGAGAGAGGAAAAGACCTAGAAAACTTGGTGAAGATGAAGGTAAAGTTTTGATTCAAATGGGGAACCTGTATTTATAGATTCACGACGACGGTTCGATGGCACTAGTGGCCGACCGTCACTGGCAAGCATTAATGGTTTGGGGAACCGAACCGACGGGACGTTTCGGTCACCTCAAGCCCTTATGTCACAGGGATGGCGTCATTATCGAGGTCTCCAGAAAATCGAGGCTCAAGTCGTTTCTAATCATTTTATTCTATGAAACGAGGGGACTATCTGTATACGGTGGAAATCGGGGCTACCCGATTTTGTTCTTCGGTGGAAGAAGTGATACCACGTCGGAAGATCAGGACATCGAGCTCGGGGTCGAAGTTCCTTTCCAATGTCGAGGCCGATATCACTTACCGAGGTCAGAAGAAGGCATGCTTCGAGATGATGCCGATATGATTCAGTAACAAAAAGAGCGAGATACCCACAACGGATCGGAGATCACGGTGTGAATTTCGGAATGGATTGGTCTTCGACGGTTAAACAATTGTCAAATATGATTTCCTACTATAATTAGAAGTGTACCTTATTTAGGACTCCCCTATTATATAAGGGGGGACCTCATTCATTTGTAACCAACATTGTTCACTGAGAAAAAAATATATGCTCATTACTTTCTTGCTACTTCACTTACTGTTCATCAGAGTTGCTTTATAATTAGCTATTCCTATTATCACACCTCGAGACTATCACATATCGATGTCGAGATTTGGCTTGCATAGTGATTTGATTTACTTTGTTCTCTAATTTATTTATTTAATTCCTTGTTTATCAATTGGTACTGGATTAAATCACATATCCTTAAAACCACAATGTAAATTTAATTGTTACTCGAATTTTAGGGTAAACAAATGCTCACTTGACACTTCTTAAAATTATTTTTTAAAATTAACCAATGTAATAGAGTTTCAATTTCCACAAAAATATAATGGAGTTTAAAATGTGGAAATTAAAGTGACAATTTTTAATTTATAAAGGCTAAACATACTAATCATTTGTGAATTTTATTTTAAATTTGAATTAATGGGGCCGGTGAATAGTGGATAGGACTAAAGAGGTAATACTATATGAAAAAAGGGGAACTGAAATAAAAAATATTTAATTATGTAACCAGAAAATCCAAGCTATAAGATAGTGACTGTGTGCGCGCGTGAGAAAACTTGAAACGCAGAGCCCATTGAAGAAGACATGCAACAATGAACAATCACATTCCCCACCACCCCATTCCTAATACCCAAGATCCGGATCCCCAATTCCCCAACCCGAATGAAGATCCAAACCCGAATCCCCCTCCTCAACCCCAACCTCGCCGTCCTCGGGGCTTCGCCGCCACAAACACCGCCGCCGGAGTAACAAACAAGAGCAGAAAAGAGAGAGAAAAGGAGAAAGAGCGAACGAAGCTACGAGAACGTCACCGGCGAGCAATTACGAGCCGAATGCTCGCCGGACTCCGTCAGTACGGGAATTTCCCGCTTCCTGTACGTGCTGATATGAATGATGTACTCGCTGCACTTGCTCGTCAAGCCGGTTGGACCGTTGAACCTGATGGTACCACTTATAGACAATCTCCTCCTACTACTACTAATAATAATGCTTCCAATATGGTGAGTGCTATTACTCAATGGCAATGTTCTTTTATAAATTATCTAAATTGTGTTAAATTATCCGAATTGTTTGTTGTTAAACTAATCTCGAGCTCAGCTTTTGGGTTGAGCTTGGTCCAAAGTCTATTATCTAACACAGTTACCAGCGTAATTTTGCTATGAAGTTTGAATTTTAACCTAATGTTTTGCCAAAGTTTCGGACTTTATAGTTTACGTTTGATAATTTTTAGTGTTTATGTTATGTACCTCTATTCATTTCGTAGTATAGAGGGTACTCCACTTAATCCATTAAACAATGCCGTTTTACCTTTTCAATGAGATAGAGATCACGTTTACCCAGGAAGTTTAGCTTAGCAGTCATTAAAATGTTTGAAACCCATGGGGATGAGGGTTCAAATTCCGGCAGAATAAAAACGTTAGGTGATTTCTTCATGAGCCTTGGCGGATAGAGTTACCGATACCTTTGTTTTTTGGTGGTAGAAATCGAGGTGCACACAAACTGGCCCAGACACTACCTTTTTGGAAAGAAAATTTAGATTATAACGTCTTTTTTTAAAAAAAAAAGGGGGGGGGGGGGGAGGGGAATTGGAAAAGTATTGACTAAAAATCATGCTTTGCTTGCACTGCTTCTGTTGCTGCAAAGATAGCATCTATTCTCATTGGGATGCGATATCTTCTTGATATTCTGTTTAAACTTTAAACTGTCGCCAAATATGATGTCTTAATTTTCATTACTACTGAATAAATTGCACAGGGGCCTTATCAGGTGATGTCTGTTGAGTGTCCGGTTTCTGGTAGTTCTTTGAGAAATTGTTCAACCAGAGCATCCGTGGACTGTCATCCATCAGTGCCAAGGATCAATGAGAGTTTATCGCCAGCATCTTTTGATTCTATTGTAGTCACAGAAAGTGACACGAAGGCTGATAAATTTACATGTACCAGTACAATGAATTCTACAGAATGTTTAGAGGCGGGCCAGGTAAATTCCAAGTTCTTGTAAGCTGAGGATACTGTATGTTAAGGATAATCTTCAATGTTGCTTTGGGGTTTATTACTTATCTTGATGTATTACACCGTCCTAACCATTTTCATTAGAGTGCCGTATGCCACTCTTAAGAAAAAACTAATTGGTTGTTTTGGCATAAATGAGAACTTAGGAAGATTGAAGATACAGCATCCTCCATCCCCTTATTTGATAAGTTCCAACTCAAAGGGGGGAAAGGAGACTCTGCTACTAAATCTGAGTTATTTAATATTAGGTTTATCTTCTTTTTTGTATTTTGGACTGTTTTATTCGCTTTTTAATCTCTCTCTCTCCCCCTCCCTCCTCTCTCTCTGTGTGATATTGAACGACTTAAGCATCATGCAGGAACCCATGAAATTGATCGAGTAGGTCATCTGTACATTTTTTGGGTAGATTAAAGATATAAATAATGTCAGGGTCGATGCAGCTTCAAGGTGCGAGGTTCATTTGAGCCCAATACTTCCGATGCGGATTATAAATAAATGTGTAAAAATCCACTAAAATTACAAAAGATAGTATATATGAATGCATAACTTTAAAATATAATGGGTTCAATGCTAAAAACCTAAAAAGTTACCATAAAAGATTAAATCCTCGATCCGCATTGGTATAAAGTTATAAATTTCTTGTCCTGGTTGTTGTCATGTCCCCTAATTCTCAAAAGTTTTTGTGTCTCTGCATCTTTTGTTCATGCTATTTAAGCTGCGTCAATGTGAGATGGCATATTTGATGTACTAATTGCTTCTTCCACTTCGGACATATCTGATAGAGTGGTTTATCTTTTCTCCTACATGGGAAGATGTTAATGCTGACTTTCTTCTTTCAAAATCTCACAGTGATGTTGGAAGTTTATTTTATGATCAACTCTTCAAGCTTCGAAGATTCTAGTACTATGAGTTTATCTTAGAACCGAAGAGCAGACTTAACCATTCTTAATTCAACATAGTTGCTTGTACAGTTTGTAAGCTATTTTTAATTAGTGGCCGGGCTACATTAGTTCTCCTAATAGTAACAAATGACAGACTCAGCTGTTCTTGATTTGGCATGGTTGCTCAGCATGGTTGCTTGTATAGTTTGTAAGCTAGTTTTTATTTGTGGTTGGACTACGTTAGTTCTCCCATTGGATGATAAATGGAAAAGGAAAACTAACAAGTTACTTGTTGCAGCTCATGCAAGAACTTCACTCTGGGGAGCATGGAATTGGTTTATCAGGAACTCAATACGTCCCTGTTTTTGTTATGCTCTCTGTAAGCAGCTTTCTCCTTAAAGTATTTTTATTCTTCATACATGTATAAGGTGGACGCGCCAAGTTTCAAGATTCCTTCTCTCGTTTGTTAATGACTTTCCGTGTTCAACATTCAAAAGAAAGCACAAACTGATTATTTATCATCTAGTTGCCACTATGCAGCATCATGTGTTCACATGTTCGACTTTCTAATTATCCATATCTAAGTCATGGCTTTGTTTTTGGCAGAGTGGTCTAATCAACAATTTCTGCCAGTTGATGGATCCTGATAGTGTTAAACAGGAGCTGCAGCAGCTTAAGTCTTTAAAAATCGATGGGGTTATGGTAAATTGCTGGTGGGGCATCGTTGAAAGCTGGGTACCTCAGAAATACGAGTGGTCTGGCTACAGGGAATTGTTCAACATAATCCGAGATTTCAAATTGAAATTGCAGGTATTAGAAAACTCATAAACATATTATACTCATATTGAGGCCTCGGTATCCCTAACAAGTTTTAAACGAGTCATCTTTTTGTGGGAACCCTGGTCTTTCCTGCTCTTTTCATTGCTGTGTGTTCCAAACCATCCATTCTTAAGATGCATCATTACATCTACACTCTGGAATGTCATTTGCTCCATTCCTTGAGGGGAATTGGTAAATGTTCGCATTTTATGTTCACATCAAGACATTTCTGGAGCTCTAGCTTATCTAGACATATTTATGGATTTTCCAATAATTGAGTGTTTTATGGATTTTTTTTTTTAAAATCCACAAAGGTTGTCATGGCATTTCATGAATATGGAGGAATTGATACCAGTGGCATGTTCATATCCCTTCCTCAGTGGGTTATGGAGATAGGAAAAGGCAATCAGGATATATTCTTTACTGATCGTCAAGGCAGAAGGAACACTGAATGCCTATCCTGGGGCATTGACAAAGAACGAGTATTAAGAGGTAGAACTGCCATCGAGGTATTGAATTTTCCTTTATTTTTTCAAGAGAGAAAAGCTAACATTCCCTGATTCTTGGGAAGGGAATATCTCTCTTGTAGATGTTACCCAATCATGTAAATCCTATTGTCAACCGAATTATGAATAAATTGTATTTTCCAAGGAACTTTCCACAAGACTAGTTTTAGGAGTGAAAAATAATGTGGCTTTCGCAATAGCTGTCTGTATCATTTCCTACATAAAGAGTGTTTTCTCCGTATGATTGACTCCGTTGAAGATGAGACGAAATTAAAGCAAAAACTAAAAAGAAAAAAGTACAGTAATCTTCTCCATTGTGACTAAACCTTTAGTTTTTTGATCACTAGTTTAAAATCCAATTTTGCCCCACTTGTGGGATCCTACTGCGTTGTTGTAGTTTAAAATCCAATTTTGCAGGTTTACTTTGACATGATGAGAAGCTTCCGAACTGAATTTGATGACTTGTTCGCTGATGGCCTAATTTCTGCTGTTGAAATTGGACTTGGAGCGTCTGGGGAGCTAAAGTACCCTTCTTTTTCTGAAAGGATGGGGTGGAGGTATCCTGGTATTGGTGAGTTTCAGGTACTTGTTATAGGAAGGCTGTGATGTATAGTTGTTATGTGATTTGGTCATATTACTTAGTCTTCACTGTCTATAACTCTAGAAAAAGATCGGATCTTGTTCCCTGGGTCTGTTTGATAAACCTTGCTGTGCCTGAAATGCTCGAGTCTGACACTGATTGGTTCTTCGTTAACCCAAGTCAATCATTTTAATGTAGTTAAATTGTCAAACTTATAAAGTGATTAGTTGTCTTCCTATGTAGAAATTTCATATAATGTTATGATTTCTATTGATATGGCTATCCATCTTGCGTCAAATTGTTGCATAAAAGTGATGGAGTGACTATCAGTTTCTATCTTACTTTAATTGTAATATTTGTAGCCAAAGGAATACCTCGAGTGCAAATTTGGAGTTGAGCCGACGGAAGCGGGAGTTGAACCGGATAACTACTATATTTACATCCTGAATATGCATTTAAAACCCTTTAGAAGATTAGTGGGAACTCTTATAACTAGATTTATCAGTTTGTTGAATAAAGGATTTTTTTGTTTGATTTGGTTAATTTATTTCAGCATCTAATTTAATATCTCTGCAATGGTTGAACCTGTGAGACATGCCACAGAATTCTGTATCCTGGACAGCCTTAATTCTCCCATTATCTCCGTGATCGATACACTAATGCTTCTTGCTTTTTTAGTGAAATTCCATTATGCAGTCTTGATGGATCCTCTAATTGGCTTCTACCTGTTCCAGTGCTACGATAAATATTCTCTGCAGAATCTGCGAAAAGCTGCAACATCAAGGGGACACTCTTTCTGGGCGAAGGGACCTGATAACGCTGGTTATTACAATTCCAAGCCACATGAAACTGGATTCTTCTGTGAACGAGGTGATTATGATAGCTACTATGGGCGATTTTTCCTCCATTGGTATAGACAGGTCTTAATAGATCATGCTGATAATGTTCTCTCCCTGGCAACTCTTGCTTTTGAGGGAGTGCAGATTGTTGTGAAGGTACGTATATTGGCTAGTTCAGTTCATCATACTTTTTTGACCTCGTTCTGCTTATTTCCTATATTTGGGCTTTTGTTCTTTGTCACAAATGGCATACATACATTTCCAATTATTCAAATGGTATTTGTTTATGCTCTTTTCATCCCAAATCAATAGTCTTTAAAAGGTCAGCGCGGTGCACTATGCGCTCCCGCTATGCATGGTGTCTGGGCAAAGGCCAGAATTATTTGACCAATTTTTGAAATGCTATCTCTACTTCAGATAATATCATGTTTTTTAATAAAAGAAGTTAGAGATTTGAAAACTGCCCAGGAGTGCTAAAAGTTGCAAAAAAAAATTTAGTTCAAAAAATGTGAATGTTTTTGGTCAAATATAATTTTGTTTTGCACTCATGAAGCGGAATTAATAATCCCTTTTGGGTTTCTTCTGATAAGTGAAATTGAGCTTAGCTGGTGCACGTTGACACTAGTATCTTAGGTAAATGACACAAAGTATTAAATTGTCTAAAAAATTTACAGTATGTTGAATGAAGAACTTGGATTCATACAAGTGTATCTTTTCCTGGTAAATGAGTTTCCTTTTCTGCAGATTCCAGCAATTTATTGGTGGTACAGAACGAGCAGCCATGCGGCAGAGGTCACAGCTGGATATTACAACCCCACGAACCAGGACGGCTATTCTCCAGTGTTTGAAGTTCTCAAAAAGCACTCCATGACAGTAAAATTTATCTGCTCAGGATTTCAGGTTCCAGAAACTGATGATGCGTTGGCAGATCCAGATGGTTTGAGTTGGCAGGTTATTGACTTCTAACATCCATTTGAGAACTCTCTTAAGGGCCATAAATGAATTCCATTAGAAGATGAAACTCATTTCGACCTCCACATGCACTCACAGAAACCTTAGGACATATGTTTCGGATAGCACGAGTTTGTTTTTTCTTTTCTTACCTCTTGAACACCGTTCCATTTCTGCAGATCCTGAATTCAGCATGGGATAAGGCGCTTCCTGTTGCTGGTCAAAACACATTTCCATGTTATGATAGAGAAGGATTGATGAGGCTGGTTGAGACTGCAAAGCCTAGAAATGATCCTGATCATCACCGTTTCTCTTTTTTTGCGTTTCAACAACCATTGCCTTTGGTTCAGAGTGCAATATGCATCTCAGAACTGGACTACTTTATCAAATCCATGCATGGTATAGTTTTCTGATTGTCAATATTATTACCTTATCTTTTTGGTCTGCCAAATATACTACATCTAATTCAAGTAGTTCTGAAGAATATGAACTTCGTCGTTTTGATTTTCAGAAGTAACGAACACAAAGTTTTGATGTGTAAACCGGAATAATATATTCACTTACATTTCTTAACCATACTCTTTTAAGTCTCATTCAGTGATCAGAAAAGAAGTTAAAACTTTTGTTTAGATGCCTTTGTAGGGTAGGTTAAATGGTTTTATTTGGTTAGGAAAGAGTGATCAATCTCATCGAATACGTTTATCTGCATAATTTTCGAGTTTTTTGAGCTGTAGTAGATCCCTATAACTTTGACTAACTTGTATGCATTCTCGTCTCTATTTTCAGGAGAAATCATCAACAATGTGGAATCTTAAGTTGGTATATAACTATTTATAGAATCTTAATTGAAGTGAAGAGGATCTTTTATCAACTTCAAGACTTTCGTACTCCGTTACTATCCAAATTTATTGGTCTGTTCATGTAACTGTAAATGGAATTCCGCTAATTTATTTTTTAAAATTACACTTTCAATGGTAAGTACAACTATTCGCATCAAGATGACGAGGAACAAGCAGTTCGTTGGTTTTTCTTTTTTCGCTTTGGTTGAAACAGTAGAATCATGCTTGGTTTCAATGACCATGTTATGCAGTAGGCTATATACATCAAAAGTGAAGTGTGTTTGGTATGAATTGATTTTTGGAAACAGTACCAGAGAGGGTTCGTGCTCTTGCCATCAAAGAATTTTGTTGGAATGGCTAGACATTTTATCTGACTTTTTTTTATAGCCGAGAATTCGCGTCTTCTCGAGGACCAATTTGCAAACAGTTCGAGATTTAGTGGATAATAAGCTCGTCTTGTTATCCTTCTCCAATTAGATATTGATTCTTTTTGTTCTGCGTCAGGGATCGAACTTGTAATGTACGTTTAATTATATTTATACATTCACTTATAGCTCTCTTACCACCGGGGGCGGGCATCGGTTCGGCCGTAAATGTTATCGGTTCGGCATATGGATTATCAGTTTATAAATATGCTAAACTGATAACCGAACCGATAAAGTGTCGGTTATCGGGCATCGGGTATTGGTTAGTCAATCCTTAGCAGTTCGGTTATCTGTTTACCCGATAAGAATAAAAAATATCCAAAAATTTCATTTTTTTAAATAGAAATCGTGATCATACTGTAAAGGGAAAGAAACTGATTTTTTACTCTTAAAAAAAGAGCAATTAAATTTCTTTTTTAGAAATCTTAATGAATGATCTCAGTTTTCAAAGTTATAAGTTAGTTGGAGTAAGGAATAAGACATTCAATAATCTAATCTTACTAACCACCTCACTACAGGCCTACATAATTCACGAGAAAATAATAAATCCTAATATTGTAAATACTAATGAATCAGTGCAACAAAAGAAACAAATAGAAAAACCAAAAATTTGAATTATTTATTTTTAAAGTTTAAAACTAATAATCTTAACTGAAGAATTAAAATGAGAAATTTAGAAAAGTTTAAAACTTACTCTGAGGATTAAGGCCTGAAGATGAAGAGTAACTGCGGAGAGAATTGAAAGAATGAAGCCTGTGGCTTTATAGGGATGGGATCCCCTCCAGTGACTTTTTATCCAGTTTTGCTCAATGGTTGTACTGATTAAGTACATGTGGCAATCCCACTATTCTATGGCTGAGATCTACTATTCTAAATATGGTAAAATAATGTGAATAAAATATAATAAAAAATTTAAAAGCCACTAACGGAAACGTTTAATGTAACGGCATGCCCCTTGAAAGTCAAGTCTTTAAAGCTGCACAATGCAGCATATGGTGCCCACCAATTTGAGCAACGTAACAATAAAAAAATTACTGGAATAATTTTATTAGATGAATTAACACCTATTACTAGAGCTCAACTCAATAATACGAATTATATCAATCAGGTATAATATATCTTCTGTTTCAATTCATAATTAAAATATTTCACATATCGTTATAATGTCAAAAAAGAGGCATAATGTCAAAAATATTTTAATAATTTTGAATTAAGTGCTTCTTAAAATATGACTTGTATGAACTTATCCCAACATAGTTTTTTCTCTCAAGAACATCTCCTAGCTTTACTCAAATGTGTAAGAAATTGAATGAAAAAAATCAGATTTGAAAACTTCCGTGTGTTTTCATTTCTTGCTTTGTACATGTATATATTATACACTCCACATATATATTTATTCCTCCCACACTAACCCACTAAGTTATGTCCCCTTATATTATAATATACCTACTAATCCCATTAATTATGTCCTCTCATGCCCACTAATTTATGTTCCCTAACCCATTAATTATGTCCCCCTAATGCTAAAGACAGAATATGCTATGCACGTTGGTCTTCTTCTTCACCCTTCTTCTTCTTCACCTTCTTCTCTATCAAGTTCACTAAATCTCAATGAGTATTAGAATTAGGATATGGCTTCTTCTTCCCAACATCCCCCTCAAGTTGGAGGGTAACTTTGTGACCCCTAACTTGCTCAAAATTTCGGAGTGAGAAACCCCAGAAAGTGGCTTTGTGAAGAGATCCGCCAGTTGGTCTTTAGATGGAACAAAAGAAAGGGTAATTAAACCGGAAAGGATCTGTTGACGCACAAAATGACAGTCAATTTCTACATATTTTGTGCGTTCGTGGAAGACGGGGTTACAGGCGATGTGAATGGCTGCCTTGCTGTCAGAGTGAAGAGGTATTGGAAGAGTTACTGGTGCAGAGAGATCTTTAAGGAGTCGAACTAACCATGTAAGTTCTGCAATAACTTTTCTCATAAATCGGTATTCTGCCTCTGCAGAAGATAGAGAGATTGACACATGTTTCTTTGATTTCCAGGAAATAGGGGCTCCTCCTAGTGTGATGAAGAATCCACTTACAGACCTCCTAGAATCCTTGCAAGAGGCCCAATCAGCATCGCAAAATGCAAGCAAGGAGAATGAGTGTTCTGCGGAGAGAAGAATTCCTTGTCCTGGATCACAACTCAAATATTTGAGCACTCGTAAGGCAGCAAAGAAATAAGACTTACACGGTCTCTGCATGTATTGACTGAGGGTAAGGACTGCAAAAGAATGGTCCGGACGAGTGTTAGTGAGATAGTTCAACTTGCCAACTTAGATGACGAAATACTGTTGGATATTGCAAAGGGTGTCCATCATCAGCTTCAAGCTTGGAGGAAGGATCAAGTGGAGAACTGACTCGAGGCAGATGAGATACATCAAATTCCTGCAGCATATCTAAGGTAAATCTTCTTTGGCTTACAATAAAACCTTCCTTTTCTCGCAGAATTTCCATCCCTAAAAAATAATGTATATCTCCTAGATTTTTGACCTTAAATTCACTATGTAGAAAACCCTTGATATGTTGAATTTCTTCCAAGTCATCTCCAGTAAGTAGTATATCATCTACATAGACAACTAGGATAGAAATCAGGTTTCCTGTTCGTTTAAAGAATAGCGAGTAATCGTTTAATGATGAAGAATACCCCTTAAAACTCAAAGCTCCTGCAAGTCTAGCATATCATTGCCTAGAAGCTTGTTTTAAACCATACAAGACTTCCTTAGTAAACAAACAGGCTTAGGACTAGGAGGTGATAAGCCTGTTGGAAACCTCATGTACACCTCCTCTTGTAAATCACCATGTAAAAATGCATTGTTGACATCTAATTGACACACATTCCAATCTCTTTTGGCTGCAATAGTGAGTAAACACCTTATGGTTGTCATTTTCACCACTGGTGAAAAAGTCCCACTATAATCTATTCCTTCTCTTTGGATACCCCTCTGACTACTAGCCTTGCCTTCAACCTTTCAATTCTTCCATCCGACAAATGCTTTACCTTATACACCCATTTGCAAGGTAAAGCCTTTTTTCCTTTAGGTAATTCAACCACATCCCATGTGTGGTTATCTTCTACAGCTTTAATCTCCGATTTCATAGCTTTTATCCAACATGGATGTTGACAAGTCTGTCCAAAATTATTGGGTTCTGTGAGAGTAGAGAGGGATTGCAACACATGTTGATTGTTGGGTGACAGAGAAAAGAAACAAAACTCCCTAGGCTTACTTGGTTGAGTGAAACAAGCTGGTGCTACATCTGTGAACATGATATTATTGCATACATAATCTTTCAAGTAGGCTGGTTGATTGGAAACTCTTCCTGACTTTCTCAATGGTGTAGGCTGCTGAGGTATAGAAACAGGTGAGGTAGTGTGTGGTGTATCTATGATTGACTGAAAAGGAATTGGGCTAGTAGACAATTGGTGATGAGAGGGAGTGTATGAATATATTGGTGATGGTGAGGAGAAAATATCACAAACTTCAGGTTCTAAAGAGATGGGTGTGGATTGATCATGTGATGAAGGTGAATAGGTAGGTTCTGTAGTAAATGTTGAGCTTGGAAATATATGATGTTTTGATGTGCTGGTTTCAACAAGAAGAAAGTGTGATTCATGAAATTTCACATCCCTTGACACAAATACTCTTCCTGTGGACAAATCTAATAGCTTATATCCCTTCTGATGGAGCAGATAACCAAGCAAAACACAAGTTGTTGCCCTATCATCAAATATACCTCTTTCCTGGGCTATTGTAGAAGCATAACAGAGGCATCCAAAATTCCTTAAATGATCATACTTGGGCTTCTCTTGAAATAAAACCTCATATGGTGTCTTTCCTTTAAGAACACTAGAAGGTATTTTATTAATAAGATGTGTGGCAGTTAGCATAGATTCACCCCAATATGACAAATGTAGCTTGGATTGAAACATTAATCCTCTTGCAATCTCTAAGAGGTTTCTGTGCTTTCTTTCAACAATTTCATTCTGTTGAGGAGTTGCTACACAAGACATTTGGTGTAGCATTCCTTCTGATGCTAGGAAAACTGCCTCTTGTGTGCCTTTTCCCAATTCTAATGCATTGTCAAATCTTATCATTTTGACTTTCATATTGAATTGCCTTTCAACCATAGACAAAAAAGATTTAAGCATAGGAAAAACATTACTTTTTGCACTTAATAAAAATATCCATGCTCCTCTACTATAGTCATCTACTACAGTAAGAAAATATTTGAATCCATTGTAAGTATTTGATTTATAAGGTCCCCATGTGTCTACATGTATAAGTTCAAATATATGCTTGGATTTTATGCTACTGACAGGAAAAGGATTCCTGGTTTGCTTAGCCTTATGACAAACTTCACATATAAACTCAAAATTTGACCTACAACGAAGGAAATCTAAATGTTTCATTGCTAAAAATGGGAGGTGTCCCAATATTACATGCCAAAGTTTAACATCAGGAGCACCATTAACTTGAATTGGACTAGAAAAGGAAACAGACTCTGAAACGGGATTCTTTTCTTTTGGAATTGAAAATACATTACTACTGAACAACCCCTTAGACCTAAGGTTATTTGGTTCCAACAAGTTGAGTCCCTCTCTAACTTCACCAAAAACTTATGGACTCTTCATTAAAAGGTCTTGAAACATACACCCAATAGATGTGAATAGGACATTATACTTGAACTGAACACAAAACCTATTAACTAATAATAAGTTATATTTGAAATCCGGAACATGTAACACATTGTTCAGGATATGACCTGGCAGAATAGAAATACTCCTTATATGAGTAACAATCACCTTGAAAGAGTTTGGTAAACTGATATTCAAAGGTACAGGAAGTGGAGTTAGAAACAAGAAAGAATTAGAATCAAAACACATATGCTCTGATACCATGTAAGAAATTGAATGAAAAAATCAGATTTGAAAACTTCCGTGTGTTTTCATTTCTTGCTTTGTACATGTATACATTATACACTCAACATATATATTTATTCCTCCCACACTAACCCACTAAGTTATGTCCCCTTATATTATAATATACCTACTAACCTCATTAATTATGTCCCCTCATTCCCACTAATTTATGTTCCCTAATCCATTAATTATGTCTCCCTAATGCTAAAGACAGAATATGCTATCCATGTTGGTCTTCTTCTTCACCCTTCTTCTTCTTCTCTATCAAGTTCAGTAAATCTCCATGAGTATTAGAATTAGGATATGACTTCTTCTTCCCAACAAGATGTTGACGATAATATTAAAACACCTTTTATTATAATTCTTTTAACAAGTTTGCAAATTTTAATTCACCTATTTTTATTATTTGCACACGAATCTTTTAGTTTTAATACTTTTGTAAATGCATGAAATTCATATTCTCTACCTCATGATCAGGTTTGTATTAAATGAATTTAATTTTTAATTTTAATTTATATATTTATATATTAACAGATATATGTATTAAAATTTTGCAGGAAACTATTTTCGAGAGTCAAGGATCATAGTTTCAAAAATAATAATTTATTATGATTCATGTCAATTTAGTTTTAGTTAATTTTATTATTATATTTGAGATATTCGAACTAAAAAATAATGGTATCATAATAAGATGTATAGTGCTATATCTTTTGAATACATTTATGAATCTCAGTATTAATGTAGTGATACTTGTGAGATTACTTTTAAAAAGGTTAAACATTACCGATTCAAAAAAATTTGTGATTTTTTACATTCCTATGCCACATAAGAAACCTTATTACCCTCAATGTTCAAGGTTTGACTTAATTACACTTAGTATACCAAATTATCAATTCTATACCATAATTAATTAAAGGTATAATTAATTGTACGTTTTACTCCTTAATTAAAGGAATCTGCATATCCCAGTATCCCCACTCATCCCACGTTTCTCTCTCCTAACCCCTCAACCCACCCACGTTTTGCCCATACCTACGTTCTTTTTACCATTTTCCATCTTCTGAAACCAAATTCTCCCTCTAAAATCACAGAAAATTGAAGAAACCCTTCAACAAAATTGGTTCTCCATTTTACTCCAGTTGAGGTTCATCAATGAAGAACAACAAAGCTTCAAAACAAAGTCCTAAAAAATCAGCAGTAGCTGATATACCCTCATTTGATTTGGGTGTTTTATCACCAAAATCACCGAAAAAGCAAGTTAAATCTCCACATGCAATTGCAGAGACTACTCATAGTTCCTCTCCCTGACAAATCAGAGTCGAGATGAGAACCAAACAAAAACATGATGTAGATGCTGGAGAAACTTCTACACCAGGCAAAAAAGTCAAACGAAAAGTAAAAGAGCTTTTGGTAGATGACGACTTTGAAGAAGAGGTCCCTAATCTTCGAACATGAAAGAAAGCAAAGGTGTCTCCTGGTTCGAAAAATCCAAAAATGAAGAAACATTCAAAAAAACACCCTAAAATTGTTCGCAACCAATCATTAGTGAAGGTAAACATTTATTAGTTTCGTTTCTAATTTTTTAGTTTGGTTTATGATGGTAAAATCTGTGTTATACGTGTTTTAGACAAGTGTAGAGTAATTTTCTTAATTTTGAAGATTATTTGTAGTTGTGATGTTTTGCCTTTATAGTTGTAGATATTTTGTAGTTTTTTTTGTAGTTATATTGTTAGGTAACTTATACTATTTGAAGCAGAATTGTAGTTATCTTTTGTTGCTGCCTTTTTGTAGAAAATGTTTTAAATTGTAGATATTATGTAATCATTTGTAGCTATGTTGTAGATAAAATTTAGATGAACGTATCCTTTTTATGCATTTTATTAATGTGAAATAATTTATTATTTGTGCATAATGGACACTTTTTTGCCCCACATAATGTTGATTATGAGGTGCTTAGATTCTACACTTTGTGTGATCCTAGCATTCCTAGCCAGATTAAAGAGCTTCTATCCTCAAATGGGTTGAAGCTTTTCAAAAAGAAATGTTTTGAATACTTAATATCTCTTCCCACCATATGCATGAAAAACCAAGCCATTTATCTTCTGATGAAGTATGAATTGACCAAATCCAATGCATCATATTTTTCTGTACAGTTAAAGGGTGAAACATTAAATTTTGGATTGAGTGAGTTTGCATTAATTACTGGTCTAAGATGTGTTACCCAGGTTACTGATTTTGGTTATACTCCCACTTATGTTAGGAAAATAATGAGCAGTTATTTTTCAAACAAATTAAGAGTGGAGAAGTCTTATTTGAAACAGATAGTAACCACTAGATCCTGGGTAAACCATGAGGATGCGGTGAAGTTGTGCATCCTTTATCTTTTAGAATTTTTCATTTGTCCTTCGGACAAAGATCATGTTTCTTTTGTAGATCACTTTAGGTTCTATTTGGTAGAATCTGTGTAGTATGAGTCATACCCATAGGGTATTAAATCTTTCACCCAGATGATGGAATCTGTTAGGTACAGACTAAATCCGTATGTACATTCTTATCTCATACGGGGATGCTCACTAGCATTGCAAGTATGGCTTTATGAGTGTTACTCTAATGTCAGCACTGATATAGCTACGAGGTGTTCTAACTCAATACCTCACATACTAAGATGGTCAGCTAGTAAGGGACATATTTGGTTAGCTGCCTTTGAAGAGAAGATGATAAAGCCTGAGTGGATAAAGGTAAAGTTTTTTTTTTGATGATTATACATTTACCTTCAAAATATCTACAATTATTCTACATATTCTGCCTTGATCAAACTAATTTATTTTTCCTCATTCAGTTTACCAACATAGGTGAATCTGGAGAAGAGATTGCAGTGCTGATTTTGCCCGACAAAATTGAGTACAAAGTTCAAGAAGGTAAACAAACATCTGAGGTTCCCAATGCTGATCCTCCTACGTTGGAACCCAAACAAACAGATGGAGAAGAGGACACAGAGTCTATTGCTAAGAAGATCAGAAAATTAGAAAAAGGAATTGAGCAGGTAATACATATAAACTCCAATATATCTACAAAATATCTACAACATATCTACATTTAATAAACTGACTACACAATATCTACAAATTTGTAAATTCTGATATATATATATATATATAATTGCGTATCTACATTTTATAAACTGACTACAAAATATCTACAAATTTGTAAATTCTGATATATATATATCTATATATAATTGCGTATAATGTAGACATGATTGTAGATGTTGTTGTTACATGTTTGCCCAGTAACTGTAGATAAATTGTAGTTATTTTTAGATTATTTGAAGTTGACTTTGTAGTTTAAATTGTAGAGCTGTTTTTAGATATCATTGTAGATTTTTTATTTTGTAGTAAATTGTAGTTATAATGTAGTTTTATTTGAAGTTGACTTGTTGTTTATATGCCAACTATTTTTGGTTGCAACACATTGATGTTTTAATGTATTACTTGAGGAAAAGAGGCAAGTATGGCCCCAATAACAAAAACAGGTTTACCACAACGGAATGTTTGTTCAAGACCAGGATAGAACAAATTTATGAAAAGTTCATAAATTCACCTTCACAAAAGAAGTATTCGGTTGCTAAACCCCAAGATGTTGTTGCAGAATATATTTTGGGGTATAGACTAATTGCCAATATTGCATGGGATGAAGTTGACTATGTCATCATGTCCGTCAATATTGTACAAAAATTCCATTGGGTGTGGTCATTTTCGACATCGCAGACAGGCAACTTTATGCGTATGATTCCATGGTCTCTTCATGCAACCATCAAGTTGTTGAATCCTGTGTCGAAAATTTCTCTGTTATTATCCCTTTGTATTTGTCATGCACTGGTTTCTATGGGAAGCGTAAAGACATTAGAATACAAAGGCATACATCGAGAAACCTGTTACCGACCCTCTTAACATTTAGTGGATCGTTGGAGAGATTCCACAGCAAAAAGAAGGGTCACTATAAAAAATTTATTCTCGCTTTCTATGCATTTAATTCTTTTTTTATTTCTAATCATTTGGTAAATATTTAAAAAAAATTGTGTTCTGCAACAATTGTGGTGTATTTGTTACTGCCTTTGCGGAGTATGTTAGCCTTGGAGATTTGTCAATTCCCGCAGAAGACCTTTCTGATATTGACCAACATCGTAGACGCTATGGAGAGCTCCTATGGGACTATGCTACAAAGAAGCAGGAAGATTGTCACGACCCAATTTTCTAACCCGGTCGTGATGGCGCCTCTCGTGAAGACAAGGCCAGCCAACTAACCCAAATCGTATCTTTAACAATTATTAAACTTAAATGAATAAATAAATACAGCTTAACGACAATAATAACCAGTGTTTAAATCCCAACATAACCCGACCGGGGTGTCACAAGTCACGAGCATCTAAAGACATCCTGAACACAACTGCAGGGCCAATAATATACAAAATTAAATTCTGAAATTCTAAAGACAATGTCCGGTTCCGCGAACGCTAGCGGTAACCTTGCTCAGCTACAATAGTAATACCTTCAATGAGCTAATATCCTGCTACCGGGTGATCAATACCTGCAGCTGCACGCGAGGTGCAGGGAGTAAGGTGAGTACTCCGACCCAGTGAGTAATAAAAGTAACTACAATTCGAAGATAAAAAAATCCAGCAAATACACAAAGTAAGCTAAAATCCAAATATACAGCAACATATGGAACTGAGCAACTAAACAACAGTATAAATACAAATACATGAATGCAATGCAATGCATATGACGGTACATTCCAGTACCCACTCCGGCATGCAGCCCGAGCCATCCATATTTATTTATCGTCGACGGCGCTCACTGGGGGTGTGTACAGACTCCGGAGGGGCTCCTACAGCCCAAGCGCAATATCTTGGTTAGTCATTGTTACCTGACCGGTCATCCCATTGTTACCTGACCAATTTACATCATACAGTGCCATTGTTACCACTGTTTCAAGTATATCATACAGTGCCATTGTTACCACTGTTTCAAGTATATCATACAGTGTCATTGTTACCACTGTTTCAAGTATATCATACAGTGTCATTGTTACCACTGTTTCAAGTATATCATACAGTGTCATTGGACTCCGGAGGGGCTCCTACAGCCCAAGCGCAATATCTTGGTCAGTCATTGTTACCTGACCGGTCAGCCCATTGTTACCTGACCAATTTACATAATACAGTGCCATTGTTACCACTGTTTCAAGTATATCATACAGTGTCATTGTTACCACTGTTTCAAGTATATCATACAGTGTCATTGTTACCACTGTTTCGAGTATATCATACAGTGTCATTGTTACCATTGTTTCAAGTCACTTTATAATCAGTCCAGAAAATAATATAATAAGCCCCTTGGGCATTTACAAAATAGAAGTTTCCAGCCCGAAATACATTTAAAATGTCATTTGAGTTTTCAACACTTAGAATTACGGCTAAGTTTGCAAAACAGTAATTAAAACCTTGGACTGAAATTAAATGATATTAATCCCCGAAGGATTCTAAAAGTCGGCACAAGGCCCCCAAACGTGGCATTAAGCCCAAATATCATCAATACATGTGTGTATCAGTCGCCAACATATTATAAGTATCAATACAATGTGCGAATCAGTCGCCAATATACTATAATTATCACTCGGGATGGACCAAGTCACAATCTCCAATGATATACGACCCCGCACCTGCCATGGGATGCGTGTCACGCCTCAATATAGCGTTACTATGTGAAAGTCCGGGGTTTCAAACCCTTAGAACAACAGTTGCATCAATTACTCACCTCGAACCGGCTACTTCTTTAGCTCGCGACGCCTTTGCCCCTCGAATTGGCCTCCACGTGCGTCGAATCTGCCCAAAATCACAACGAATATGTCGCATTATGCTAAAGGGACAATACCCAATCAAAAGCAATCGAAAATATCGAAATTCACGAAATTTGCAAAACCCGAGCCCCGGGCCCACTTCTCAAAATCAAGAAATTTTTACATCAAAATGTTCCTTATATCGCCACGAGTCTATACATACCAAATTCACAAGAATCGGAGTCCATTTGACCCCTCAAATCCCAAATTTAGAATTTCAATTTCAAGTCCTATTTTCTTACAATTTGGCTATATTTTCATGAATTTCAAGGATGATTGCACAATATAATCATGTATTTAGTTTATAGGACTTACGGTTCAATCACTTCACGGGGTCACTGTTCACGACACTGTTCACTGATCATTGTTCACCAGCGCGGTTACTGTTCACTGCTGCAGAAAATATAGCAGCTTTTTATGAAATTTGCAGCACAACCATTGTTTTTACTAAAATAGCTCTAACTCCATCATACAAACTCGTAATTAGACGATTCTTGTTCCTATGAGTCACAAATAATAATATGAACACAACCCTTCAATTGAAACTCAATTCGGAGCTCGTTTGACCAGTTAAATACCCATTTCGCTCGTTAAACAATTAACTCACATTTCACGTCAAAAACCCAATCGGGACTTGATGAAATTAAACCAAAATTTCCAGATCAGTCCTATAATTCATGATTTAAATTCTGGAAGTCTTGAAATCAAATTTGAATCTCTAGAACTATAAATGTACCTTTAGATCATTACATTTATGCTCAAAACGGCAAAAATCTACCAAAAATGACCCGTTGGGCATCCGAAACACACCCGAGGCCAGTGGGACCTCAACCAATCATGCCCACATAATTCATAACATCATTAAAACCTGCTCCAATCATCAAAACACCTCAAACAATATCAAATTATCCAAAACTCATCGAATTCAAGCCTAAGTTTCCAAATCACCTAACGAAGCTATCCGAACCATAAAATTTGCATTTCGAGCCCTCTAACACATAAGTCAATATCCGGTTGACTTTTCCAACTTATGCTTCCTTAAGAGAGACTAAGTGTCTCAAACCTTACCAAAACTAGTCCGAGTGACTTCAAATTTTGCACACAAGTCACATTCGATATTACGTACTTGCACCAACTTTCAGAATCGCATTCCGACCCCGATATCAAAATTTTCACTTCCGGTCGAATTTTCTCAAAAACCTTCAAATTCCTATATTTAGCCAAATGACTTCAAAATGATCTCCGGACATCCGAATTCACTTCCGATCGCGCTCCCAACTCCAGAATCACCATACAGAGCTATTCCCAGACTCGGAATCCCAAATGGACATCTATAACTCTGAAATGGCTTCCAACCCAAGTTTATGAAATTCTTCTAATATACTAACTTCCACAATATACGCCGAAATGCTCACTGATTATCCAAAACCAAATCTGGACATACGCCCAAGTCCGAAATCATTATTCGAACATGCTAGAACTTTCAGATCCCAATTCCGAGGTCGTTTACTCAAAATTCCAATCTTAGCCATTTTCTTCAACTTAAGGTTGCTGCAATGAAAAGTTTCTTTCTAATTTGACTCCGAATTTCTTGAAATTCAATTCTGACCATACGTACAAGTCAATATACCTAAAATGAAGTTGTTCATGACTTCCAACTATTGAACGATGCGCTAGAGCTTAAAACGACCGGTCGGGTCGTTACATTCTCCCCCACTTAAATAGACGTTCGTCCTCGAACGTTCCAAGAACTGCTCTTAAGTTATCTGAAATCACTGTTTAACACCTCGTGCACCTGCCCGTGCTACCACAACTCATATGGACACATTAGTTTTATCAAATCTGCATATATCCTCTTTTATCCATACAACAAGCTTAGAACCCAATTCCAACACCTGAAATTATCTGCCAGACCTGTTCCCTGTATATAAACACTGTATCAACTACCACACAAGGTACCAGAACACGACTGCGTACCTTTGTTGAATTAGCACCATGCATCGCATAATTCACCATCTAACCACAATGACACTCCATGAACCTTAATAGCCAAAATTCCACGACTATGATGCTCCCAATGCATATGATGATATACTAATACATTCTGTTATAATGCTGACTATACAACCACAATGGAGGAGATGTGCAGAAATTTCTAACCAATTGCAGAGTTAACCAAACATTAATTCTCTCCTTTTTGACTAAAATCATCACCTTATTACTACCCAAATACTGGTAACTGCCTTGTAATATACCTCACATAATCCCACTGCAATGGTCCCCGATACCAATAGTCTCGCATCACCTAGTACGAGCTGCTCAGACAACCAATCACCACAGACAATGACCAACGGTCTCATATGATGCAAAAATGTGCCAATAGGCCATAATGCGAACAAGATACATAAGGAAATGATTCAGAAATGGACTGCTCAACTCACACAACTAATATAGACTTTTCCCTAGAGAATAGGAATTTATCAACCTGTTTCATAGCACACATGGCACAATCACAATATTACATGAGTTGACGAACACAGAACAATATATGATATTCCAACACCCCTCCTTGAGGAGCGCTATACTAAAATGAACACATCTGACTTACATGAAGCCCATAATACTATTTAAATCCATTCACCCACTTCAGGTCGATTCTGCTCGCACTAAACTAGGCTGATAGCCTTTCCTGGACCCGTAATAAGTCATTTCTTCTCATAACATGAAAGAACTACCACCATAGCCGGGACAACACCCCACAATCTACAACCAAATGAACCGAACGACTTCATATAGATCTTAGATATTCTTCCAACATTTCAACTTTCTTAAGTCCCCAGATTTGACTAACTCCCAGATTTTTCAAATATTTCGGCAGAGTCTCCCATGTAATTGGGCCTATGCAACTGTCAGAGTAACACCAAAACAATTCCTAACAGTATGTCCACAACCCAACAAGTACCACAAGTATATCAATAACACTAATGATATTTTGACATAAAACGCATCATTTGTATGATCATAACCACATTTCTGGTCTTAATAGTTGTTCATAAATAATTCCATCATTATCAATAAATCTCATATTAACCATCACCTCATTTCAAATTTTCAGATTACTGACAACAGAATGTGAGGCATGAAGACCTCATTATTACTTACTCAGATTAATGAGTCACATTTAACGTCACCTGGGAACTCATCTCATATGCTAAAACTCAATAATTACAATACAATTTGGCAAATTATGCACAGAGATATTCGTACAAGAATTTTCAAATAAGCCTCATAGGCATGACTCCCTATAAGTACTATAGTACAAATTTTTAATTTTCATAAGGGAGAATTTTAAACACATAACATTTTTTTTTCACCACAAGAACCTCGTCCTTATATAACATTCTCCGCAGCTTGTAGCCCGGTTTAAATATTTCATATCATATAAAAATGTGAGGATCTCATCCTCAACTCTGAATCACAAGTATTTTGCACATTGTGCCAACTAAAATTTTTCATTTCCTTTCTTCCTTCTTTCAAATAATTTCGGTTAAACAAAATCACAACATACAATGATCCCTCTTACCGGTAGGGCATATAATTTTCAACTGAAATCAATTATTTAGAAATTACATCAAACTCATCGAATTGATTAACAAAGGTCACTTTTAGCCTCACAACTATTTTTAGTGACCAACACATAATGATAGACATAGCTATCTCCATATAATCTCCCCAACAGAAGTATTCACATATGTAGATTTAAGAATTACGAAGCTCACTCATAAGTGGAGCACAATAGGAGAACTTTCCTCGGTACTCAAAACCGAATCAAGTTAAGGAAATTTTGACTTTATAATAATTCGAGACCGTACTTATAACGATGTCGTCTGGTGTAGCAACCTCAGCCATACCATAGAAAATATATCACCGGACTGTGTCTCCACCTCTAAAGTCTCACCTCCACCTCTAACATCCTGACCTTTACCTGATTCATTAGGTGATCTCATGATACGTCTGCATCTTCCGTCGGAACCACAACTGGTCTAGTAAATACATTATCTTTCCACTACCTCTACTTGGCTCGAAGCCATAGATCAAGATACCCTCAATAGCTCATAACACTTTTACTCTATTGATGCCACAATACCATAGTGAGATTAAACTCAAATCATTTGTAAGCTTGTGAAAACTCGGATCATCTAGTACTGTAAATCTTCTGCAAGTCTCGCATTCATCCCCGCAACAGTTAAGCCCACTCTCTTAAGCGATCCTAAATTTTAAATTTTAACACGTACCTTTCATTTTCACATAAGATCTTCTGTCATTCACATGAGGATCACACCACCTCAACAAACTTCGCGGGAGATAACCCACCTGCTTCGCCTCAATATAATATTTCCGTATACCTTCCACCACCATAAGCATTACGCAGTCATTTGATCTTCCTGAGTCTTTACTCATACCGGAACATGAAATTTACTTCACTCCCAACAAGGAGTCCTAAAAAGATTCTTTACACGCCCTTAACTCGGGCTATAACTTGAATCAAGAAAGACTTCAAGCATCTACTAATTCTTCCATCATTCAACATACCCCTTATCATCGATTCTAATTCATATGGATATGCCTTGCAGTACTAATATATTCCTCACATAGCCACAACCATCATTTCCACTAACGGGGACACTACCGAACATATAAGTTCAAAAACACTTGTTCACACAATCAGCACCTCGGCACTCCAGCCATAGGCAAAGATCTGGCCTCAAGTCCTTCAGACTAGCCCAACATCAACTCATAGAGATCACGTCTCGCCCCTCAATCAGGGAATCACAAGCCATCAAGGCACATCTGATACTGAGCGCTCATGCGCACATGCGAACGCGTGAAAGGAATTTCAAGAGTTACTTTTCAAGCTGAATCAAGAACGCACGATAAGAATTCTAGAATGTGAAGTTTTCCTAAAGGTTCTGCAGCTTCTCGAGGATAAATACAGACGTCTCCGTACCGATCCACGAGACTCTACTAAACCTGCTCATGACTCGCGAGACCTATGTAACCTAGGCTCCGATACCATCTTGTCACGACCCAATTTTCTAACCCGGTCGTGATGGCGCCTCTCGTGAAGACAAGGCCAGTCAACTAACCCAAATCGTATCTTTAACAATTATTAAACTTAAATGAATAAATAAATACAGCTTAACGACAATAATAACCAGTGTTTAAAGCCCAACATAACCCGACCGGGGTGTCACAAGTCACGAGCATCTAAAGACATCCTGAACACAACTGCAGGGCCAATAATATACAAAATTAAATTCTGAAATTCTAAAGACAATGTCCGGTGCCGCGAACGCTGGCGGTAACCTTGCTCAGCTACAATAGTAATACCTTCAATGAGCTAATATCCCGCTACCGGGTGATCAATACCTGCAGCTGCACGCGAGGTGCAGGGAGTAAAGTGAGTACTCCGACCCAGTGAGTAATAAAAGTAACTACAGTCCGAAGATAAGAAAATCCAGTAAATACACAAAGTAAGCTAAAATCCAAATATACAGCAACATATGGAACTGAGCAGCTAAACAACAGTATAAATACAAATACATGAATGCAATGCAATGCATATGATGGTACATTCCAGTACCCACTGCGGCGTGCAGCCCGAGCCATCCATATTTATTTATCGTCGACGGCGCTCACTGGGGTGTGTACAGACTCCGGAGGGGCTCCTACAGCCCAAGCGCAATATCTTGGTCAGTCATTGTTACCTGACCAATTTACATCATACAGTGCCATTGTTACCATTGTTTCAAGTATATCATACAGTGTCATTGTTACCACTGTTTCAAGTATATCATACAGTGTCATTGTTACCACTGTTTCAAGTATATCATACAGTGTCATTGGACTCCGGAGGGGCTCCTACAGCCCAAGCGCAATATCTTGGTCAGTCATTGTTACCTGACCGGTCAGCCCATTGTTACCTGACCAATTTACATAATACAGTGCCATTGTCATTGTTACCACTGTTTCAAGTATATCATACAGTGTCATTGTTACCACTGTTTCAAGTATATCATACAGTGTCATTGGACTCCGGAGGGGCTCCTACAGCCCAAGCGCAATATCTTGGTCAGTCATTGTTACCTGACCGGTCAGCCCATTGTTACCTGACCAATTTACATAATACAGTGCCATTGTTACCACTGTTTCAAGTATATCATACAGTGTCATTGTTACCACTGTTTCAAGTATATCATACAGTGTCATTGTTACCACTGTTTCGAGTATATCATACAGTGTCATTGTTACCATTGTTTCAAGTCACTTTATAATCAGTCCAGAAAATAATATAATAAGCCCCTTGGGCATTTACAAAATAGAAGTTTCCAGCCCGAAATACATTTAAAATGTCATTTGAGTTTTCAACACTTAGAATTACGGCTAAGTTTGCAAAACAATAATTAAAACCTTGGACTGAAATTAAATGATATTAATCCCCGGAGGATTCTACAAGTCGGCACAAGGCCCCCAGACGTGGCATTAAGCCCAAATATCATCAATACATGTGTTTATCAGTCGCCAACATATTATAAGTATCAATACAATGTGCGAATCAGTCGCCAATATACTATAATTATCACTCGGGATGGACCAAGTCACAATCCCCAATCATATACGACCCCGCACCTGCCATGGGATGCGTGTCACGCCTCAATATAGCGTTACTATGTGAAAGTCCGGGGTTTCAAACCCTCAGAACAACAGTTGCATCAATTACTCACCTCGAACCGGCTACTTCTTTAGCTCGCGACGTCTTTGCCCCTCGAATTGGCCTCCACGTGCATCGAATCTGCCCAAAATCACAACGAATATGTCGCATTATGCTAAAGGGACAATACCCAATCGAAAGCAATCGAAAATATCGAAATTCACGAAATTTGCAAAACCCGAGCCCCGGGTCCACTTCTCAAAATCCAGAAATTTTTACATCAAAATGTTCCTTATATCGCCACGAGTCTATACATACCAAATTCACAAGAATCGGAGTCCATTTGACCCCTCAAATCCCAAATTTAGAATTTCAATTTCAAGTCCTATTTTCTTACAATTTGGTTATATTTTCATGAATTTCAAGGATGATTGCACAATATAATCATGTATTTAGTTCATAGGACTTTCTTTCAATCACTTCCCGTCAAAACCCCTTCAATTCCCGTCCAAAAGCTCTCAAGGTTGCTCAAAAATGGTGGAAAAATGGGTTGGGTTCGCGGATGAAATGTTAATATTTCGAAAGTACTGTTCACGACACTGTTCACCCTCGCGGTTACTGTTCATGTGCGGTTACTGTTTACTGCTGCAGAAAATACATCATTAAAACCTCAACCAATCATGCCCACATAATTCATAACATTATTAAAACCTGCTCCAATCATCAAAACACCTCAAACAATATCAAATTATCCAAAACTCATCGAATTCAAGCCTAAGTTTCCAAATCACCTAACGAAGCTATCTGAACCATAAAATTTGCATTTCGAGCCCTCTAACACATAAGTCAATATCCGATTGACTTTTCCGACTTATGCTTCCTTAAGAGAGACTAAGTGTCTCAAACCTTACCAAAACTAGTCCGAATGACTTCAAATTTTGCACACAAGTCACATTCGATATTACGGACTTGAACCAACTTTCAAAATCGCATTCCGACCCCGATATCAAAATTTTCACTTCCGGTCGAATTTTCTCAAAAACCTTCAAATTCCTATATTTAGCCAAATGACTTCAAAATGATCTCCGGACATCCGAATTCACTTCCGATCACGCTCACAACTCCAGAATCACCATACAGAGCTATTCCCAGACTCAGAATCCCAAACGGACATCTATAACTCTGAAATGGCTTCCAACCCAAGTTTATGAAATTCTTCTAAAATACTAACTTCCACAATATACGCCGAAATGCTCACGGATTATCCAAAACCAAATCCGGGCATACGCCCAAGTCCGAAATCATCATTCGAATATGCTGGAACTTTCAGATCCCAATTCCGAGGTCGTTTACTCAAAATTCCAATCTTAGCCATTTTCTTCAACTTAAAGTTGCCGCAATGAAAAGTTTCTTTCCAATTTGACTCCGGATTTCTTGAAATTCAATTCTGACCATACGTACAAGTCAATATACCTAAAATGAAGTTGTTCATGACTTCCAACTGCTGAACGACGCGCTAGAGCTTAAAACGACCGGTCGGGTCGTTACAAAGATGGGTCAATCAGTGAAAGTGAGGTTACAGGCATACTAGCAAGGAGGAAGGGTGCACCTGCATTGAATGAGAAAACAAGTGTCCAGAGAAAGAAGAAGTAGTTTCATGTATATGTAATTTAGTTGATGCTAGTTTGTAGGAGAAGTATAGTACACAACTTTCTGAACAATTCATTTGTGTTTTTATTGTAGTAGACCTTTTGTTTTGTTAATTTCTATCCAGTGTAGTAGTTCACTTGAAAATAACTTGGTGGTTTTATCTCCAGTTGTTTAATATTTACATCACTTGTTTTTCATTATCTTAAACGTAGTTATTATATTGTTAGAATACAATTTATCTACCAAAAAACTTCAAATTATCTACAATCTGGAAACACTGAATGTTGAGATTGTATATAATTTTATAGTTGAATATGTATATACTTTGTCGGGAATACCTCCAGCTGTATTTAATTTCTGTATATAACTGTCAGTTCAAGTTAAATTAATTTTATTTAACTTGTAGTCATATTGTAGATAATAAATATTAACTGTTATGAACAGAATGTCAAAAATGGAGGTAGATGCTTGACACAATACAGAAAAACATGTTAACAAACACAAAAACAAATTGAAATTAACTACATTAAGATATTTAAAAACTTAAACGATTACACACAAAATTCTGTTAACTTGAACACACTAACAATTATTTTGAAATACTATTCTAACTACATGATATTTATTTCTTTTTGGGCGCATTCTTGCAAGATCTTTTGTTTTGCCCTTCACCTCCACGGTTTCCACATGACACCTTGTACTTCTTTGACTTTAGTTCATCATATGTTTTGTATCTTTCCTTTTGAGGTCTTCCTGTCTGCCTTTTCTCTCCCGTGTGGATTTACTACTTCATCAGATATATGTTGTGGCACATTCCATTTTCTTTCATCAGGAAGGAGATTTACTGGTATTTCATACGTACGCAGTAGGCTTTCCTTTGTGTAATACGGAAAGAAATAGTTTTCATAAGTTTCATTCCTGTGCCTTAAAGCTGCCAAAGCATGCACACATGGAAGTTCATCAAGCTGGAACTGACAACAACTACATTTCTTGCTTTCAAGACACACAATGTACCGCTTCACACCATCTATCACAGTATGGATATGATCTGTTGAAGCACTCACCTACAATTACATAACAAACATAAAGAAAAATATTTACAATCATAAAAAAAGATTATCTACAATTTATCTATAACTTATCTACAATTTATCTACAAATTATCTACAATCTACAAATTAACTACAATTTGTCTATAATTTATCTACAATATGGAAACACTGTATATTAAAATATTATTTTTCTGCACCAAATAAACAGATATTACCCTAAGTTTCTGAGATAATGTTCTGTTGTTCTCTAATTCTTTGTTGAATTTGGACCCAAGGAATGTGAAAGTACCCTTTGCCTTCAATAACTTCTCGTTCGTCCAACGTTCAAGAAGTGTCCTCATATACTCTAATAGATCACATATTGGCAGCTCTCTTGCATCTTTTGTTACAACATTCAACGACTCTACAATTTTTGATGTCATAGTCCAAGTTCTATTCACCGTTGCATGTACTCTTGACCATTTATGATAGCCAATATCATAGAAGCATGATTCAATACGCGGGTCTATCTCTTCAATCTTCGACATCCTTTCATTAAACTCATCCAGAGTGTATGACCGTGCTGTAGCAAAGTACAATTTATTTAATTACAGATGACCCTTCTTGAACTTTGCCCTTATATTTGTCCAAATATACTACATGCAAGAGTAGTGTGGCACGCCCGGATAGACAATTGATGTTGCCTTCAGGATACTCTCATTCCTATCTAAAACAACACACATTGAAGTTCTTTCACCATATGCTTGCTTGAATTGCTCAAAAAATCACTTCCACGATGCGTCGTTTTCCAAATCAACCACAGCATATGCCAAAGGCAATATTGTACCTACATTATTAGTCAAAAAATAATTAACTGGCAGCTTTGAAAATGCATATAAAAATACAAATACATATAAACTACAATATATCTACAAAGTATCTACAATGTATCTACAATTTATAAACTGCCTACAAAATAACTACAAAATAACTACAAAATAACTACAATTTTATCTGCTGCATCCATTGTGCTTGCTGTCAACATAATCCTCCTGTAGGCTGACTTTAAGAATGTTCCATCAACCACTACAACTGGTCTACATTATTTTCAACCACTTATTGATGTACAAAGAGCAACAAATGCATATAAGAAGCATTCATCTGTTGTCTTCTTCAATTTAACAACTGAACCAGGATACGTCTTCTCAAGAATATAAAAATATTTTGGTAATTTGCTGTAGGAGTCAGCCAGATGACCTCTCAAAAACTGTAAAGCCTTTTCCTTTGCTCTTCATGCTTGCATGTAGCTTAGGTTCACTCCGTGTTGGGACAACATGTTAGTTTGTATGTCCTTTGGTGTGTAAATTGTCTTAGGATCACAATACATTGGAATGATCATGCTACCAACTACAACTGTAGTACGTTTGCGCTGTATGAATGTATCGTCCATTAAGGTGCATGTGTGTTGTCGGTTGAAACTCCTGACCTTGAACATTACAGAATCATTAATTGATGTTGCCTTGAAGCCAATTACAGTTTTCTCCAATGCATATAAGCCAGTAGCTACAAAAAACTACATTTATAATACAGGTTATCAATGTAGATGTAACAAAATGACTGTTTTAACATAAAGTAACAAACTATACAATATAACTACTTTTCATCTACAATGTTTGAAAAAGCACATATCATAAGGAAAATACTGTTTATAATGATCTTTTCACCATTAATATATTCATACCTTCTGTGGCTAGATCTTTTAACCCTGAATTGGTACTTGTGCAAGACCAAATAGTGCTTCATTGCAGTTGCAATTGTTTGCTTGTCTTGATACACTTGTCCTTCTTCGATAACACTTTGTGTACCTTCGGTTATTATTTCACTTTGATATTCCTCTATGACGGGAGAGGCTAGCATATCAAGTAACTTTATTGTCCCAGACGAACCTGCATGAAAATAAAGATAAACAATGTCGTTACAATTTTTTAGAATCTTTGTAGATAAATTATAGATGAGAGAACATTTTGTAGTCAATATTTTTTCCCACATGGATTGTAGTTTAATTGTATTATAAATGTAGTAATTATGTAGATACCCTTACAAATAATACTGTTTTATACATACTTAAACTGATTTATAGTATATTTGTAGAATTTTGTAGATGAAGAGAAAATATTTGTAGTCAACATTTTAGAAACATAGATTGTAGTTTAATTGTAGTATAAATGTAGTAATTTTATAGATAATCATAAAAACAATATTGCTTTATACATCCTAAAACTGATGTGTAGTTTATTTGTAGATAAGTGTAGGAATTTTATAGATATTATCGTAAAATCAGACTTCCATAGAATTTGAAACATAACAAACCTGCACTTGTGTTCTCATTGGTAATAGTCAATTCCATATTGAAATCTTGTACACTTATACATATTGGATACGATCCTAAGTTTTTATTCTCCTTTTTGTCTCCATATACACACGAACCCCCATATCATTCCTAATCTCCATTGGAGGACAATTCTAATTCACAATGTATTTGATTTCTACAATTTTTTCCGAAGTATCAATCATTAATTGCTCTGCAAGTGTAGAAATCAACATACTGTAACTTGCATCCTCATCGAGCACAATGCCATCAACTTGAAAATCTCTAAATCCGTCATAGCTATCCCAATTCCCATTTAATTGTAGCATGATTGAGATTTTGGACATGATTGCGTGTCGTTGCTGAGGTATTGTTCAATATTTTGCCGCTTTTTTGATTTTTTGGATTAAGAAAAAAAGACGAAGAACAGAGTATCGGCAGAATTGATTTCTACAATTTGACTTGAATTTGTTGAATATTTTGTCGCTTTTTTGATCAGTGGATTGAGGAAAAAAGTCGACGAACTGAGCTTTTGCAGAACTGATTTCTACAATTTGATTCAAATTTGTTGACGATTTTGTCTTTTTTTGATTTGTGGTTTAAGGAAAACTATCGAAGAACAGAGTTTTTGCAGAAAAGAGTCTATGTAATTTGATTTTAAATTGAAGATAAAGGATTTCCGTTTCAAATTTGATGTGAAGGTCGCTAAATCAATTAGAATATTCTGTTCCTGATTTGTAGCACGCCTAATTAGGAAGATTCAACTACTAACAAATAGTATTTAATGAATGGTACAATAATTGTAGAAAAAGTATGAACATAGCAGGTAAATTAAAAACTATGTACATATTTGGTAATAAAGTTTCATATATGATATAGGAAGGAAAAAATTACTTTCAACTATCACATTATCAAGGGCCCACATTTTGCATTTGGGTGAGAGGGGTTAGCTTTCTAAATGGCAAAGCGGTTGCATTATACGGTTCCGTTAGCGGCGTTTAAATTTTTTATTATATTTTGTTCAACATTATTTTATCATATTTAGAATAGTAGATCTCGCCCATAAAATAGTGGGATTGCCACATGTAATTAATCTGCACTACCATTGAGCAAAACTGGACAAAAAGTCACTGGAGGGGATCTCATCCCGCCGGATTTATATATTTAGTAGGTAAAATTATAGTTTTGTTAAAGCTTATTGGGCTATCGGTTAAACCGTTAATAAATTGGACAAACCGAGACCCGAACCAATAACGCAATAGTCAAATAATATTAAACCGTTATCGAACTATTTATCCAATAACCCGATATCGATAACCCAGCAACATTTTATCAGTTTAGACTATCGGTTATACCCGATATATGCCTAGCCCTACTTATCACTGAACCAAAGACTCAAGCAAAGTTTATATGATTTTATCCTGAGCAGCACTAATTACAAGCATCAAGGTCAAGGCCATTTTAATGGGTTATGTTGAGCTGAGAAATTTACTGCTATAGCTCAAGCTAAAGCAGGCTGAAGGAAAAATAATTTACTTATAATATCATAGATCTATTGAATGATCTTTATAATTTCTCCATAAATTCTCCACAAATAAAAATAGTTAGCAATTCCCCTATATTTATAACAATACGAAACCTAATTTGACTAGAAACTAGGAAACATGTTCCTATATAATTCTTACTGTAAAACTAGACTAGACATAAACTAAAGAAACTAGTGATTGTCAAACACTAAATAACTTATTAAATTTCTACTAACTTTGAATTATTCTTCCAACGCTGGAAAGACGGAGAATGAGAAGGAAAAAGTAAATACAAGGGTTTGAAAAATTATCTTACAAAAGACACTCATCAAATACAGATAAAATACGGCTTTCCTACTATTGGGTACTTGTTGCCAACATCTCAACATATATATTGGATTACAATGTACTCTTTTTTTTTTCATTTTATATGATACTAGTGTCTTTATAGTTTTTTTTTTCTTTAGAAAAAGATATCTTCTATATTTGAAAACAATTTAGATTTATCAATTCATCCTAAAAGACATGTCTTTATAGCGACAAAAACGTCATTCCATGTATTTCAAATGTCATCCTTTTTCCCCTTAAACTATGTATTTAGTCAAATACAACCATATAAATTAAAACAAGAACTAGTATAAATATCATATACATGATGGACAAGTACATTCAAATAGGAAAATTATGAAATTTATATTACAAACTCCATATTCTGATTTAATCACTCCCAAAACATGTCTAAGGAAAATAAAAAAAAGTGGAAAGGGAGAAAACCTCTTAAATCTTTGAAATTATGTTGACACCTTCCACATTTTTGAAAGTCATCTTATAGACAACCTCTTGAAATTTTTCCATTGCCAGTGGAGGCAAACTTATAGCTATAAGAATACCTTTTTCTCCCTTGTCATTTTTAACAGGCACACAAAAACTAATGAAAGATATAGCTTTTGGTACCCCTCCAAAAATAGGCTTTCCCCATCCAAAATCAACTTCATCAAATCCAGCAGATCTATTATCTGAGACAACAAAATTCCAAGATTTTGACAACTCTGGTCTCCCTTTAATTACCATAAGATCTGCCACTGATCTAATGTACTCTTCATTCATATGATCTTTAACTTTCTTAACCAATTCAACTGCATATAATAATGGACTTGAGCATAATAATCCTGCTTTTGATACTATGGCTGGAGCAACGAATGCATTCCCATAATATCCACGTGGTAGTTCAAATTTTAGTGATTTTCCACGTACATTAACAATATATGTCAAGCGAACAATCTCTTCAGGGTGCAGGCCAAGAGCAATTGTACGATATTTCCATAAAAACGCCACTAATAACTCGAATTTTGTACTTTGACTATGGTTTGGAGAAACTTGATTTTTAATGGCTTCAATCTCTTTGTTTCCAAAGAAAAATGATTTTTGGACCAAGTTGTCTTCTAAAAATTTCCATGCATTTCTTGATTCAATTGGCTCATCATACTCAGGGTGAGTACATGTAATGCATGGTGGTGATCTTGCATTTAGGAGTTCTCTTTCCCAAACAGGAAATATTGTAGGCGTAGAAGCTCCTTGAATAAATTCACTTAATGCAGTTAAAAACATTTTCAAGCCATAGGCATCCATCATAGTGTGATTAAGTCTGATTCCAACAGCAAATCCGCCAGAGCTGAAACGGGTAACCTACATGTAGAAGGTTATATATAAGTTTAAGAATCTAATTTCAGTCAGTGTAAAAGAACTGTTATATTATCAGGCATGTTGGAAATAGTGAACTTAAATGTTTAAGTGTCTAGGTTCATATTGTTGTACCCATGTTTTCGTACTTAAGAGTACATCGTAAATCATTTGATGTAAGCACATAAATGAAATTACCTTTGAAAATTTTACAAAGTTAGTTCATTATGTTAACGTGGAGGTTACAAATATTTATGATCATGAATACCATGTATCAAGAGGGTTTGAAGGCTTAGAAGCTAAACGAATTGAAGAAAATAAGTTTCGTCTAAAGTTGACAAGTTGGGAATGTTATAACATGTACTTTTGGGGTGAGAGTAGGATGCTTAATATCATAAGGAGATTATGTTATGAGTTATTTTAGTCGTATGATAGTCGTGTGTTATGTTTTGAAGTCAAGTTAGTTGTGGAACAAAAGTTGGAAAAGGTCATCACAAGTTACATTCATAGATGTACTGAAAATTTGGGTCACATGTAATTGCGATTTTCTCTCAATATACTTAGGGTTGTGGGGTGTTCAACCAATAAAATTGAAGCTCTATGAGTCTATTATCTAACGCATTAAACCGTTTGTCAATATGATATCAGATTAGAGAGAGATATGTATTTTTGCGAGACTGCGCAGGCTTCTAGGTGACAAGTAGGTGTGTCACCTACTTGCTTAAATGAGAGTCAAAAAAAGGAGCTATTTCAGGTCGGCCAAAGAGCCCAATTTAAGGGATTATCTCCTGCAATATAACAACCATTACATAACATAATAACCAGACCTAAACCCCTGCAAACATCCTCCCAAAAATTTCTCGCAAACTCTAATTGATTTTCTCTCCCTTTCAAGTTCTAATTGGAGGTAAAACCTAGAGTTTGAAGAACCAAGATAGGAGATGAGTCATCCAAAAAATAAGGTACGTTTACTGTCCTCTTTAATCTATTTTTTCTGCTGTAAATGCATGGTAAGTCATTCTATATTTGTAAGAACTCACGAAACGGTGATCGAAAATCGTGAGTTCGAGTTATTTACTTGTAGCAGACTATTTTGTGGACTATTTTGTGTTGCTGTTGGGCTGCGTATTTTGCTACTATTTTATGGTGTTTTGGAGGAGGAAGGGTGTGGAGAAACACCACATAAATGCAGGGTGGTGGGCTGGTCGTTCGTCGTAACATTTTCAGGCTGTTTGACACTACTACGGTGGTCGTTTTGTGTTTGAAGAGATTGGGGTGTGTTGGGTTGTTTTGTAGTATTTTGTAGTGTATATAAGGTTGTTAAATAATGTATATATGTTGTTATTGTTGTGTTCTTGTGTTATTGTTGTTATCTTGAATTTGGAGGAAGTAAGGATTATAGGGGAGATGCTGCCCGTTTTAATACAAAATAAGCTTGTCGTTCGTTGTGTGATAGTTGTACCTTTCGTAACTTAATGATTTAAGGTGTGAAGAGGCAAGTTCAACTTGGTGATTGGAAAGACTGTGATAAAGTATGTTAAGGCTAAACCTTTCTTTATTTTGGCATGATCCCATAAGTACATGAGTTTAAAAACAAGGCATAAAGAAAAGTTCAAACTCCCAAATTTATATACATTATCCTATCCCATAAGTTACAGTATTCTCCATTATCGGGACTTCATATTCAGTTTAGGTTTTCCTTCTTTCAGCCAAGAGAGCAGAGAGTCTATGTATATACAGTATTGGAGTATTTTTACCACCATTGAGCTATAATCAATGGGCACCCTCTGATAAGATGATAAGTTATACATTTAGCCTACTGTAGCCGAGCGCCTATGAGCGAGCCCAGATGGCTGAGATACAGAGCCAAGTATGGCCGAACGCCTATAAGCGAGCCTACTACGGCATAGCAGCTACACATACTGAGCCTTATAGGACCAGACAACTATTTTACTTACTATACTGAAAGAGATGAGTCATTATCAGCAGGAAAGCATATCTTCAAATTATATTTGATCCCCAGGTACTTTCAGTTATTATATTATCAGTTCACTTTCAGCTTTCAGTTATTCCATTGTCTTACATACTTGATACATTATTTCGTACTGATGTCCCTTTTGCTAGGGACGCTGCATTCATGCCTGCATGCCCTGCTAGACAGCTAGATATACCTTCCCAGTAGACAAAGTCAAACATCAGCTTGGTTTGTAAGCTCCACTTCCTCGGAGTTATCAGGTCTATACCTTGGAGTCTATTTTATATATACAGGTTTGATGGGTAGGTCGAGGCCCTGTCCCGACCATGATACAATTAAGTTATCTATAGAGGTTTGTAGACGAGTCCTGTATATTTTTGTATTAGTATTGTGGCTTTACCAGCCCTATGTAGATGTTTAGTTTGGTATTGCTGGTTGTAGACATTATTTCAGATGATTCATAATATGACCTCATCGGCCTATATTGAGGGTTATACCTCTAGAGGTCACAGTTACAGAGTGGTACGCCTGTACGCTCGAGCCAAGCATAGCACCAGGTGCCAGCCACACCTTTTTAGGTTTGGGGCATGACAAATTTGGTACTAGAGCAGTTCTGTTCTAGGAAATCTACAAGCCGTGTCTAGTAGAGTCTTGTTTATAGGTGTGTTGTACACCACACTTATAAGCAGGAGGCTACATGGCATTTAGGACTGTCACTCTTTCATCTTATTCCAGATCGTGGGGTAGAGCTCAATTGTAAGAATTCAAACTCCTAAATTTTATTTTATTTGTAATACAACGATACCTACATCCAGAAAGATAGTTGGTAAGAGATTGAATGTGGATGTGGAAGAGTTGAGTTAGAGGAACTTGATTCTACATGATGCTTATGATGAGAAATTTGAGGTCTTCAGTAGATTATGTGTATACTATGATGTGTAAGCTTATTGATAAGGGACCCTAAGGCATGAATATCTATCCACCTATATGGTAAAAAGCAATAAGAGAATCAGAAGGTAGGTACAACTTTCAACAAGTAAAAGAAGCATGGTGAAGAAGGGTACGAGGTACCCAGTTAGTGAAGATTATCAGTATTTACAATTCAGGCAGAGAAATATAAGCATTCTGAGTTACTTTCAACAGTAGCAGAGATATATACAATTGACCATACTCATCTCAGTTATGCCCTATGGGAGCTAACATATATAGTTTAAGAGAATGATGTGATGTCAGAATCCAGCTTGGGTTAGAGTAACCCGAAATGGTGGATTGAGCCAGGGGAGCTAAAGGTGAAACAATGTTTTGTTGAAGCTTTCAGAATTATGCGATAGACAGAAGTATAAGCAGGAGAATAAGAACAGAGTAAATAAAGTATTATGAGTAATTTGTGATAAATGAGTGATTATGGTAAATCAAAATATGGTAGGATGATAGAGTCTATGGTCAAGTGAAGAAAAAGATAAGAGATGACAAGCTTTGAGACTATAAAAGAGTATATGCCATAAAGTCATATCCTCACTTTGAGAAATAAGTTGGTGAGTCCAACGTAATTACCAGAAGGCTAAGTTAGATCCCCGGAGTAATAGAAATCAGCATAGGCTAGTAAACAAGATAAATCGAACATGATTTAGGGACCGAAGGATTTGATAATAGTTGGCATCGTAAGAATTTCAGAAATCGTGTTCCAGAAATGATAGAATAGACAACAGAAGAATAATCTTTAAAGGTCATTCAGGAAGACACTTCCCTAAAGCAAGCAATTTGAGCAGAGTTGTGCTTAAGGGACTAAGTGTGACAGTTACACTAGGTGCCACCCTCGTGCGTAAGGAATTCAGTTATCCCTGGTATAGAAGGGTTACCGCAAGGTGAGCAAGAGTGAAGAAGTGAAAAGATGCCAAAGATGAAGAGGTAACTATGGACTAGTAAAGGAAGAATGCGGCAAAAAGGCAAAAGGGGTGACCTACAGATAAGTTATGACTCCAGAATATTATACAAGCACGATGGCAAGGAGATGCAGTAAAGGTTCCCTCCCAGGATGTTATTGATAAATAAGTGAGAATGAACATTTGATACATTAGGAGCCAGTGCAAAAGGTAAGTTAGTACAAAAGACATAAACCAAGAGAGGTTGCACATAATATAAATATGGGCATGGACTGACGAGTAGTTAGTAGTTGATTCATGAAGAGCTTAGTTATGGCTAGAAAAGAGGTCTCAGATAAATTAGTAGATCATGCAAGATAAACGTAGTGAAACCCAACATAGGAAATTCAGTCTCGCAGATATGACATCATAATCCTTGAGAAATATTCAGATAGTAGTTGGAGTAGTAAAAATTAATGTATAAGTGTTATGGAAATGAATGAGAGTGACTTTAGGGAGACAATCAAAATTACTATTCAGAAGTAACCCTACGAGCATAAGGGCGCAGAGATAAGTAACTAAGGATAATTATAGGCGAGTAAGTACATCAAAAATTTTGTCGGGTATACGATGTAAAAAGCTCCCAGCTTTACAAGAGTCGGATGGTCTTCCCTAAGTGATAAAATGAAAGACTAGATGAGGAAATAAGGAAGAAAGCTTCAACATAAGCATAGTGACCTAAAGAAGAAATGATCTTGTAACAATAGTCTCACTACAACATTGTATACAATCCAAAAGAAAGTGGCACCTATCATGGCTAATGAATGGAAAAAAGTAATATTCGAGATCATATGAGTTGCACGAAATTTCAATAGGCGTGGGCACTAAGATAAGCCAAGTATCATGCAACAAGTGGCAGGACGACCAGGAAAAGTAATTGCTTACTTTTTAAAGAAAGCTGAGAAGGCACGAATGAAATTATTCGATCAATGACCCAGAGTTAGTTACATTATGAACGCACTTAAGATTTTGGAGTATTATCCATGCATTATATATGTTGACATTCCTATAGCTATAGGAGACCACGGTATAAGTTAAATAAAGAATTGAGTCTACCTCACAACAAAGGCTTGAATTGTTAGAAGATTATATTATGGATGTTCCATAGAGTCCGCCAAAGGCAAAAGTAATAACTAATACCCTGAGCCGCAGATCAGAAGATAGCTTAAGCCTACTTAAAGGCTGAGAGAGAAGAGGAAACTAAAGGGTTACATCATCTAAGTGAATCAGGAGTCTTATTATTAGACCCCCAGATAAATATAGAAATCGTGATTCAAAACACTGCAAAATCATTCTTAATATCAGAGGTACAAGAGAGATAGTACATCATCCATATTGTATAACGGCTCTACCATAAAGCCAGTTAGAAAAGTACCGGCCTCATAAGGAGTAAGTATGAAGCTCCCACTGGATTGTATATGCACTAGAGGTTCAAGTATTATAGTAGAGCTTCAAGTTGTGGATGTGAATTCCACCTATGTGGAAGAGTAGTTTTTAAAGAGACAGAAAATATGATGCTAGATTTAAAGGTAAGTAAGGTAAATGTAAAGAAGGTACGAGATACTCAAGTACAGAAGGTTGTGAATAGTCCAGACTTCAAATAGAGTGCTACGCACGCTGTGATTCAGTATCCACAAATGATAGTTGTGTCGTCGGTGACATATCTTCTAGCTTATGGTTTCTAAGAACCGAGAGATCTAGTTAAGAGAGTAAAGAAGAGTTAGAAACGATGTTATGTCTCGTTTGAGGTTCTAGAATAACATAAGAAAATCTGTGGTGCTATCAAGTTAAAGGAAGGTTGCGAGTCGTATAAATAGATATGTGTAGGTTGCAAGATAAAGTATGCTAGAGCGGCAAGGTTTTAGTTAGACGAGAGTAAGAATAAGAAAATGTGAGTGAAAAGGTGACGAGAATAGGTAAGTCCTCGGGATTAAACCCATCACAACAAGAAAGCTGATGGTTTCCATAAGTTATAAAAAGCTCAGTATAGCCTGAATGAACTCGAAGGAGTTTAAGACTAGGAGCATTTAGAAAAGAGGGAATGCTGCCCTGGTAGTAGAATAAGGGTGTAATTGTGATAAATGATAAGTGGATGAAATTTAGGCCTTCGATTGAGTAATGATTTAGATAAAAAGGGATTTCATGAATTGCACAGGATTAGAATACCCCCATAAGATGAACCACATTGGGATGCTATGAAATACAGTTAATGAAGTATTGTATCGTCCCTAGGTGGATCAGGCAAATGACTTCAGATGTTCCCTGATGATACGTGAGCCCTAACGATAATGTATTACGTATGAGGTATTTTGACTTGTGTAGTTTATGGGGGTGAGTAACTCCATATGATGTATTTTGACTTGTGTTCCAAAGTATGAGATGAGATTAGGCCGTCATTCATAAGATGACTAGTAATAAGGAAGATTTAAAGGACTTAGATTTATACATATAGGATAAGCAGCGAGAGAGTAACCTGAAGTTGGGTAGAAAACCTCGGTAATAATAAGCTGAAGTAAGTGTTATGGTATAGTATAACCTACCTATATGTAGTAAATCCATAAGGATAGATATACAAGGCTACGAAATAGGATATAGCAACAGTCGTAAGTTCAACAAAGTACCGAGCGAAGAACTTCAGTACACCTATATATACCGGGAGGAACAACTTGTCATAGTTTTGTATATGTTCCCAAAGTGAGGCCTGGAGATTGGCTAAAAGCTGGAGAAAAAAGGACAAAAGAGTTTGTAGCACATACAAGGACAAAGTCGTAGAGGCTACATAACAGAATGTCGCAATAGTTACGAGATTGGAAGAATTCCGACAAAACGTTATGGTGTGAGTAAGAGGCCTAAAAGGGGGAATACACTGGCCTTCAGATTTATTCACAGAACAGTTGCCTAGATGGCAAGGGAAATATTATAATATTTGTAACAGCTAGGGGTTATGAGACTGACAAGCGCATTAACCAACATTCGAGAATGAATATTTCAAAGGGGGAATGATGTTACACTCTATGTTTTCGTACGTAAGAGTGCATTATAAGTCAATTGATGTAAGCTCATAAATGAAATCATCTTTGAAAATTTTACAAAGTTAGTTAATCATGTTAATGTGGAAGTTACAAATATTTATGATCATGAATACCAAGTACCAAGAGAGTTTGAAGGCTTAGAAGCTAAACGAATTGAAGAAAATAAGTTTCGTCGAAAGTCGACAAGTTGGGAATGTTATAACATGTATTTTTGGGGTAAGACTAGGCTGCTTAATATTATAAGGAGATTATGTTATGAGTTACTTTAGTTGTATGATAGTCGTGTGTTATGTTTTGAAGTCAAGTTAGTTGTGGAACAAAAGTTGGAAAAGGTCATCCAAGTTACATTCATAAATGTTGCTGAAAATTTGGGTCAAATATAACTGCAATTTTCTCTCAATATACTTAGAGGTATGGGGGTGTTCAACCCATAAAATTTAAGCTCTATGAGTCTATTGTATAACACATTAAACTGTTTGTCAATACGATATCAAAGAAGAGAGATATATGCATTTTTGCGAGATCGCACATGTTGCTAGGTGACAAGTAGGTGTGTCACTTACTTGCTTAAATAAGAGTCCAAAAGGGGCTATTTCGGGTCAGCCAAAGAGCCCAAATTAAGGGCTTATCCCCTGCAATATAACACCCACTACATAACACAATAACCAGACCTAAGCCCCTGCAAACATCCTCCAAAAAATTTTCCACAAACCCTAATTGGAGGTAAAACCTAGAGTTTGAAGAACAAAGATAGGAGCTGAGTTATCCAACAAATAAGGTAAGGTTACTATCCTCTTTCACCCATTTTGTAAGAACTCACGGGACGGTGATCGGAAGCCGTGAGTTCGAGTTATTTACTTATAACGGACTATTTTGTGGACTATTTTGTGTTGATGTTATGCCGCGTGTTTTACTACTGTTTTATGGAGTTTTGGAGGAGGAAGGGTGTGGAGAAACACCACATAAATGCAGGGTGGTGGACTGGTTGTTGGTCGTAACATTTTCGGGTTGTTTGACACTAGTACGATGGTTGTTTTGTGTTTAAAGAGATTGTGGTGTGTTGGGCTGTTTTTTAGTATTTTGTGGTGTATATAAGGTTGAAAAATAATGTATATATGTTGTTATTGTTTTGTTCTTGTGTTGTTGGTGTTATCTTGAATTTGGAGGAAGTAAGGATTATAAGGGAGTTGCTGCCCGTTTTAATACAAAATAAGCTTGTCGTTTGTTGTGCGATAGTTGTACCTTTCGTAACTTAATGATAGTACTATTATCGTTGTTGTAGATTAAGGTACGAATAGACGATTTCAACTTGGTGATTGGAAAGATTGTGATAATGTATGTTAAGGCTAAATCTTTCTTCATTTTGGCATGATCTCATAACTACATGAGTTTGATAACGAGGCATAAAGAGAAGTTCATACTCCCGAATTTATATAAATTATCCTAGTCCCACACGTTACAGTATTCTCCCTTATTTGGGACTTCAATTTCAATTTAGTTTTGCCTTCTTTCAGCCAAGAGAGCAGAGAGTCTATGTATATACAGTATTGGAGTATTTTTACCACCATCGAGCTATAATTGATGGGAAGACCCCTATTGGAAAACCTTTAATCAGATGGTAAGTTATATACTGAGTCTATTATGGCCGAACGCTTATGAGCGAGCCCAGATGGTCGAGATACAAAGCCTAGTATGGCCGAGTGACTATGAGCGAGCCTACTATGGCAGAGCAGTTACACATATTGAGCCTTATAGGCCCTGACATCTATTTTACTTAGTATATTGAGAGAGATGAGTCATTATCAACCGGTAAGCATATCTTCAAATTGTATTTGATGCCCAGGTACTTTTAGTTATTATATTATCAGTTCAGTAACTTTCAATTATTCTGTTGTCATATATACTCGGTACAATATTTCATACTAACGTCCTTTTTGCTGGGGATGCTGCATTTCATGCCTGCAGGTCCTGATAGACAGCTGGATAGACCTTTCCAGTAGACAAAGTCAAACATCAGCTTGGTTGGTAAGCTTCACTTCCTAGGAGTTACCAGGTCTATATCTTAGAGTCCATTTTATATATACAGGTTTGATGGGTAGGTCGAGGCTTTGTCTCAACCACAATACAGTTCAATTATCCGTAGAGGCTTGTAGACGAGTCCTGTACATTTTTATATTAGTATTGTGGCTTTACCAGCCCTATGTAGATGTTTAGTTTGGTATTGCTGGTTTTAGATATTATTTCAGATGATTCATAATATGACCTCATCGGCCTAAGTTGAGGGTTATCCCTCTAGAGTTCACAATTACAGAGTGATACGCTCGTACGCTCGGGCCGAATATGGCACCGGGTGCCGGCTGCGCCTCTTCAAATTTGGGGCATGACACATATGCCCTTTTTAGTTATTCTAGATACATGAACTTTTGGATGAACGTAAATTGTGTGAAACCAGTTAACAATTTAATTTTAGTAGTATCGATCTTGACACATAAACACTCCTTTTGTTATCTTGTAATGCAAAAGTTGAGCTTTCTGAGCAAGAGTGGAGCTTTCTGAGCTTTTAAATTTATCTCCCTCTTCCATCCTTTTTTTGCCTTATGATATTATCAAGTGCCCATCTTATAGCCTACTCCATCCGGTCTATTATAAGTGATTTTTTGGCGTTTTTATTTTGATCTAAAATAAGTGTCCTTTTACATAATCAAGAAGAAATTAATTTTATTTGTTCAAAATTTGCCCTTATTTATATATCCCAATGTGCCAAGTTAACAATATGCAAATTATATTTAACGGTAATTCAGTCAAAATACCTTTTTTCTTTAGGAATGAATAGTTTCTTAAAGAGTGTGCCAAAAGCTAAAAGGTCACTTATTATGAAACGGAGGAATAACAAGATCAACTAAAAGACAGCTACTAATAACCGTTTATAAAAAGTAGGACCAGTAACCTAAAAATAAAGAAGGTTGTCTGCCTTGTCGTTGAAATTCGGGAAAAATTAAGGGATTACTTATGTATTATGCCATTGAACTTAAATATATTGAAACTGTAAAAGTGGAATAAGACGCTATATACATGACATATGTCTTGCATTCATTTATTTAGTGTTATGTACGAATAAGATTTCTTTGTATTGGTGGGAGAGTCTCCTACACAGTAAGTGTAGGTTCGGCTCCCAATATTCTTCTTTTCCGATCCCCTATGTAATGGAATTTTTGGAAGATAAAAAACCAAAAAGGAGATTTATTGATTGTTTACCTGAACTAACAAAAGAGGACAGCCAATGATTCCATCTGAACCAGGAACATTGTGAATCAGTATATCTAAGTATGGACATGGTGGTTTAATTGAGTCTCCTAACTTGTCAAGCTCTATATTTGCATCAGCTTCAACAAACAATATTCCTTCACCATTGCAATTCACCAAAAGCTTCTTATTTGGCCCTTCAATTATCCTACCAGCTAATGGATAGTAAAATACTAGGGTTTTTGACAGTCCATCTTTGATATATTTTGCAGGATCTTTCCCTTCTATTGAAGAATTATATTTGTAAAACAATATTGTGGGCATTTGGAAATGAGTACTTCCTTGATCATCTATATCAGATAGATGTTTTGTCTCGAGAGGTGTTGCTTTAGCTGGAACTACTAATATTGGCTTGTGATGTGTTATTGAAAATGCCATAGTGTGTGTCAAACGTGCTATTCGTTAAAGGAAAGAGTATTCATAAGTATGGATTCTGAAATATAAATCGTAATTAATAGAAGTTTGTATTTTTCGTAAACATTTGAGTTAGATTTATAGTGCCATTTTGCAAGAAGAAACGAGTATGTTGGATCCCACATTGGTGGGACGAGGGTTTCGTTGTCTTTTTATATGGTTTTGGACAATCCTCACCTCAACTAGCTTTAGGGATTGAGTTATGGTCAATATCCACTTATCATAGTATCATAGCTAGGTTCATCTCAATTTATTATTACTGATGTTGGGCCCTCATTTATGTTTTCCATGCTCCAGTTTGCAGGACATGAGAGGGGGTGTTCAATTCCACATCGGTGGGATGAGAGTTTCATGGTCTCTTTATATGGTCTTGGGAATCACGTCATGAGCTAGCTTTTGGGGTTGAGTTAAGTCTAAGGTCCATTCTTATCATAGTATCAGTGTCAAGTTCATCCCAACTTATTGTTACTGATGTTGGGTCCCCATTTATGTTGTCCATGCTCCAAACATGGGTGAAGCCACACTTTGCTTAGGGTGGTCAATTGACCACCCTTTGTCGGAAAATTGCATTGCGTATATAGGTAAAATATTAGGTTTTGGAGATAAATAACATATATTGAACATCCTTTGTCAGAATATTTTTTACTTATTTCATGTTTGAACACCTTTGAGGAAATTCCTGGCTTCGCCACTGGCTCCAGAGCAGGCTTGGGCGTGAGGAGGAGTGTTGAGTCCCATATCGGTAGGATGAAGGTTTCGTGGTCTTTTTATATGGTCTTGGACAACCTCACCTCACGAGCTAGTTTTGAAATTGAGTTAGGGTCAATGTCCATTTGTCGTCCTACATGACGATTATTGGCCAGAAATATATCGAAGTAATCTCATAAATGGTCATTCAACTCTTACTTCATTGCACTGAAATCACTAAGGTATTGTCTAAAGTCACTACACAACTTTTAGTAATCAAAAAGTCGCTTAACTTTGTGTAAGTATTATAGAAAATTAGGTTAATTTGGGTTTTATTCAGCTTTGCTTGGCTCGTCTCGATGCCAACACCTAAATTACGTACATGCATGGCTTTAGAAACACACTATTATTATAATTAACCTAATTTAATTTGCATTCAATGAACTTAGCCCCAGTCAAACGATAGTTACCTGCTCCCATTCAATTTGCATGTTACAATAAGTAAATTTTAGAAGATTGGACAATGATCCGTACACGAAATATATTTTCAATAATCTATTCCTCGCTTCAAATTTTGCAAAACGTATAATTTATCTGTAACAAGTTTCTACAATACTATAATACTCCTGTAAGTTTATCTATAACATCCAATTTGCATGTAATTATAATTACTAGATTTTAAAAGATTGGACAATGATCCCTGTTGAAAGAATCTATTGGTCATTTCAAGTTTTGTTAAATGTACAATTTGTCTATAAACAAGTGTATGACTCTATAATACAATAATACTCCTGTGTTTATCTTTCAATTTGCATGTAATTATAATGACTAGATTTTAAAATTAGATTGGACAATGGTCCTTGTTGAAAGAATCTATTGGCCATTTCAAGTTTTTCTAAATGTACAATTTATGTATAAGCAAGTATATGACTATAATACAACTAAGCTCCTATGAGTTTAGCTACTTATAGCATTCAACTTGCATGTTAAAATGACTAGATTTTAAGAGATTGGACAATGGTCCTTGTTGCAAGAATCTACTCGTCACTTCTAGTTTTGTAAAATGTACAATTTACTTATATATAATATGATATATATGTGCCACATAATTAATAGTGTTCCCTCTATCCCAAATTATGTGGCACCGTTCGAATTTCGAGAGTCAAACAGAGTTTTCTTTGACCATAATTTTTTTATGTCTTTTAAATATTTTAATTATTAATTATTATGATTTATACCCCCTTCGTCTCAATTTATGTAACAGTCTCTCCTTTTTAGTCAATCCAATAAAGAATGTCATCTGTACTTATTTAAAAATAATTTATCTTTAGACATAACTTTCAAAAATCTTCCTATCTTTCTTAAACTTAATACCAATCGAGTCAAACACCATCACATAAATTTAAGCGAAGGGAACAATACTTTTTATATACTCAATTTTCAAATACATAGTAAATTTTATTACAAAAAACTTAAAGATTCCATGTCTCAATTTGTCTGGCAAAAAATAAATGACGACGAGTACATCCTTGTCAGAAGCTTCAGTTCCTCCAAGTAATAGCTTAACTTTTCCACACGGCTCTCCTTTAAAGATGAAGCAATTGTGTGTACATTTATTGATGACATTTTTTCTATTTAGATAGACTACAAGAGTGGTAAGAATCCTACAAATGAATGTGATAGAAACAACTTCCTATACATTCAAAATACGGATAAGAACAGATGGATAAAGATATATATACTAATATTATTTGGTGCTATCCCTTGTTTTCAAATATTTTGTTATTATGCCCCCTCAAGTTAGGAGTGGTGTCAACTACTCCTAGCTTGTTAAGATGTCGTTGGAAAGGAGCCTTTGCAAGAGCTTTAGTGAGGCTGTCTGCAAGTTGGTCAACTGAGTGAACATGTACAACTTGAAACTGGTTCTACTGAACTTGATCGCGAACAAAATGGAAATCAATTGCAATATGCTTCATTCGACTATGAAAAACGGGGTTCTGACATAGATATGTTGTGCCAATATTGTCACAATACACTGTTGGTGGTCGGGACACTAAACTTTGAAGTTTATATAAGAGATTTGTTACCCAGTTCGCCTCTGCAACATCAGTAGCAACAACCCGATACTCTGCTTCTGTTGAGGAACGAGCAACAGTGAGTTGCTTTTAGAAGACCAACTGATAGGATTTCCACCAAGATAAAGAATATAGCCAGAGGTTGAAGTTCGATCATGGATGTCGCCTGCCCAGTCAGCATCAGAATAAATATGAAGTTCTGGTGTGAACGAGTGGCAGAGAAGGAGACCATACAACATTGTGTGTTTAAGGTACCGAAGGACTCGTTTAACTGCTTGCCAATGAGTAGTGGAAGGGCTGTGCATAAATTGAGAAAGCTTGTTGACTGTGAAAGAGATGTCTGGTCGAGTAAATGATAGATATTGAAGCTTGCCAAGAACCTGACAATATTGGGTGGCATCCGTAGGGGGTGTGCCATCATTCAGTGATAAGGTGACTGATGTGCTCAGTGGAGTTTGGACACCTTTGCAATCAAACATATCCCATTTGCGAAGAAGATCACAAATATATTTAGATTGAGAAAGGATGAGACCATCCTTGTGAGGAATCACTTCAACACCGAGAAAGTAGTTGAGATAACCAAGGTCTTTTAAGGAGAATCGGTTGGCCAAAGCTGACAAGGCATGATTGAGCATGTCGTTGTTATTGCCAGTAATCACTATGTCGTCGACATAAACTAACAGATACAGAATAATACCATTTTGGGAGTACACAAAAAGGGATTGATCAGATTGAGTGCGAGAGAAGCCAAAACTTTGGAGGAATTCCCGTAGTTCCATATACCATGCACGTGGGGTTTGTGTAAGTCCATAGATAGCATTTTTTAATCGACATACATGTCTGGGAAAATCAGTATGTTCAAATCCTGGGAGTTGTGACATATAAACTTCATCATCAAGTGTTCCTTGCAAGAATGCATTGTTGACGTCTAATTGGTGTAATGGCCATCCCCTGTTTATTGCAATTGACAAAACCAGGCGAACTGTTGTTGGTTTAACAACAGGACTGAATGTAGAATGGTAATCAATACATGGTCGTTGGGTGAAGCCTTTTGCAACAAGGCGAGCCTTGAACCGATCAATCGTCCCATCCACTTTGTATTTTATCCGAAAGAGCCATTTGCACCATACTACAATGTGTGATGATTGGAAAGGAACTAAGTCCCATGTTTGGTTCTTGAGAAGTGCTTGAAACTCATCACTCATGGCAACATGCCACATTGGGTGTTTTTGTGCTTGTTTGCAAGTGCTGGGTGGCAGAATATCTTATGAAGTAGCTAAATAGTCCATAATTATTTTCGGTTTAAAAATGTTATTCTATGAACGAGTGATTACGTGAGATAGTGGGGGAGGCATAGATGGGTTTTTGTTAGTATGATTGGAAGCAAGATGTTCGGCAGATGGAGAAGATTCAGAGACAAAATTTTCTGATGAAGCAGATGTTGTATGAGGGGAGAGGGAGGAAGAGTCAGATAAACACAAGGTAGAAGACTTACATGCAGTAGAGGATTCTGACACACGTGAGTCCTGGTTGTTTGGCTGGGAGGAAGGATTTGTAAGAGTAGCATCCACCATGGCTGGAACACTATTTTGTTGTGAGACTTTTATAGGTATGGGTGGTGGATTAGGAAAAGGATCTTCTGTTGAAATGGACTGACTTGGCGAGACTGCTTCAGTGGTGATAAGATCATGCCACTCAATGTTTGGCTTATTATGTTTAACTGATGAAAACATACTTTGAAAGGAAAAAATGTCTTCATAAAATTTGACATCGCGCGACAAATAAACTTTGGAAGAAATTGGGTCAAAACATTGATAACAGTAATGCTTGGAGGAGAATCCGACATACACACAGAAGGGGTGGATCTTGGTTCCAATTTATTTTTTGCATATGGTTTAAGCCATGAATAACAGAGGGAACCAAATGTGCGAATGGTGAGGTAGTTTGGTTGAGTGCCAAAAATGCAATGATAAAGAGACTTATTTTGCAGAATGGTCGTCGGAAGGCGATTTATTAAATAGATCGCATCTTGACAGGCAAAAGTCCATAGATTTGAGAGTAGGGATGTTTGGTGAAGTAAGGTACAAGCGATTTCAATAATGTGGCGATGACGTCGTTCAACAAATGCTACTCTTTGGGGTGTATATGGGGGAAAATAAATGTTGGATGCCATGTGCATGTAGAAAGGTTTGAAGACCTTCATACTCACCCCCTCCATCTGAGTATATTGTTTTTATCTTTTGATTAAAGTGATTTTCAACGAGTGATTTGAAAGTGGAGAAAATGGGAGTAACCTCATGTTTAAATTTGAAAGAGTAGAGCCACGTATACTTGGTATAGTGATCGACAAAGATAATGTAATATAACTTCTTATCAAGAGAAAGAATAGGCGATGGACCCCAACATCAGTAAAAATAATTTCTAGTGGATGAGAACTCTTCAAAGAAATATGACCAAATGGGAGACAATGGCTCTTATTACAATTGCAAAATTGAAAATTAAGATTTCCTAAGCAAGGTAGAGAATGACGCTTTAAAATATCTTGAAGGACTCTAAAATGTGGGTGACCAAGTCATTGGTGCCATCGGTAATAGCTGGGCTTGGTTGTGGCAGTAAGGGCAGATGGTGGTTGATATCTTGATGTTGGCCACTCATATAGATCATTCCTATTCTGGCCTCAAACCAATGGAGCCCCCGTGTTCAGCTTCTTAACAACAAAGAAAGATGGGAAAAATTCAATAGATGTACGATTTTAATTACAGAACTTAGAAACTAAAATGAGATTTCGTTTAATATGAGGTGCACAAAGAATATTATGGAGATAAAAGTCTTTAGTGGGAGTGAAAAGCGTAGATGAGCCAGTGTAAGTAATTAGGATACTGTTACCATCACCCATGCAGATTTCTCAGTGCCAGTGTAGTCAAGCGGCGACATCAAATTGTGTGAATCAACAGTGATGTGATGGGAGGCTCCAGTGTCAAGAACCCATGGGTTATTATTTTGTTGGCCTTGGCGTGTAGCAAGAAGTGCCTTGGCTTCATTGTGGTTGTGAGAACACGAACGACAGACATTGGCAGTGTGGCCATATTTTCCGCAAAGATGACATTGAACATGTCCATGTGGGTTGCTTCGGAAGTTTTGTCGCCAATAGGATGGCCGATATACAGATACTTGATTCATACCAAATGGATGACCATTGTAGGGCTGTTGTAAACGATTGTTCATATGTTGTGCTTGTGGCTGCTAGTTATTCCATCACTTGTTACTGTTGTGATCTGAGGTATGGTTGTTTGAACCCTTCTGTGCAACATTAGCTGTGATGGAAAGGGTATTCTTCTTGAGCTCCTCGTGTTTAAGGAATAATTCATGATCTGAAAGTTTGTCAAACAATTCTTCATATGAAATCGGTGTGTATAGAGCATAGATAGCAGCGCTTATCTCACGATAGCCGAGGCCTAAGCCACTGAGTATTTTGACTACCAGTTCAACATTACTGATTGGTGCACCAGCAGTTGCAAGTTCATCAGCTAGTGATCGAATTTTTCGAAGATAGTCCGATAATGATTTGGAGTCCCTTGTCGTCTTGGCCAACAAATCGCGGAGACTGTATATTCGGGTTTGGGACTTATTTGCATAAGTCGTGTAAAGCATTTCCCATGCTTGTTGAGATGTTTCAGCAGCAGCTATAGAAGGTGCAATGGTTGCGTCAACAGATGCCATTAGAGCATTTCGGATGAGACTATCTTGGCGGAACCAAAGTCTATATTCTGGATTGGCTATTTCTTTGTTGTCTTTGGTTATCTTTTTGGGTGGAGAGGTGCTGGTGTCATCAAGAAATGACATCAGATCATGTCCACACATAAGTGTGAAAAATTGGGCTTTCCAAGGGGTAAAATTAATACTGCAAGATAGTTTTATGGGAAGCTGAGAGGAAGGGTGAAACTGGACAACTTGGGTAATATTGGAGGTGAACATGTCAACTGAGTTTGTGGTGGATACAGTAGTTGAGCTTTCAGAGTTAACCATGGCTGGAATTAAGAATCTAAATTCTCGTTAGAGTAGGGGCTTCTGATACCATAAAGATGAAGCAATTGTGTCTACAATTATTGATGACAATTTTTCTATTTATATAGACTACAACAGTGGTAAGAGTCCTACAAATGAATGAGATAGAAACAACTTCCTATACATTCAAAATACAGATAACAACAGATGGATAAAGATATATATACTAATATTATTTGGTGCTATCCCTTGTTTTCAGATATTCTGTTATTATCCTTGACATAAAAAGAAAATCAGAATGTAATGACAAAGAGAGTTCAAAAGTTACTTTAGGTCATAGATTCAAATCTAGCTATAATGTCCTAGCGTTTTTTTGAATCCCCTTATATAAATTCTTGACTTCATCACTGATTACCAGATGCTCACAAGAGGAGATCAGATTCGGGCATACACCGGCCAAGCCCAACTATACATACATAATAACTGAGAAAGACGGATCCAGTATGTTAAGTTTATGGGTTCCTACAAAAATCTCAAGTTAATATACTATAATAACTGGATTAATGGATTGGGTTCCAAGCTAAATATTCTTATATATTTAATGAATTTTTCAATATAAATACAGGATCTAGACAAAAATTACTGGGTTCACGGGAACCCATAACTAATACACTAGATCCATCCCTGATAGCCGAGCGTGCTGGTTCTTTGTGAGTTATAACACATCTAGTCTGTTGCTATGAACTCCACCATACTTTCCAACTAGGGGGAAGAATACATGCATATTCAAAATTTAAGTTTTATAGGTCCACGTTTAAAGGTTTTTAGTATTTAATAACTCATTATATATTTACAATTAAGGATTTATATTTGCTATTTATTAGCATTTTGGTAGATTTTTACACATAAACTTACACACTACATTGAAAATACTGAATTTAAATGAATTGGATACTTGAAGGCCACATCCGTGTCACGACCCAAAAATCACAAGTCGTGATGGCACCTAATTCAACCCGCTAAGTAAGACAACTAACAGAAACGACAACTCAACTGAGATTATAAGAGAATAGAAAATAGATAACTGAATATTTACAAATTTACCCAAGACCTGGTAGTATGAATCACGAGCTTCTAAGATTTGGAATTTCAAAACTGATATAAATAAATACACTTTCTGTTTGAAGGTTACATAAACAGATTAGCAATAACCTAAGCCACCAAGGACAAGTGGCAGCTACATCCAAACACACGAACATCTTCCGAATCAGCACCCGACGTCACTAGCAGCTTCGATCCAAAATCTGCATGCAATGTACAGTAGTGCAGTATCAGTACAACCGACCCCATGTACTGGTAAGTATTTTGTCTCACCTCGTCGAAGTAGTGACAAGTCTTTTAATTAAAAGATGCTTATTGTTATAACCTGTACATTAGATTAGTAGTAAAGCAGTTCAAAGCATAACAAATAAAAGTATTATATACAACTCGGCGAGACAGTCAACAATTACTAAAAGGAACCACAATAGAAGATTTACAATCTTTTCTAGTATGAGAAATATATCCAAAATATCAAATCAAAAAGCACGGTAACACCCTTCGTGCTTTTATATCATCCTCACCATGTATAAATAAATTTATGTACAATTCAATTAGCACGACAACAGCCTCCGTGCGTTCAACTTATCTTTCCAAATAAACGTATAACAGAACCAACCATATGACAGAAACACAATATAGGAAATACAAAGGAAGGAAATACACAAGTAACAACAATGGACCAGGATATACATGTGGACAACAGTAAAGGGCTAAACGGAAAGCACATGAGTAATAACAACAATTGAAAAGCAAAAGGGTATCAATGTCAATTAACTAGTATATTGGAGGCCTAAGTACAAATATGACAAATAAGAAGGAAACACATGATCTTTACAAGTTAGCAAGGGCATGAATGACTGGCATGAGGGAATGATTAAATTAGGTTGCAACATAATAGGTATGACATGAGTATAATTTCAATGTAGGAAATAGGCATGGCATATGCAAGTTAAGCAAGTAAAAGACATAGACAACACAACAATAATTGAGATAGAGGTCAAGTACGGGACAATAACAACATATCACTCAGAATATTTAATTGCGACAATAACAACTCAAGATAAGGGTACAAACGTATACACGGAAAACAGATATCACATCATAATGCATGTCCCTCGTCCTTACCTGCACGGAAACACCCTTCGTGCCATGACCTCACAATAACATACAAGCATAACAATATAAATAAAATGGCACGACATCACCCTTTGTGATTTTACTCTCAAATGATATGGCACGACATCACCCTTCATGCTTTTACTCTCAATAATATGGTACGGCATCACCCTTCGTACTTGTACTCTCAATAAAGTGGCACGACATCACCTTTTGTGCTTTTACGCTCAATAATGTAGCACAACATCACCCTTCGTGCTTTACACTCTCCCTCACATGATAATGTATAAGCAATGGCATGGCATCACCCTTCGTGCTTTACACTCTTCCTTACCAATCATATGTATAATAATAACAAACAAGACAGGAAGCATAAATGACATCAAGGAGAGTGTTTTAACGGATATTCCAAATAATTCCCAATCACAAACTTCCAAGTCAACAATGATTCAACAACCTTCAAGAACTGTATTATTCAAATACTTCCACAAATCTCACAAATGATCCACAATACAATTATATAGTCTAGTATCTCAAGAATATCGACGTAGTAATGTAGTAATGATTTCGCATGGAGATAACCGAATTAGACACATCAATGTATTCTCAGAATTTCCGTCAATTTTGATAAAGTTATAAAAAGCTAAGTCTTGATTTCTATCATTTAATATCATGTTCTTGGTATCTAATAGTCAAGTAAGGCATGAAGCAAGAGGTCAGGAAATTCTACAAATATAAATGTACCATAATCCAACCCCCGAGCATGATTAACCCTGGCACATACATATACGCCCATCACCTCATATATGTATCACCCACGCATGTAGCAAACAATGACAAATAGAAGAAAAAATTCCCTCAACAAAGTTAGGCAAAACACTTACCTCGATCCAGCTAACTCAACACTCAACTTAGCTTTTTCCTCTACAAATTTACCTTCGATTCAATCTAGCCAATGACGACTTGAATACACCACACAATGCAAGAGAAATAATTTTAATTAATAAAGCTATGGTTTTTATTCAATTTCTAAAAAGTCAACAAAACTCAAACCCGCGGCTCACCCGGTCAAAACCCGGGTCCAAAGGTAGGTCTTGACTACCCATAGCCCCACGAGTCCAAATATGTATTTTATTTTCAAATCCGAGTCTTATTCGACTCTAAAATCTCAAATTTTCATTTTTCAAAACTTTGACAAAATCCCCAAATTTTTCCCAACAATTTGATGTTAAATCTTGTATAAAATCATGAAATATAGTTGGAAATTGATTAAAGATACTTACCCAATTATTTGGCATGAAAATCCCCTCTCAAAATTGCCTCACCTCGAAGCTAGGGTTCAAAAATATGAAAAAAGAAGCAAAAACTCGGAATTCTCAGCAAATAACAGGGTGCAGATGTCGCATTTGTGAATGAACAGTATTTTTGCAATTGCCATAAATGGTTGCCAATTGCGGATGAACATCATTTGAACAATTGCCATAAAAGCTTCACAATTGCGAATGAACAGTATTTTCGCAATTGCCATAAAAGGTTCGCAATTGCGAATGAACAGTGTCGCACCAGAAACCAGCAAAACCCAAACTTCTCCGAAATAATCCGAAACCACCCCGAAACTCATCCGGAACCTCCCAGACACAAACCGTATATGAATTTCAATCATAAAATACGATACGGACCTACTCGTGCTCCAGAAAATATTATATTGGATCTATACCGGGCTCCAGAACCAAAATACGAACCCGCTATCAACAATGAGCATTCAATCAATTCTTAAAACATTAGATTTTTCAGACTTTTAATTTTCAATAAAAATTCATTACTCAAGCTAGGGACCTCAGAATTCGATTCCGGGCATACCCCAGATTCCGTATTTCAATACGGACCCACCGGGACCGTTAAAACATGGGTCCGGATCCATTTACTCAAAACGTTGACCGAAATCAACTAAAATTAAATTTTTAGGAAAAAATCCTAGTTTTTATCAAAAACCTTTTAGCATGTAAGCCTCCCGGGTCAATACTCAGACTGCGCACGCAAATCAAAAGGCTAGAATGAGGCTTTAAAAGCTTCAAAGCATAGTGTTTTGTTCTAAATTACCAAGCGAAGTGCAGATACTCAAAATGATCAATCGGGTCGTTACATCCTCCACCACTTAAACACACGTTCGTCCTTGAACGTGCCAAGAGTCGTTCCAAAGCTATCAAATCACCGTGTAACCTTACTATGCATAACCTGGGGGTGATCCCACGTCACCCTATTCCACATAAGCCCACCAACACAACACAATTAGAGATCCTTATTTCAACCTTGGTCCTGAAACCTTAGAACTCAATCTCTATCATCCAGAATTCATTGCAAGACCCGAATCCCACATCTATACATTGTACAGGTCTGAACAAGCTGTATCAAGTCACAACCATAACCCAAGATGTAATCACATGATATACCCTAGAACATCGATAGTCACAGTAGGATCTGCTGACCACTGTTTCTTCCTAAAACAAATCCAAAACAAATATGGTGCTAGTAGCAAACCTCATATCGATTAGAACCTCGTTCAAAACCTTCATACCCTACCGATAATGAAAGAAACATGCATAACTGCTTAACCACTCATCTGATCAATAAGCCAAGAAACGCTTTCGCCCGACCAAGGCCATTGTCCACATGCTCTACAAAATATAGTGTTATTCTTCCAAACCTTCCTTATCCCAATAAAATAGCATTAATCTTAGGTCTAGAAACCTCATCTCAGCCAAGACGAGCAGCCACACCGACAAGCATCAACAATAATCATATAGAGCCACACACAGCCCGGTTCCGTACATTAACAAGTAATAATTCAGACATGACAGATAACAGTAAGAAAGATAAATAAGAAAACTACTAAGCAAGTTAAGCAGGCAGGGAAATTTCAGCATTTTACTAAGAACTATTCTCAACAAGGTGGAAGAAAAATACACGAAATAGAAATAAGGAGCCACATTTCATCATTGTACTGTTGTGGCATGCAACCTGATCCCATCATATCAATCCACATAGGGTACCCTTCGAGCTATAATACTAGGGCTCACTAATCACATATGCGTCAACATCAAGCACAATAGAGTGCACAAAAATATAACTATGGGGAAAATCATTAGGAACAAACAATACTGAAAAGGACAAGTACAACTATAGTGCAATAAGCATATCAACATCATAAAGGCCACCTTACCCATGTGCCATGAAGTCTAAACTGAATCACAATATGCGTGCGGAATCATGTAACCCTCACAACCCGCCATAGTATAAGAGAGAAACATATAACATAAATCAAGGCGTGAATGACACCCATTCAACCTAATGATATACACGTGGCAACAACTACGCAAAACAAAAAGGTCCGATCCGATACAGAATACACATTCTCATTAGGCTCGAAATAATCCCCAAACCAAATTCCGATCTTCCTCAAACATGTAATAAACCTTCCAAAAGTCTATAGCAAACTTTCCATAACGTGTACCATCAATCATCCAATCCTCTACATTTCTTCTTAACTTACAATCCAGGAATAGTTTGTCAACAAGAACGTTCAGTTTCTGAGCCTCACGAATACCAGAATTTTCATACCCAATCTCAACATCGCTACTCAATGGCTGATACGTAACTCATGCTCCGTCATCTCACGAAAAAACACCCATAAGTCAAAACACCTGGTACCTGCCAACATGCGAACTCTACTCCGATAGGAACATGTAGTGCCAGTAAAACCTTAAACACCTGAAATTGTCTGTGCCATCAAGAACTCATATCCTTCCCTCCAAAACTATCTGCAACCTTATACCTGCAGATTTCAACCCCACACGGCGCATCGCCTCTAACATGCTACCCGCAACACTACGAAAATCGCATAGCCAACTCTAAACCATAAGTAAATTGAACACTTTACCAACCGATAATCTTCCATCTATTTTAATCCAGGAGAACACCACCACACGCAATATAGCTCCTATACCTGTAGAAAATATTAACTATGACCGTGGTCATAACTATAATAAATTCTCCGGAACTCAGTAACACATAATCGTGTAATCAAAACCAATTGCCTCTAACTCAATCGAGTCACGCAGACTGACAACCTGAAAATAACTCAATCTGATATGATCGCCCCTGAGGAAACTTCTGGGCATGGGAAGCCATTTCTTGCATCACCCCAACATTGACTTGTAGACCTTTCTTGACAAGGAAATACCGCGGATCCGATTACCATTCACTTCTCCGTAGACAAATTCAAAAGTCCTAAAATCCACTCATCTTATTCTAATCTTCAATACGCAGCTAATACGCGTTGTGAAACCCGTGCTTCACCAGCATATGCCTATTCAAAGAAATAACCATGAAAGCTCTCGGTCCAAAAACTGATACGGTCCATGATCCTACAATCCGATCGTCATTAGCAGTCTCCATCACTTAGCTCGAAGCCGTAGAACACCTCATCAGCAACCCAAAGTACCATATCTTCGCAGCATGCCCCGATACTACACGACTATTTAGCTTAATACTTCAAAACTCATGAAATGCTTATCATAGAACACCCCGAAGACTCTGACAAATACTTACCCATCATTGCAATAGTCAAACAACCTCCCCAAATTCTCTTAAATGATAACATGTGCACTCTAGTGAATGGAAACCTCATACGAGACACACAATCCAAACTCATCATGCAAAAGATGGCCCACTGGTTGTACTGAAATCGAAAAATCTGTGCTTACCAACCGGGCATATAAACCCGCCTCGCACCACAAATGAACGACTACGAGATTTAACACTACATCTGCTTCAGCGGCTAGACAATGCATCACGATGATAATTAAGAATCCATAGCTCGTCATAATCCATCTACAACATTACCGATCGTTGGCACATAGAAATTACTGAGCGCACAACATCATAAATGAGCGATTGGGAAGAGTCAAAATCGTAAATTTCAAGCTGAAACAAGGCCGCACGATAAGGAAAGAAGAAAGGGAAATTTTTTTCTTAAATGTCCTGTAACTTCCACAAAATAGGTATTGACGTCATCATACCGATCTGCAGGACTCTACTAGACACTTGCTCATGACTCGTAGAACCTATGAACCTAGATCTATGATACCACCTTGTCACGACCCAAAAACCACAAGTCGTGATGGCACCTATCTCACCCTGCTAGGTAAGCCAACTAACAGAAAATACAACTCAACTGAGATTATAAGAGAATAGAAAATAGATAACTGAACATTTACAAATTTACCCAAGAATTGGTAGTACGTATCACGAGCTTCTAAGAATTGATATTTCAAAACTGATACAAATAAAAAGACGTTCTGTTTGAAGGTTACATAAACAGATTAGCAATAACCTAAACTACCAAGGACAAGTGTCAGCTATATTCAAATGCACAAACATCTTCCGAACCAGCACCCGACGTCACAAGCAGCTCCGATCCAAAATCTGTATACAATGTGCAGAAGTGCAATATCAGTACAACCGACCTCATGTACTGGTAAGTATTTTGTCTAACCTCGTCGAAGTAGTGATGAGGCTTTTAGTTAAAAGATGCTTATTGTTGTAACATGTACATTAGATTAACAGTAAAAGCAGTTCAAAGCTTAATATATAAAGGTATTATATACAACTCGGTGAGATAGTCAACAATTACTAAAAGGAACCACAGTAGAAGATTTACGATCTTTCCTAGTATGAGAAGTATATCCAAAATATCAAATCACATGTCATGGTAACACCCTTCGTACTTTTATCTCATCCTCACCATGTATAAATAAATTTATGTACAATTCAATTAGCACGGCAACACCCTTCATGCGTTCAACTCATCCTTCCAAATAAACGTATAACAGAACCAACCATATCACATAAACATAATAATAGGAATTTTAAAGTAGAAAATACATAAGTAACAACAGTGGACCAGGATATACATGTGGACAACAGTAAACGACTAAACCGAAAGCACGTGAGTAATAACAACAATTGAAAAGCAAGGGGGTATCAACGTTAATTAACTAGTATATTGGAGCCCTAAGTACAAATATGACAAATAAGAAGGAAACACATGATCTTTACAATTTAACAAGTAAGGGCATGAATGACTGGCATGATGGAATGATTAAACTAGGTTGCGACAGAATAGGTATGACATGAGTATAATTTCAACACAGGAAAGAGGCATAGCATATGCAAGATAAGCAAGTAAAAGACATGGACAACACAACATCAATTGAGATAGAGGTCAAGTACGGGACAATAACAACATATCACTCAAAATATTTAATTGCGACAATAACAGCTCAATGTAAGGGAACAAATGTATATGCGGGAAACAGATATCACATCATAATGCATGTCCCTCGCCTTCACCTGCACGGAAACACCCTTCGTTCCATGACCTCACAATAACATACAAGCATAACAATATGAATGAAATGATGACATTACCCTTCGTGCTTTTACTCTAAAATGATATGGCACGACATCAACCTTCGTGCTTTTACTCTCAATAATTTGGCACGGCATCACCCTTCATGCTTTTACTCTCAATAACGTGGCACAACATCACCTTTCGTGCTTTTACGCTCAATAATGTGGCATGGCATCACCCTTCGTGCTTTACACTCTCCCTCACATGATAATGTATAAACAATGTCATGGCATCACCCTTCGTGCTTTACACTCTTCCTTACCAAGCATATGTATAACAATGACAAACAAGGTGGGAAGAATAAATGACATCAAGGAGAGTGTTTTAATAGATATTCCAAACAATTCCCAATCACAACCTTCCAAGTCAATAATGATTCAACAACCTTCAAGAACTATATTATTCAAATACTTCCACAAATCTCACTAATGATCCACAACACAATTATATAGTCTAGTATCTCAAGAATATTGGCCGTAGTAATGTAGTAATGATTTAGCATGGAGATAACTGAATTAGACAAATCAATGAATTCTCAGTATTTCCGTCAATTTTGATCAAGTTATAATAAGCTAAGTCTTGATTTCTATCATTTAATATCATGTTCTTGGTATCTAATAGTCAAGTAAGGCATGATGCAAGAGGTCACGAAATTCTACAAATATAAATGTAACATAATCCAACCCCCGAACATGATTAACCCTGGCACATAAATATATGCTCGTCACCTCATATATGTATCACCCCCGCATGTAGCAAACAATGACAAATAGGAGGAAAAAATTTCTCAACAAAGTTAGGCAAAATATTTACCTCGATCTGGTTAACTCAACACTCAACTTAGCCTTTTCCTCTACAAATTCGCCTCCGCTCGACTCAATCTAGCCAATGACAACTTGAATACACCACATAATGCAAGAGAAAATAATTTCAATTAATAAAGCTATGATTTTTATTCAAATTCTAAAAAGTTAGCAAAAGTCAAACTCCAGGCCCGCCCGGTCAAAACCCATGTCCAAAAGTAGGTCTTGACTACCCATAGCCCCACGAGTCCAAATATGTGTTTTGTTTTCAAATCTGAGTCTTATTCGACTCTAATATCTCAAAATTTCATTTTTCAAAACTTTGATAAAATCCCCAAATTTTTTCATAGTTTTCCCATCAATTTGATGTTAAATCTTGTATAAAATTATAAAATATAGTTGGTAATTAATTAAAGATATTTACCGAATAATTTGGCATAAAACTCCCCGCTCAAAATCACCTCACCTCGAAGCTATGGTTCAAAAATATAAAAAATGAAGCAAAAACTCGGAATTCTCAGCACTTAACAGGTTGCAGATGTCGCATTGGCGAACAAAACTTCGCATTTGCGAATGAACAGTGTTTTTGCAATTGCCATAAATGGTTGGCAATTGCAGATGAACAGTGTTTTCACAATTTCCATAAAAGGTTTGCAATTACGAATGAACAATATTTTCGCAATTGCCATAAAAGGTTTGCAATTGCGAATGAACGGTGTCGCACCAAAAACCAGCAAAACTCAAACTTCTCCGAAATGATCTGAAACCACACCAAAACTCATCCAGAACCTCCCAAACACAAACTATATATGAATTTCAATCATAAAATACGCTACGGACCTACTCGCTCACTCAAAACACTGAAAGAGATCGTCTTAACCCGATATTAACCATGGTCAAACTTCCAAATTTCTTCACTTTACTAGTCTCTCAGCCAATGATTCAAAAATACACCCAAACCCCTCGGGACTCCAAACCAAAAGTGAACACCAGTCTAAAAATATCATACAAACTAGCTCGCATGATCAAATCGCCAAAATAACACCTAGATCTATGAATTGGACACCAAATCAAATGAAATTTTCAAGAAAGCTTTGAAATCTCTATTTTTACCACCGGACGTCCGAATCACGTCAAACCGACATTGTTTCCCACCAAATTTCACAAATAAGTCAAAAATATTATATTGGACCTATACCGGGCTCCAGAACCAAAGTACAGACCCGGTATCAACAATGCCAAATATTCGATCATTTTTTTTGGTAATTAAGGAACTTTATTACCAATTAAATATTTATAGCATACACCAAAAAAAGAAAACTCTGCACTTTGTTGGACATGAAGCCCCACCATAAGATTTCTTCACTACCCCCAAATCAACTACACCCCCTCCTAGATTATACTGGATACCAGTTCATAGTACTTATATAGGCATTCAGTGTTTTACAATTTTGAGCACGTATATGAATCTCCTGTACTATTATTTTCACTATACCCAATACATTGATTTGTTTCTTTTAAAATATACTATTATTCCTAGCCTGGCAGGCGTAGTAAACTACTGTAGCTAAAGTCATTCTGTATAGCTCTTCTCCAACACTCTTTCTTGCTGCTTTCTTCATTGCCCATTGCACTTCTTCATGCCATTATTTCTTCCTTCTCATGATCCCTTGCCAGTATAACAATTTCTGCCATATTTCCCATGATACTTCACACTCGAAGAATAGATGTTGTATTGTTTCATTGCTCCTTTGACATATTGTGCATAAGGTTTCATCAACTTACCCCCATCTTGCAAGTCTATCTTTGGTAGCTAATCTGTCTAGAATTGTCAGCCTTAGGATGAAGATCCATTTAGGCATTCCCTTATTGTTGCATACTAGACCTCTCCATGGCACCTTTTGGAAGTCCCCTTGTAGTTTTTTGTACAGCTTTATGGTAGAAAAACTATCTATCTGCTTCACTTCCTCCTCTGAATATCCTGCCTCTTGAAATTGTGTCTTTGCTTTGAATATCTTCTGAATTACCCAGGAGGCATTCTTTGGCTCTGTGTCCCATATACAGTTCTCTTTTATATAGTACGTATGAACCCACTGCACCCACATTTTCTCCTTCTTTTTACATATGTTCCATAGCAACTTACATATGGCTACTTTGTTCCACAGCTCTATGTTTGTGAAGTTTAGTCCCCCTGTTGCTTTAGGTACACATAACTTGTCCCAAGGTATTAATGCTTTTTTTGTTGGCTCAACATTCCCCAACCATAAAAACCTTCTGCATATTGTCTCAATGAACTGTATAATTTTCTTTGGCAAGATGAACATTGTGCCCAGATATTTTGGATTGTACCCAATACACTTTTGATCAAAGTTGCTCTCCCTACATAGGATAGAAATTTGGCTGTCTAGCTTTGCACTCTACTCAGCATTTTATCAATCAGTGGCTCACATTGGATTGTTGATAATCTTTTTGTACTCAAGGGGACACCAAGATATCTAAAGCGTAGATCACCTTTAGTAATTCCAGGATCCTTTGTTGCACCCTGTTGTCTACACCACCAAAATAAACACTGCTTTTGCTTGTATTTGCCACTAGTCCAGAAGCTTTAGAAAATCTTTGAAACTGATTATGTATTTCCACCGCAAATTTTTCCTCACCCTTGCAGAATAACAGTAGATCATCAGCAAATCCCAGTTGTATGAGATTCATTTTACCACACCTTGGATGGAACCTGAATTTTTTGCTGCTTTCTAGTTGCTTCAGTAGTCTACATAAATACTCCATCGCAATGACAAACAACAATGGTGAGAGTGAATCTCCCTTCCTTAGTCCTATTTTTGGTTCAAATGGCTTGATTGGCTTTCTATTGACAATGATTGAGTATGATACAGTGCTAATGCAGGCCATCACCCATTTTACATACTTCTATAGCAATCCCAGCAACCTCATTACCTATTCCACATACACCCATTCTACTGAGTCATAAGCCTGCTGCATGTCAATCTTTAGCATACATCTGGGTGATGTATTCTTCCTCCCATAACCTTTGATAAATTCATGGCTCATTATAATGTTATCAGTGATCACTCTGCCTGATACAAAAGTTGTTTGGCAGTTATCTATCAATTCTGGCAAAACATCCTACAATCTGGATGTTAAAATTTTGGATATGATCTTATATAGAACAGTGCAACATGATATAGGTCGGAACTCTTTAATATTACAGGGGTTTTTTACTTTTGGAATTAGTGTTATAGTTTTACAATTGATTTTCTTACACATTTATGGGTTCTCAAAGAATTCCAATACAACTTGAGTCACCTCCTTCCCTATAATATGACATGCTTTCTTGTAGAAAAAAGCAGTGTATCCATCACAACCTGGGGCTTTGTTATCATCAATATCCTGAAGTGCTTGCTTGACTTCTTCTTCAGTTACTACTCTTATTAGACTTAATTGTTGCTGCCTGTTCAGGTTGTTCCCCTGCTTCATCACTTCTGAACTTACTGCTGGCAATTGCACTGCTGCTGTTCTAAGTAGTTGCTAATAGAATTTTAGAATTTCAGCTTCTACATCCTTAGCTGTATTTAGTAATTGACATGCATTATTAAACAAACTACCAATATGGTTAGTGGCTTGCCTACTCTTAGCACAAGCATGAAAATATATTGTATTTGCATCTCCCAGTTTGAGCCATTTGATCCTTGATTTTTGCTTCATTATGCTTTCCTCAATTCCAATCCATTTAGCTAACTCCTTCTTTGCCTTTTTTTCTTGTGTTATTCTTTCATTACTGTTTCCAGGTCCATCCATTTGCTCTTGAATCCCCTCCAACTTTATTCTTGTTGCTTGAATTCTTTGAACAGTGTTGCTAAATTCTTTTCTATTCATCTGCTTCAGCTTGTTCTTTAGTATCTTGAGTTTCCTCCATACTTTGTTCATTATTGTTTCTCCACCTCTTTGCCTCCAACATTCATACACAACATCCTCAAATTCTTTATGTTGTGCCATACAATTAAAGAAATTAAAAGGTCTCCCTCCACTCCGTTGCTCATACTCCATTGTTATACTTAATGGCCAGTGATCAGAAAATCTAGGTTGCAATACCCTCCCTTCCATTACAGGCCATTTTTGGATCCATGCAGCATTGAAAAGTATTCTATCAGTTGTATTGTGGACATGATTACTAGTCCAAGTATACTTCCTTCCAATTGTTTTTAGTTCAGTTAATCCATTTCTCTAGATGAACTCTTTTAAATCTTTCACTTCAAATTCATGTACTGGTGTCCCTTGTACCCTATCTTCATTAGTCAAGATGGTATTGTAGTCCCCAATTAACACATAAGTATCTGTAATACCAGCTATAGTTTTTCCCATATCTTCCCATAACAGTTTCTTATCCTGCATAGTATGCATACCATAAATAGCACAAAACCTAAATTTATTACCACTTTGCACCTCTGTAACCCCCCTATTATGTATTGCTGATGCACTTCATAGCACTCAAAATCCACCCTTGTCTGATCCCAAACAATCCATATTCTACCACCTGGAGCATTTGTATAATTTGCTATCCTTCTCCAATTATTGAACACCTTCTTTATGACAGCTTCGGCCTTTGCTTCTTTAACTCTATTCTCTAAGACAAGCATTAGTACCACCTTATTAACCCCAATAAATTTTTTTAGTTATTTTTGCTTATACACCTTATTCAGTCCTCTAACATTCCAAACTATGATATCTATCCGTATATAGTTCTTTGATTCATATTACCACCCCTGCCTCTATCTCTAGGCAGTTCACTCTCCTTGTCATGTTCCCCTATCATTTGAACTATTCTTTGTGCAATGTCTACCAAGGCTTTGAAAGCATTACCAGTGTTGGTTTCCTTCTCACCTCTCCCATCTCCATTCTTCTTAGATGTAGACTTGCCTTTTGCCAATTGCCATTGTTCTTCATTTGAATTGTTACTCTGGATCACTTCACTACTCTCTTCCTTTTGCTCTAGGAATCTACCTCTTGTATCAATTTTATCAGTCTTTGGGTCTAACTTCCTCACAGCTTTCCATATCTTTTTCTGATTCTGCATACCATATGTTTGTTGTCCCACCTCTTGATTCTGCATTTTCTGGTTGTGACATGAGTGTCCAATTTGACAACAAGTTTGACAGTATTGAGGTTTCCAATCATATTGTACCATTTGCTCAATCACTTTACCATTAGGATCAATCAGTTTAATTGTCCCTAATAGAGTCCTTATTATATCCATTTTTATAAGAATCCGAGCATAGAAAATCCTATCAGCCACAGTTGTGCAAGCATCAGCATACAAAGGCTTCCCTAGACCACTTTCAATTTTGCTAAGAGCCATGTTACTCTAGTAGTTCAATGGGAGTTTTGGAAATTTTACCCATAGCGTAATAGTTTTCAAAACCTCTTCATTGTAATCAAACCCCTCGGCCTATGCTTTTAGTATTATAGGTCTATTGTTCAGAGTATAAGGCCCATTCATCAATACCTCATCTCTTTCTTCAAAACTATGCATCAGAATTGTAAAATATTCATCACTATGGAATAATACTTTAGGCTTTCTGATTTTTTCCCATTGAGCAGCAACAAATCGTTCAATAGCTCCTATAGTTGGAGTATTTCCAACTACGTAAATTATTATTGCTCGATTCCATTTCTGCTTCTCCTTAACTATATCTTCCTCCAGAATTTGAACTACTACCTCACCCTCTTGTATCACCGGTGGTACATATCTTAGATCCATTCATTTTGCAGCTAATTTATTCTCATGCAATAAACTAGCTCATGACCTTCCAAAATTGGTGGTCTTGTCTGATTCTGCTTTTCTTTCTCAACTCGTATAATCATTGTTTCATTGCTTTGCTCCCTTAAGACCCTGGTTGTTACGGTATCATTGGAATTTGTTTTACTTGTGCTTGCTCCTCCAATGGAGACCGGCAATATGTTCATCTTGAGTACCCCTTGATTAGCAGGACTGATGATAGGCTATAATTACGTATTTTAGTCGATTATTACACTCAAATTTACTGCACTTTAATTGAGTTTGAGCTTTAATTGCTACTATCTTGCACTAATTGTGTGTTTTATGCCTTGTAGGGGTGATTTCGAGCTATATAGATGTTATGGAATGAATTCAAGTGATTTGGAGATTTGAAGTCTGAGTAAAATCCCAAGTAAATAAGCCAGGATCATATTCGAGGATTAAGGGATGATAGAGCAACAAAACGAAGAATCGAGTAGGCATATTGCGCACTGTCTAGTAAAATTCACATAACTTTTCACTCAGAACTCCGTTTGGGCTCCACAATATATGGCTGGAAAGCTAACTCAATGGCTACAACTTTCATGTTTTACGTTTTTCCAAATTCCAAACGGAACAGGGTAAACAATGTGGTCGAAACCATGACCGCAGACCTGACGCGGACGGAGGCAGTACACTAGGAAAAGTACCGCGTCCGTACCGCGCCCAGATCACCGCCGCGGATGTCCAGGCCTGGAAACTTGTCCTTTTTCGCGTAGGAGAAGGTATAATTATTTGGGTCCGACCCTACTTGGTATATATACATGGAAAAATGGTATTTTGAGGGGGGAGACTAACTTTTGACATAGATTCTACCTAAGGAGGGAGTGACACAATAGGAGCAAGGCGGGGAATTCTTCTACGATTTTTTCCTTCCTCTTCCTATTTTTCATTGTTTGTTATGACTTTTAGTATTTTATTTTTACATACTATTATGAATAGCTAATTTGTTATCTAGGGTTTTGATGGAACCTTTTGTAGGATAAATTCTTGTTATGTTTTTATATAATTCAACTGTAGTATTTTCTCTATTTGTTCAACTATATTATTCTTGTGGTTGATTGAAGGGCCCTCAATTAGCTGTGCCTATTTAGTATGTATTACTCGGGAGAGAGTACATATTTAGGTAGTTGTTGAACAACATCACTCCCGACGTATATGAGGAATCAATAACCAAGGGTTTAAAGGTGGGATTGGGGATAACGAAACATTGGGTGCGATCTAAGTGAGCTGTATTTAAAGCCAGCTAGCGTAACTCGGGAGAGTATGCCTAGTAAATTGTCGTAATTACTCGGGAGAGAATTACAACATGCAGAGCGTTCATGATCGGCAGAGAATACATAGGCGAAATTATAGAAGACATAGCGGGGAGGATTCCGACAATTAGGGAAATCATAACTTTAGACCTCCTTAATCGTTTCTCCAACTTGTAGTATCTTTAGTGTTAATTTACTATTTTAATTTATTAGTTAATTAGTTAAACAAAAGAATCTTAATATCTATAAGTTAGGAACTATTCAAGCTTGTCTTCTTGGTGATAGTGAACAACTGTAGCTAGGCCTTACTTCTCTGTGCGATTCGACTCCGGACTTGTAACCCAGATTATATTTGCAACGACCCCTTAGTCTTTTTTATAAGGCATAGTTGAGCGTGATCAAATTTTGGCACCGTTGCCGAGGAACTAACGGTGTAGCTGTAGGTGTACATATTTCTAGGTTGCAAGTTTGAACTGTTATTTTTGTTTCGTGTATTTGATTATTTATTTATTTTTAATTTCTTTTTTTTTTGTTTTTGTTTTTGATATGAGAGACATGGCATCTTGGAATTATGACAATTTTGATATTGGTAATTCTGCTTTTAATCCTCCTTATGCATATTGTAAAGGAAACCACCTAAGGCAAAATTATCAAAATATTCCCGAGAGCGAGTTTTGTGCATCAACTCAATCTTATATGTGGAATGTGTGTGATATGTGTAGTGGTCAAGATGGTCACTTTCATGGTTGTGCTTATAGTTCTTATCTTCCCCCAACCCCTTACTTTGATGGTTCTTCTTTTTCTTGTGAAGTTAATAGGAACAAAGAACCCAGGGATGATGACTGGAAAGAGATCAAAGATATGTTAAAGTATTGCATGGAACTATATGATAAGAGAACATGGAAGATACAAAGGCACGAGGCAACTATTCACAACTTGGAGACGCAAGCGAATAAATTAATTGAACCTTGTAAAGCGCAACAAGTTGATATTGTGGATAGTAGCCAATATGAGCATGAATTGGCTGCAGAAATTTCCATTATACTAGAGGATTTAAAAAAATACGAGGATGAGCGAGAGGAGAAGGCCAAAGTAGAACACCAACAATCAATCGCACTAGATTTTGAGGATGTCGATGTTGTAGAAGAGATACTAGAGTCAACCAAGGATATTGAGGATACATATTTAGTTGACTCTATTGTCATTAGTGTTGAGAATGTAGACAGTCCCAATGTTCATGTAATTGAGTGCATTGGTCCTCACTCCAAGCATTTTTCCACATTGTGTTTAGATGATGATATGGAAAGAGAGTCGGCCGAGCCATTTGAGGAATCAAGGAATAAGGAACAAGGTGCCTACATTCTGGAATGCTTATTGCTAGAAAGTCAGAAAAACACATCTCATCCAAAGGCCAAGAAGTGCAGAATACTACATTGTTTTATTGGGCCAATCAGATTCGTTCCACCACCCCAGGAGCATGATCATAGAGCAGAATCAAAACTTGGGGTCCAATTTATAAGTTCGAAGTGGAGGCAAAAAGTGATTCGCGCCGTGTCGTGACGTTAAGTTAAGCGCTTGTTGGGAGGCAACCCAATTTTACTGCTTTGTTTTATTTATTTATTTTTTATAATTTTTTTTATTGTATTATTTTTGTAGTGCCGATTTTTTATTTTCTAGGAGCATGAAAAGCAAAGCTATTGGAAGGATGCAACAGCGAAGCAGATGGTTGGAACTAAGTGTGAGGTACCCGTATGGAGGACCAAGCCCGGGAGAAGTCTGAGTACTCCATGAGCTGCTAGTGCTTCGGTCTGTGGCCTACCAGAGAGTTTCTTTTACCCTCTTATTAGTATGATGTGCATTGGGGACAATACACAATTTTAAGTGTGGGCTGAAGAGATTGTCTAGGTAACTTTCTATGCTATTTTAGTTGTGTTAGTTTAATTGAATATACTTTTTTTATTTTTTTAGAAAAACGGAAAAAAAAGATTGGACTTTTCCCAACGATGGATATCCTAGACAATTATCTTGAAGGATTTAAGTCTAAAGAAAAAAAAAGATTTTCTTTGTAAGTAGTGTAATAATTTTCCCTTGGTTTTTCTTTGTACCGCAGTTCTTTTTCAAGGGTTTTATTTGAACCGGGTGTAGTTAGTTTTTTACGTTTGGGTGTAGGAGCCATTGTGTTGTGTTTTGAATTGAAGCAATATCTCTTGACTTGGTTATGCCTTGAGAATAGTGAATACTTTGGCTATGACGCTTAGGTTCAGTTTTTGACTCTTGTGGAAGTACCTTAAATTTTATGATCTTAACTTTGCTTAACTGCTTTGACTAGAGTGTCTTGATGAAACTAATCCTGAGTGAGTTATGTGCCATGTGTGTGTAAGGATTTGTTATATTATGTGCATTGCATTTGATGCCTAGAACTTGCCCTGTGTGTTTGCAAAGCGAAATAGTAGTTTTGTTCAGTCTTGGAAGTGATATAGGCGTTTCTTTGTTGAGCCATATATATATTTTACCAGCCTAATTATTATGTATCGTAGTTAACCTCTTTGAGCCTGTAATCTTGTTTCTTTGGCAACCACATTACAAGTCTTACCCATTTGTTTGAATTAACTATCTATTTGAACCATTGTAACCTCTCATGAGCACTTGAATTGTTTATGAACTTTGTAAAAGTTAAAGTGTGGGGTGGTTGCTTTGGCTTTTGAGTGAAACTAATTAAATAAGGAGAAATGTGCACTGTTTTGAAAAAGTAAGAGCCACTTGAATTGAGAAAAAAAATAGTTGGATTGTTGTGAAGAAAAAAATATATTCCTTGATAAGTGGTGTCTTTTGATGTAAGTGTGCTTAAAGAAGAATGGGGTAATATACATTGATGTGAAGGTGGAGTTTTGGTTTAACATAAGTATGGGGTTTGAATGTTAAAGTATATGTATTAAAGTGCTTAGGGAGGTGTAGTCACTCTTATATCTAAATGTATCCTACCCGTCCCGCAGCCTATATTACAACCAAATAAAGTCTTACTTGATCCTAGACTGAATAATCTCGAGTTGTAGAGTAGTACACTACGGGAAAGCCTATAGTGCATCTTTTGCGGCATATGAAAGTTATTTTTGAGAGTGAGTGAATTCTTTCTATCTTGGGTTCCTAAGTGTTCTTAAATTTTATTGTGTGGAACTACTCTCTTTTATTGTGTGAGGGCACTTGATTCATGAAGGAAAGTTAATGTCAGTGGCCTCTATGTTAGAGTAAGTGGGTGAGTTGTGAATAATGCGTGGTACTTGTGAGTCAACTCTTGAGGTGAAGATGTTAAGCTTTTGTGCTTAGTCTATTTTAAATACTCTTGGTGTGATGAGTTAGGAGAATTATTTAAAAAGACCGTGTCTATAAAACAAATTGTAGTTTGATTTCTCGAGGACGATCAATGGTTTAAGTGTGGGGTGTTGATGATAGGCTATATTATGTATTTTAGTCGCTTATTACACTCAAATTTACTGCACTTTAATTGAATTTGAGCTTTAATCGCTAGTGTCTTGCACTAATTGTGTGTCTTATGCCTTGTAGGGGTGATTTCGAGCTATGTAGATATTATGGAATGAATTCAAGTGATTTGGAGCTTTGAAGTCTGAGTAAAAGTCCAAGGAATTAATCCGGGATTGTATTCAGGGATTAAGGGATGATAGAGCAACAAAACGAAGAATCGAGTAGGCATATTGCGCACTGTCTAGTAAAATGCACATAACTTTTCGCTCAAAATTCCATTTGGGCTCCACAATATATGGGGAAAGCTAACTCAAAGGGCTACAACTTTCATGTTTTACGTTTTTCCAAATTCCAAACGAAACAGGGTGATAAATGCGATCAAAATCGTGACCGCAGATCTGATGCGGACTGAGGCAGTACACTAGGAAAGTACCACGCCCGGGCCGCGGCCGCGGATGTCCAGGCCTGGAAACTTGTCCCTTTTTGCGTAGGAGAAGGTATAATTGTTTGGGTCTGACTCTACTTGGTATATATACATGGAAAAATAGTATTTTGATGGGAGCAGACCAATTTTTTACACTGATTTGACCTGAGGAGGCAGAGACACAATAGGAGCAAGGCGGGGAATTCTTCTATGAGTTTTTCCTTCCTCTTCCTATTTTTCATTGTTGGTTATGACTTTTAGTATTTTATTTTTACATACTATTATGAATAGCTAATTTGTTATCTAGGGTTTTGATGGAACCTTTTGTAGGATAAATTCTTGTTATGTTTTTATATAATTGAGCTGTAGTATTTTCTCTATTTGTTCAACTATATTATTCTTGTGGTTGATTGAAGGGCCCTCAATTAGCTGTGCCTATTTAGTATGTACTACCCGGGAGAGAGTATATATTTAGGTAGTTGTTGAACAACATCACTCCCGACGTATATGAGGAATCAATAACCAAGGGTTTAAAGGTGTGATTAGGGATAACGAAACTTTGGGTGCTATCTAAGTGAGCTGTAATTAAAGCCAGCTAGCGTAACTCGGGAGAATATGTCTAGTAAATTGTCGTAATTACTCGGGAAAGAATTACAACACTCAGAGCGTTAATGATCAGTAGAGAATACTTAGGCGAAATTATAGAAGACATAGCGGGGAGGATTCTAACAATTGGGGAAATCATAACTTTAGATCTCCTTAATCTTTTCTCCAACCTGTAGTATCTTTAGTGTTAATTTACTATTTTAATTTGTTAGTTAATTAGTTAAACACAAGAATCTTAATATTTATAAGTTAGGAACTGTTCAAGCTTGTCTTCTTGGTGATAGTGAACAGCTGTAGCTAGGCCTTAGTTCTCTGTGGGATTCGACTCCGGACTTGTAAACCGGATTATATTTGCAACGACCGCTTAGTCCTTTCTATAAGGCATAGTTGAGCGTGATCAAGGACTCACTGGGATAGCTGATTTAACACGATTGCAGCTCAGATTTGGCCAATTCAGTTCACTATTACTGTCGAGATCCAGTTCCTCTTCCTGCATTTTCCCCTTTGCATGTTGTTTTCCTTGGTCCTTTGAGCTATTTTCCTTGATTCCACGACCGATTACTAGCGTTTTGTTTTGATTTTTCCTTGGCCTCCCTCTTCGTCCCATTTCCAGCGGTGGCACAGGTTATCTCGTCTAATGTGCGTCGAGAGAAAAGAGAAGCCTCTAAATAGAGGGATTAACATTCAATCAATTCTTAAAAATATTAGATTTTTTAGACTTTTAATTTTCAATAAAAATTCATAACTCATGCTAGGGACCTTGGAATTCGATTCCGGGCATACGCCCAGATCTCATATTTTAATACGGACCCACCGAGATGGTCAAAATACGGGTCCGGATCCATTTACTCAAAACGTTGACCGAAATCAACTAAAATTAACTTTTTAGGCAAAAACTCTAGTTTTTATCATTTTTTTAGCATATAAGCCTTTCAAGTCAATACCCGGACTTCCCACGCAAATCAAGTAAGGCTAGAATGAGGCTCTAAAGGCTTCGAAACAAAGAGTTTGGTTCTAAATCACCGAGCGAAGTGCCGATACTCAAAACGACCAATCGGGTCGTTAGAATCCGCTTTTACCAGCTTCACCAGCCACCTTCACCGTATAACTATCACCCTCGACTATCACCATTGCCAGTTGCCACCGCCACTAGCTTTTAGTATGTGTTTAATTGAACAAAAGTTCTGTAATACCATATAAATTATACAAATTTAGATGTTAAGAAAGCAAACCATCTTAATTATTTTCTATTCAAAATATAGAAACAATATCTTAATAATGAGATGTATATTCAAATACATACGCCATTATCTTAATAAAACCAGACGGGCTAGCTAAATCTTTGATTTTAGTTGGATGGTTTCTACACTTTTACTGGTCATATTCTGGATAACATCTTGAAAATTTTCCATGGCTTGTGGAGGCAAGTTTATAGCTACTACAATACCTTTCTCTCCACTGTTACTTGTTGAATAGCACAAAAAAGATAACATGTAATGCATTGTGTGTGCATGTAATGCATGGCAATAACCTAGCATTTAAATGGATAAATTCAACGAGTGCATTTAGAAACAATTTAAAGCCATAGGCATCCAACATTGCATGATTAACTCTTATCCAATTGTAAATCTACCATAGCTAAAACGGGTCACCTGTGTATAAAATTGAACAATAGTTTATAGTAAATGCTTATGAGTCTATGTACTACAATTCAAGAAATAAATCAATTCTGAAGTGGTTCTTCTATCTGATCCTACAAAACAACCTGCTATGGAACTAGAGGTAAGGGATAAAAACACTTTACTTAGTGGCGTGCGTCATCTCCTTAATTAATGCTTTGCATTGTTTGCCTTATTGTCCGGCCACAAAGAAGCCTACCACATCAAGGGACAAGCTTCGAACCTGTGGTCCTCTGTGCCCAAAATAGCTACACCGACTAGACCATGCTACACCTCGTTGTGAGCACGTGATTTTTACTTCACGAAAAATTACTCCAAAAGAAATCGAAAATTAAAACAAATTTCCTTGGTGTACAATTTTTAGAATTTGCGTAGCATTTTTGGATAATTATTTGTGTTTTTATCTGTGAATGTTTATCCTGTTTTAATTAATTAAAATACAAAAACAAAAATATGTTGCATGCATATTTAGGATTTGATTGTGCATTTAGGAACTAATCGAACCATAATTTGATTTTAAAAGAAGAAAATCACAAAAAAAATGCATTTAATCTATTTTATGTCATTTAAAGTGTGCCATCGTGTGATTTTATTTTAATTAACTGTTTTAACTTGTGTGCTAATTGTTGTTAAGAGTTAATTAATATTTTGTAGTTTAATTTTGGTTTTACAATTTATTTTTAGAATTTTGTTAATTATTAATTAAAAGAAGAAAATAAAAGAAAGGAAAAATTAGAAGACCCGGATTTGGGCCGAAAAGCTTCAAAGCCCAAACAAAATACACCTCAAACCCGTCCAAAAAACCAGCCCATACCCGCCACAAATCCAATCCACCTGCAACTAATCCAAACGACGTCGTTTCATTACTCTCAATCTGGGTCGTTGATCTCACTTGATCAACGGTCCAGATCAACTCCTCCATACCCGACCCGTTCCCATCCAAGACCGATCCGGTCTCAAGGGTAAACGAAGCGACGCCATTCCACTTACTTGATCAATCCAGGCCGTTGATCTCATCAGATCGAACGGCTTGGATCCAATCCCCACGTACGTATATAAGGGGTCCAAACGAACCCCGCCCCCCAAACCCCCCTTCCTTATTTCTCATCAAACCTCGTCTCTTTTAGAGACGAGGAACCCTAATAGCCGCCACCCCGTCCCCTCACCGTAAACTCGGCGGCGCCGGCTCCGATGGCCGTGAAATTCACACCACTAGAGCACCTAACCGCCCTCTCCACGAATCCCGTAACCGTTTTGCTCGAATCAGGCTGAAGCTTCTCGAATCTTCTATCGAAGATTCGAGCAAACTTGAAACTCACCCCAATCAGTCCCAAACTCAAACCCAATAATCACCTTGACCTCCTCGTCGCTAATCCCTAACCAGATTGGCTCGAATCCGAGTAAAACTCATCGAATGGCGGATCTAGGAATCAACAGTTCGAGATTGTTTCAAAGCTGTCAGGGTCGAACGGTTTCTGGTTAGTATTATAAGTCTATTTCTGATGAAATAGACGTATAATACTAACTAGAACTCAAGTTCGAAAGGGTGTATGGTTGAAATCCAAGAAAAATAGTGAGTTCTTTTCAATTTCTTCTTTTTCCTTTTTCTTTTTCTATGTGTTTGTTTGTCTGTGTGATTAGTCATTTTTTAGGGTTTTTAGTTTAAGTTAAGTTAATCCAATATATATATTCTGTTTCTTTTTCGGATTTTGGTTGGATTAAATATTTCAATGTTTGTTTAAGTAGTTCAATCAATTCTTCGTTTACCTAAATTAGGTTCATTGTAATTCGTCTTTTGTCCGTTATTTCCCCCCTTCTCCATCAGTTTATGTTCTGTCAATTAATAACATAGGTTATAAATAAGTTGCGTCGATTAATTAGTTTCCTGTTAGTCCTTATTTCTGTCAATACCACTGAAATTACCCGTGAATTGCCTGATTCTCTGTTTCTGATTGTTTAGTGTCAATTGTAATATGTAATCGATTAATTAAGCTTCGTTGATTAGGTCGTTCGTATAGTTTGAATCATTTGGCATTCTGTTGTTTATAGTTTTTCAATTGTTAATTGTCTGATTAATTAAGATTCTGTTTGATTATAAGCATTGTTCTGAATCACTGAAGCTCTTGTATTTGATGTATTTTTCTGTCTTAAAATTACTAGCTGGAATTGGTTTATAGCTGTAGTAATTTAGGTGATCATCTGGGAATTAGTTTAGTCAATGCTTAGCTTTCCTCCTTAGGTGAGTTGGTACAGCTGATGGGCAGTAATTTTAAGGGGTTTCAGGGGTGATTTGGGAATGAAACAGTTAGGATAATATTTTAATGTTAGTGTTTTGTTAGTGGGATATTAGTGTCTTTAAATTAATATGTAATGGGGAACAAAAGGGAATGGGGGGGCTGAAAATAAGGAAACGTTTTTCCTTAATGGATTTTAAATGGAAAATTTCAGATTTAGTGGGAAAAGGGGGGTCGGGCAGTAGGTTTAAAAGGTAAGGCAAGTCTGTATAAGAGAGGAACATTTTTTTCAAAGGAGAGGAAGTGAGAATTGGAGTGTGGAAGAGGCTGAATTTTTAACACCTAAAAGTTCAGTAATTGGAGAAAGTTAAAAGAGAGGGATTTTTTAGAGAGTCTGGGTTGCATTTTGAATGCTAAGAGTTGAGTAGTTTGAGGGTAAAAACAGGCTGGATTTTTATGACTAAGAATCTAGTATTGAGTGAAAGTGAGGTCTTTCTTTTACCACTGAAAATCAGTATTAATATTTGTTACTGTTTAATTGAAGTTCTGAGTTTCTTTATTGGAGAGTCTGAAGAACAGAAATCAGAAATCCTACTGTTCTATCGCATTTCTGAATACATTTTGTTTCTACATATGATTGCTGGTGGTATTTCTGGTTTTATTCCTGGGTTTCTGGTATATCTGTGTTGCTGTTTGGTACTTCTGAAATTGCAACTTGTGGTCCTGATTTTGCTGTTGGTTAAACAAAACTGTTCCATTGGTTGTTTGCTGGATTTCTGCTGGTTTTAATCTGTTTCTGGGTTGCTGCTGCTTTGTTGTCACCACTGTTGCTACTCATTCCTTCTTCCTATTCTTGTATTTTCCATACCAGGTACACGCTCGAATTCATTAGTGTAACCTCTAATTGGAATGAAATGAAGTAGTATTTCCGGCCTATGTTCACGTGAATATTTGTAGTGATAGTCAGTCCAATGTTGTCATTTTCCGTTTGTTTGAATTATATTGAGTCAAGAACTGGTCAATTAGGATTGCCTCTATCATTTTGAACCATTTAGACTAGTAATAAACTATGGACTGTACGTTGGTGTAGTAGTTCATTTCCAGCTTTCCCATTGTTTATATTCACAGTGATGATAGCAAATAATAGACTTCTGTTAACAGATAACTTTTGAGTGAACATAGTGATGCCTTAAACTTAGAAAGATAGGTATTTGAATGAATACTTGGGTGAGTGTTAGTGTTGGGAATAATCAGTTAGCCAATATTCATGTTTCTTTAAAAATCAGCAAATCTCGAATGTGTTAGCTTCACTTAGTTAATAGCGCTTCATCTTAGCCGATACTTTCTAGAAAAAAAACGCAATAACGCGCCTAATAGTATGTAAATCTGGTCGTAAGAGTTAAAACCAAGGCCATAACTTTCTTGTGCATTTAATCAGAACAGCTTAAGCAAACTTTCGTAATCATTAGTAATTAAGGTTGGCTTAGTTTCAAGTAGTTGAAAACAATTAGTTCCAACGGTTCATTTCATCTAACAATGTGGGTTTAAATTAGTTATAGGATAATTAGTTTTCTTTTGAATATATATTGTTTGTCAATTCCGTATTTTCAATTTCAGTAGTATTGGCTTATAGAATAAGGCATGAAATAATCTCCTTTTACGCAAGTTTGATTGCAGTTTTCCGGTTGCGCTTGCTTTAATCCGATAAATAAGTGATGGCCTTTTCAAGCTTGTAATTAACTAGGATTATTTTCTTTTATTTTAGAGACAAACTTAAATAGAAAATGTAGACACTTTAGGAATGTCCTTTTAAAATAAAAGAGGCGTGCCTCGCCAAAATAAAACGTACAAGCGGCGAGGGCCTCTATTTTTAATAACTATCTAGCTTTAGGGAGAGGCTGTTTAGCGAATATCCACGGCCTTCACCGAATTAATAACACGAAAGTCTCTTTAGACGCATATTTAATAAAATTACTTTCCTAAATTGGGGTGCGCATTTATGTGACCCAAATCAAATCTCAACGACGTTAAAATATATTAAAAACTAAGGGTGCATTTATGTGACGTGGTTCGAGACGTGCTTTAACGACGTTGTAATTCTCTTTTAAAATAATAATAATAAAAGCGGCTAATAGTTAAAATTTGCACAAAGGTTAAAAAATGTATTAAAATCAGATAAATAAGTCGAATATGACGGTTGAGCGACCATGCTAGAACCACGGAACTCGGGAATGCCTAACACCTTCTCCCGGGTTAACAGAATTCCTTATCCGGATTTCTAGTGCGCAGACTGTTAAATAGAGTCATTCTTTTCCTCGATTCGGGATTCAACCGGTGACTTGGGACACCACAAATCTCCCAAGTGGCGACTCTAATTCTTTAATAATAATCCCGTTTTAATTGTCCTTTAATGGGAAAAACCCCCTTGTACCCTTGCGGGTGTAGTGAAAACGGAGGTGTGACAGCTCTGGCGACTCTGCTGGGGAATCAGACCCAGAACCACTGGTTCAGGGTTAGAAATTTGAGCTTAGAATAATTATTGTATTTGGCTTTATCGTATGATTGAGCTTAAATGTGCAAAATGATGTTTTTTTACCGCTTTGATATTATTTGAACTGTACATATAAACTGTGCCGAAACCTTCTCTTCTCACCTCCGGGGATGTGCTTACTGGTTGAGACTCCCTATTCTGTTAGTGTCATACCCTGAAATAAAAGAGGCTCGGAAAGTTTCTAAGCCGGCTGGCCTTTTGGTTCCCGGAAAGGAGCTCCTTCCTCAACTCGAGTTGTCCGCTCGGGTACACTGTCTAGAACATATACCCAGGTTGAACCTAGAATAACTTGACTTCATGCCGGATCCCTAGTAGGAACGTTTATTTGCATCATGTTGCATTTGACTTAGGGGACTCAACACAGGGGTTGGGTCCGTCTAGGACAAGCAACCTGAAATGAAAAAAGACCATCCTGCTGCATCCTGTTTGTTTTGCACATTTATTTGCTTCAGATCTGCATGCTGACCGGCTTCTGAAATTGGGAATTTTTGAAAAAAAATTGTGAAAAGAGAAAAAGAAAAATAGCAGTGTAGGGAGATAACTACTTATTTTTAGAAAGATAAAACCAATGTCCAAGTAGTGTCAAAACCCTGCCGAAATTTTGAAAAATGAAAAAAAATATTTTTTTTAGTTTGATTTATTTGAAAAACAAAAGAAAGGAGTCTTGTTTACAAGTTTAGTTTATGTTGGGCGAACTACGCCGGTTTGATTCTCACAGGGCGTGAGATACGTAGGCAACCCTCGTCGGGTCCAACCTCCCATTTTGTAAAAATAGACAAAAAATGTCAAATTTTAATTTTTTGGGCGATGCCGTTTTTGTCAGAAATAGCCAAATGTCCCCAAAAGGGACACCGGAAGGCTGACTTTGCATAAACGGCCACTTCTGTCATTTTTTTGGATTTTTGATCGGTTGACTCACACAACCTTAAAATCTTCGTCCCTGAAGTGCTGAAAGGTCGTGTTCGGAAAATCGGGTCTTTCTTTTATGAAAAATAATCAAATCGTTTTGAGTCAAACAAATTTTCTTTTGTTTAATCACATTAATAAATGTGCAGGATGAGCACGACTCAAAATGAACCTTTTTCAATCATGAATAAAATCCCCCTCCAGTTGCGGCTATGGTGGAATGATTTAGGCAAAGAAGGGCGAGACAAAGTCAAGAAACATCTGAAAGGTCTCACGGGTTTGTTGGGTATCAGGCCTCGAGGGGATATTATAAGGGCACTGGTCACTTACTGGGACCCGGCGCACAATGTCTTCCACTTCTCGGACTTTGAACTCACCCCGAATTTAGAGGAAATAGCCGGGTACATCGGTAGTGCTGAGGTTCCGTTAAGACATAAATACATGGTTGTTCCAAGAGCCGTAGCGGTGCACCGGTTTTTGGACTCATTAAAGATAGTCAGAACGATCCATAACCCAGACTTTGCGAAAGGTTTTTGCACTATGAGCTTCATATACCAAAGATACGGCCACGTAAGAGGATTCAACAAGCCAGAAAACAAGTTGTGCAGCAAAAGTAACCGTCGAAAGTGGGATGAACATAGACGAGTTGCTTTCATGATAACCTTCTTAAGGCTTTTAGTGTTCCCAAGAAAAGACGGTAATATTGACATAAAGGTAGCTGGGGTCGTCAGTACTTTGCTCACTCAAGATGACAGCACGCTTGCGCCCATGATTGTATTTGATATCTTCCGAGCTCTCATGGCCTGAAAAGCCGAAGGGAACTTTTTCGAAGGGTGTAACTTGTTATTGCAAATGTGAATGACCGAACACCTATGTCACCGAGCCCAGTTCCTTAGCCATGGATCTTCTGAGAAAACCTGCATAGAGGAGTTCTACACCAGAATTAATGAGGTCCGCTTACCTGAAGGAGTCTTAGCATGGACCTCATACTTTCGGACCCTCAACGCCAGTCAAATACAGTGGACACTGGGATGGTTACCGATCGACGAAGTCATATATATGCCAGCAGCTAGGCCCCATTTTCTCTTGATAGGGCTTAAGAGCATTCAACCTTATGCGCCGTATCGAATTTTGAGGCAACTTGGGAGGTGTCAGATAGTGCCGAAAGATGAGGACATGAGCACCCAAGTGACTGAGATCAGTTCCGATGGCCAGTTTCCTGAAGCAAGGGTCAGCAAGATTTGGAGCCAATGTCAATACTTGAAGACAAATACTTGTGTACTGAATCGAGAAAGAGGGGAAGTTTCACCTGGATATCAGGCTTGGAACAAAGGGGAAGTGTCGTTTGGAAGGCCGGCTAAAAGACCTCACCTTTAAGAGTTTGCCAAGTCCTCACAAGAGCATTGGGACTGGTTGGCGAAAGAAGAAGAATACAGGGCCACAATAGGCAAGTTGAAGTAGCAGGTCACAGATCTTCAGTTTGAAAGAGAAATTCAGACCGCAACCGATGAAGGGGACAGAAAGAAATCAGCCCAAGAAAACGACTCCCTTAGAGCTCAAAACCGACAAGTCATAATGGATGCCGACTACCAAAGGAGAAGCCGGTCCGATAAAAGGCTGATAGTAGGGTTAAGGAATCAGGTCATTGAAAGCCGAAAGGACTTGGAAAGATCCGAGGCTAGCATAGCAAGAATGCGGGCCAGATGGGCAAAAGGTGCAGCAACGCGGTAAAAGCACCTATGGCAAGTGAGAAGGGATTATGAAGGGAGAATTAAAATATTAAGAGAAACAAATTCCACTCTCAGAGATCGGGTCTTTAAATAAGCCCGAGATGTTAGAACGGACAGGGAGCACTGTTATGATTTAATATCCCGAATGGAAGAACAAATGGAGAGGTTCCAAGATCGGCTCGTTGACAACGCTCAAGTATTGGGATTAAAGAATCAACGAATAGAACAGTTGTGTATGGAAAGGGATAGAATCAGGGGTAGGATCGATGGGATTGGGCACTACATCACCACGAGGTGCCTAACCTGTGAGGAAATGCCCGGTGATACCCTTTTTGCCTCAGTCATGGGTTATGTCCACCGGATCATGGAGGAATTAAAAAGCTTGCAAAGAGTCCTTGCACCAAAGCCCGCGGAAAGGACGAACGATGCCTTGCGGGCACCAAAATTCAAGGCCTTAATGTATCCCTAGTTCAAGTCTGCACTTGTTGTTTTTAAGAGTCTATTGTCTACCCTTCTGTTCTCTTTTCATATCAAACAATGTTAATAATGTGGAGTCTGTATTTTGTTTGTCTTTTTTTTCAAATGGGTAGCTTGTAATAGCATATTTTGGTAATAAAATGAAAAAAAAAATCCAAAAATAAAAAAATAAAAATTGTGTCCTTATTTTTACTTGTGGCAGAACTACGCCCGGTCTGATTCATGCGGGGACATGATACGTAGGCAATCCACATAAGATTCGACCATCATAAAAAAAAGGCAAAGTGAATAAAAGAAAGGGCATTAGCCGGAATGACGCATGCAGTCAAAGCAAAGACATGTTAGAAATGGTTAAACTGCCTAGGAACATTGCATTCCCCAATGTGAAATTGCAATATGTGTTAAACTCTAACAATTTTGTTGTTTATATTATAGAAAGAGATTTCAAAACAGTTAGCTCGTTAGAACGTTCTGGCAGATTACCATTACCACACAAGATCTAAAGGGCCCATTCCGGAAAGTATGTCTGGTTCGGACAAAAGTGTTGAGGAGGAAAAGACAGAGATACAAATGATGAAGGAGGAAGTAGACAGGTTGAGACAAGAGATAGCTGGGATGCACCTAGCCTGGGCTAAGGGACAAACATCACCAATACTTTCCCCTACTCCTACCCTTTCACCAGCTCGGACTCCGGAATACCCTTCCACTGGTCCATCAACGAGCTTCCTCATTGCCCAATACTATCAAGGGGAAACTTCCTATAATCCCCAAGCTTCACCACCCAAACAAAACCCTCATCCACCAGTTGTTCCTGTTTTCGTGGCACCTCCACCCGCCACATTGCAAAAATCATCCGATGAACCAGTGTTTCAGGTTCACGACAACCAATACTATCCTCCTGAACTCACCTTCAAAGCACCCGAGCCATACACTTACACCCCCCACCTTCAGCTCCCGACAGAAACTGAGAGGCCAACTAAGAATCCGGAGCAGGATGAAGTGCTCCGTAAAGTGAAAAGCCTGGAGCAATCCTTCAGGAATATGCATGGATTGGGCAGCCAAGTCAGTGTCCTATAAAGATTTGTGTCCTTTCCCCAATGTTCAATTGCCGACAGGTTTTAAGATGCCAAAGTTTAATCTATATAAGGGACATGAGGATCCCATGGCGCATCTACGAGGTTTCTGTAGTAAGATGAGAGGGGCAGGTGGAAAGGATGAGCTGCTGATAGCTTATTTCGGTCAAAGTTTAAGCGGGTTCGCATTAGAATGGTACACGAGGCAGGATCCTAGAAGGTGGTATACCTGGGATGATCTAGCACAAGCATTTGCAGGTCATTTCCAGTATAACCTTGAGATCGTCCCCGACCGTCTCACACTATTAAAACTTGAGAAAAAGCCTGGAGAGAGCTTCAGGGAATTCAGATTATGTTGGAGAGAACAAGCAGCAAGAGTCGATCCACCAATGAGGGAAGGTGAAATGGTGGACTACTTCTTACAAATGTTGGAGCAAACTTACTTTGGTCACCTGGTGACATCAGTTGGTAAATCTTTCAATGAAGTAGTAAAAATGGGCGGTATGGTTGAAGAAGGACTCAGGTCCAACAAGATAATGAGTTATTCAGCAATCAAGTCTACAACTCAGGCTATCCAAAGCGGCACGGGAGGTGCGCTCGGGAAAAAGAAGAGAGAGGAGGTCGCAACAGTCGAAACAGGTACTTGGTCCAGATCAAGAGGTCCTTCCCCTCGCTACCAACCCAGACCCCATTACCCAAACTATTCACACACTCCATACAACCCTCCACAACTTTATTATCCACCACAAAAGCCATATTTCTCCGTCCATCACGCCCAAACATACACCCAGCCTCCGGCTCGCCCGCAATGGTGTGCGCCGGCTCCCCAACATACATATCCACCTCCCCAACATACATATCCACCTCCACAAAACACATATCCACCTCCACAAACACATATCCACCACCAAGGGCCTATAGGAATCCTTCAGGGCCAAGCTTCCGTGGGAATCAGACTTTCAGAAACGAAAGGGTGCAGAGGTCGAGAACATTCACTCCGTTGGGAGAAACCTATACTACTCTGTTCCACAAGTTGAGGCAGTTAGGCCTATTAAGTCCTGTTGAACCCAAATTGCCAAATCCCCTTCCCAAAAATCTGAACCACTCAGTAAGCTGTGAATATTGTTCGGGGTCCCCCGGCCATGATACTGAGAAGTGTTGGAAGTTGAAGACTGTCGTACAAGATCATATTGACACAAATAGGATCGAGGTTCAGGAACCAGAGGCACCCAACATCAATGAGAACCCGTTGCCGGTGCACCACGAGGCTCACATGATCGAACTAATGTACGAAGGGGGAGAGCCCAAGAAACCCTCACAAACGGTAATGATGATTCGTGCCAGTACAAACGAAAAGTCGACTAGTGGAAGGGCAGTGGTACAGTTGGGAAAGGTAGATGACAAGCCATTTGTGGTAGTGGGGAAAGATTCGTCTGTTGCTGTAAAGAAGCCAGAGTCAGTCAGGGTAGTGCTGTAGGGAGTATCAAGCACACCAGTATTGGTAGTGAAGGCGGCCCGCGTAGAACCAGTTGTTATCAGGCCAGTAATACAGTTGCCGATAACAAGTGAGAAAGTTGTGCCATGGAGCTACAGTCAAGTGACAGTGATGCATAAGGGGAAGGAGGTTGTGGAAGAAGTATGCAAGGCCTAGGGGTTGACTCGTTCGGGAAGGTGTTTTGTTCCCGCAGAATTGAGAAGGGCCAATCCTGTAACAATAAAGAAGCCAGTGACGGAGGAAGAAGCAGAGGAGTTTTTGAAGAAGATGAAGGCACAGGACTACTCCATTTTAGAGCAGTTGAGGTAGACCCCGGCCCAGATTTCGTTGCTATCTTTGTTGATCCATTCAAGTGATCATTGCCGGGCATTAATGAAGATTCAGAACGAAGCCCATGTTCCAGACAAGCTCTCCGTGAACCATTTGGAGAAAATAGCACAAAATCTTCGAGGTAAACCGAGTGACATTCTCTGACGATGAGTTACCGGTAGAAGGTACAGAACACAACAGGGCACTCTACCTGATGGTGAAATGCGAAGACTCGGTGGTCACTCGAGTACTGATTGACAATGGGTCAAGTGCCAATATCTGTCCTTTGGCCACTTTGAACAAACTGAAGGTGGATGATGATAGGATTCACAAGAACATCGTCTGCATCCGAGGTTTTGATGGGGGAGGTACTGACACAGTGGGTGATATCATACTGGAATTGACCATTGGTCTGGTCGAGTTCACCATGGAATTTCAAGTGATAGATGTGGCGGTGTCGTATAATCTTCTATTGGGATGACCCTGGATCCACGCATCCAAAGCAGTGCCTTCTACACTGCATCAGATGGTCAAATTTGAATGGGATAGACAAGAGATCGTGGTACACGGGGATGATGGTACACATGCTGTTAGTGATGCCATTGTGCCCTTCATAGAAACCGACGATGACAAGGGCCCATGGGTTTATCAGGTTTTTGACACAGTCTCAGTAGACATAATTCCTGAGGGTGGGGGCCTTCCACTTCCCAGAATCGCGGTTGCGACCTTCATGATAGCCTCGGAAATGTTAAACAGTGGATTTGTACCAGGGAAAGGTTTGGGGGTTGATCTGCAGGGTATTGTCCAGCTAGTTTCCTTGTCCAAGAACCTGGATACTTTTGGGTTAGGATTCAAGCCTACCGCAGCGGATGTAAAGCGGGCCCGCAAGTTGAAAAAAAGAGTCTGGGTCCTTCCTATGCCAATCTCGCGCCTAATCAGATCATTTGTCGGAGCAGGTATCAGAGAGTTGTCGGTACCGAAGGTTCTCGGACCACGGATCGGGCCAGATGGAGATTTGAATGAAGGCTTTGAAAGGCTGTTCGTCGATGTCAACATGATAGAAGCTGGAGAAGGTTCCAGTAAGGCAGACATACAGTTTGTGGGGCCTAGGGCTAATGTCAACAATTGGACAGCCACTCCTCTTCCTACTCGGAGGGAGTCCTAGTAGTTGGCTCTGATTTTCCTTCTTGTTTTCTGGATTATTCCAGGGTTGTAATCCAGATTCTTTTTTATTTTTATTGCGTTCATCAAAGTGTGAAACCTTGTTATCCCATAATTCAATAAAATAAAAAAGTTTCTTCTTCATTCCTTATTTTATTTTTTATTTTTAATTTTGTTTTCTTCTTTTCTTTTTCTGAACAGTTCTCTTTATACTGGTCTTAATGACATGGCATGCACAACGGATCTTCAACCTAGTCTAAAAGATCAATCTGATTTCGAACTAACTATACAAGAGGTCGATTATGATAATGAATCGGAATACGATGAGGACGAAGCCTTCGAAGAGATAAACAGAGAGTTAAGCCAGTTTGAAGATAAATCCAAGCCCAACTTAAATGACACAGAAACCATCAATTTTGGGGATGCAGACGATATCAGGGAAACTAAAATAAGCATCCACATTGCACCAAATATCAGGGAAGAACTAATCAAAACACTTATTGAGTTCAAAGATGTTTTTGCATAGTCATATGATGACATGCTGGGGTTAAGCACGATTTAGTGGTTCATAAATTGCCCACTGACCCGGCATGCCCTCCCATCAAGCAGAAATTGAGGAAGTTCAAGATGGATATGAGTGTGAAGATTAAAGAGGAAGTAACCACGCAGCTGCAAGCAAAGGTTATTCATGTCACTCGATATCCTGATTGGTTGGCTAATGTGGTGCCGGTGCCGATGAAAGATGGGAAGATCAGGGTATGTGTCGATTACCGCAATCTGAACAGGGCAATCCCAAAGGACAATTTTCCTTTACCCAACATCCATATCTTGATCGACAATTGTGCCGGACGTGAGATCGGATCTTTTGTAGATTGCTATGCTGGATATCATCAGATTCTAATGGATGAAGAAGATGCAGAAAAGACGGCATTCATTACGCCGTGGGGGACTTATTGCTACCGGGTAAGGCCATTTGGTTTGAAGAATGCTGGGGCAACGTACATGAGAGCAATGACTATTGTGTTTCATGACATGATACATAAAGAAATTGTGGTGTACGTGAACGATGTGATCATAAAATCAGCGCATCAGGAAAACCACGTAGCAGACCTAAGGAAGTTTTTCCAAAGACTTCGAAGGTACGATATTAAGCTCAACCCGGCCAAATGTTCATTTGGAGTTCCATCTGGAAAGTTGTTGGGATTCATCGTCAGTCGGCGAGGTATTGAACTGGACCCGTCGAAGATCAAATCTATCCAAGATTTGCCACCGCCGAAGAACAAGACAGAAGTAATAAGTCTGTTGGGAAGGTTGAATTACATCAGCATATTTATTGCTCAACTCACAGCAACTTGTGAACCCATTTTTCGGCTACTGAAGAAAGATGCTGCGATAGAATGGACAGCAGAATGTCAGGAGGCATTTGACCAGATCAAAGGATATTTATCAAATCCACCTGTGTTGGTTCCACTTGAGCCGGGGAGACCGTTAATTCTTTATCTAACGGTCCTGGAGAATTCGTTTGGCTGCGTGTTGGGGCAACACGACATTACAGGAAGGAAGGAGCAAGCCATCTATTATCTCAGCAAGAAGGTTACAGTATATGAGGTTAAGTACACTCAACTCGAGAAGACATGTTGCGCCCTAACTTGGGTGGCCCAAAAATTGAAGCATTATCTGTCATCATATACTACTAATCTCATTTCACGCTTGGATCCACTAAAGTATATTTTCCAGAAGCCTATGCCCACAGGGAGGTTAGCGAAATGGCAAATATTACTCATGGAGTTTGACATCGTCTATGTAATGAGGACGGCCATGAAAGCCCAAGCACTGGCCGATCACTTGGCAGAGAATCCTGTTGATGAATAATACGAGTCGTTGAGGACGTATTTTCCTGACGAAGAAGTGATGCATATAGATGAGTTGGAATTACCTGAGGAACCAGGTTGAAAGCTCTTCTTTTATGGAGCCGCAAATGCGAAGGGAGTTGGAATAGGAGCGGTACTTATTTCTGAAATAGGACGTCATTATCCTGTTACGGCCCAGCTGCGTTTCTATTATACCAACAACATGGCTGAGTATGAGGCATGCATTTTGGGTCTGCGACTAGCTGCAAACATGGATGTCCAGGACATCTTGGTCTTGGGAGACTCGGACCTCCTGGTGCATCAGATTCAGGGTGAATGGGAAACATGGGATTTGAAGCTCATACCATATCGACAATGTTTGCACGATCTGAGAAATCGATTCCGATCAGTGGAGTTCAGACACATCCCAAGAGTTCATAATGAGGTTGCTGATGCTTTGGCCACTTTAGCATCGATGTTACACCACCCAGACAAAATTCATGTTGACCCGTTGTGTATCCAAGTTCATGATCAGCATTCTTATTGCAACATGATAGAGGAAGAAATGGATGGCGAGCCATGGTTTTATGATGTCAAGGAGTACCTTAGGATGGGGATATACCCGGAGCAGGCCACCGGAGATAAAAAAAGATCCATTCGGAGATTGGCAAGTGGATTCTTCCTCAGTGGAGGAGTGTTGTACAAAAGAACCCCAGATTTGGGATTGCTGAAATGTATAGATGCCAGTCAAGCCACGACGGTTATGATAGAGGTACATGCTGGAGTTTGTGGGCCACATATGAGCAGATATGTATTGGCGAAGAAAATTCTTCGAGCAGGGTACTATTGGCTCACTATGGAGCGTGATTGTATCAATTTCGTGTAGAAATGTCATCAATGTCAGATACACAGAGATTTGATTCATTCTCCGCCGACAGAATTGCATACAATGTCAGCGCCATGGTCATTTGTTCCCTAGGGCATGAATGTCATTGGACCTATTGAGCCGACAGCTACCAACGGTCATAGGTTCATTTTGGTGACCATCGACTATTTCACTAAGTGGGTTGAAGCTAAAACTTTCAAGTCAGTAACCAAGAAGGCAGTGGTGGATTTTGTTCACTCCCATATCATTTGTAGATTTGGGGTCCCAAAAGTGATCATCACGGATAATGGTGCTAATCTTAACAGCAATTTGATGAAAGAGGTATGTCAACAGTTTAAGATTGCACACCGCAATTCCACCCCATATCGTCCCAAGGCGAATGGAGCAGTTGAAGTGGCCAACAAAAATATAAAGAAGATACTTCGGAAAATGGTAGAAGGTTCTAGGCAATGGCATGAAAAATTACCGTTTGCATTGTTGGGTTATCGCACCACTGTCCGTACTTCGGTAAGGGCAACTCCTTATTTGTTGGTATATAGAACTGAAGCAGTAATACCGGCGGAAGTTGAAATTCCATCCCTTCGGATTGTCGCTGAGGCTGAGATTGATGATGACGAGTGGGTCAAAACCCGTTTGGAGCAGTTGAACTTGATTGATGAAAAGAGATTGGCAGCTGTGTGTCATGGCCAGTTATATCAAAAGAGAATGACGAGAGCCTACAACAAGAAGGTGCACCCTAGAAAATTTGAGGTGGGGCAGCAGGTGTTGAAACAGATCCTGCCACATCAGGCCGAAGCAAAAGGCAAGTTCGCCCCGAATTGGCAAGGATCATTCATTATAACCAGAGTGTTGTCCAATGGCACTTTATGTTTAACAGATATCGAAGGGAAATACGTCGACATGGCTATCAATTCTGATGCAGTTAAGAGATATTATGTATGATTTCTTTTGATTGTAATTGTTGTTTGTTTGTAGTTGGCATTTATCGGAGAATGAAATGACGGAGGCAATTCTTTCTTCTATCCAAACACTTTAACCTTTGCTTCCCCTTTTGAGCCTTATTTATTCTTTCATATCCCTCTTTTGGAATCAGTAATTAAAATGAAAGAAAAAAAAAGAGAAAAACAATGATAATAAAGGCAAAAGAAAATCACAAGAAAATAAAGGAATTGGGAACTACGTTTGACCTGATTCCTCAAAGAAGGATACGTAGGCACCTCACGGCTCGGTCATAGTGTAACATAGTGTGCATAATGTAACATAGTGTAACAAAATAAAAATCCCCAAGCAAGAAAAACTGGGACAAAAGTTTGCGTTTGTAATTTTGGTAAGAAAGTTTGATTCCAAAAGTTGTACTGTTTTACCCATCAAAATTATTTTGAACTTTTGATACCCCTTTTCCTTTTTAACTATACACAAAAACCCATATTGATGTCCAAAAAAAGACCTCCCGATCAGTATCTGAGAAGTGCCAAGTCAATGCAAATGGAAGTGGGGAATAACACTCTGATCCCCAGTAAAGAAGAAGATCATAAGCTGGAAATGAATTGATAGCCGAAAGAATCCCCAACAAAGATAGTCATATCGACAGCACTCCAATCCCCAGCTGAAAAATAAAATAAAATGAGAGAGTCTTATCGGTGAAAACCTTCATAGGCACCATGAGGCGACGGGAGTTGAGAGAAATGAGAGAGTCTTATTAGTGAAAACCCCTCGAAGGGCACTATGAGGCGACAAGGCAAGATTGGCGGAAAGGGTCCACATTTGGCAAAGAGTTGAGTTTTTATTTATCCCCACCAAGATGAGCCCATCCGAAAGATTGATTGATACGAATAGACTGGATTGATCAATCCGGAATGCACGACATGATCGTTGGGATTGGTTATATCATTCAGATAAGTTCTTTTCTTTCCTTTTTCCCAGCATTTGTTCAGAAAGACTTCTTCTTTTTCTATCTTTTGAAATTATCACTTTAGCAAGATTCATGGTTTAAAAGACTTTACCTCCCCACAAATTTGTTTTTGGAAAAGCTTTTCAGAGCTTACTACCAGTGGCCAAAATGGGGCAAAGCAAAATGTGAATAGGACAAGCCAAAGATAAGGCGACAAAGCGAAAAGAAGTTTGTCGCAAGACCAAATGGTGAATGGGTCTAGATCCCAAGAGGACCAAATTTCCAGGGGAAGTCGGAGAAAAAGAACAATAGTTGAAAAGTTATGGATCAAATTCTAAGAGGATCCCCAGCAGATTTGCGAGATACAGGAACAACTCCGACAGATTCTCGACCAAGTTCTACAATGGTCGGACAACACAGAGCGGGGAAGGAAGAGAAAAGAAAAACCATCCCTAGCAGGAATATCATCCCCAACAAGTTTTATAGCAAAGCAGGGAAAAGAAAAGGGAATAACCATCCCAAGCAGAAGTGGCACGACCACTCGCCACGTTTTAAACTAACAAATTTTTCTTTGATTTAAAGCAGGGCAAGGAAATATTATTGACAGCAGGAAGACATGGCCACAAAGAAGATTGTCAAACTGGGGCAGAAAATTTTCTCTCATTACAAAAATTTTCTTGAAATAAGATAGCCGCTTGAGGAAGAGGAAGATAACACAAGTTTCGAAGGAAGTAAAATCCCCAGCAGTATACGAGAAGGGAGATACAAGTTTTAAAGAAAAGCAATCTTGGAAGAAGCAATATAACCCAAAGTTTTAAAAGTAGTGGCCTTTGAATCAGCGTCATCCCCACCATTTTTAAAGGAGGAGGATAATTCCCCAACAGTGTTATTCCCTGCAGTTTTCAGGGAAGTGAAAGCACCAGCTTTAAAGGAAGTAATCCTTGAAGAAGGAAAATAACATATTTGTGAATAGAATATCGGTGTTATCCCCAGCAGTTTTCAGAGGAATAAAACACCAGTTTTGAGGGAAGCATTTGAAAGAAGATGATTTAAGTTGGAGTCAGGAGCCCGCTTGTAGAACGGAGGTTGTTATATTTTAAGTTGTTGAAGAAGTCAGGAGCCCGCATGTAGAATGGAGGTTGTAAATTTTAAATTGTTGTTGAAGTCAGGAGCCCGCCTGGAGAATGGAGGTTGTTAATTTTAAGTTGTTGTCAGGATACCGCCTGTAGAACAGAGGTTGTTATATTGTTGAAGAAGTCAGGAGCCTGCCTGTAGAATGGAGGTTGTAAATTTTAAGTCGAAGAAGTCAGGAGCCCGCCTGGATAATGGAGGTGTTACATTTTAAGAAATAATTGAAGTCAGGAGCCCACCTGGAGAATGGAGGTTGTTAAATTTTAAGTTGGAGTCAGGAGCCCGCCTGTAGAACGGAGGTTGTTAAATTTTAAGTTGGAGTAAAGAGCCCGCCTGTAGAACGGAGGTTGTTATATTTTAAGTTGTTGAAGAAGTCAGGAGCCCGCCTGTAGAATGGAGGTTGTAAATTTTAAATTGTTGTTGAAGTCAGGAGCCTGCCTGGATAATGGAGGTGTTACATTTTAAGAAATAGTTGAAGTCAGGAGCCCGCCTGGAGAATGGAGGTTGTTAATTTTAAGTTGGAGTCAGGAGCCCTCCTGTAGAACGGAGGTTGTTATATTGTTGAAGAAGTCAGGAGCCCGCCTGTAGAATAGAGGTTGTAAATTTTAAATTGTTGAAGAAGTCAGGAGCCCGCCTGGAGAATGGAGGTTGTTAAATTTTAAGTTGGAGTCAGGAGCCCGCCTGTAGAACGGAGGTTGTTAAATTTTAAGTTGGAGTCAGGAGCCCGCCTGTAGAATGGAGGTTGTTATATTTTAAGTTGTTGAAGAAGTCAGGAGCCCGCCTGTAGAATGGAGGTTGTAAATTTTAAATTGTTGTTGAAGTCAGGAGCCTGCCTGGATAATGGAGGTGTTACATTTTAAGAAATAGTTGAAGTCAGGAGCCCGCCTGGAGAATGGAGGTTGTTAATTTTAAATTGGAGTCAGGAGTCCGCCTGTAGAACGGAGGTTGTTATATTGTTGAAGAAGTCAGGAGCCCCCTTGTAGAATGGAGGTTGTAAATTTTAAATTGTTGAAGAAGTCAGGAGTCCGCCTCGAGAATGGAGGTTGTTAAAATTTTAAGTTGAAAACGTCAGGAGCCCGCCTGTAGAACGGAGGTTGTTATAATTTTAAGTCGAAGAAGTCAGGAGATCGCCTGGAGAATGGGGGTGTTTATTTTAAAGTTGATGTTTGAGAAGTCAGGAGCCCCCCTGTAGAACAGAGGTTGTTATATTTTTAAGTTGTTGAAGAAGTCAAGACCCCGCCTGTAGAATGGAGGTTGTTATATTTTTTAATTATTGTTGAAGTCAGGAGCCCGCCTAGAGAATGGAGGTTGTGTCATCTTTCAAAAGTCAAGTTGGAGTCAAGGGCCCGCCTGCAGAACAGAGGAATACATTTCAAGATCAAATCAGAAGTCAGTAATGCGGAGGGTTACAACAAAAATCCCCAGCATAACAAGCTTTAATGTAGGAAGCAGTGTCCCCAGCAGACAGAACGAAATGATAAAACTTGTGTTCAGGAAAGCAAAAGGCCGATGTCATCCCCAGCAGTGTTCGGAAGAAAAAGCACCAGAGGAAACACAAGCCGACAACAAAGCAAGGCAACCAGAGCGAGTGGAAGATAGATAAGATTTTGTAATTCCTAATTTAGTCTAGCCTCTTGTTTTCTTTTGAGCACAATGTAACAAGGAGATCGGTAAGCAGTAGTAACAATATGCAGCAACAGTAACACCAAAATTGCAATCCCATGGTAGTCCCAGCTACCAAAACTTCCCGAACTACATTAACCTGATTTCCTTTTAGCCAGGGATATGTAGGAAACCTTTGAAGCAAAGGTTGGGTTAAACCTTTTCAAAATAATGCTTCACACGGAGTATTCCAACGGGAAAAAATCGCTCGAATCCGCTCACTTTATCTTTGCACGAAAACTCTTTGTGTTTTCGGACAAAGAGAGGCAGCTGTGAGCACGTGATTTTTGTTTCACGAAAAACTACTCCAAAAGAAATCGAAAATTAAAACAAATTTCCTTGGTGTACAATTTTTAGAATTTGCGTAGCATTTTTGGATAATTATTTGTGTTTTTATCTGTGAATGTTTATCCTGTTTTAATTAATTAAAATACAAAAACAAAAATATGTTGCATGCATATTTAGGATTTGATTGTGCATTTAGGAACTAATCGAACCATAATTTGGTTTTAAAAGAAGAAAATCACAAAAATATGCATTTAGTCTATTTTATGTCATTTAAAGTGTGCCATCGTATGATTTTATTTTAATTAAATATTTTAACTTGTGTGCTAATTGTTGTTAAGAGTTAATTAATATTTTGTGTTTAATTTTGGTTTTACAATTTTTTTTAGAATTTTTGTTAATTATTAATTAAAAGAAGAAAATTAAAAGAAAGGAAAAATTAGAAGACCCGGATTTGGGCCGAAAAGCTTCAAAGCCTAAACAAAATACACCCCAAACACGTCCAAAAAACCAGCCCATACCCGCCCCAAATCCAGTCCACCTGCAACTAATCCAAACGACGTTGTTTCATTACTCTCAATCTGGGTCATTGATCTCACTTGATCAACGGTCCAGATCAACTCCTCCATACCCGACCCGTTCCCATCCAAGACCAATCCGGTCTCAAGGGTAAACGAAGCGACATCGTTCTACTTACTTGATCAATCCAGGACGTTGATCTCATCAGATCGAACGGCTTGGATCCAATCCCCACGTATGTATATAAGGGGTCCAAATGAACCCCGCCCCCCAAACCAAGCCCCCCCCTCCCGCTTCCTCATTCTCTCACAAACCTCGTCTCTTTCAGAGACGAGGAACCCTAATAGCCGTCACCCCGTCCCCTCACCGTAAACCCGGCGGCGCCGGCTCCGATGGCCGTGAAATTCACACCACTAGAGCACCTAACCGCCCTCTCCACGAATCCCGTAACCGTTTTGCTCGAATCAGGCTGAAGCTTGTCGAATCTTCAATCGAAGATTCGAGCAAACTTGAAACCCACCCCAATCAGTCCCAAACTCAAACCCAATAATCACCTTGACCTCCTCGTCGCTAATCCCTAACCAGATTGGCTCGAATCCGAGTAAAACTCATCGAATGGCGGATATAGGAATCAACAGTTCGAGATTGTTTCAAAGCTGTCAGGGTCGAAAGGTTTCTGGTTAGTATTATAAGTCTATTTCTGATGAAATAGACGTATAATACTAACTGGAACTCAAGTTCGAAAGGGCGTATGGTTGAAATCCAAGAAAAATAGTGAGTTCTTTTCAATTTCTTCTTTTTCCTTGTTCTTTTTCTATGTGTTTGTTTGTCTGTGTGATTAGTCATTTTGATTAGTCATTTTTTTAGGGTTTTTAGTTTAAGTTAATCCAATATATATATTCTGTTTCTTTTTCGGATTTTGGTTGGATTAAATATTTCAATGTTTGTTTAAGTAGTTCAATCAATTCTTCGTTTACCTAAATTAGGTTCATTGTAATTCGTCTTTTGTCCGTTATTTTCCCTCTTCTCCATCAGTTTATATTCTGTCGATTAATAACATAGGTTATAAATAAGTTGCGTCGATTAATTAGTTTCCTGTTAGTCCCTGTTTCTGTCAATACCACTGAAATTACCCGTGAATTGCCCGATTCTCTATTTCTAATTGTTTAGTGTCAATTGTAATATGTAATCGATTAATTAAGCTTCGTTGAATAGGTCGTTCGTATAGTTTGAATCATTTGGCATTCTGTTGTTTATAGTTTTTCAATTGTTAATTGTCTGATTAATTAAGATTCTGTTTGATTATAAGCATTGTTCTGAATCACTGAAGCTCTTGTATTTGATGTATTTTTATGTCTTAAAATTACTAGCTGGAATTGGTTTATAGCTGTAGTAATTTAGGTGATCATCTGGGAATTAGTTTAGTCAATGCTTAGCTTTCCTCCTTAGGTGAGCTGATACAGCTGATGGGCAGTAATATTAAGGGGTTTCAAGGGTGATTTGGGAATGAAACAGTTAGGATAATATTTTAATGTTAGTGTTTTGTTAGTGGGATATTAGTGTCTTTAAATTAATATGTAATGGGGAACAAAAGAGAATGGGGGGCTGAAAATAAGGAAAAGTTTTTCCTTAGTGGATTTTAAGTGGAAAATTTCAGATTTAGTGGGAAAAAGGGGGTCGGGCAGTAGGTTTAAAAGGTAAGGCAAGTCTGTATAAGAGGGGGAACATTTTTTTCAGAGGAGAGGAGGTGAGAATTGGAGTGTGGAAGAGGCTGAATTTTTAACACCTAAAAGTTCAGTAATTGGAGAAAGTTAAAAGAGAGGGATTTTTGAGAGAGTCTGGGCTGGATTTTGAATGCTAAGAGTTCAGTAGTTTGAGGGTAAAAACAGGCTGGATTTTTAAGACTAAGAATCTAGTATTGAGTGAAAGTGAGGTCTTTCTTTTACCATTGAAAATCAGCATTAGTATTTGTTACTGTTTAATTGAAGTTCTGAGTTTCTATATTGGAGAGTCTGAAGAACAGAAATCAGAAAATCTACTGTTCTATCGCATTTCTGAATACATTCTGTTTCTGCATGTGATTGCTGGTGGTATTTCTGGTTTTGTTCCTGGGTTTCTGGTATATCTGTGTTGCTTTTTGGTACTTCTAAAATTGCAACTTGTGGTCCTGATTTTGCTGTTGGTTAAACAAAACTATTCCATTGGTCATTTGCTGGATTTCTGCTGGTTTTAATTTGTTTCTGGGTTGCTGCTGCTTTGTTGTCACCACTGCTGCTACTCACTCCTTCTTCCTATTCTTGTATTTCCATACCAGGTACACGCTCGAATTCATTGGTATAACCTCGAATTGGAATGAAATGAAGTAGTATTTCCGGCCTATGTTCACGTGAATATTTGTAGTGATAGTCAGTCCAATGTTGTCATTTTCCGTTTGTTTGAATTATATTGAGTCAAGAACTGGTCAATTAGGATCGCCTCTATCATTTTGAACCATTTAGACTAGTAACAAACTATGGACTGTTCTTTGGTGTAGTAGTTCATTTCCAGCTTTCCCGTTGTTTATATTCACAGTGATGATAGCAAATAATAGACTTCTGTTAACAGATAACTTTAAAGTGAACATAGTGATGCCTTAAACATAGAAAGATAGGAATTTGAATGAACACTTGGGTGAGTGTTAGTGTTGGGAATAATCAGTTAGCCAATATTCATGTTTCTTTAAAAATCAGCAAATCTCGAATGTGTTAGCTTCACTTAGTTAATAGCGCTTCATCTTAGCCGATACTTTCTAGAAAAAAAAACGCAATAACGCGCCTAATAGTATGTAAATCTGGTCGTAAGAGTTAAAACCAAGGCCATAACTTTCTTGTGCATTTAATCATAACAGCTTAAGCAAACTTTCGTAATCATTAGTAATTAAGGTTGGCTTAGTTTCAAGTAGTTGAAAACAATTAGTTCCAACGGTTCATTTCATCTAACAATGTGGGTTTAAATTAGTTATAGGATAATTAGTTTTCTTTTGAATATATATTGTTTGTCAATTCCGTATTTTCAATTTCAGTAGTATTGGCTTATAGAATAAGGCATGAAATAATCTCCTTTTACGCAAGTTTGATTGCAGTTTTCCGGTTGCGCTTGCTTTAATCCGATAAATAAGTGATGGCCTTTTTCAAGCATGTAATTAACTAGGATTATTTTCTTTTATTTTAGAGACAAACTGAAATAGAAAATGTAGACACTTTGGGAATTTCCTTTTAAATAAAAGAGGTGTGCCTCGCCAAAATAAAACGTACAAGCGGCGAGGGCCTCTATTTTTAATAACTATCTAGCTTTAGGGAGAGGCCGTTTAGCGAATATCCACGGCCTTCACCGAATTAATAACACGAAAGTCTTTTTAGACGCATATTTAATAAAATTACTTTCCTAAATTCGGGTGCGTATTTATGTGACCCAAATCAAATCTCAACGACGTTAAAATATGTTAAAAACTACGGGTGCATTTATGTGATATGGTTCGAGACGTGCTTTAACGACGTTGTAATTCTCTTTTAAAATAATAATAATAAAAGCGGCTAATAGTTTAAATTTGCACAAAGGTTAAAAAATGTATTAAAATCAGATAAATAAGTCTAATATGACGGTTGAGCGACCCGTGCTAGAACCACGGAACTCGGGAATGCCTAACACCTTCTCCCGGGTTAACAGAATTCCTTATCCGGATTTCTGGTGCGCAGACTGTTAAACAGAGTCATTCTTTTCCTCGATTCGGGATTCAACCGGTGACTTGGGACACCACAAATCTCCCAAGTGGCGACTCTGATTGTTTAATAATAATCCCATTTCAATTGTCCTTTAATGGGAAAAACTCCCTTGTACCCTTGCGGGTGTAGTGAAAAAGGAGGTCTACACCTCATCTCACCATCCCGAAGTATATAGATCCACCCAATCGATGAACACTCAAACCGAACTCGCCCATTCTTTTGGGCATCGGGATGCGAGAAGTAATCCGAGTAATTAACCGCTTTTTTTTAATCTGCCTCAAGCAAGACACCCCAACCCTAATGCCAAAAAGCCGTCTGTATAGTGCAGGAGCGCTCATATTTTATTGTTTGCTCTTTCACTTTCACTTTCCCCCGAAACTATTCCAAAGTGGAATAAATATCTTCTTAAAATGTTATAACCAGATTTTTCTTGGGAGGTGAGACACACTCGCCTGCCATGTGTATATTTTTATCACTCTTTTTTTTCTCACATTATGTTCCTTATTTTGATTTATTATTCTAATTCTTTCACAAATAGCAACATCATAACAACAATGGTCTCTCCGATTTTGCTTTCGGTTCAAAAGATGATAAACCTGTATGATAATTTTTTTTTATCGTCATTGCTGCCAAATCTATATATAATAAAAGAAGAAGCAAAACCACCATATTAAGCCAAGTGGCATAATGATAATATGCTAGATTTATGTAATTTGACGATTGTTTATGCCTCAACTTGATTATGTTTCATTGCTAGAATATAGTTAAATGATGTTAAATTGTCTCTAATTGTGAATTTCACACGTTGCAGGAGTGCGTAGCATGTATGAGGACTTCAGACTATGATTGAAACTAAATTGAAGTAAGAAAAGCCCCTAGGAGCTGAGTACGTGGGAAGACGAAAGAAATAAGTGATGAAATGAAGACCTATATGAGGAGCTGAGTACATGGGAAGTCGAGGCAGAATGATAGGGCATATTCCCGGTCACTAGCACGTTCATTAGCGCGACCGCGCTAGCCCAGTTCCGGAAAAGTAAATTTGAGTGGTAATATTGGAAGTTCGGGGGCAAATCCACTTAACCTATAGAAGGTCTAGCTCGCCCAAAGGAAGATTTATCAAGGTTTTCATAGCTTAGTTCAAGGAAAGGAGAGACAAGAGGCAAGGAGGATAATTCAACATCGAGTTCTTCCTTTCTTCCTTTTGTTTTTACGATTTGTGATGAAATTGAATGTTGTTATGATGAACCCTAGTATGAGTAGCTAAATATTTAGTCTAAGGTTTTGATGGAACCTATTGAAGGATGAACTTCTTGTTATGTTAATATAGTTTGCCTGATTTAATCTCTATTTGTTCAACTATGTGCTTGTTGTAGTTAATTGACAGGATCCTCAATTAGCTATGCCTATTTAGTGTGCATAACTCGGGAGAGAGTGCATATTTAGATAATTATTGAACAACACCACTCCCAAAGTATATGAGGATCAATAACTACGGGTTTAAAGGCGAGATTAAGGATAACGAAGCCCTGGGTGCATCTAAAGTGATGTGTAATAAACAAAGCCAGCTAGCGTATCTCAAGAGAGTGCGTCTAGTAAATTTTCGTGATTACTCGGGAGAGATTTACGGTAATAGGAGTGCTCATGGTTGATAGATATGATTTGGTGATTCTATGTGAAGTATAATCGGAAGGGATTCCATCAATAGGGGAAATCATAACCTTAGAACCTTCTCTTAATTGTTTACAACTCAATCATAGTTAGTTTTTAGTTACTTAGTTACATTCATTTGTAGTTAGTAGAAATACCCTCAATTATTATTTACAACGTTTGGGAAGTTGATTATGTGGAATTTAGTAAGCCTAACGAGAAGTAATTGATAGGTTAATTCCTTGTGGGTTCGACTCTGGGATAAATACTCAGATTATATTTGCAATGTCCGCGTGTCCTTTTTATAAGGCATAGTTGGGCGTGATCAAATTTTGGTGCTGTTACTGGGGAATTAACGGTGTTATCAATTACAATTGAAAGAAATACAAAAATTCTTAGTGTAGTCAGTTTTCTCTACACCCAATCTATACATTGAAAGTTTAACGTTTGTTGACTTGGGTGTACAGGTGCATGCCTAGAAACTCATCGAGAACTGGTGAAGTATTTGAATCATTATCAGATCCCAAGAGAGTTTTCAAGGCCTTGAATCGGGCCAACCGAAAAAAATAAACAACAACAAACAACTGAACTATTCGAACCAGACATGGGGGATCACGAAGTAGACCCAGCTATACCAATCGCGCCAAAGGCTGCTCTCTATGACTGGGCACAACCCACAGCTGAATATCTGGCCACAACGATTGTAGTCCCGCAGATACAGGCTGAATCGTTTCAAATCACGAATAAAATACTGCACTTGTTGCAAAACAAAGGACTATTTTCGGGGTCCCAAATCGAAGATCCTCAATAGCACTTGAAAAATTTTCTGTCAATCTGCAAAACCCAGAGGCAGCCTAACGTAACTCCGGAAGCAATCAAGTTGTTATTGTTTCCATTCTCAGTGACAGGAGCTGCCAAGACCTGGCTAAACTCACTCCCCATAAATTACATAACAACTTGGGAGGAGTTAGTCAAGCAATTCCATAACAAGTTCCACCCACCCAACAAGATTGCTCAACAAATTGATGAAATTTTAAGTTTTAAACAGAGACCAATGGAGACACTACATGAAACATGGGAACGTTTCAAAGGGATATTGGTTATATGTCCACATCATGGTATTCCAGATCTGATGTGGGGCAGCGGTTTTACATGGGATTGTCAGATAGCGTGAAGAACATTGTTGATACTTCAGCTGGTGGAGCATTTTTTAGCAAAACATGGAGAGAAGGCCAGAGTCTGCTCGATAAGATGGCGCAGAATTCAGGATGGACAACCAGGAATGCACCTATCACTCCAGTGGTTCACTCAGTGCCCTTAGATCCATCCAACTCTATGGCTGAAAATATGGCCACCTTATTGACACAGATGAGTATACTCACTAAAAAGGTGGAAGAGTCAAGGCAGAAGCAGCAGGTACACATCGTAGATACTACTAATGGGGTCTTGTGCACATCTTGCATTAGTCAGCTAATTGGTAACCAATGGAATGCAGAACATGATCATCATCACTACCCTGAATACATGAACTATGTGTCTAATTATGGAGGCCAGAGACAGGGTGGTCAGAATCGGGGCCAGCAAAATCAGTCGTATAGGACAATCCAGCCACAGTTCAACAATGGGAACATGGGAGGTATGAGACCTCCTAACAATATGGCACCTTACCTAAGGCCACAGGGATATAACAATCAGAATCAATAGCAGGGGTATCACCCTCCTTAGCAGCAACATGGTGGACGACAGGAAGATGGGTTTGCTAGACTTGAGGCAATGATGCAGCAGGTTATTGGGTCTAATGCAAAAATTATTGAGAGAGTAGATGCACACGATTCAGCTATCAAGAATATTGAAGTGTAGATGGGCCAAATTTCAATGTCTCTGAACAATCGTCCTCATGGGACATTACCTGCTGATACCTAGATAAATCCAAAAGATCAAGGCCCGAAGCAACTGATGGCAGTGAGTCTACGTAATGGCAGAGATTTGGATTTAGAGCAAGAGAGGACTCGAGAAACCAGACAAGCTAAGACACTCATACCAGTGTCCATTGAGCTGGATGAGTCAACGAAACTGATAGAGGTGACAGTCCAGCCTGCCCAGGAAGAAAATAACATTCAGATTGAGACTGAGAAAGAAGATGAGACAACCCAGAAACCAGTCGTTGAGGTGGTAGCTGACAAAGATCAATCCCAAATCATTGGGAAGAAGAGACCTCCTGCACCATTCCCTCAGAGGCTGGCTAAGTTCCAAAAAGAGGAGCAATACAAGAAATTCTTTGAGATACTGAAACAAATCCAGGTAAATATTCCATTGATTGATGCTTTGAAAGAGATGCCTGGGTATGCAAAAATGATGAAGGACTTGATGTTCCAAAAATTTGATTTCCAAGACTTGGCCACAGTTACTCTTACTCAGACCTGTAGTGCAGTGGTGACTAGACCAATTGCGGAAAAGCTATCTGACCCAGGGAGCTTTACAATTCCATTCACTATTGGTAATTTTGCTTTTGCTAAGGCACTGTGTGACCTAGGAGCCAGCATAAATCTTATGCCCCTGGCAATTTATAAGAGGCTAGGAATTGGAAGATCTAGACCCACCTCTATGTTGTTGCAGCTGGCTGACAGGACTGTAAAAAAACCCTCTGGTATCCTAGACGATGTGTTGATTCAGGTAGGGAAGTTTGTGTTCCCTGCAGATTTTGTGATCTTAGACTGCAAAGTGGATGAAGAGATTCCCATAATGTTGGGAAGGCCGTTCTTGGCCACTGGGAGAGCTATCATAGATTGTGAGACTGGAGAGCTAAAGATGAGATTGAATGATAAAGAAATAACATTCAATGTACAGAAATCTATGAGGCGACCAAGTAAATTCACTAATTGCTCTCTTATTGATGTCGTGGATGTAATCGTAGAGACTGATGATGAGATGCTGACTATTGAGGACCCTCTTGCTGCATGTCTGATAAATGTAGATGAGGTAAATGGAGAAGAACTGGCGGAATGGGTGTTGGCATTAGAGGGCAGAGGGTTCTTGGATAGAACTCTTGAATTTGAGACTTTGCACTTAGAAAATAGAGAAACTCCTCCAGCCAAGCCATCCATCGAAGAACCCCCAAAACTGGAGTTGAAGTCACTGCCCGCCCATCTCAAGTATGAGTTCCTTGGACCTGACTCCACATTACCTGTTATTATCTCATCTAGTTTGTTAGATGTGCAGGCACAACAACTCTTGCAGGTACTGAAGGAGTGTAAGACTACCATTGGGTGGACCATGGCAGACATAAAGGGGATCATCCCCGCCTACTGTCTGCATAAAATTCTGCTAGAAGAGGGGCATTGAGGTGGATCATGCTAAAGTGGATGTGATAGCAAAGCTCCCCCCTCCAACTTCAGTCAAGGAAATTAGGAGCTTCCTCAGGCATGCCGGTTTCTACCGGAGATTCATAAGAGACTTCTCAAAAATTGCCAATCCTCTCTGCAAGTTGTTAGAAAAAGATCACCCCTTCTTGTTTTCTGATGATTGCAGGGTAGCATTCGAGGAGCTGAAAAAAAGGCTAGTCACAACACCCATCATTATTGCCCCCGACTGGGAGCAACCATTCGACCTCATATGTGATGCTAGTGTCTACGCAATGGGGGCAGTGCTGGGACAGCGGAAAGACAAGCTAATGCATCCAATATACTATGCTAGTAGAATGCTGAGTAGAGCCAAGCTGAACTACAAGGTGACGGAGAAGGAGATGTTGGTTGTGGTGTTTGGTTTCAACAAGTTCAGATCATACCTGATTGGCTCTAAGATAATTGTATACACTGATCATACAGCTCTCAGGTACTTGATTGAGAAGAAGGAGTCTAAGCCACGCCTGATTCATTGGGTACTACTACTACAAGAATTTGACCTCGAAATTCGTGACCGTAAGGGCACAGAAAACCAAGTCACTGACCATCTATCACGACTTGAGGGAGCTGAAAACTCAGTCGAGGTTGAAGATATTTTGGAAACCTTTCCGGATGAGCAGCTGCTTGCTATTAGCCTCGAGTAAGTGCCATGGTATGCATACTATGCAAATTACCTGGCTAGTGGTATAGTTCCCCATGACCTTTCATCTGTACAAAAGAAAAAGTTTTATCGTGATTGCCGCATGTATTATTGGGATAAGCCTTATCTGTTTAGACTATATGTTGACAATATGATCCGGAGATGTGTCCCCGAGATAGAACAATCTTCGGTTTTGCAGGCTTATCATGCATCGGCGTATGGAGGACATTTTGGAGGGGTCAGGACAGCTGCGAAAGTGCTAGAGGCTGAATTCTTTTGGCCAACAGTGTTTAAAGATGCGCACCAATGGGTGAAGGGCTTCAATGAATGTCAGTGAACCAGGAACATTTCTCGTTGCCATGAGATGCCCATGAACCCAATTCAAGAGGTGGAAGTGTTCGATGTCTGGGGGATTGACTTCATGGGACCCTTTGTCAGCTCCTTTGGCAATAAGTACATACTTATTGCTGTGGATTACGTGTCCAAATGGGTAGAAGCTGCAGCATTGCCCACTAATGATGCAAGAGTGGTGGTGGGGTTTTTGAAGAAGAAGAACATATTCACCCGTTTTGGGACCCCGAGAGCGATTATCAGTGACGGAGGCACCCACTTCTGTAATAGAGCCTTCGAGAAGTTGCTAGCAAAGTATTATGTACGCCACAAGGTGGCTACCCCTTATCACCCGCAGACTAGTGGACAGGTGGAAGTGTCTGATAGAGAGATAAAGAGTGTATTGACCAAACTGTAAATGCCACAAGAACTGATTGGGCAAAAAAACTAGATGATATATTCTGGGCTTATAGAACTGCTTTTAAAACACCAATTGGTATATCCCCATATAAGTTGGTGTTTGGGAAGGCCTGTCACTTGCTAGTGGAACTTGAACATAAGGCTTGGTAGGCACTGAAATAGCTTAACCTAGACATTGAGGCTGCGGGCACAACGAGAATCACTGAATTCCATGAGCTTGGCGAGTTCCAAAATCTTGCTTTTGAGAGCACAAGGTTGTACAAGGAAAGAATGAAGAAGTTGCATGACCAGAACATTGTTGAGCAAGATTTCAAACCCGAGGACATGGTATTGCTCTGTAACTCAACATTATGGTTGTTCCCTGGTAAGCTTAAGTCACGATGGTCTGGTCCATATCGAGTGGTTGAAGTATTCCCTTCAGGGGCTGTAGAGATTGCCTCAGAGAAAGACTCTCACACGTTTAGAGTCAATGGGCAGAGGTTGAAGCTATACATAGGCATGAAAGAACCAAAGGAAGTGTCAGAGATCCACCTGACCGAACCTTAGAGGTCGAGCGAGCCTTAAATGCACTTGTATGCGTCGTGCCATGACGTTAAATCAGGCGTTGTCTCCCAGGAGCGCACCCGCGCTACAGGCGCGCTATGGGCCGCGCATATGGGCAAACATTTTGCCTGGGCTCAAAAATATTTGCGCGCCCGCGCTATTGAACACGCTACTGGGTGTGCTACTAGCACGATCTTGCTAGTGGCCGCACTAGAGGCCGCGCAAATGGGCTTGTGTTCTGCCTGGGCTAGCGCGGCCGCGCTACGACCGCGCTAGTTCCGCCCAAAATCTGACGATTTTTGTGTTATATTTTCTGATTGTTTTTAATTTTTTATGTTATTATTTTTCCTTTATTCTAATAACCCCTCATCTAATAAACCCCTCTTAAATCACAAAATCCCCCCCCCAATCGGTACAACCATCTTCAAGACCCCTCCCTAATCCTAACCCCCCTTCTTCCTCTTCTCTAACATATTCCCCATCCTCATTCTCTCAAGTCTCAAGCCCCCTTCACTTCTACTTTTTTTCTCTTCTCCCCACACTCTATCACTACAGGTATGAGCCCCTTGTTCTATTTTCCTTTTTCTTTTTATATTTTTTTAGAATTTAGCGTGTTTTTAGAGTTGCATTTATCTAGTTGTTTTTCTTTATTGTTGAGTAGTAGAATTAGTAACATATGTTGTAGTGTTTGTGGGTGGTGAGATTGGTGGGGGTGTTACTTCACTTGGTTTGTGATTTTGGAAGATATTGTGGTGGGTTGAGGTTGTAACATGTGTGAAATGGAGTATGAGTGTAGATTGCCCGCAAGGTGTTTGTGTAAATGCCTCAGTGAATGTAATTATGTAGTTGTGACCACTTATGCATGTGAAGTATGAGTAACCGCATTGCATCACAATTTTGTGTTAGGATGCGCACTAATGTGCTCCCATTTTTCAGGTACTATGGCTCCATCTCGAAAACGCCGCTCCACAGGTGCCTCTTCTAGCAGCCAAGCTGGCTCGTCCAGGACGTGCGGGGCAGCCCCTGCCCGCCCCTTTGATAGCAACAGATTTGTCTCTGCCAAGGCTCAGGACCGCTTTGCGGATAAGGCCTCTAAAAAGTTGATTTCGGAGAGGGGTATTGACATAGGATCGGTCCAGCCAAACAATCCTCACATGTACACTGAGATGGTGAGGCGGGGGTTGCAAACTTTCATTAACGACCCGGGCGAGGGCAATGTAATAGTTGTTAGAGAGTTTTATGCCAATGTGAAGGAGCATGACAATGGCATAGTCACGGTGCGCCGAAAGGCGGTGAATGCCTCTATTGAGGTGATACGGACGGCGTACCAGCTGCCCCCTCTTGTGGATCATTATGATGACTATTATGAGGGGTATGGCCGAGGACACACACAGTGGGGGAGGTTCTTTGAAACGATCTGTGTACTGGGGAAGGAGGTGGTTTGGATGAAATATGGTGAGAAGTTTCACTCCTCGGCACTAACCTTTGAAGGGAAGTGCTAGTTGTATCTTATCAACAACCGTCTGATTCCGTCCTCCAACACTACGGAGGTAAATGGGCCTCGAGCAGCTTTGATTTGGTGCTTCATCAATGGTCACAACTTCGATGTGGCCAGATTGATGCATGAGGAAATGTTCATCCGCTGTCCAGTCAAAAGGTATGGGTTCTTTTTCCCTTCTTTGGTTACTAAGCTTTGTAGGGAAACTCGGGTGCCCGAAAATCTAGCTGCGGATGGGCTAGTACCAAAAGACCACAAGTTCCGGGCTGACAAGGTAACCACGGGTAAGGAGCCGGTGGCAGTAGGTGGGCAGGATAGTAGTGGCTCTGATGACTCGGAGGACGAGGAGGCTGGGCAGGAGGACGTGGAGGCCGAACCACTGGCCCATGAGCAAAGCGCAGCAGTTGCAGTACCATTTGGCACTGCAACACCTTCACAGCAACGCCGTAGTACCTGCATGACCGCTTTGGATCAGGATATGGCTGGGTTGCATACCTCAGTCACTGATTTGGGTGCCCGCATTGACGCCGTGGCTGACCGGCATGTGAAGTCGGAAAAGAAATTCTTAGGCTGGCTGAGAGCTCTGGGTCGTGCTTGCCATGTGAACCCAGACACCATCTCCGATCAGGAGTGATATTTCAGGGAAGTTCCTTTACCTCGATGTTCTTTAACTTTTTATGCCATGAGGACATGTCTATATTTTAAATGTGGGGTGGGGGATACTTCGATGCATATATGTATATGTAGCTAGTTGACTGTTGATGTTTCTTTGTTTCTCTTTGACTGTTTTTGGTGTTTTGAGTAATAGTTTTATTAGGTAATTTTAAAGTAGGTAAGTGACTTGTCCCGACGACGGATCTCTTTCGGCGGGGTTCTTGAGGGACTAAGTCGGAAAAAAAAGGGGAATATGGAGACCCTTCCTGATGACGGATCCTTTAGACAATTTTCTTGAGGGAAGTAAGTCTAGAAAAAAGACCAAAAAAAGTTTTCTTTGATTTTTAGGTAGTGTAGTAACTCCCTCTTGGTTTTTCTTTAGGCCACGGTTCTTTTCCAAGGGTTTAGCTTGAATCGGGTGTAGGTAGTTTTTGGTTATTGTGTTTTTTTTAGTTTTTTTTAGCTAGGATTAATGGGCTACGAGCTGAAATTGAAAGAGAAACCCTGAGCATTTATACACATGAAAACAATAGACACTAGAGTGTAACGCTTAATCTCAGTGGTTGATTCTTGCTAAAGTGCCTTAAAATTGTATGTTTGCCACTGACTTGAATACTCAGAAGAGAGTGTCTTAATAAGCCAATCTGGAATGAGTCATATGCTAGGTGTATGGGAGTTTTACTGTATTCCATGATTCACATTTGATGCCTAGAACTTGCCCTGTATGTTTGTAAAGAGGAATAGTAGTTTCATTCAGTCTTAGAAGTGATATAGGCATTTCTTTGTTGAGTCAAACATATAAAGTAAACCCACCTAACTGAATTACATCTTAGTTAACCCCGTTGAGCTTATAAGCCTGTTTCTTTGGCAACCACATTGCGAACCTTACCCAATTATTTGGATAGCCTTCTGTTTGAACCCGTTACCTCCCATAAGCACTTGAATGGTATTGACATTATGCAAAAGCAAAAGCGTGGGGTGGTGGTTTGGTTTTTGAGTAGAACCGTTGAAATAGAGAAAAGGTACAGTGTCTGGAAAAGTAAAAGAATAAGCAGCACAAAAAAATGAGTAAATGTAGTAATCGATAAGTGGTGGTTTGTTATAATTGCACCTAATGGATGGGGTTGTTGTAAATAAAAAAGTGGTGGAGTGTTTGGTTGACATAAGTATATTTTTGAAGGTTAATGTAATTGTATTAAAAGTACTTAGGGAGGTTAGTCACTATATCCAAATATATCCTACCCGTCCCTTAGCCTACATTACAACCAAGTGAAGTCCTATTGATCTTAGACTGAGTGGGCTTGATTAGTAGAGTAGTATACTACGGGCAAGCCTATGGTGCATCTTTGTGGCATGTGAATGTTCTTTTTGAAAGTGAGCAAATTTTGTCTATCTAAGTTCCTAATTGTTATAATTATCTTTATATGTGGAACTACTCTCTTGTGTGATTTGAGGGCATGTGGTTCATGAAGGAAAGGCAAGTCTTGATTTCTGTGTAGAGTAGTTTGAGAAAGTATGAATATTGCACGGCACGTGAGAGTCGACTTTTGGGGCGAAGATTGTTCACTACTAGGCGTAACTTATGTGATTTGTTCTTGGTGTGATGCATTAGGGAATAATGCTTAGTGAAGGGCCTCTATAGAGTGTGGATTGCTCGAGGACTAGCAATGATTTAAGTGTGGGGTGTTGATAATATGCTAGATTTATGTAATTTGGCGATTGTTTATGCCCCAACTTGATTATGTTTCACTGCTAGAATATAGTTAAATGATGTTAAATTGGATCTAATTGTGAATTTCACACGTTGCAGGAGTGCGTAGCATGTATGAGGACTTAACACTACGATTGGAACTAAATTGAAGCAAGAAAAGCCCCTAGGAGCTGAGTACGTGGGAAGACGAAAGAAAGAAGTGATGAAATGAAGACCTGGACTAGCGCGGCCACTAGCGCGACCGCGCTAAGCCCAGATGGTCGAGGCAAAATGATAGGGCATATGCGTGGCCATTAGCGCGACTGCGCTAGCCCAATTCCGAAAAAGTAAATTTCAGGGGTAAGATTGGAAATTCGGGGGCAAATCCACTTAACCTATAGAAGGTCTAGCTCGCTCAAAGGAGGATCTATCAAGGTTTTCATAGCTTAGTTCAAGGCAAGAAGAGGCAAGAGGCAAGGAGGATAATTCAGCATCGAGTTCTTCCTTTCTTCCTTTTGTTTTTACGATTTGTGATGAAATTGAATGTTGTTATGATGAACCCTAGTATGAGTAGCTAAATATTTAGTCTAAGGTTTTGATGGAACCTATTGAAGGATGAACTTCTTGTTATGTTAATATAGTTTGCCTGATTTAATCTCTATTTGTTTAACTATGTGCTTGTTGTAGTTAATTGACAGAATCCTCAATTAGCTGTGCCTATTTAGTGTGCATAACTCGGGAGAGAGTGCATATTTAGGTAATTGTTGAACAATATCACTCCTAAAGTATATGAGGGATCAATAACTGCGGGTTTAAAGGCGGGATTAGGGATAATGAAGCCTTGGATGCAATCTAAAGTGAGTTGTAATAAACAAAGCCAGCTAGCGTATCTCGGGAGAGTGCGTCTAGTAAATTATCGTGATTACTCGGGAGAGATTTACGGTAATAGGAGTGCTCATGATTGATAGAGATGATTTGGTGATTCTATGTGAAGCATAACCGAAAGGGATTCCATCAATAGGGGAAATCATAACCTTAGAACCTTCTCTTAATTGTTTACAAATCAATCATATTTAGTTTTCAGTTGCTTAGTTACATTCATTTGTAGTTAGTAGAAATACCCTCAATTGTTATTTACAATGTTTGGGAAGTTGATTCCGTGAAATTTAGTAAGCCTAACGAGAAGTAATTGATAGGTTAATTCCTTGTGGGTTCGACTCTAGGCTAAATACTCAGATTATATTTGCAACGTCCGCGTGTCCTTTTTATAAGGCATAGTTGGGCGTGATCATATAACCATAAGATGACAAATGTAAATTTTTATGACAAAGCTCCAAAAAAGTTGGAGTTTTAAAATTCTTTATAACAGAAAACGAAAATATAAAATTAAAAAAAAACTACCCATTCACAGTTTAAATTTATTTGATAAAATTAAGTAAATAAACAATACTCGAAAATATTATTGATAGATTTAAATATAAAAATACTTCTGAGAAAGTCATTGGATACTTGAAAGTTAAATCTATATATAATAAAAAGAGAAGCAAAGCCACCATATTAAGGTAAGTGACATAACCATAAGATGACAAATGTAATTTTTAGGACGAAGCTCCAAAAAAGTTGGAGTTTTAAAATTATTTATAATAAAAAAAAATTACTTATTCACACTTTAAATTTATTTGATAAATTCAAGTAAATAAATAATACTCGAAAATATTATTGATAAATTTAAGTTTAAAAATACTTATGAAAAAGTCATAAGATAAATCCAAGTTAAATTTCAAGAGTAATGCAAAATTATATTCATTGTATTATATTAAACTGATACTTTATTAAAATTCATATGACAATTTAATAATATTAAGTAATGGATAATACAATTAGATAAGCAAGGAATAAAAAAGAAATAAAATATAAATTTATGAAAAATATAAAAATACAAGACTAATAATTAGAATTATGATGAGAAAAGTCGAATACATACACGTAACTAGAATCATAGTAAGAAAATAGTTATAAAGAATGAATATTAACAAAAAAAGAATTTCAACCGATAGCGTAAAGATATATATACTAATTAAATTTTTCATATGGGAAATAATAATTAATAAATAGAACTCATAATTTCATGATAAAAAATAAAAAAAATATAAAATATTATTAGGATATTGTACATAAGATATGCATATTATATATAAAACACAAATTAATAATTATTATATTATTGGTAGGTTTTTTATAAAAATAATAAAATGATGATCTCTTTATGCGGTTGATGAATTCAAATTTATAATTTAGTAAAAAAATATTACATTATTTAAATTTTCATTAAACTACAAATGAGAAAAATAATCAGATATTACCGTACAAATAATGTATGAAAAGAGCAAGGGACATCGATGGCTTACCTGAAATAACAGCAAGGGACAACCAATGATCCCATCAGAAGTGCAATTGATTAATGGCAAAATACCTTATCAACCCCCTAAATTTGACAGAGATTATTAGTTACAACCTTAAACTATTTATGGTCTTAATTACCCCTCTCAACTTGGCCTTTTGAGATCCATTACCTCTTGGACGCTTATGTGGTAAATAGTGTGGGTGCACTCGCCTGCCACGTGAATTTTTTTTATATATGTGGTATTTTTTTGAAAAATAAAATATATTTTTACCTTTATAAGTATGTTACTTTTTTAGATAATTTTTATCGAATACAATTTATAACAAAATTTGGATAGAACTACATTATTTATGCTAATTTTTTTTTAGCTAAAAATAATAAAGTTTTAGTTAATCTTTTTTTTTGAATTTGACCTGAAACTAAAGATTTATACAATTAAAATAAATAGTCAAGGCATTTAGAAAGTTATAATTATAATACATAGTCTGAAATTATTTATTTTGGCTATAATATTTTACTTGAAAAGAGTGTATCCATAGAGTAAGTTATTTCTTGCAATTGTACACTCTTTTTATTTCTTCTTTTGATGCAATAACTATTTGTTTCAACTGTATATTTTTACTTTTTTCAGGTAAAATCTATAGAAAATATATTTTTAGAGCACCATAATTTAGATCTATATAGAAAATAATAGCCAAAATAATTAGTTTCAAATTATATATTTTTATAATTTTTTTAGATGCTTTGACTATTTATTTCAATTGTATAAATCTTTATTATCAAATCAAATTTAAAAAAAGATTAACTAAAACTTTATTATTTTTAGCCAAATAAAAAAATTTAGCCTAAATAATGTAGTTCTATCCAAGTATTATTATAAATTGTATTCGAAAAAAACTATCTAAAAAAGTAGCATACTTTGAAAGGTAAAAATATATTTTATTTTCAAAAAAAAATGCCACATATACAAAAAAATCCACGTGGCAGGCGAGCGCACCCACACTCTTTGCCACATCAGCGTCCAAGGAAGTAATGGATCTCAAAATGCCAAGTTGAGGAGGATAATTAAGACCGTGAATAGTTTAAGGCTGCAACTAATAATTCGTGTAAGTTTAGGGGACTAGTAAGGTATTTTGCCTTGACTAATTAGACCTGTAGATCAACTTTTCCGTAAACCACTAACGTTCTTGAATTCTTGAAACGATAATTTAGGAATAGGAAGCTATACAACATAAACGTAGCGTTCCTGGTGTAATTAGCTATACGTAGGTTCGCCAGAATGCAACTCTAAAGTCAATTTGACTTTTGATTAGCGTACAATATTTATTTTAACTATACTTGTTTGCCAGAATGCAACCTGCCTATGTTATACCATTGACTAAATAATAATTTTCCAGAGTTCCACCAACCTATATGTCTTATACAGTAGCATCCCAAGGTTTTGCAGTACAAGAAGTTACATATGCTGCTTGTAGTTGTCAAGAAGTTTTAATTTTAAGCTTTCAAAACTCAGGCTCTTATACGTATGTTCTCCATGTAAACTTTTCTTTAGATAGTTCTTTGAATAAGTTTTGAAATAACGCCCTTTCTCACAATTCCTTAGAAAGTGTAATCTCTTTTCCTAAACAAAATAGATAACAATATTGTAGAGAATATTGAAATGAAGATTCTAAGAAATTAGTGTCTGATATATAACCATAGAATCTGTGGTACATTTAGATTTTTCTTTCATTTTGCAGTATAAATTTAAAATTTTACCTATGGTCCACACCAGCCAGTGGTCATATATTCCTGGAATCTTGCCAGCAGCAACATATTCCCTTCTTGCTACAGTTCCTACATCAGTCCAAGAAGACAGTTGTACCTATGTTTACAGAGCAAATACAACACCAATACAAGATTCCTAGCTTCACATTCTACAAAAACAACAGACAACATAAATATCTTAGAGACTAAAATGAGTAACATTTTAATAGTTAGGGCAAAAAGGAAAACTGAAAGGAAAAAACTGTATATGCAGGCCTTTGTGAATGAGAAAAATAATTTATAAACCATAGGATACTGTGTACAAAAAAATACACTTTTTTTTTGTGTGGAAGCACTTCTACATAATGTGCATGTTTCTGCTTTATACCACAGTTAATTGGTATCCTGAAGAATGTAATGGAAAATACGTGAGGAATGAGGACGGACATAAACTGTCAAGCAGCATACCTATTCATTTTTGAATAGCTATCTGAATTCATGCTCTAATGTTACTCCCACATGCAATTCTTTGTTTTCAAGCAATTTACATGAGATAACCAAACAACCAAACTCCTTCGGCAAGAGCAAAGCTAGGAATCAGGAGACCATGTTCATTCATACTTTCAAACAACTGTAGAAAATAAAACTAGTGAATGTCCCTAGGATAAGGCCTAGTGTAGCTCAAATCCCAGGACAGAGCAGCCATACAAGAACTCCCGTTTTATTTTGATGATGATTTTGCAGTTAAATCTGCAGAATGACAACATTAAATGTTTTAAGTTTTTCCATTTTTTTTCCACTCCACAACCTGTATGACCAATTTCAGATAAAATTTTGAAATGTCTATACATCCTCAGATATGAGTCATATGACTCAAGTGTAACAGTTGCCCAAATATATAAAATTGCTGCAATCCCAAGAAAAGAGAGTGCTAGGAAAGCAGGACCTCTTTAACCAATTTTCTCTTAATTCACATTCCATGAGAGATACAATATACCATCAGAAATCAAACATCAAATCTTTATAATTTTGCCACTCAACCCGTCAGATTTATATAACAGCGGTTCATTAAATCACAAAAGCTCCATAAAAACTTGGAGGGTGGAAATTGACAATTCAATAAGAAAGAATCATCTCACACGCTTCATCTCAAATCACCAAACATGATTCTTCCCTGTTCACTGAATAAAAATTTGATTTACCAGGAGTTTAAGAAAGAAAGATTTTGGAGCACGTTACTATTAAAGAGTTTCCAACTTTATAAAAGTGGCAATCTTTTAGAAAGGCGTCCTACAAAATGAAACAGTATCACCAGAAATCAAAGAAAATCTTTATAGTTTTTACACTCCATCCATTTGAATAAGTAAGGACGCATCATTAAATCACAGAAAAAATGGTAAAAACTTGGAAGGTGGCCCCTGATAATCTGTTAGATGCTGAAAATTTATGAAAGAAACTGAGAAGAGAAGGAAATTACTATTGGCAATAGATTGTGCAAGAATCTTTAAACACAATTTACAACCGACAAATCTGTCCGTATGGAGTGGACAAAACTCCCGGATACTAATATTTAGACAAACATTCAATGCCCTTAAAGCTAATCCTGACTAGATATTTATAGAATACATATTGTTTAAAATAACTAGAAAACTGTAAAGCCTAATCGGATAGTAAGTTGGAATATTTGGTAACTGCTGGAGAGAATTAATGAGGCACTTTCCTCCTAATGCAGTTTCTTCATGCTGGAGAGAAGTTGGACTTGGCCGAAGCTGCACAAATCTTATTTCCTCTTTCATGTTTTCTTCCAAAATAAGTCTTCAAAGGTGGGATTGTATCATAATCCAATTAGAAAGAATTACCTCACACGCTCCTTCATCTCAAATCACCAAATATCATTCTCCCCTGTTTCATTTCATGTAACCATGACCGAACAGGAATTTTAATAAAGATTAGACGTTTAGAACATGTTACGACTAAAGAGTTCCAAATAAATGTAAGTGTCAATCTTTTTGAAGGAATCATACAAAATGAAACAATATCACCAGAAATCATAATTAAATCTTTATAGTTTTTACACTTCATCTATCTGATATGCGCGGCATCATTAAATCACAGAAAACATGGTAAATACTTGGAAGGTTGCCATTGATAATCCAATGAGAAAGAACCATCACACTTTATCTCAAATCACCAAATATTATTCTCCCTGGTTTCCTTTCATATAACTGTGATCAACCAGGAATACTAATAAAGAAAAGACTTTGCAAACATGTTATGACTTTTCAAACATTTTACGACTAAAGTGTTCTCAAATCTATTAAAAATGTCAATCTTTATCAGAACCACTCAAATAAAATGAAACAGATTGGATAAACTATATCTTTAAGTGCATTCCAAAATCGGAAATCTGTTGTTCATCAATGGCATCAAAATTGTCAAATCTCACTTTCAGCAATCACTACTCAAGTACCAGTGTACCACTACCTCCTACATCCTAGAGAACTATATAAAATATTCAAGTTCTGTATAGTGACAGAGTAAAACTTATTTTTACAATCAGATCACTTATTAGGTAATTACATGTTAATCAATCAATAAGCATTAATAGATAATCTAATAAAAGTAGTAACTATCTTGTCCTCAGTCTAAATAAATTTTTATACTCGTGTATATAACTTAAATCGATAAAATATACATAAAAGCAAGATCTAGCGGTCGAATTACACAGTCACCAATCTACAAAGTCAGATCCAGGCAAATCAAATCTGAAGTACTAAGAAGAAGAAAACACACACACACACACAAAAAAAAAAAAAAAGTAACAATTGGAATCAAACTGAACAGTTTAATTAAACCTGAGGTGAAACAACTGCCGAAATATTAGATCGATCCTGAACAAAGCTGACTTAGCTTAAATCAATCCAAAATATATGCAATTCACAGCAGTCTCCAATTCAGTTGATGCAAGGCGGGACAAATTTCGCCGCAAAACAAAAAATGTTGATAACTTCGTACATCTAATCTCCATTTAATAACAATCACCGCCGTTGTGATTGCCGCCGCCGCCACCGGCGAATTAGTCCCGACCTGCACCAAGCGAATTAGAGACAGCCGCAATAAATGGAAATACGAGACTAGAGAGAACTGTGTATATGCAGAGTAGGGAGAAAGATGATATTTATAGCTGAAACTAACGAATAGGATAATGACACGTGGAGCAGATAGATGCTTCTGCAAAATTTTGGAAAAATCGAGAGGGTTTTAAAAGCGTGACTGTAATGTGAATATATTGACTTTACATTTGGTGTGACTAACGGGGGATAGTTGTCACATGTGACGCGTGATCTGCGACTGCAACGTGTATGGATATTCAAAATTCAGGAAAAAATTAACTTTATAAGTCAAAAAAAAAATTTGAACCCAAGACAACACGGTGGCAATAAAACTACCGCAACTCCCAAACGCATCATACCATTTCTTTCAATGCATATAAATAACTTACATTTATATTTAATATTTGATTCTTAAAAAAATAATATATAGCTACACAAATGTAAGTGATTTGCTTGGATAACAAAATTTGATTTTTCTTTTAAATTTTATTTTCAGTCAAATAGTTACGCATAAATTGAGACACAAGGAATATTTCTTTTTGTTGGTTTGGTATAGTAAATAACTATAATTATAGTAGCGAGACTATATTTTTTCTTTATGGTATAAACGAAAATAAATGCATCTTTGAATATTATAAATTGAAAAATCCTTAAAGAGATCTGTTTAGATTTTCCAGCTTAACTTGAGAAGAGTTAGTTGCACTTTCAAAACATGTTGAAAATGAAAATAATAAAGAATGACTTTAAGTTTCATATATTGATCGCTTAAAAATATTTACTCAACCAAATCACATGTATATGATAATTATGAATACATATCTATTATAAGGGTCACTTGATAGCCTGATAAAATGGTAAGTAACATATTATCACAAATTAAAAATATTTAATCGTGTAATTTTTTTTAAATTACCTGTGCATATAGCTTAAACTGCCTCGATACTAACTTTTACGAAGCCACTAATCTTCTTATAAATTTCATTCCTAAAAAATCTGGTAATCGTAAACTGCTTTGGTTTATCTAGTCTTGATAAATGAAAGGCATTCGCTCTTATTTCACACAGTCAAAGATAAGGGTCGTCTCCTCAAAGTCTCTACCTGATCGAAGAGACCAAACCTTGGGAAGACATCACCTATGCTAGAAGGCTTTGTCGGCTTGATGCTATCTAGATATCTATTAAAAAAGTAAGGATTTTCTACTTCTTTTAGCGTCTAAACAAAAGCTTCTTCAAATTAGATTCTCTGTCCCAATTAAGAAAGTAAAACAAAGATATAGAAAGCAATTGACAGTGAAACTCTTTCGTTTAGTCAAATCACATATTCATGGATGGGTAATTTTAATAATGTCGTCCAGACACAAAATCATGTATCCCCAAAAATGGATGGGTAATTTTAATAATGTCGTCCAGACTACAACACAATATCATGTATCCCCATAAATGGAAAGTTGTTACTTTAAGAAACTGCAATTATTTAAACAATGGCTGTTTTAAATCATATAGTATGAGATTAATGTTCTTTCTTCTTTGGAGAAAATGATAAATCTAGCTTCAAATTAGGGGAACAGATAAATGTATATATGGTGTTGAACTTCAATGAATAGATTGGACATTGCTAGCCCTTCATTTAGAATTATTAATAATAAAAAAGTCATAACAATTCCTTCTTTTTCATGGTACGTAGAAACATTCTTAATAGAATCTAATAAGTTGCTTTTTCTCTCTCCTCTTTTTTTTTTTATTTAAGATGAAAATTTATCAAGAACGTAGAAACGATAGGAGAAACTGTTGGCCAATTTAGTATGAATAGTACATGAACGATAGCTGGAATCACGATCATTGTTAGAATTCGCGGCTTCCCCAAAATTATGCTATCTGAGATCTTTAGGAAAGAGGATCAAATTGGTCTTGCGACATGGTTGCATTTATCATCTACTTCTGAGACCCTAGACGATTGAAACCCCCCCGGCGGGGTAGCCCTAATATGGTTAGAACCAATTGTGCTAGGGTAACAAAACTTACACTTACTCACATTGGTGTATCCTGCCATGTCCGGACAACGAATTCATTCTTATAATCGAAAAAGTAAATTCCACGTTAACATGAATTTGTAAAGTGAATTAACGCACCCTATACTTTTATTCCGGCAGATATTCATATACCCAAAAAGAAGCATATCCATGTCTCGACTAATCAAAATATATTCGCCATGCATTATCTTACTTCATCTTTCATCAACTACCTAGAAAACACTTTCTTCTATTTTCATATTTTCCACAATTTTACTTAAAATTCAATGGAGCCATCATCAATTAACAAAATTTAAATTCTTTAAACTTAATATAAACCTTAATTTATTTTGGATCGAATTCGAATATATAAAACTAAGAAAAATTAATGGAGTTTCTTTCACTTTACCCAATTTTCCTCTATGTGGGGGCTGGGGATTGAAATTTAACACCCTACAATAATTCTCGTGTTGGTTGTCTTATCAGAAGATGTAATAATTTCTTTGATAAAAGCTAAGATATGGGTGGGTATATAGCAATACCTAACAATCTTCTAGAGTTTATTTCCTATGTGTATTAATTTGATAGGTGCATATAGGATGTGGAAAAACAAAGGATACAAACAACCCACAAACAACGGACAAAAAGAAGAAAAAGAACAGAAAAAGTTTTAATTCATAAAGATGCTTCAAGGAACTCTTATGATTATTAAAGGGTTTAACTACTATTTTCTCGGTTTTAATTTAGATGACGTAGTTACTCGACAGAGAGTTTAAGAAAAAAATAATTTGAAACTTGTGGTCTCAAAAGCTTAAGGAATAAAAGCTTTGTGGGATCATAACATTTATGTGGTTATAAAAGCTTCTCATTAAGGGTAAAATGCGTAAAATAAAGAATTTAAAATTTAACTATTTTCAACTGTGGAAATATATTATTCCTTTTGGAATGAATTCATAGGAAAGTGTGTCATCTGAATTAATTGATAATTCAAGAAAATAAAATTATAACATTATATATTGAATCATCCAAGAAATATTTACATGTAATGCAGATTAAGTTGCCAAATTAAACTTGAACTCGGTGTATAAAATGTAATTAACACAAAATCGAAAATCTATGGGTCATTGCTTGTGTTGTAACTTTTTTTTGGGCTTCTCATTTGGTGTTTGGTATTTTTATATTGGGGCCCGACTAAATTTAGATTCGCGATGAAAAATTTTACATTGCTTCCAACTAAAGCGACTTTATATCCGGGCTCAAACCTAGGACGTCTGATTAATTATGAGTAATTACTTATCACTTCACTACAACTCGTGTTGGTGCTTGCGCTGTATCTTCTTGACTTGTGATGCCAAAAAAGTGTCTCCCAAAATAAAAGTTCTAGAAGAATAAAAGGCACAACCGAACAAATATATTGATCGACTAATGAGGAATTTTTAGAAACCACTATTGTTTAGTGGTTATTAACTTCCTATAGCTACCATATACATAATTACTTCCGATAGTTAATATTTAGTTGTTACGTGACTATATTCGTTGTATTCGCGCTACTGTACTCATGAATACAGTAGCAAAATTCGCCCAAAAACAGGAGAATCCAGTTGTTTGATTGTATTCGCACTACTATATTCATGAATATAGTAGCAGAATTTGCTAAAAGATAAGGAAATCCAGTTGTTTAATAACGGAAAGAGGATCAATGAGTGTGTATCTCTCCTAATTTAACTCAACAAAATCAATTCTACATAAATTTCGCTGTTACACGATTGTATTCGATGTATTCGCGCTACTGTATTCATGAATACAATAGCGGAATTCGCCTAAAAAATATGGGAGTCCAGTTGTGCGACTGTATTGGTTGACGCTACTGTATTCATGAATACAGTAGCAGAATTCGCCTAAAAATAGGGAAGTCCAGTTGTTTAATAACGGAAATTGGATCAGCGTGCTCCTAATTTAACTCAATAAAATTAATTCTACAAAAAATTAACTTTTACAATGTTGTATTCCATGTATTCACGCAACTATATTTATAAATACGGCAAGGTAATAAAAAATATGTTGTATACTGTTATATTCAATTCGACTGTATACATTGTATTCAATTCACATATATTCATTATTCGCTATTATACATTGTAGTCAATTCACTGTATTCAATTCGACTGTATTCAAACACTAAAAATTATAAAATACAATGATATTCGACTATATTAAAAACATACAGACCTTCAGAATACATAAATACAAGCAAAAAATAATAAATTTATACAAAAATACAATATATTTGAATGTATTTGTACAGAATATAATGTATTTGTATCATTGTATGTGGCTAAAATAGCAAAGAAGAAAAGTTCGCCGGAGATGGCATTTTTCGGCCAATCAAATATATATATAGTAAGTATTAAAACTAAAAATGGAGACGAACAAAAATCTAGACCTCAAATTTTCTCTGGTGTAGCCATGAATGATCAGATTTGTTCGCCCAAGTGGATGAGCCAATAGTAGGTGATGACGCCGCCGACGATCACGATGATGACACTGACGATTCTGCTGATTTGATGGAGAAGAGAAAGGATTGAGAATCTTGCTTATAGAGAGAGAAGGGAAAAAAAGAGAAATTGCTGTTATAGAGAGAATGAAGAGAGAAAGAGAAAGAACATAATTGACATTTTGCTATAAAATAGAAAAGGTAAGTATAAGTAATAATATTTTTAAATTATTTTAGTTTATAATAAATAGGGTGTAATAATTTATTATACGAGGTGAAATTTCCTTGATTAAGGGTGTGTTTGGCATGAAGGAAAATGTTTTCCATGGAAAATATTTTCCTAAAAAATATTTTCATGGAAAATAAGTGGTTTTATCACTTATTTTTCCTTCTTTGATTGGTAAATGAAAAATACTTCTAGTGTTTAGTTAGAGAGTACAAAATATTTTTGATAGAATATACGAGTCCACCAAACTATATAGTTCTATATAGGTTTTCACAGATAACACTAATGCAACAGTAAATAAATGGAACGGGGAACTTTTACATGGAAAAATTCCTCCTCAAGGGGATAAAAAATCACAACCTACGCTAGTAGGATTTCAACTTCACTACTGAGAAAACTTTAGATTACAACCTATTGTAACCTAGGAATTAAACTCTTAATCCCTCCCTAACTTCTATTACACCTATTAAAAGTCATTTTGCAATACACCTATTACAAAGACTTCAACTCATGACTAATTCTAGTCACGACATAAACACTAAAGGTTTATGGTTTTTCAAGAGCTCCTAATAGACGCTTCTAGATAAGAAAAGTAGGAATTACAATAAAGAACAATTACAAAGTTACAACTCAACTAGGGACATAAAAGATACTAGTTGTAAGAATTGGTCCGTAGTAGTGTTAAACTTTGTTCTTGATGCACTTGAGAATTGAAGGCTTGATTGTCAGATGCTTGAATGCTTGAATGAATTCTCAAGTGTTCAAGTGAAATTTTGTTGTAATGTTTAATGTTAATATAACATGGATGACATCACTTGAATGATGTAATCACTTGGTAGGTCAATATGAACTGACTACTGAATTGTGCTGCACTATTTCTATGTGCAGTGTAGGCAGTCACTTTCTAGCTGTAGACAGTTGACTTCGTACTACTGTCAGGGAAACTCAAGGGTATCAGGTCCCTGTGTTGATTCTCTATCTTCTAAAGTCATAGCAACTCACATTAGCTGGAGTCCATTAATTTGAGTTGCGTACCAAGTGTGTCAGGTTCCTTATCTGGTTCTTTGACAATAAGTTTGTTAGATCATCAAAACATAAAACTAAGATACTGTGAACCCAATAATTTCCCCTTTTTTGATGATGACAAACTTAGAAATTGATAACACATGTTTAGAGCAGAATTAACCAGATGAAGTAACAAGAACTACACAAGTTCCCCTTGATTTTACGCTTCCCCTTTAATCAGATCCCTGTTTCAATTATACTTCCCCCCTTTTGACATCATTGAAAATACACAAGCAAGCAATCAGCATAAAGAAGTCTAGCCTAGCTAACTCATGCCACATATTTACACACAACATGATAGAAAAAAGAAGCAGAGAAATATAAGCAATAAACAACAAAAGAGGATAGTTTTTCTAAAACATAAGCCTTTGCCATTACAGCAAAGGCAAAATTTAGACGGTTATCATCAGGAGCAGTACAAGGAAATTCCATCCACACTCACAAAAGAAAAACAAAAACAACTGCATAGTCATCAAAATCAAAAGAGATAATCCAAATATTGGTCAATGAAAGGGTTAGCCTAGGGGGCACTAGAAGGAGAGGGCTTAGAAGCTATAGCAAGAGTGTTGAGAACTAGATCAATTCGGGCGTTGGCTGACATTTGCTCTGCGAGTAGTTTCTCCTTCAGGTTCTCAACTTGTTGCCTGAGATCAGCATTTTCTTTAATCAGACGAGCGATCTCCTCATTTGACCCTGGTGCCCCTTGGGCCTGCTGACTCTCTAGAATGGCATTCCTTGCCTTCAACTTCCTAATCTCCTCAGTAGCACTATTCTAGGCATTGATAAGCTGAGAGATTGTTGAAGTGCTTCCTACTCCTCCACCTTTTTCAATACATTCACATTCTTCCAAAGAAGTTTGAGAGAAGGTCTGTTTTTTGGTCCATATCTTAGGCTGTCCCAGAGGCAAATCAAAGAACTTCAAGGCATGCGTGAGAAGGAATCCACGAGGAAGACCATGGTTGCCATCTTTGAAAGTTGCTACCATTTGCATGTGCTCAATCATGATGGTTGGCAAGTTTACAACGCGGAACCCATCGAGTGCTTCCATCAAAATACAGATCAGACTTGGAAGTAATGGACTTTCTCTCAGCACGGGGGTAAAAGAACCTTGTTTAGCAACTCAAACAATAGTTGATAAATAGGAAGCAGAGTTTTCTTGTGTACACGTTCCCCCCACTGGACTGCTCCCTCATTTACAATAGCATTCCTAAAATTTGACCCACACATATTCTTGATAGTTGACATAACATCAGAAGGGACCTTAAGTATGTCCCCAAGCAAAGCAGCATCCAAAACAATATCAACTCTATTGACCAAAGCACAAATATGATTAGTTTCAACAGTAAAAAGGTTTGCATAGAAACTTTGGACCTTATCCTTATAGACTTTGGGCACATCCACCTTGAACAGATATCCCCATTATTGAAACTCGACCATGTCTATTATTTGTCTCATACCGGCCATTTCAGAGATTTCTAGGTCAAAAGTACGACCCCACAGAAGCTTTTGGTACCTCAGCCTTTCCTTAGCAGACATACTTTCTCGTTTCACTCGTTTTGCAGATATCAGGTTCCCTTGACTTCACTAAGATATCCTCATCATGCAATTACTGTTCACTCACTTCTTGTTTTATCTTGCCACCACTTTTCACTAATTTTGAACTTAGTGTAGCAACACCTTCCTCTCGCTTCTTTTTCTAAGACCTTTTAACCAAGGAGCTTGGTTCCTCTGCTGCTTCCTCATCCACCTCCACTACAGGAATGTTTTTGTCACACACAACCTCTCCATTTTTCACCCACCTCTTTTTCTTCTTCTTGTTGTTCCTTTCACTCTTCTACAGGGCAGACTCAAAAGCCTCTTTTACCTGCAACCTAGTAGTAGGTCGCTCAGAAGAAGGGTAAGAAGTGGTTACTGCCCTCCTCTTGGCAATAAACGCATCTAGAGCAACATTATCTTGATCTTCTTCATCACTAGACCTCATAGGAGCCAAAATTTGCAAGGGCTCAACATTAAAGTGAGGAGAAGGAACAGGGTCAAAACTTACCTGGGAAGAGGATCCTTGACCTGTTTCCTCAAGAGAGGGGTCAGGTCCTTCAAGAAAGGCCCCAATAGTTTCTTCTGGTACAGGATTTTCAAGGAGCACCACAGTTCCTTCTCCCACTAACAACTGAGTCTCTTCCCTCTGAGACACATTCATAGTAGAGATGACCCCATACACTATTCCTTCAGCAGATATGGCTAATATGTTTTCTACAGCCTCTTTCTCTTGAGATTCCATGGGTACAACATCCTCTGAGACAGGAACAACTTTAGATTGATCAATACTGACCTCTAAGACCTTTTTGACCTGTGGAATCTCACTCTATTCACTATCTTTGCTTTGTGCTGTGAGAATCTTAGGGGATAAAGACGAAAGGCAATCAAGTTTGGGGGTTTTTGAGTTCTCAATACTTGGAGGAAGAGAGAGGTCTGAGGGAGTGACAGGAGAAATAGAGGGTGAAGGAGAGTCAGGTTTAGGAGTATCCTCTGCAGTGTGGTTAAAAAGGGGATGGTAAGAGGTGTTTCACTAGAAACAGAAGAATCAAGGGTTTTCTAAACTAAATAGGGGATTATCGGTTGATCTTCAGCCATGGTAGAGAAGAAGTTTGAAAGTTCTGGAGAAGGACTAAAGAGAAGATATGATCGCTCAAAATGATGAGAGGGTTTTAATGGGAGAAGAGACAATTATAAAGGAGGGAGAGAAACCGGTTCTGAAACGGCAGTAATTTTATGGGGAGACACAATGTTTTAGAGGGAGGTGAAGGGATTTGAATAAAAAGACATGACATACGGGGTCTGAAAAGGTTGATGACATGGCACTCAATTTTTGTTTCCTTTTAAGACATGTATGAAAAAACATAAGACTACTAACATGTGGTACAAGAACCAGGTTCTTGACATGTCTTTCAAAAATTCTCAATCCTCTTTTACCTCTCCTGCAGTGCTTCTGTAGCTTCTATAATCATCATGCGTGTCTACCTACAACCGTATTGAAGTGAGTTAGACTTGGCCGGAAAACACTTTAGCTACTTTACCTGAATGTGACTTTCTAGCCATATAGGAGGAATTAAGTTCTCAATTAGGCTTCATTAGCCCTAGCTCCAGATAGCCTATTTCTCTCAAAATGTTCTCTACTTAGTGCTTTGGTGAAAATATCTGCAATTTGATCTTCTGTACTACAGAACTTCATATAGATAAGCCCTTTCTCCATATTGTCTCTAAGAAAATGATGTCTCACACCAATGTGCTTGGTTCTTTTATATTGAACCGGATTCTTGGCCATGTTAAGTGTACTTGTGTTGTTACATAGAAAAGGCACACAGTCAGTGTACATACCAAAATCTTCCAATTGCTGTTTGATCTATATAAGCTAAGCACAGCAGGAAGCTGCAACAACATATTCTGCTTCAACTGTTGAAAGAGCAACTGAGTTCTGCTTCCTTGTGCCCATAAGATGAGACATGATCCTAGAAAGTGAGCCATTCTAGAAGTACTTTTCCTGTCCACAAGATAACCTGTATAGTCAGCATCAACATACCCAATAAGATTAAAATTATCACCTGAAGGATAGTACAGGACTAGGTCATGTGTTCCCTTAATATATCTCAAAATTCTTTTGGCAGCTTTCAGATAAGATTCCTTGGGATTTGACTGAAACCTTGCACATAGCCCTACACTGAAGACAATATCAGGTCTACTGGCAGTAGGTAGAGAAGAGACCAAATAATGCCTCTATACATGGTTTAATTTACAGGAGAGCCAGATTCATCCATGTCCAGTCGAGTAGCAGTGGCAATGAGAGTTGTCAATCACTTTTGATGCTTCCATATCAAACCTCTTCAGGAGCTCCTTGATGTATTTCTGCTGGCTGATGAATGTACCCTTTGTGGACTGCTTCACTTAAAGACCCAAGAAGAAATTCAACTCACCCATCATGCTCATTTCAAACTCACTTCCCATGAGTTTTGAAAATTCTTCACATAGTGAATCAGCTGTTTCACCAAAAATGATATCATCAACATATACTTGAACGATGAACAGGTTCCTCCCTCGTTTCTTCATAAATAAAGTGTTGTCAATTTTTCCTCTTGTGAAACCATTTTCTAAGAGAAATTTTGACAGTCTTTCATACCAAGCTCAAGGAGCCTGTTTCAACTCATGGAGTACCTTGTCCAATTTGAACACATATTCAGGGTGTTCATGACATTCAAAGTCTGGAGGTTGCTTTACATAGACTTCTTCCTTAAGGAATCCATTCAGAAATGCACTTTTGATATCCATTTGGAATAGAGCAAATTCCATATGTGATACAAAGGCAATGAGGATTCTAATAGCTTCCATACGAGCAACTGAAGCAAAAATCTCATCTTAATCAATTCCTTCCTCCTGATTGTAACCTTGAACCACTAGCCTAGCCCTGTTCCTTGTAGTGTTTCCATGTTCATCAAGCTTATTCCTTAAAACCCACATGGTTCCTATGATGGTTCAATTTGAGGGTCTAGGTTCCAGGTACCATACATTGTTCCTTTCGAACTGATGCAACTCCTCTTGCATGGCTGTAATCTAGTATGCATCTTTTAAGGCTTGCTTGATGTTTTTGGATTCTATTTAGGAAAGAAAGATTGAGAAAACAAGTGAATTTTTGGCTTTTGATCTGGTTTGTACTCCTAAATCCAGAGGGGTAATTATGTTGTCAAGAGGATGGGAGCTTTTGTGTTTCCGATTGGGCAATTGAGCCTCGTTTGTAGAGGAACTGGGTAAGTTTGACTGGTTCCCTTTCATTCTTCTCTCAACTACCTGTGGAGTACTTTGAACTGCATCAACCACTCTTTCTTCAGCTTCAGTGGTTGTAATTGTGGTACCTGGTTCCTCTCTAGATGTTGAGGAAGAGACTGCATTGTCTTCACTTGACTCAACATGTCTGTTCTGTTTTTCATATCAATAACTTTACCTGGAACCGGTAGAGGCTCTCCATCTTGATAATCCTTGTTGCTTTTCTCATAGGAGATATAGGACTCATCAATGATTATGTGTACAATTTCCTCAACGTACTGAGTCAGTTTGTTGTATAACTTGTAGACTTTACTTGTAGGAGAGTACCCTAAAAAGATTCCTTCATCACTCTTGGCATCAAATTTTCCTAGCTGATCCTTTTCATTGTTGAGAATATAACAGTTACACCCAAATGTTCTTAAGTGAGTCAGCTTGGGCTTCCTTCCATGCAGCAACTCATAGGAGTTTTGTTCAAGAGAGATCTGATCATGTACATGTTCACCAAGTAGCAGGCAGTATTGATAGCTTTAGCCAAAAGTTCTTAGCAATTCCACTGTCAATCAGCATTGTTCTTTCCATTTCCTGAAGGGTTCTATTCTTCCTTTCCACAACTCCATTTTGCTGGGGGGGGGGGGGTTCTTGGGGCTGAGAAGTTGTGAGTAATGTCATTCTCATTATAGAATTCATCAAACTTAGCATTGTCAAATTCCATTCCATGACCTGATCTAATGCATGCTACTCTTGATTCCATCTTTACTTGGATTTTCTTTACAAAGGCTACGAAAACTTCAAAGGTTTCATCTTTTGTTCTAAGAAATAGAGTCCAAGTGAATCTGGAATAGTAATCCACTATCACAATGATATATCTATTTCCTCCCCTGCTTTGCACTATCATCGGGCCACATAGATCCATATGAAGGAGATCAAGTGGTTTTGAGGTGCTGACATCCTTCTTTGGCTTGAATGAGGATTTCACATGCTTCCCTCTAGCGCAGGCATCACAGATTTTGTGTTCTTTGAACTTTGACATGGGCAGACCACAAATCAAGTCCTTCTGTTCCAGTTTATTCAGTAGAGAGAAGCTTGCATGCCCTATTCTTCTGTGCCACAATTCATCATCATCATCAACTACTTTCAGATAACTCAGATCACCATTTTGTAAGGACTCAAAATCAGCAACATAGATATTCTTGTATCTTTTTGCCACAAGTACCACTTCACCAGTTACTAGATTTGTAACTGTGCATATCTTGGACAAGAATTCCACCTTGTTTCCTTTATCACATATCTACGAGACACTCAAGAGACAGTACTTAAGGCCATTGACATAGTGCACATTCTCAATTGAGTGAGTGAGTGACTTTCCAATTTTTCCAACACCAAGAATGTACCCTTTTTCCCATTTCCAAAGGATACACTCCCTCCTTTCATGGCTTTTAGTGAAAGAAAGTCCATGGTATTTCCAGTCATGTGCTTTGAGCATCCACTATCCACGAACCATTGTTGACTGCTTCCTTTCATTGTTCCCTGCACAAGGAGATCACGAGTTAGATTTAGGAACCCAAGCAAGTTTGGGTCCCTTGTAATAAACAAGAGGATGAATAAGTGCTCTTCTAGTCCATGCAGGTAACAAGAGCTTTTTATGGGTGGCACCTGGTCCTCTTTTAGTAGTTACTCTTTCAGCAAAAACTTTGTTCTTCTGAAGAGACTGAACCCTTACTTGACAATTTTCTTTGAAATGCCCATTGTTTCCACAGGAGGTACACAACTAGTTATCATGTACAAATACGTACTTGCTATGAGGGTTATAGGTAGTTCTCTCCTTTTGAAACCCTATTCCCTGCATGTTTCCACCATTATTAACATATATGGCAGTAATAGCATCTGAAGACCAGGTCCACTTAAGGGACTTCTCAAGACCATTTTTTACTCTTTCCAGTTCTGCTTGGAGCTGCCTATTTTTCTCAAGTTCAGCACACAAACTAGTTCTCACAACATTTAACTTATTTTCAAGCTTAATGTGTGCCTCACTAGCTACTTCTTTTCCTTTTTTAAAATTTCCAGGCCTACACTCAGCTCCGAGTCCCTCTATTGTTTCCTTTAAGTCTACAATCACTACTAAGAGGTCATCTCTATCCTGTTCAATAACAGTCACTTTCTCCACTAAAGCATTTTTTTCCTTACTGAAATTCTCAATGGTTTCTTTTAAGTCAACTACTACTACCATCATATCATCTCTTTCGTCTTCTACACTAGTGATCTTCCCAGTTAGAGCCTTCTTTTCATTTTCCAGAGTATCTACAGTTTCTTTCAAATCAGCTACACAAACTACCAAGTCATCTTTAGTTTTCTCAGCATCTCCTATTTCTATGGTGAAGGCATCATTATCATCTACAAGACTGTGATAGGCATCAATTAAAACATTTGCTAATGACATGATTTTCTTAGGAGAGTGGGATTTCAGATTTCTATGAACATCCCTGAAGTTTTACCTCATCATTGTCATCATCTTCATCATTGTCTGATTGAGCCATCAAAGCAAATATTGGATTATATTCATTTGCTTCACTTTCAACTGCCATCATAGAACTATCACCTGCATCAGTTTCTTTTTCAAACTCACTGGAGGAATCTCCTCATGCTAAAAGATTCTGCTTCACAATGTTGTCAGCAATATTCTTTCTTTTGAAGTATTTGTCAGGAATCGGGTTCCTCTTGGCTGCTTTATCAGGGCTGTACTTGAAGTGTTCTTGCGTCAGGAAAGGGAAATCTTTGATAAAATGCCCTGGCTTTCCACATTTATGACAAAGGTCATAATTCTTTGGTCTACTGGAACTGTCTTTCTTTGATATCCCTCCATTCCTTTTGACTATTTTTTGAAACCTTTTGGTTAGATAAGCCATGTCACAGTCCTCCTCACTTGAGTCATTGCTTTTAGCTTTGAGTACCATGTTCTTTTCTTTTTTGGTTCTCTTCTTTCATTGTCCTTCTTCTTTTTCATTTCGTATGTTTTAAGATTTCCAACTAGCTCGTCTATAGTTAGGGCCTGCAGATCCTTTGCTTCAGTAATGGCATTCACTTTGCTCTCTCATGAAATGGACAAGGCACTGAGAATTTTCCTCACGAGCTTGTTCTTAGGAATGATTTCACCAAGCATGTGTAGCTCATTTATGATGGAAGTGAATCTTGTGTACATGTCTTGAATAGATTCATCATCTTTCATCCTGAAGAGTTCATACTCAGTGGTGAGCATATTAATCTTAGATTGGTTTACTTGAGTTGTTTCCTCATGTGCTGTTTGCAAAGCTTCCCATATTTCCTTGGCGGATTGACAAGCTGATATCCTATTGCATTCATCTGGTCCTATGCCACACACCAAAATTTTCTTGGCATGAAAGTTTTTCTCCACAGCTTTCCTATCTGCATTGTTGTATTCTTTCCTGGTTTTTGGCGTCGTTACTGGAGGGTCTCCAACCTTCTTTGTTGGGACAAAAGGACCATCACATATAACATCCCATAACTTAGAATCTTCTACCATCATAAAGTCACGCATTCATGTCTTCCACCACCCATAGTATTGCCCATTGAACCTGGGTGGTCTATACATAGACTGACCTTCTTTAAAATTTGGTGGAGCAGCGATGAGGATCCTTCCTAGGTGTTAATCTTATAGAAAGAACCCGCTCTGATACCAATTGATAAAATATATGAGTCCACCAAACTATATAGAGACTAGGTTCTATATAGGTTTCCACAGATAACACCAATGCAACAGTAAGTAAATGAAACAAGGAACATTTACGTGGAAAAATCTATGTTGAAGGGGATAAAAAACCACGACCTACACTAGTAGGATTTCAACTTCATTACTGAGCAAACTTTAGATTACAACCTATTGTAACCTAGGAATTAAACTCTTAATCCCTCCCTAACTTGTAATACACCTATTATAAGCCACTTTGCAATACACCTATTACAAAGACTTCAACTCATGACTAATTCTAGTCACGAAATAAACACTAAAGGTTTATGGTTTTTCAAGAGTTCCTGAAGACGCTTCTAGATAAGCAAAGTAGGAATTACAATGAAGAACAATTACAAAGTTATAACTCAACTAAGGACATACAAGATACTAGCTGTAGGAACTGGTTCGTAGTAGTGTTAAACTTTGTTCTTGATGCACTTGAGAATTGAATGCTTGATTGTCAAATGCTTGAATGCTTGAATGAATTCTCAAGTGTTCAAGTTGTGAACACCTAATTTTTGCACTATTTTAACACCTCCTAAAGTTATTGGTGTTTTGTTATTTGAATTATTTTTCTCAATTTTTGTGTCTTTAATTACATATTTCCTATCATAAAATATCAAAAAATAGTTCTTTTTTTCATTTGTGCATTTTAGGAATTAACTAACGGTTCAATTGGTGAATTAATCTAGGTAATTGATAATTTGAATAAGTTATTTAATTAATTTATTTGTTTGTGTAAATTTAACTTAATAAGTAGGATTAAGAATGAAATTGGGCCAAATTTGAAAGAGTGGCCAAAAGTGCAACATCAAGGCCAATTGAGAAGGCTGCCGGGGGAAGAACTAAAACGGCGTAGTTTTAGGCCAAAACTACATTGTTTTGTTTAAGTGATTCAAGATTAAATCTCATCCATTCATTCCCTTTGATCCAATGGTACTCATTTGATCACTCATGGAGTATTTAAGTTCCTAAAATCAGATTTTTTACTTCATTTACACATAACCTAAAACTCTATCCCCCTCTATCTCTCTCTCTCTCCCTTCTCTCTCTATGCCACCATCGCTCCACCACTGCAACCACCGTGCGTCGCCGGTGGTGGTGCTCCAAACACCACCAAACTTTCACCCTTTCTTGGTCTCTTCATCCTTTACTCATATCCGAACACCAAATCCCTTGAATCCCTCCCAAACTCCACGAATAAATCAAAATCCAAAACCCTAGCTTCTTTATTTTGTAAATTCGTCGAGTTTTAGACTTCTCCTTCATAAAATACTTAAATAGGCGTGTAGAGATCCACATGATCTATCATCCTATGTTGGTTTTACCCTAAAACTCTGACCAAAATCCGGCCAGATTCCGGCAACCACCACCGGCCCACTCACCCCTTTTTAGCCTAGTTTCGACCCAAGAATGTTTGTTTCCTTTTGATATGATGTCGAGTTCATTAAGCTCAGTGTATTCCAAAAGGAAACAAACATTCCAAGGTCTGAAAGCCACGATTTCGTATCTCCGAAATCTTCTCTTGCCTTGAACAGTGTCTAACACCCTCAATTGGTATAAACCTTACTTCTTCTTTTTTTTTTTTGTCTTTTTTGAATTTTTTGCTTTTGCAATTAGTATTAGTTTTAAGGGTTTAATTTCCATTAATGTTGCTGTTATTTATGTTCAATTGAGTATTAGTTTTTAATTACATGTTACTTTATAAATGTGAATTTCAGTTCTTCAACCTAGCCGATTCAGTAGTTCGTTATTGTCTGTTAGTTCTGATTTTTGGTTCTTCGACCTAGTCGGTCGACTATTTTGTGTGAATTTGTTAAGTTTGAACTTTCAGTTCTTTGACCTAGCCGGTCGAGTAGTTTGTTATTGTCTGTTAGTTTGGATTTTTTGTTCTTCGACCTACCCGGTCGACTATTTTGTGTGAACTTGTTAAGTTTGAACTTTCAGTTCTTTGACCTAACCGGTCGAGTAGTTCATTGATGTATGTTGGTTCTGATTTTTGGTTCTTCGACCTAGTCGGTCGACTATTTTGAATAGAGTTGTTAAGTTTGAATTTTCAGTACTTCGACCTAGTCGGTCGATAGTTAAGTCTTTATGTTAATTTCATGAAAAACCAAAAAAATAGTTGAATTGTTTATATAGTTAGTCATATATTTAGTTGTTATTAATCGTGATAGTTTAGCGTTGTTCGTTTAATTTCTGTTTCGACCATTAGCTTGTGAAATTCAGTTGTTGTTCATGTTAGTCTGCACAAATCGAATTCATTTCAATCTAGTTTCTTTAAATGCTTAGTTCTATTACATTTTGAGTCTTGTTTCTACTTTGCTAGTTCATATTTGATTGGAGTTTGAGTGTATAAGCTGAATTTCAGTCATGTGTAGATAAAAGATAAATACTTGAGTTTAAAGTACATAGGTGTTAGGTATTTTACTGTTCAAACATGCTGGAAACACAACTATCTTGCTTTATGTCAGATTTTTAATGAATAGTGGACTGTTTTGGCACACAAAAGTTAGTCCTTTTGGACAGATTTTTGGTGAACCAAAATCTGTCCAAAAGGACTTATTTTTCCTACTTAAAGAGGTCATTCTTTCAACTTAAGGACACACACTCTAACACACGGAGCCATCATCTTTTACACTCAAAGAAAAGGGCACATATCTTAAAAGAAATCAGCAGTTGTGCACATATGGCAAGCTAAAATTTTAGAGCCTTTGTGAGTATTGTTTGTGTGCAAAATCTTTGAAAAGACAAAGAGATCTCTTAAGTAATTTCTGGGGTTACTAGTTGCTAGTTCAAGTGCTTTCTTGCTGGGTTTTTCGGGGTATTCTTGAGTTCTATTACTACTGTTTTCTACTATCCGTTTGGTGTTGTTGTTGTTGGGATCTTGTTTATGCTGTGTTCGTTGTTTCTAAGTACTCAGGGGTCATTTAGCTGCTGAAATTCTGCAACTTGGTAATTGTCTCAAATTTCTAGAGTAATTTTGTTTTACAATAGACAATGAAGTTGTGATTTTTATCCTTACATTATTATAAAAAAAAATGAACAAATGTTCAACTTCGCATCCTCAGATTGAATCTGTTTGTTTGTTTGTTTATATTTAGTTATCTATGTATCTTAGTTATAAATGACAAGTTAATGCATTGATAAACATATAAAAGGAAAGGAATTAAAAAAGAGCTTCTTCTTTCTTGTTCATTAATAGCTATGTTAAAATATATACTTTATTAATACATGGATTTTATATGAAAGATCAGGTCTCGCTACATTAGTCTGAGGAGTTTCATTTTGTCAGCACAATGGTTCATTTTACTTATCTTTTGAATATGGTTTGAAAGTAATTAAGTGAGTTTTGGACATATAATTGGAAAAGAAACATCATGTTTATCTGAGTGCTAGAATGAAGTTATGCATTAATGTAATTACCCGACCGGTCGTTTTGAGCTTTTGCACCTTGTTGGTCAGTTCTCGGGCATGACTTGCCCCGTGTGATGGATTATGACTTATATAAATCGTTGGTTTTGGTTTTCAGGGTAATCAGAATGAATTTGGAAGAACAGTTCTCAGCTTGAAGCTTGAAATTTGAAAAGTTTGACCAAGATTTGACTTGATTGTATATGGTCTCGGATCGGAATTTTTATGATTTGGTTAGCTCCGTTAGGTGATTTGGGACTTAGGAGCGTGATCGAAATGCATTTTGAAAGTTCGTCGAACGTTTAGGCTTGAATTGGCGAAATTGAGATATTGGCGTTTTCCGGTTGATAGGTGAGATTTTGATATAGGGGTCGGAATAGAATTCCGGCACTTGCAGTAGCTCCATTGTGTCATTTGTGACATATGTGCAAAATTTCGGGTCATTCGGACGTGGTTTGGTTGGATTTTTTATCAAAAGCGAAATTTGGAAGTTCTTGAAATTCTTAGGCTTGAATCCGATGTGATTTTTGTGTTTTAATGTTGTTTTGAGCATTTCGAAGGTTGAAACAAGTTTCAGTGAGGTTATGGGATGTGTTAGCATATTTTGTTGAGGCCCTGGGGCCTCGGGTGAGTTTTGGATGGTTAAACGGATCAATTTTGGACATCGGACTTGGCAGTTTTTGCTGGTTTTGTGTTGCAAACAAATTGTTCTTCGCGTTCGCGAGAAAGGGGACATAAACACGAAGGTGGAGGCTTCATGTGCATCACAGACGCGAGACTGGGGTCGCGTTCGTGAAGAGGAGTAAGGTCGTTGGGCACCCAGGTACATGTGCTATGCGTTCTCTAGAGTTAGACCGCGTTCGCGAAGGGAAAATGGAGAGGCAATGAATTTGGTCTACGCGAACGTGAGAGACCGGTCGCGTTCGCGAAGAAGGTAAATTTACCTGGGGCAGAATGTTTAAAAGTGAGTTTCACGAGCTTTGGTTTATTTTCTCCATTGTTGAATAATTTTTGGAGCTTTTGAGAAAGATTAAAGAGGGAATCGAAGGGTAACACTCGGAGGTAAGATTTTTGAACTCTATACTCGATCCTATGTTGATTCTTACTTGTTTAATCATGAAATATGCGGAAATTAAAGCCTAAAATTGGGGAATTAGGGCTTGGATTTGGAGAGTGTAAATTGAAAATTTGAAGGGCAATTGAGGTCCGATTTTGATGTTCTTGGTATGTATAGACTCGTGAGACGATGAGGATTCTATTAATGTGACTTTTATCGAATTCCGAGACTTGGGACCGGGGCCCGGGTTTGAGTAATTTTGGGATTTTTGATGTAAATTGGATATTTTCGAGTAGGCTTTGTTCCCTTAGCATATTTTAATAGTTTTGTACTGATTGTGGCTAGACTTGAAGCATCCGGAGGTTGATTCATGAGGGCAAATGCATTGCGGTCTAGAGTTTTGACCGGATCAAGGTAAGTAATGATTGTAAATGATGTCCTGAGGGTTTGAAACCCCAGACTTCACATCGTTGTGCTACTTTGAGGTGATACACATGCTAGATGGCGAGCGTGGAGTCATGCACCGTTGGGAATTGTGATTTGGTCCGTCCCGTACGACTGTTAAGTCGCGTATTTTGATTTGAAATCTTATGATATTCCATATTTTAGAGATTTATATTATATTTTGGGTTATATGCCATGTTTGGGGCCTTGTGCCGACTTGTTGAGACCCTTAGGGGCATTTTCACTATTTTCCTCACTTTATTTGTTTTGAAAGCATATCCTCAGTCATGTTTTACCTATTTATTGTTTAAATCTAGTGTTATCACTTTACTTCTTAAAATGTGAAAACTATTTGGGATGAGTTCCCTGTTTTATTGATGGTCCGAGTGATTATGAGGTTGATGACTGAGATAGACCGAGGGTCTGATTGTGCGGGTATTGACTGAGATAGATCGAGGGTCTGATACTGAGGTTAATGACTAAGAGAGGCCGAGGGTCTGGTTGTGAGGATTATATATTTATGGATCGAGCTGCACGCCGCATCAATATATATATATATATAGCGCTTGGGCTGTAGGAGCCCCTCCGGAGTCTGCACACCCCCAGTGAGCGCCATCGACGAAATATATGGATTGGGCTGCGTGCCGCAACGATTACTATATGGTACTTATTGAGTGTGACTGCTGAGTGTGAGCGTTGATTGATGAGAGTTGAGTCTCGAGTGATTGAGAGGCTTGCCCGAGGTGCTGTATACATATATGAGTGATGTTTTGCCCGAGGGGATTATTTTTATGAAATCGCCTAATTGATGAGAGTTGAGTCTCGAGTGACTGAGAGGCTTGCCCGAGGGGATGTATACATATATATGTGATACTTTGCCCGAGGGGCTTGTTTTTATGAAATTGTTATTTCCACTCCTCTTTATACTGAGCATCTGTTGAAAATGTTGAACAAATGCTTTTAAACAACTTTCATTTAAGCTGGAGTTTTTATGAGATATTCGATATTTAATTACTGATTTGGCTTTGTTATTTCCACTGAGATTTTTATAATATGAGGTGTTTATGATTCCTGTTTTGCCACGAGGGGCTGTATACGAACTATGTTTTGCCCGAGGGGCCGATTATGATTTTCATCTCTTTTATTATTTATGGTATTGGACCCCTACTGAAACTGTTGGAAAGCATTTTTAAATGATTTTTACCAAAACCTAGATTGTAAATGAGACGATTGACTCGTATTCTGATTTGAAAGCCTGTTGTGCTTATTGAGTTTATCATAAATGTGGATTCATCGTTTCCTACTGCTCAGTCTTTATTTACTCTTATTACTTACTGGGTTGGAGTACTCACATTACTCCCTACACCTCGTGTGCAGATTCAGGTATTTAAAAACCCGGTAGTGGGTGTTGATTGCTTAGAGGAGGAGGAGGAGGAGTTAGCAAGGTGTCTACACGACGTTCGCAACACTGCTTTCCTTCCTATCATTTTCATTACTGTATTTAGTACATTTTTAGACTCTTGTTGTATTCAGACCTTGGTAGATGCTCATGACTAGTGACAGCCCGATGTCGGGCTTGTATAATTATTCCGCACTTTTCTTTTAAATTTTTATTATGAGATTATTGGTTTATAAATGGTATACAAATTAGTTTTATTGGAAAATCATTGATTCGGGAGTTGTGTCAGCTGGCCTAGTTTCACGATAGGCGCCATCACGACTGGGTCAGTTTTTGGGTCGTGACAAGTTGGTATTAGAGCTTAGGTTACATAGGTCTCACGAGTCATGAGCAGGTTTAGTAGAGTCTCGTAGATCGGTACGAAGACGTCTGTATTTATCCTCGGGAGGCTGCAGAACCTTTAGGAAAAACTTCACATTCTTGAATTCTTATCGTGCGTCCTTGATTCAGCTCGAAAAGTAACTCTTTGAATTCGTTCCACGCATTCGTATGCGCACATAAGCGCCAGTATCAGATATGCATAGATGGCTTGTGATTCCCCAATCAAGGGGCGAGATGTGATCTTTGTGTGTTGATGTTGGGCCAGTCTGGAAGACTTGGGGCCGGATTTTTTCCTATAGTTTGAGCCTTGATGTTGATTGCATGAGCGCGTGAATCTGGATTTATATGTTCTGTGGTATCCCTATTAAGGGAAGTAATGACTGGATAGCTGCGTGATGAGGGTGAAGTGACTGCGAGATGTGTTCATATGAATCGAATGAGGCGAGAAGGGTCTGCTTTAGGGCAGCAAGAAATATTAGGTATTTGATTTTCATATCGATTTGAGGTATAGCCCTGAGTTATGGGCGTGTGAAGAATCTTTTCATGTTTCCTAGTTGAGAGTGAAGTAAATTTCATGTTGCAGTATGAGTTCAGACTCAGGAAGACTAAGTGACTGTATAATGTTTATGACGGTGGAAGGTATACAGCAATGTTAGTTGGAGGAAAATCAGGTGGGTTATCTCCTGTGGAGTGTTTTGAGGTTGTGTGATCCTTATGTTGCCTGTTAGGAGATCTCATTTACAAGTGTAATATATGTGTTGCAATTTAAATTTGGGCCGCTTAAGAGAGTGTGCTTGATTGTTGCGAGGATGAATGCGAGATTTGCATAAGATTTAAAGTACCAGATGGTCTGTGTTTAATGAGCTTATGAAGGATTGAGTTTAAATCTCACTATGTTATTATGGAAGTAATAGAGTATATGCATTACGAGGTATTGTGTGTGTTTTGGTCTATGGCTTCGAGCCAAGTGGGGAGTCCGCTATTGATTAGTTGATCTCACGATTATGTGCTATGTTGGTTTCAGTTTGAGGCATGCGGGTGAATCAGTTATGGCTTACGGAGATTGAGACCGAGGATGGCTCGAGTAAAGGAAAATTTTGACAAAGGTTATGTCATGCTTCATAGGTGTATGAGAATCACGGAATGTATTGAGTTGTTGTTGGTATTGGATGCTCGGTACATAGAGCATGAAGTTGCTTGGTTGTTCTAGGATGATGTTACTCTCAGCGGTGTTAGAGTGCTATTGAGGCACGGGTGCTTTTGTTCGTTTGATCAGGTTAATTGCAGCTTGAATAGAGTTAATGACTCTCGAGAATGGTTCTAATGTGTTCAAGATTTTACATGTAACAATTGGGTATTTTCAAGTTGTATATGTGGCTTGAAACTGAGTTTTCATTTGAAGATGTCAAGACTTGTAGTATTTTCTATATTAATTATGGGATTTTATGTATCAGTATCAGGAAGTTAAAGGTAACAGATTTAGATTCGCAGGAAGTCTCTTTAGAGTAAAGTATTTTGAAGGTGGTGCTTTTGGGAATATTTAAGAGAGTGTTCAGCAGCTTATGAGTCTTATACGATGTGGTTTTGTGCTTGGGTCTCGTGTGGTGAGTCTGGGTTGAGGAATTGTGGTGTTGTAGCAAGAAGAAGTGTCAAGATGACGGTAGATCAGAAGGGAACTCGGATAGATGGGATAGCTTGGTAGTAGGCCGAGTCGATATGGTAAGGATATGATTAGTTCTTGGATGCTTACAAGATAATGAGTTTCTACAGGTGTTTCGTGGCAATTCTCTTGGGTTTTAGTGACTTACGTAGCTCGGTTGAGTTAGAAGGATTCAGTCCTAACAATTTAGTGGTGTGCAAATGGAATTCAGATAGCTCTAGATGGTTTCCACCACAGTTAGAGAAGCATATTTTTCTTATTGGTATGAGAAGCATGGTATGTATAGTGATTTACTTCTAGATGAGATCAATGGGAAGTTCTTGGTTAGTGGAATACATAGTTGTTGTGGCCCGGAAGGGATATGAAGTTCTCGTGGTTATCCTAGGATGGTACGGTTTATGCGGAATGTTGTGTAGGATTGAGATTTGCATGTGTAAGGACACGGTTAAGATTTGAAAGGAAGGTCACAAATTCTTAGATAGCATAGGCAGCTTCAAGTGACTAGATAAATGAGATCACTGATTGGTGTGGCTTGATGAGGGTATAACATTTCAGAAAGGGCGATATATTTGAATTACAAATGCTTTATTGGTATTACGGCACTATCTTGTTTGATCGACGAATGATATTCGAGTTTGCTTGGTGGCTCAGAAGAATTATAGGTGTACCTCTCATAAGAGGATTGAATACTAGAGGTGTGTTATATATGCGAGCAGCGGAATTGGGATCAGATGTGGTAATTCGTGTGCCTTATGGACTTGGAGACTAGAAGTTCTCATATACAGGTTAGCTCGTGGTTGTGGACGACAAAGATGTGGGTAAGTTAGTCAGATGATAGTGTGTACTATGATTTAGTCATTGTGAACCTTCAAAGGATTATGTATCTACTGTGTAACGAATCCGGTTCGCCCTCCATGAACCATCATGATGGCACCTAGTCCTCTACGACTAGGTAAGCCTATATTGCGGAAGATAACCAAAGTGCAGAATAAAAACAAATTAAAACAAAATGAAGAGTGATAAAACAGTGTTTAAAAGTGCCGCTCGGCATACACAATATTTAACTCTCAGAAGCCAATACATATCTCCAAGACCCGGAAACCCATGAATCATAAGTTAAGGATCACTACACGGTACTCTAACTCCAGAATATCTAACAAGGAAAAGAAATACAAAAGGGCAAATGTTTAAAAGCTAGAATAGAAAGAGACTCCTCGGTCTGCGGACGCGGCAGATATACCTCAAAGTCGCTGGAGCAGTCGCCTCGCCTCAAAGGTGATAGGACTAAGTCACAGTACCTGGATCTGCACATGAAAAATATGCGCAGAAGGGGCATAAGTACACCACAGCGTTAATCAGTAAGTGCCAAGCCTAACCTTGATCGGGTAGTGACGAGGAAGGTCAGGGCCCTACTGATATAAAATAAAGAATACATGACAGTATAATATAAGCAATACAGTTGAAAACTAACGATAAGAATTCAATGCAGGAAAACAAGGAATTCAATAACTGAAACATAGGCAAAAACAATCACAAGAAAATAACCGGGATCTCTTAGTACCCTCAATATATGCCAGGGATCTCTTGGTATCCGAAGTATATCCCAGCATCCTCAATATATGCTAGGGATCTCTTGGTATCCCGAGGATCTCTCGGTATCCTCAGTATATGCTAGGGATCTCTTGGTATCCCGATGATCTCTTGGTATCCTCAATATACGTGCCAGGGATCTCTCGGTATCCCACACCTCAGTTCAAATCATAAATACGTACAGGGGATCTCCCGAGATGTTGTCCCGTAGTCCCAAATTAAAACACACAACAACAACACAAGAACACTCAATCAAGCTCAATTTCATATCAAGTAAACAGGTAATTCAAATCTAACATGCTTCGCAAAATTCAATTAAGGCAGTTTAAGCAAATAAACAGTTAAGTCAATTAGACATGCTTTTTCTAAGCTAACAGCAGGTTTAAATTGCAAGTAAAATGAAACAGGAAAAGAAACACAATTGAAATTACTTAAAGAAAACCGATTTTCAATAATTAGCTCAAGTAAGCACTCATCACCTCATGTACAAGGCATTTCAAATATCAAATATACCGAATACTAAGGGTAAGGTCCCCCACACAAGGTTAGACAAGCCACTTACCTCGAACCGGCTCAAAATCAACTCGAAACCACGTTCTTGCCACCAGTACTCGACTCCAAATGGCCCAAATATATTCAATTCAATTTCATAATATAAATAACACTTCAAGTAACTGATTCTACAATTAAATTCTAAGCTAATATGCGAAATTAGGTAAAATGACCAAAATGCCCTTCAGGCCCACATCTTGGAATCGGGTAAAATTTACATTTTAAGAATCCTCACACTCTCACGAGTCTAACCATACTAAAATTATCCATATCCAATGTCAAAACTCAAATTTTTGGTCTAAGAACTTTCCCCCAATTTTCATATAAATTCCGAAATTGAATGATGAATTCATGTTTAGATTAATGGGTTACATGCAAAAAGGAGTTAAGAATCATTACCAGCAAACTCCCTCTGAAATTCTCTCCAAAATTCATCTCCTACCGAGCTCCCAATTCAATTTTGTGATATGAACTCAAAACCCTCGATTTTGAACTTTATGTTCTGCCTAGTTAATTCCTTAATCGCGATCGCAGAAGACCAGTTGCGATCGCGATGAACAAAAACCACGTGCCTCAAATTTACTCTATGCGAATGCAGAACCCCGTCTTGCTTAGCTCCCTCAGACCTACGCGATTGCGGTTGACTCCACGGACCGCGTAAAGAAACGCTTAACAACCCATTGCCGCCTTATTCCTTCTACGCGAACAGAGCCTAGCCCACGCGTTTGCGGTTCATCTTTCCCATAGCTATGCATTCACATTCATCTTCACGCGAACGCGAAGGGCAAAATTGCCTCTTCCTTATCTAAGCCTTCGTGATCGCGATCCGCACGCGATCGCGATGAAGAAAAGTCTGCAACACATACCAGCAAAAATCTAATGTTTCTCCAAGTCCAAAAATGGTCCGTTGAGCATCTGAAACACACTCGAGGCCCTCGGGACCTCAACCAAACCTACCAACATATGCTATAACATCATTCAAACTTGTTCCAACCTTCGGAACGCTCAAAACAACTTCAAAACACCTATATTTCATCGGATTCAAGCCTAAGAATTCCAAAAACTCCAAAATTACACTTTCGATCAAAAAGTCTATCAAACCTCGTCCGAATGACTTGAAATTTTGCACACACGTCACATTAAACACTATGGAGTTACTTCAACTTCCGGAATTCCAATCCGATCCTCGGATCAAAATCTCACTATCAAACCGGAAACATCAAAAAATTTAAACTTTCGGCATTTCAAACCTAAATTAGCTGCGGACCTCCAAAACATAATTTGAACACGCTCATGAACCTGAAATCACCCAACGGACCTAACAGAACCATCGAATTTCCATTCTGAGGCCGTCTTCATACTGTTCTGACTACGGTCAACTTTCCAACACTTAAGCTCTCATTTAGGGACTAATTGTCCCAAAACTCTCCGAAACTCAAAACCGAACATCCCCGCAAATCAAAATAGTAGAAATAAACTTGGGGAAAGTAGTTAATAGTGGATTGTGGCGTTAATTCTTAAGACAACGGCCAGGTCGGCACATACTGTGTGTGACTTGAGTTGATGTGTGGTCTATTGGTAGACCTATATGGATGTGTGTTTTGCATCGAGACGGCTTTATTGACTTCGAGTTGCCATTGGTGAGGGATGTGTTGATTTGGTTGTTATTGATCTATTAGTAATTAGGGGGATCTATGAGTTACCTTTTTCGTGTTGTGAGCCGTTAGGATTTGTTGATTATAGGCACATGTGGTGCGGTGTTATTAGGGCCTCTCAATGGAATTCGAGCGGGAAGAGCACTGGGTATTGCTCGGTGGATGGCGTATCGGTTATGTCCTTTCGAGTTGTGTGGTGTTATGTAATTGCCTCCTGGTGGTTATGAAAATTGCTTTGGTTTTAGACATCATATTGCGCACGATTGTCGATTTTGAGCATAGTAACTTAAGGTGTCTCATGTGGACCAGTGTTTGGATGAAGTCGCGCATTGGAGCGAAGCTATGTGGAGGTATAATCCTGCGGGTTAGATTCGTATGTTTTGTTTCTATGATGTGATATGGGTTCTCAGCATTGTGTGTGGTGGTACTAGTGAGCTTGCAATGCAGCTCTTTCATTTGAGTCATTTTCATGATTTAGGTATGTTCGGATTGTTGCTTATCGGTGTGTGTATTGCACAAGTCGTGGCTTTAGTCTGTATTGATGTGTCATGTCAGCAAAGTAGTTGTGCTGGATTATATGAGATCATTGGGATCTTTAATGAATACAAACGGATTCGATTTTAGCATGTTGGAAGGATAATGTCGAGGTATGACTCAGAAATTTGCTATGGTCCTTGCCAAAGGAGAGATGGCTTCATGAATGGTTGATTTGGGATATGGTTATGGCTTACTGCATGTTTCATTTATCATTGGCAGTATATGAAAGTGTTGGAATGAGACTTTAGTTGGTTGTGTGCAGCTGTTGTGATTAAAAGTTACCGCTGCAAGCATTAAGTTATGAGGTATATCATGTAATCGTACCGAGGTTGGGGGTATGGGTTATTACAGCTTGTTCGAGCTTAGTCAGAGTATAGATGTAAGATTTTGATCTTGTGGATGATTTCGGTGGTGGAAATGTGGTTCTAAGGTTTGTGGGCTAGGAAGGATTGTGAAATTTCAGTTATATTGTGTTAGCGGACCTATATGAGAAATTGTGACATGGGATCACCCCCGGATATGTGCATGGTAAGGTTATTCAGCGATTGGTTGGCCTTTGGAACGACTTTGGGCACGTTCGAGGATAAACATATGTTTAAGTGGGGGATGATGTAACAACCCGACCGGTCGTTTTGAGCTTTTGCACCTTGCTCGCCAGTTCTCGAGCATGACTTGCTCCGTGATGGATTATGACTTATGTGAATCGTTGGTTTTGGTTTTCAGGAGTAATCGGAATGAATTTGGAAGAACAGTTCTCAGTTTGAAGCTTGAAATTTGAAAAGTTTGACCAAGATTTGACTTGTTGGTATATGGTCTCGGATCAGAATTTTTATGATTTGGTTAGCTCTGTTAGGTGATTTGGGACTTAGGAGCATTATCGGAATGCATTTCGAAGTCCGTGGAAGGTTTAGGCTTGAATTGGCGAAATTGAGATTTTGGCATTTTCCGATTGATAGGTGAGATTTTAATATAGGGGTCGGAATGGAATTCTGAAAATTGAAGTAGCTCCGTTGTATCATTTTTGACGTGTGTGCAAAAGTTCGGGTCATTCAGACATGGTTTGGTTGGCTTTTTTATCAAAAGCAAATTTTGGAAGTTCTTGAAATTCTTAGGCTTGAATCCGATGTGATTTTGGCGTTTTAATGTTGTTTTTGAGTGTTCCGAAGGTTGAAACAAGTTTGAATGAGGTTATGAGATGTGTTGGTATGTTTTGTTGAGGTTCCAAGGGCCTCGGGTAAGTTTCGAATGGTTAAATTGGCAGTTTTTGCTGATTTTGTGCTGCAGACAAATTGTTTTTCGTGTTCGCGGTTAGGGACTCGCGTTTGCGAAGGGTGTTTTATATGTTGATAATTTTGTTCAACGCGTTCGCGAGGAAGGGGATGCGAACGCGAAGGTGGAGGCTTCATGTGCATCGCGGACGCGAAACTGTGGTCGCGTTCGCGAAGAAGAGTAAGGCTGTTGGGCACCCCAGGCCCATGTGATATCCGTTCGTGAGAGCTGGACCACGTTCGCGAAGGGAAAAATGGAGAGGTAGTGAATTTGGTCTACGCGAACACGAGAGACCGGCCGTGTTCGCGAAGAAGGTAATTTTACCTGGGGCAGAATGTTTAAAAGTGACTTTCGCGAGTTTTGATCTATTTTCTCCATTGTTGAACGATTTTTGGAGCTTTTGAGAAAGATTGAAGAGGGAATCGAAGGGTAACGCTTGTAGATAAGATCTTTGAACTCTACACTCGATCTTATGTTGATTCTTACTTGTTTAATCATGAAATATGTGGAATTAAAGCCTAAAATTGGGGAATTAGGGCTTGGATTTGGAGAGTGTAAATTGGGAATTTGAAGGGGCAATTGAGGTCCGATTTTGATGTTCTTGATATATATAGACTCGTGAGAGGATAAGGATTCTATTGATGTGACTTTTATCGAATTCCGAGACATGGGCCTGGGGCCCGGGTTTGAGAAATTTCGGGATTTTTGATGTACATTAGATATTTTCGAGTGGGCTTTGTTCCCTTAGCATATTTTAATAGTTATGTGCTGATTGTGACTAGATTTGGAGCATCCGGAGGTCGATTCATGAGGGAAAAGGCATCGCGGGCTGGAGTTTAGACCGGATCGAGGTAAGTAATGATTGTAAATGCTGTCCTGAGGGTTTGAAACCTCGGATTTCACATCGGTGTGCTACTTTGAGGTGACACACACACTAGATAATGAGCATGGAGTCGTGCACCGTTGGGGATTGTGAATTGGTCCGTCCCGTACGACTGTTAAGTCACATATTTGATTTGAAATCTTATGATATTCCATATTTTAGAGGTTTATATTATATTTTGGGTTGTATACCATGTTTGAGGCCTTGTGCCGACCTGTTGAGACCATTAGGGGCATTTTCACTATTTTTCCTCACTCTATTTGTTTTGAAAGCATATCCTCAGTCATGGTTTACCTGTTTATTGTTTAAATCTGGTTTTATCACTTTACTTCTTAAAATGTGAAAACTGTTTGGGCTGAGTTCCCTGTTTTACTGATGGTCCGACTGATTGTGCGATTGATGACTGAGATAGACCGAGAGTCTGATTGTGAGGTTGATGACTGAGATAGACCGAGGGTCTGATAGTGAGGTTAATGACTAAGAGAGGCCGAGGGAATGGTTGTGAGGATTATATATATATATGGATCGGGCTGCACGTCGCAGCGATATAGCGCTTGTGCGCCACAACGGTTACTATATGGTACTTATTGAGTGTGACTGCTGAGTGTAAGCGCTGATTGATGAGAGTTGAGTCTCGAGTGACTGAGAAGCGTGCCCGAGGAGCTGTATACATATATGAGTGATGTTTTGCCCGAGGGGCTTGTTTTTATGAAATTGTTGTTTCCACTCCTCTTTATACTGAACCTCTATTGAAAATGTTGAACAAAGGCTTTTAAACAATTTTCATTTAAGCTGGAGTTTTTATGAGATATTCGGTATTTAATCACTGATTTGGCTTTGTTATTTCCACTGAGATTTTTATGATATGAGGTGTTTATAAATCCTGTTTTGCCCGAGGGGCCGATTATGATTTTCATCTCTTTTATTATATGTGGTATTGAACTCCTACTGAAACTGTTGGAAAGCATTTTTAAATGATTTTTACAAAAACCTGGATTGTAAATGAGACGATTGACTCGTATTCTGATTTTAAAGCCTGTTGTGCTTATTGAGTTTATCATAAATGTGGATTCATCGTTTCCTACTGCTCAGTCTTTATTTACTCTTATTACTTACTGGGTTGGAGTACTCACATTACTCCCTGCACCTCGTGTGCAGATTCAAGTATTTCGGAACCCTGTTATGGGTGTTGATTGCTCTGAGGCGGAGTCGTCGGAGTTAGCAAGGTGGATGCACGACATTCGCAACAGTGCTTTCCTTCCTCTTATTTTCATTACTATATTTGGTATATTTTTAGACTCTTGTTGTATTCAGACCTTGGTAGATACTCATGACTAGTGGCACCCCGATGTCGGGCTTGTGTAATTATTTCGCACTTTTCTTTTAAATTTCATTATGAGATTATTGGTTTATAAATGGTATAAAAACAACTTTTATTGGAAAATGGTTGATTCGGGAGTTGTGTCAGCTGGCCTAGTTTCACGATAAGCGTCATCACGACCGGGTCGGTTTTTGGGTTGTGACAATTAAGTGGAAAACTTATTTACCACCTGTCACGACCCATTTTCATAATAGGTCATGATGGCGCCCCACATCATTGTCGGGCAACCCAACGCAGAAAATACTAAATAAGTTCCCACTTACTTTTACCAAAATAGTTGCAATAATTCCTTAAGTTAAAGTAAAAACCAGAAATGAACAGTAAGGTGCCAAAAATAATCATACAACCCCAAAATACTAGTCTACCAATGTGTGTACCAAGACCTGGTGTCACAAGTTGTGGGCAACTAGTAGAATATACAAAAGAATCAATCTATCCTACTGTCCGAAATAGAATAGATAGCAAAAATAAATAAGAGAGGCTCCTTCAAGCTGCTGAACGGCATGGGAAGGGAAGCAGCTCACCGTAGAAGTCTCGAAATCTGCTCAAGGATGCGCACCAAACTGATAGCCAGAGACACCTGCCTCAGATCCTGTACAATTAAGTGCAAAAGTGTAGTATGAGTACATAAACAATACCTACTCAGTAAGTATCCCGTCTAATCTCGAAGAAGTAGAGACGAGAGGTCGACTTGATACTTACTAGGCTCAAATAATATGAGAAAGAATTTATTCTAAGCATGGATAGCATAATTAATTAGCATTTTATGGCAAGGAATAACAGTTCTTTTTCCAGATGATATCATGGGTATCCCTTTACATTTCAAGGCATATACGAAGTTCAATCCATAAGAAAATACTAAGTAAAGAATGTGCAAGTAACACCGAGGGTCATACGACCCGATCCAACATAAAAGTAAATCGTGCACTGCTGAGGGTCGAATGACATGAACCATAGATGCATCTATTACCCCGCTCGCAAATCACATGTGCGACACAGTCAAATATAAATAAACTCAACAACAAGCAGAAAATAGTGTATATCTGAGGAGCAATTATTCACAGAAATATTCAACTTCTCTTTAAAAGGTCAAGGAAAATAAGATTCCTCTAACTAGTCTCATTTACCTTAATCAACATGATTTATACGAATCTGAATTTAACTTCAAGTTACAAGAATACCGCATAAAGCATGCTTATGGGCCCTAGATTACCCGAACTTAGCATAATAGTAGCTATGCACGGACTCTCGTCACCTAGTGCGTACGTAGCCCCCATATATAGTAGCAATTTATTCAATTATTACACCTATGGGTACAGTTCCCTCTTACAAGGTTAGAAAGGAGACTTACCTTGCTCTAAGTATACTTCCAAATGCCAAGAACGAGCCCAAACTCTCAATTTGGAGCCGAACGATCCGAAACTAGTTAAATGAGGTAGGAACTAGTCAATATAAGCTCAAACGATCGTATTCTAGCTATTTACGCAATTTTCCAACCCTCAACATAAGTTTCCTAAAATCCGACCCCAGGCCCACGTGCCCGGATTCCAAAAATTTTCGAAGGAAGTTGTTCTCTATAACCTAAGGATCAATAATATCTGATTTCTAATTCATTTCATAATACATTTCGTGGTTACATCTATCTTTTGTCAAAACCCTAGGTTTTTCTCTAACCCCTTGATTTTACCTAAATTCTAGTGTTTAATTTACCTAATACACAAGTATTAAACTAAGAATATGTGGGATAAACTTACCTCAATATGCTAAGTGGAAGTCTTCTCTCAAAAGATCCCAAAATCGCCAATGGAAGAGTGAAAAATGGCAAAAAGGGACTTAGAACCCGTATTAAATGAAGCTCATTTCTTCAGCGATTTTCGCATCTGTGGCCAGGGGACCGCATCTGCGGTCCCGCTTTTGTGAGAAATCGGACGCACCTGCGGAACCGGCCAAGCGGGCAGCGATCGCTTCTACGACTAGGGAGCCGCTTCTATGGTTTTGGCCTGGCCTACCCTAGGCCGCATCTGCAATAGATGGACCGCTTCTGCAGTCTCGCACCTACGGTCGACCAACCGCAGGTGCGGTTATGACAGAAGCAGATGCTTCAGCACTTCTCAACAATTCCAACTTCACTCGAGCCTCGTCCGGTTGATGCTCGAGGCTCCCGGGCCCCGCACGAACATACCGACAAGTCTGAAATCATGAAACGGACCTACTCGAACCTTTGGAATGCCCGAAACAATGCTAAATCTAAGAATTACCCCTAAAACCAATTGAATCAAACTTATGAACTTCAAGTTCTTAACTTTTCTCTAACGAGCCAAAACGCCCTTAAACTACTCGGATTGGCACCAAATTTTGCGGGCAAGTCTTAAATATTATTTAGGACCTGTACCGGTATCCGGAACTAACATACGGGCCCGATACCCTTGTGATCAATCATTAGTTAGTTTCTTTAAATCCTTAGAATTTCAGTTTAACAATTTCTAATAAAAATTCATTACTTGGGATAGGGACCTCGGAATTCGATTCCGAGCATACGCCCAGGTCCCATATTTTCCTATGGACCCTACGAGACCGTCTAATCACGAATCCGGATCTGTTTGCTCAAAATGTTGACCAAAGTCAAACTTAGCCTTTTAAGAAAATCCTTAGGAATCAAATGAGCATATTTCACTCAAACTCTTCCAAATCCCGACCCAACCATCCCCGCAAGTCGTAAATTAGTTAAAGCAAGAGCGAAAAGTTTTATTTAAGGGAACGGGGTTCTAAAAGGTAAAACAACCGGTCAGATCGTTACACACTGTTTGAGTTTTAGACTCATTTGTTGAAGTGTTTTGAAGTACCATGGCTAAGAATCTGATTTTTTACATTCATGCTTAAGTTTTTTTCTAGTTGTTATTATTATATTATTTACAACTATTTAGTTTAGAGTTATGCTTTAAATATTCAAAATAGTTAAGTTGGTTTCCTTTTAATCAAAGGCTGGACTTGTTAATAAAAGGAAGGGTGCAAAAGACAAATTATTTTGAACCTGAATTAGGTCATGGGGTCTGCGCACTAATAGAAAGAAAGGATGTGGGTCACATAAGTTAAAATTTTGCAAGCACAATATTAATAAAGCTAGTTGGTCTATTGTCAATAATAGATCGGCATTATTTTATCAAAATATTTTGACCCACTCTCCCACCATATTTGCAAATAAGTTGGCCCATTTTTTGCACCTTAGCTTTAGTCGAAATAATTTTAGTAAAACCACTTTTTTTATTTAAATAAATAAACACCTTAGTCATCTTAATAATTAATTTAAAATGTTAGGCAACTACTAGAGGCGCTTTAACTTTTTTCATTTACGAAATCGTTTGCGTAGCGTGAGGTTTAACATTCAATAAATTAATTCAACAACCTTATACTATATCCAATAGCTTTAATTATTTTTCCAATTTAATTAATACTTTGCAAAAATTGCGGATTCGCTTGCGTAGCGTGATAGTTGATATTTAATTAATTTTCTTAAATGTAGTAATTTTTTCAAAAGTCGTAGCTAATAATCTTTTGTCATGACTGTGGATTCGCTTGCGTAGCGCTGTTATGACAAAATTAATAAAATTCGTCTCGGTCACACATTCGCTTGCGTGGTTCGGTTAGGTCAATTTAATATTATTCAAATCATTATTCAACAATTTTAATAAATAAAAGCGGATAGGTAAAATGTGAAAATCATGCAAATCACAGTTTGTCCAAAATTAATTCAAGCCAAGTTTAAGTAAATAAAGCGATCGTGCTAGAACCACGAGACTCGGGGAATGTCTTACACCTTCTTCCCAATCAACAGAATTCCTTATCCGGACTTTATTTTTGCAGACCAATAATAAAGAGTCAAACCTTCCTTTGACTAGAGATTCAAATAAAAGGTGACTTGGAACACCAAAAATCAATTCTAAGTGGCGACTCTGAATAACAAAAATAATTCCTATTTCAAAATTGTCACTTTAATTGAAAAAACGTTTTAACCCACAAATCCATATAATAACACACATATCTTGTTGGGGTAAAAAAAGCGGTGTGACAGCTCTGACGACTCCGCTGGGGACAACCAGAATTCGAGCTTGCACATGTTGACTTTTATTTGGCTTTATTAATTTTGTATATATTGTGATTTATTTGTGCCTAATGTGCTACCTGTTTTTTTTACCACTTTGATATTGTTGAACTGTACGCATAAACTGTCTTCTCACGTACCCTCTCTGAGTCTTCTTGAAATTAAAAATTGGGCATTTGCTTGACATAACCTGCTTTCTTTGAGACATCCGAGGTGCTTGTCACCTAGTAAAGGATTTTAGTTACACATGTTTTAGACGGAGAGCACCACCAGCTAAGCCGGAAAGCAACGCTACCGGTACGCTAACCCTCTTCGGCTCGAGTTGTCCGCTCGAGTAAGCCAGTCTAGATACCTTCTCAAAATAGGATTTAAAACTAGAAGAACTAACCTCATGCCGGATATCTCTAGTAGGTTCGCTTTATTTGCATCATATGCATTTGACTTAGCAAAACTCGGCACAGGGGCCGGGTCCGTATAAGACAGGTATCCTCTTTGAGACCATCATATTCACTTATGTGCTACTTGTTACATAATTTGGAAGGCTTGCTTGCATTGTTGACCGACTTTAGAAAATTAGTTGAGCAGAATTATTTTATTTAAAAAAAAAAGAATAATTTTCCTAGTTTAGTACAAATAATACTTTTTTTTACTATGATTTGTAGTCTGGCGTGAGGTACAAAGATTAATTTTCATAAAAATCAAAAGAGAAGAGTACTTAGTTTCATCGAACTACACGGGTTTGATTCTCATAGGATGTGAGATACGCATGCAACCTTTATCGGGTCCAGCCCCCAATTTTCAAAAATTCAAAAATATTTTCCTTTAATCTTTGATGCATTAAATCTAGAAACTTAAAAAAAAGACTTTGAATTCCAAAATATTTTTGTTCTTCTTCAGAATTTTTTCTTTCGGAAATTAAAAAGAAAACACAGAATCCAAATATATTTTCGAAAATTCAAAGGAAAAATTAAAAATTTAAAAATATTTTCTTTCTTAAGTCTTTCTTTCGAAAAAACCAAAAAAAGAAAAATTCTTTTTTTAGAAGTCTTTCTTTCAATATTTCCCACAGACAAAAAAAAAAGAATCCAAAAATATTTTACTTGATAGGAGCTTTCGTGGTCTAATTTGTATATGAGTAAAAAAAGAGAGTAAAAACAAGAGTTTGTTTATTTATTTATTCTTGATTTTCTTGAACTACGTAATGATCTGATTCATGCGACGATATGATACGTAGGCAACCCCCAAAAGGTTCGATCAAAATATGTGATGACCCAAAAGGTCATCACTTATTTTAGAAATGAATTCTGTATTTCGAGGCTCTAAACCTCTTTCTGTATTACCTCGATTTGCGTGCGTAGTTCGGGCGTGTAACCGGAAAGCCAATATGTGAAAATCTGTAAAAAAAATGATGAATTTTGACTTTAAAATGAATTAATTTGACTTCGATCAATATTTTGGATAAACGGACCCGGACCCATGATTTGACGGTCCCGGAAGGTCTGTAGAAAACTATGGAACTTAGGCGTATGCCCGGAATTAAATTTCGAAGTCCCAAGCCCGAGAAATGAATTTTTTAAAGAAATTATTTTGCTAAATTAATTATGAGTTTTTGAAAGTGAAATGTGTTTGAAACCATTGGTATCGGGCCCGTATTTTGGTTCTGGAGCCCGGTACAGGTCTTATATATGATTTGAGTCAAGCCTATGAAAATTGGTAAGAAACGGATTTGAAATGACGTGAATCGGACCTTATATGAGAAGTTTGGCAAATTTGAAGTTCTTAAGTAATTTCATGATTTTGATGCTAAACTCATAGTTGTTGATGTTATTTTGGTGATTTGAATGCACGAGCAAGTCCGTATGAAGTTTTTAGGTTGGTCTACATGTTTGGTTTGGAGCCCCGAGGGCTCAGGTGAGTTTTGGATAGGCCATGGAGTGGAATTTTGACTTAGGATGTTGCAGATTTTGAACTGGTGTATTGCAGGCCTGCAGGCTTCTCATTTGCGAGGCCTGGCTCGGAAATGCGATATCGCATTTGCGAAGGCTTTGTCGCAAATGCGAACTAGCCCAGGCCAGCACTATCTCGCAAATGCGAGGTTCCCATTGCTAATGTGATTCCCCCCAGCTACTGCCTCAGTCGCAAATGTGACTCCTGTATCGCAAATGCGAAGAAGACCGAAAAATTTACGTGGTTGCAAATGCGACATTTTGTTCGCAGATGCGAAGGCCTCAGAATCCTGAAGGGTTCGCAATCGCAATTGCGATATCAGAGACATGTAAATTCACACTTAGACGCATTTTCAACCATTTTTCACATCTTCTCAAAACATAAACTCTCTTGGGAGATTTTCCAAAGAAAACTTCTTCTCCAAATCAATTGTAAGTCAATTACTCGTTTTCTTCAATCATTAACATCTTTTCACATGATTTCAACTCAAAATCAATGATTTTCATGGGGGAAATTGGGTGTTTTGGGTAGAACTTAGGGTTTTCAATTTTTAGGATTTGAACCTTGATTTGAGGTCCTATTTCAAAATAAATTATATATTTGTGTTCGTGGGGGAATGGATAATCGGGTTTTGGTTCGAACCTCGGGTTTTGACCATGTGGGCCCGGGGGCAATTTTTGGATAAAACTTTGGGAGACTTATTTTCATGCATTGGCATTGATTCATTTAGCGTTTATTGATGTAATTAAGTAACTTATGGCTAGATACGAGTGAATTGGTGGTGGAATCGAGAGGTAAAGCGATAGTTGAGGCTTGAATTGTGTTTGTGGCATCGAGGTAAGTGTTTGGTCTAACCTTAGCTTGAGGGATTAGGAGTTGTGTCTTATTTGCTATGTGTTAATTGTGGAGTACGACGTATAGGCATGGTGACGAGTATCTATACTTCGGTATCAACCATGCCCGTGAGTCTTGTATTGTAATTGTTATGACTCTGTTATGATTTATTGCGCTTCACATGTTATTATCATTATTGTTCCTTAGATGGGATGTTATTACCAATATTGTTCGCTTGTTAGGATGTTGTCTTGATATTATTGTTTTGTTGCCGGAATGTTCTTAAAATATAATTTCTCCCTTGCTGGGATTCTTTTGTGATTGTTATTGATTTGTAAATGGGATCAGGTGGCACGCTGCCACGTAAATATATAAAATGGGAGCGGGTTGCATCCCTGCAATGAGATATATGAAATAGGAGCGGGTTGCACGCCTGCAACGAGATATATGAAACGGGAGCGGGTTGCACGCCTGCAACGAGATATATAAAATAGGATCAGGTTGCATGCCTGCAACGAGATATATTAAATGGGATCGGGTTGCACACCTGCAATGAGAGATATGAAATAGGATCGGGTTGCACGCCTGCAACAAGATGTGAAATGAAAGTGAATTCTGCATTTGTTTTCCTTATCCGTGTTATTAATTAGATTTTGGTTTCTTTACATTCTCATGATATTCTGTTGTTATCTGTTATTCCGCGAAGCATGTTCCCCCTACCCAATTTTATTTGTAATTATATGTTTCTATTTACGCTGTTTATGATATAACTGCACAGGTTTATTCGGTAGTCTGGTCCTAGCCTCGTCACTACTTAGCCAAGGTTAGGCTAGGCACTTACCAACACATGGGGTCGGTTATGCTGATACTACACTCTGCACTCTTTTGTGTAGATCCTAGTCTTGTAGATTTCGGACCACAGTGAGGTTGCTGCCTTCAGTTCAACAGGCGACCCGAGGTAGTCCTGCAGGTATCCGCGGGCCTTGGTGTCACCTCTTATCTTTCCTTTATCCTATTTCCTTTACTTATTTCAGAGACAGTGTATCTTTTATTTATTTTTTAGACTTTGTATGTAGTATTCTTAGACCGTCTGTGAAACTGTGATACCAAATTCTGGGTAGAGTTGTATTTAGACTTCCGCGGTTTGTATTAAGATAAATTATTAGATTTTGTCTTCCGCTTAATTATTTTCGCTATTTGCATGATATCTACTCATCACTGATAATGGTTTAAAACTTGAAAAGGTTAAGTAATTAGAATAATTTGGCTTGCCTAGCTTTCACCAGTAGGCACCATCACGACTCCCGAGGGTGGAAAATCTGGGTCGTGACAAGTTGGTATCAGAGCTCTAGGTTACATGGGTCTCACAGTTCACAGACAAGCTTAGTAGAGTTTGAGGGATCAGTACGGAGATGTCTGTATTTATCCCCAGAGGCTACAGAGTTAGGAAAAACTTCACATTTATTCGTTCCTGTCGTGCGGTTTGGTTTCTTAATACTAATTGAATTTCTACTCTGTTATTTCGTAGATGGAGAGAACACGCGCTTCCTCATCCACTGATCAGTAGCCCGAGCCCGCAGCAGCAACTCCCACGAGGGGAAGAGGGCAAGGTCGAGGTCGTGCTAGAGGCCGAAGTAGGGGCAGAGCTTAGCCTAGAGCAACAACACCAGCAGCGGAGCCTCAAGGTTACTCTGATGATGAGGTTTCGGCCCCGGTAGTTCTGGTGGGCCCAGCTGGGTGTGGTAGCTTAGATCGGTGATGGAGCAGCTATGTATGCGATGCTTTGTGGAGATTGGAAAGGTTCACCAAGCTCTTTACTACTACCTTTAGCGGTGCATCTTCTGAGGATCCCTAGGATTATGTAGACAGTTGTCATGAGGTTCTCAGGAACATGGGGATAGTGGATACTAATGGGGTCAATTTTGCTACTTTTCGCTTGTCTGGATCCACCATGACTTTGGTGGAGAGTATTGCTTGGCTAGACCAGCCGGATCACCATCTTTGACTTGGGAGTAGTTTACTCAGCTATTTTTGGAGAAGTTTCTCCCTATTACTCAGAGAGAGGCCTATCGGAGGTAGTTTAAGTATCTCCAGCAGGGTTCTATGACCGTTACTCAGTATAAGACCAGATTCATCGACTTGGCTCGTCATGCTCTTATCATACTTCCCACCGAGAGAGAGAGAGGGTGAGGATGTTCATTGAGGGACTTATCCAGCCTATTCGACTTCAGATGGCCAAGGAGACGGGGAGTGAGATTTCTTTTCAGGAGTTGACTAATGTGGCCAGGAGAGTTGAGATGGTTCTATCGTAGGGAGGTGGTCAGGGGTCTGACAAGAGGCCTCATCATTCAAGCAGATTCACTGGTACCTCATTTGGAGGCAGGGATTCGTATGGTAGAGGCCATCCTCCTAGGCCTTTTCAGTCAACACTTCAGGTTTCTCACGGTGCTTCAGGTGGCCATGGTTCTCATATACAGTATTCTGATCAGCAGACCTATAGTGCACCACCAGCTCCAATCAGTGCACCGTCACTTCAGAGTTTCCAGGGTCATCAGCCCCAACAACCGAGGGCTTGTTTTACCTATGGCAACATGAGGCACATTGCTAGATATTGTCCTCGAGCACCGAGCAGTTCTTAGTAGCAGGGTTCCCGTGCCATGGTTCAGGAACTGAGTGTTCCACAACCCTCCCAGCCAGCTAGAGGTGGGGGTAGAGGTACTAGAGGTGGAGGTAGGGGTATTAGAGGTAGAGCTTAGGCTGCTAGAGGTGGAGGCCAGCCAACAGCAGGTCGTCCCAGAGAGTAGTTCAGGGTGGTGGGGCCCATCCCCGATGTTATGCTCTTCTAGCCATGGCCGAGGCTGAGTCTTCTGATGCAGTTATCACCGGTAATGGTTTGTAGCAGAGATGCTTTAGTTTTATTTTATCCAGGATCTACATACTCCTATGTGTGGTCTTATTTTTCACCGTATCTGGTCATACCTAGTGATTCTTTGAGTGCTCCTATTTATCTGTCTACACCGGTATGTGATTCTATTACGGTAGATCGAGTCCATCGTTCATGTATAGTTGTGATTGGGGGTCTTGAGACTCGTGTAGATTTGCTTCAGCTGGACATGGTTGATTTTGATGTCATATTAGGGATGGACTGGTTATCACCTTACCACTCTATCTTGGACTGTCATGCCAAGACTGTGACCTTAGCCTTGTCGAGTTTACCTCGTTTAGAGTGGAGAGGGACTCATGGTCATTCTACCCGTAGTGTTATCTCTTATATGAAGGCTCAGTGTATGGTCGAGAAGGGGTGTTTGGCCTATTTGGCATATGTTCGTAACTCTAGTACTGAGGTTCCTTCTATTTATTTTGTACCCGTTGTTCCTGAGTTTCCTGAGTTATTCCCTTCAGACCTGCCGGGTATGCCACCCGATAAGAATATTGACTTTTGTATTGATTTGGCTCTGGGCACTCAACCCATTTCTATCACGCCGTATCGTGTGTCCCCACCTGAGTTGAAAGAGTTGAAGGAGCAGTTGCAAGACTTGCTTGAAAAAGGTTTCATTAGACCTAGTGTTTTGCCTTGGGGTGCGCCGGTGTTGTTTGTTAAGAAGAAGGACGGATCGATGAGAGTTTGTATTGATTACCGATAGTTGAACAAGGTTACAATCAAGAATAAATATCCATTGCCGAGGATTGTTTGATCAGCTTCAGAGTGCTAAGATATTTTTGAAAATTGACTTGATATCTGGCTACCATCAGTTGAGGATTAGGGAATCCGATGTCCCTAAGATAGCTTTCCGCAATCGGTACGGGCATTATGAATTCCTAGTAATGTCATTCGGGTTGACAAATGCCCCAGCATCTTTTATGGATTTGATGAACCGAGTGTTCAGGCCTTACTTGAATTCGTTCGTGATAGTCTTCATTGATGATATTTTGATCTATTCCCATAGCCGGGAGGAGCATGAGCAGCATCTTAGAGTGATTCTTTAGACTTTGAGGGATAGTCAGTTGTATGCCAAGTTTTCAAAGTGCAAGTTCTGGTTGAGTTCAGTTGCATTCCTGGGTCATGTTGTCTCAGCAGAGGGTATTCAGGTTGATCCGAAGAAGATTGAGGTAGTCAAGACCTAGCTTAGACCAGCATCAGCTATAGAGATCTGGAGTTTCTTGGGATTAGCAGGCTATTATCATCGGTTTGTGGAGGGGTTTTCGTCTATTGCTTCCCCAATGACCCGGTTGAACCAGAAGGGTGCCCAGTTTAGGTGGCCAGACGAGTGTGAGGCGGGCTTTAAGAAGCTCAAGACAACTTTGACTACGGCACCAAGTGTTTGTTTTGCCCATAGGTTCAGGGCCTTATACAGTTTATTGTGATGCATCTCGTATTGGACTTGGTGCAGTATTGATGCAGGATGGCAAGGTCATTGCATATGCTTCACGGTAGTTGAAGATTCATGAGAAGAATTATTCGGTTCATGATTTTGAGTTGGCAGCCATTGTTCACGCGTTGAAGATTTGGAGGCATTATCTGTATGGCATGGCATGTGAGGTGTTCATGATCACAAGAGTCTTTAGTATTTGTTCAAGTAGAAGGAGCTGAATTTGAGGCAGAGAAGGTGGTTGGAGCTATTAAAGGACCATGATATCACCATCTTATATCATCTGGGAAAGGCCAATGTGGTGGTCGATGCTTTGAGTAGGAAGTCAGCCAGTATGGGCAGCCTTGCGTCTATTCCAGTCGGTGAGAGACCGCTTGCCTTGGATGTTCAGGATTTGGCCAATCAGTTCGTGAGGTTGGATGTTTCTAAGCCCAGCCGTGTGTTAGCTTGCACAGTCGCTCGTTCTTCCTTATTAGAGCGTATCCGTGATTGACATTATGATGATCCCTATTTATGTGTCCTTAGAGACATGGTGCAACACGGAGGTGCCAAGCAGGTTAGGTGATGATGGAGTTTTGAGATTGCAGGGTTGAGTTTGTGTGTCAAATATGGATGGACTCCGAGAGTTGATTTTAGAGGAGGCCCATAGTTCCCGGTACTCTATTCATCTGGGCGCCGCTAAGATGTATCAGGATTTGCGGCAACATTATTGGTGGAGGAGAATGAAGAATGATATCGTTGCGTATGTGGCTCGGTGTTTAAATTGTCAGCAGGTTAAGTACGAGCATCAGAGACCTGGTGGTTTGTTTCAGAGGATTGATCTTCCCGAGTGGAAGTGGGAGCGGATCACTATGGATTTTGTTGTTGGACTCCCAAGGTCGACATAGTGTGGGTTATTATTGATAGGTTGACCAAGTCAGCATATTTCATTCCGGTGGCAGTCTCCTATTCATCCGAGAGGTTAGCTGAGATCTATATCTGGGAGATTGTTCGTCTTCATGGTGTGCCTGTGCCTATCATTTCGGACCAAGGCACACAGTTTACCTCACGTTTCTGGAAGGCAGTTCAATGATAGTTGGGCACACAGGTTGAGTTGAGCACAGCGTTTTATCCTCAGACGGACAGGCAGTCCAAGCGAACTATTTAGATTTTGGAGGATATGCTCCGAGCTTGTGTCATTGACTTTGGAGGCTCATGGGATTAGTTTTTGCCTTTAGCAGAGTTTGCCTACAACAACAACTAACAGTCGGGTATCCAGATGGCTCCTTATGAGGCTTTGTATGGTAGGCGGTGTTGGTCACCGGTTGGATGGTTTAAGCAAGGGGAGGCTCAGTTGTTGGGTACAGATCTAGTTCAGGATGCCTTGGACAAGGTTAGGATTATTCAGGATAGGCTTCGTACAGCTCAGTCTAGGCAAAAGAGTTATGCTGACCGCAAGGTTCGTGATTTGGCATTCATGGTCGGTGAACGGGTATTGCTTCGAGTGTCGCCTATGAAGGGCGTGATGAGATTTAGGAAGAAGGGCAAGCTTAGCACTAGGTTCATTGGCCCGTTTGAGATTCTTGATCGAGTGGGAGGGTGGCTTACAGACTTGCGTTGCTGCCGAGCTTATCAGCCGTGCATCCAGTGTTTCATGTGTCCATGCTTCAGAAGTATCACCACGATCCATACCATGTGTTAGATTTTAACACTGTCCAGTTGGACAAGGACTTGTCTTACGAGGATGAGCCAGTAGTTATTCTAGACCAGCTGGTTCGTCAGTTGAGATCAAAAAGTTTTCCTTCTGTTCGTGTTTAGTGGAGAGGTCAGCCTGCTGAGGCTTCAACCTGGGATCCGAGTCCGATATGCGAAGCCATTATCCCCATCTTTTCCCCGACTCAGGTACTTTCTTCTTATGTCCTCTAAAGGACAAACAGTTATTTTAGAGGTGGAGAATGTGATGACCCAAAAGGTCATCACTTGTTTTAGAAATAAATTCTGTGTTCTGAGGATTTAAAAACCTCTTTCTGTCTTACCTTGATTTGCGTGCACAATTCGGGCGCGTAGCCGGAAAGCCAATATGTGAAAATCTGTGGAAAATGATGAATTTTGACATTAAAATGAATTAATTTGTCTTCGATCAACATTTTGGGTAAACGGACCTGGACCGATGATTTGACGGTCCCGGAGGGTCCGTAGGAAAATATGGGAATTGGGTGTATTCCCGGAATCAAATTCCTTGGTCCCAAGCCCGATAAATGAATTTTTGCAAGAAATTGTTTTGCTGAATTAATTATGAATTTTTGAAAGTGAAATGTGTTTGAAACCTTTGGTATCGGGCCATTTTGGTTCTGGAACCTGGTACAGGTCTTATATATGATTTGAGTTGAGCCTGTAAAAATTGGTAAGAAATGAATTTGAAATGACGTGAATCGGACCTTATTTGAGAAGTTTGGCAAATTTGAAGTTCTTAAGTAATTTCATGATTTTGATGCTAAATTCATAGTTGTTGATATTATTTTGGTGATTTGAATGCACGAGCAAGTCCGTATAAGTTTTTAGGTTGGTGTACATGTTTGGTTTGGAGCGTCGAGGGCTCGGGTGAGTTTTGGATAGGCCACGGAGTGGAATTTTGACTTAGGATGTTGTAGATTTTGAACTGGTGTATTGCAGGGCTGCAGGCTTCTCATTTGCGAAGCCTAGCTCGCAAATGTGAGATCGTATTTGCGAAGGCTATGTTGCAAATGCAAACTAGCCCAGGCCAGCACTATCTCGCAAATGCAAGGTATCCATCGCAAATGCGATTCCCCCCCAACTACTGCCTTAGTCGCAAATGCGACTCCTGTATCGCAAATGCGATTTCGCGTTTGGGAGATGTCTATCGCAAATGTGAAGAAGACTGAAAAATTTACGTGGTCACAAATGCAACATTTTGTTAGCAAATGGGAAGGCCTCAGAATCCTGAAGGGTTCGCAATCGCAATTGCGATATCAGAGACCTGTAAATTCACACTTAGACGCATTTTCAACCATTTTTCACATCTTCTCAAAACATAAACTCTCTTGGGCGATTTTCCAAAGAAAACTTCTTCTCCAAATCATTTGTAAGTCAATTTTAACTCGTTTTCTTCAATCATTAATATCTTTTCACATGATTTCAACTCAAAATCAATGATTTTCATGGGGGAAATTGGGTGTTTAGGTAGAACTTAGGTTTTTCAAATTTTGGGGATTTGGACCTCGATTTGAGGTCCGATTTCAAAACAAATTATATATTTGGGTTCGTGGGGGAATGAGCAATCGAGTTTTGGTTCGAACCTCGGGTTTTGACCATGTGGGCCCGAGGGCAATTTTTGACTTTTTGGGTAAAACTTTGGGAAACTTATTTTCATGCATTGGCATTGATTCATTTAGCGTTTATTGATGTAATTAAGTAACTTGTGGATAGATACGAGCGAATTGGTGGTGAAATCGAGAGGTAAAGCGATAGTTGAGGCTTGAATTGTATTCGTGGCATCGAGGTAAGTGTTTGGTCTAACCTTAGCTTGAGGGATTAGAAGTTGTGTCTTATTTGGTAAGTGCTAATTGTGGAGTACGACGTATAGGCATGGTGACAAGTATCTATACGTCGGTATCAAGCATGCCCATGAGTCTTGTATTGTAATAGTTGTGACTCCGTTGTGGTTTGTTGTGCTTCACATGTTATTATCATTATTGTTCCCTTGCCAGGATTTTATTACCAATATTGTTCCATTGCCTGGATGTTGTCTTGATATTATTGTTCCGTTGCTGGGATGTTGTTGAAATATAATTGTTTCCTTGTCGGGATTCTTTGTAAATGGGAGCGGGTTGCACGCCTGCAACGAGATATATAAAATAGGATCGGGTAGTACGCCTACAACGAGAGACATGAAATGGGATCGGGTTGTACGCCTGCAACAAGATGTGAAATGAAAGTGAATTCTACATTTGTTTTCCTTATCCTTTTTAGTAATTAGATTTTGGTTTCTTTATATTCTCATGATATTCTGTTGTTATCTGTTATTTCCCGAAGCATGTTTTCCCTGCCCAATTTTAATTGTAATTATCTGCTTCTATTTTCGCTATTTATGATATAATTGCACAGGTTTATTTGATAGTCTGGTCCTAGCCTCGTCACTACTTCGCCGAGGTTAGGCTAGGCACTTACCAGCACATGGGGTCGGTTGTGCTGATACTACACTATGCACTCTTTTGTGCAGATCCTAGTCTTGTAGACTTCATACCACAGTAAGGTTGCTACCTTCAGTCCAACAGGCGACCCGAGGTAGTCTTGCAGGCGTCCGCGGGCCTTGGCGTCACCTCCTATCTTTCCTTTATCCTGTTTCCTTTACTTATTTCAGAGACACTGTATCTTTTATTTTATTTTTTTAGACCTTGTATGTAGTATACTTAGATCGTCTATGAAACTGTGACACCAAATTCTGGGTAGAGTTGTATTTAGACTTCCGCAGTTTGTATTAAGATAAATTATCAGATTTTGTCTTCCGCTTAATTATTTCCGCTGTTTGCATGATATCTACTCATCACTGATAATGGTTTAAAACTAGAAAAGGTTAAGTAATTAAAATAATTTGTCTTGCCTAGCTTTCACCAGTAGGTGCCATCACGACTTCCGAGGGTGGAAAATCCGGGTCGTAACAAAATATTTTTCAACGGCTCTAAAATAAGGCGAGGTGTAAGGAAAAAAAGCAAAAAAAGAGAGGAATAAATAAGAGCATCAATAAGCAGCGACCTTATAAGCCGGAATGAAACACGAAGCCTTCCAAAAGCATGTTAGAGACGGTGATAATGTTAGGAGCATAGCATATTTACGTATGATTTGTATTTGTAAAATGCTTAACCGTAACACGTTTGTTGCCTCTTATATAGTAAGCTTAATGTAGTCGGTTTGTGGTAAAACTGGCAGCACATCATTACTTTACCAGATCTAAGGGAAAGGTAGATATGGCTAACAATGATGAAATCGAGTTGGTCAATGACGACCCTCAGGGTCAATCGGTTGAGCAAGAGTCGGAGAAAGTAAGAAGATTGAAACATCAACTGACTGATGTGTATCAGGCTTGGGTCTCTGGTCAGCCTCCGGCTCATGGTCCCCGTGAGGGAACTTCCACCATACCCCAGGCTACTCAACCACCGATCATTGCAACGAGCAATCACATTCTACCACCAGGGTATGTGCCAAACTACAGCTTCCATGCCGGCCCTGGTATCTCTAATGTGCAGCCTTCTACAATTAGGAATACACCTCTCGTCGTGTCTGGTGTGCCTGTGCATACAATTCCTCCACCACCTCCTGTGACGAAGCCAAATAATGAGTCGACATCTCATGCTTGTGATAGAAGATACTACTCTCCAAACATGGCTTTCAGGGTCTCGGCTCCATACAATCAGACTTCTCAGTACGAGTCACCTGTAGAAACTAAAAAAGCTGCCAAGATGGGTGAGCCAGATGAGTTGGCCAAAAAAGTGAAAAGTCTTGAGCAAAACATATAGAACATACAAGGACTAGGTGCTCACAAAAGTATTTCATTGAGTGATCTATGTATGTTCCCTCACATCCATTTGCCACAAGGGGTCAAGACCCCAAAATTTGAGAAATATGATGGACACGGTGACCCTATCGCCCACTTCAAAAGGTACTGCAACCAGCTGAAAGCTGCAGGAAGAAATGAAGAGTTGCTGATGGCTTATTTTGGGGAGAGTCTAGTAGGGGTAGCCTTTGAATGGTTCATTGATCAAGATATCTCTTACTGGCATGTTTGGGATGACATGGCCCTGGCCTTCATCAAACAATTTCAGTACAACATTGATATTGCGCCAGATCGCAATTCTTTGTCCAATATGAAGAAAAAAGCCGACTGAAAGCTTGATGGAGTATGCCGTTAGGTGGAGAGAGCAAGAATCTAGAGTTAAATCACCCATGAATGACCATGAGTTAATCATTGTCTTCCTTCAGGCTCAGGATCCTGATTATTTTCAAAATATGATGTCCGCAATGGGCAGATCTTTTGCTGATGCAATCAAAATAGGAGAAATGGTCGAGAGTGAACTCAATACTTGCCAAATTATAAGTCAAGCGGCTATCAAAGCAGCCACCCAATAAATCCAGAATATGTCGGACATCCTTGTTAACCAAAAGAAGAAAGATGAGGAGGCCATGATGGCATCGCAGGCAAAAAGAGGCCAAAGGGGAGCATCTCAACCCCCAGATCCACGATGCTCAGTCGCTCCACAGTATGCAACATTCAATGCTCAGTCTTATGCCAAACCATCCAATCATCAATAGATGTGGACCCCATCTTTGACATATCTTCGTCTACGACAATAGAACTCCCAATCACCCTACAACCCTCGTCCAAAACAAGAGTACGAAAAGGAACATAAGCAGAGGGACAATTTCACGTCAATCGTAGAATTCTACACAAGTTTATTTGAAAGGCTAAAACATTGTAGCATGATTGAGACACTTCAAGGGTATGTTCCCGATCCATATGCAAAAGGCTTTGACCCTGATGTATGATGCATATACCATTCTAATGTCCAGGGGCATAGCATTGAGGATTGTCGGGCTTTGAATAGGGAAATAGAAATGATGATTCAAGAAGGAATGATCGCAGTCCAAGATAATGGCATCCTAAACGTCATGACCAAGCACGCACTGTTCGGATGATTTACAATGATAAATAATATAGGTACGGTTTGGTGAAAAATGTCAAGAGCATGTCCACTAAATGCAAGGCAATCAAAATTGTTGAAGGTCTTGTTTGATGCTGATGCACAAATTAGTAGCTAAATGTTGTGCTTGATAATTGAAAAGTCACTCCCTGCCTTGCCGGTAAGGAGTCTTGGCAACTTATTTTGTCATAATTTCCATCATCCGGATTATTTTGAGGTTGTGATCCAGATGTTGTTTGTTTGTCCTGTCATCAAATCTCTTTATCCTTTAATCAATAAAATGCAACTTTTCATTTTGTGTTGTTTTAATCCATTGTGTATGGTTCTTTTGCATATATAGTTCTTTTCACGCCAATCTTAGTGACATGACATGCATGCGAAACTTTTGGCTAGATTTTAGAAAGCATGTCTAATCTTGAATTGAATCGAGAAAAAACACTCAGAGGATAAATAAAAGGTTGAAAAACTTTGATGATAAGCATGTGTCACGTGGAACCAAAACAGTCATACCCGTAGAGGTTAAAGATATTTATCTCAAACCTATCATGAATGTCGACTTAAGGATAATTGAAAGTTTGAAGCCTGATAGGACTAATCGGTGAAAGGCTTTTTTCCATGGCCTGCATAATCTAATCATATTAGGGAAGATGACCCAAATCCACAAAGAAGGTGCATCCCAGGGAATTTAAAATGGATTAGCTGGTACTGATGTGCATCATTACACATCAGGACAAAGGCTAAGAAAATGTGGCTCCAAATTATCAAAAGTCATTTGTTGCAAGCAAGATATTGACTATGGAACTATACAACTGACAAAACCAAGAAGACAATCATGTCCATCAATGTCGAACCTAAGAAGAGATATAATGTTTGGTATTCTTGAGGCTGGGAGGCCCTTTTTTCTACTACATAATTCTTTATACCCTTAGTCACCCCTTTTGAGCCTATTTTATTTTTCTTTGACCCCCCTCTTTTGGAATCAACTATAGAGCCAAAGTCCAAAAAAAAAGAGTCAAAGATCCATGCCACCAGAAAATAGGAGCTAGGTCAATTTGTTTTAAAAAAAAAAGAAGAAAAGGAAAAGAGAAAAAAATGCTAGAAAGCCACTCCCCGCCATGCTGGCAAGGAGTCTTGGTAACTTATTTTATCATAATTTCCATCATCCGGATTATTTTGAGGTTGTGATCCAGATGTTGTTTGTTTGTCCTGTCATCAAACCTCTCTATCTTTTAATCAATAAAATGCAACTTTTCATTTTGTGTCGTTTTAATCCATTGTGTATGGTTCTTTTGCATATATAGTTCTTTTCACGCCAATCTTAGTCACATGACATGCATGCGAAACTTTTGGCTAGATTTTAGAAAGCATGTCTAATCTTGAATTGAATCGAGAAAAAACACTCAGAGGATAAATAAAAGGTTGAAAAACTTTGATGATAAGCATGTGTCACGTGGAACCAAAACAGTCATACCCGTAGAGGTTAAAGATATTTATCTCAAACCTATCATGAATGTCGGCTTAAGGATAATTGAAAGTTTGAAGCCTGATTGGACTAATCGGTGAAAGGCTTTTTTCCATGGCCTGCATAATCTAATCATATCAGGGAAGGTGACCCAAATACACAAAGAAGGTGCATCCCAGGGAATTTAAAATGGATTAGCTGGTACTGATGTGCATCATTACACATCAGGACAAAGGCTAAGAAAATGTGGCTCCAAATTATCAAAAGTCATTTGTTGCGAGCAAGATATTGACTATGGAACTATACAACTGACAAAACCAAGAAGACAATCATGTCCATCAATGTCGAGCCTGAGAAGAATATAATGTTTGATATTCTTGAGGCTGGGAGGCCCTTTTTTCTACTACCTAAATACTTTATACCCTTCGTCACCCCTTTTGAGCCTGTTTTATTTTTCTTTGGCCCCCCTCTTTTGGAATCAACTATAGAGCCAAAGTCCAATAAAAAGAGTCAAAGATCCATGCCACCATAAAATAGGAGCTAGGTCAATTTATTTTAAAAAAAAAAAAAAAGGAAAAGAGAAAAAATGCTGGAAAGCCACTCCCCGCCTTGCTGGTAAGGAGTCTTGGTAACTTATTTTTTCATAATTTCCATCATCCGGATTATTTTGAGGTTGTGATCCAGATGTTGTTTGTTTGTCTTGTCATCAAACCTCTCTATCCTTTAATCAATAAAATGCAACTTTTCATTTTGTGTCGTTTTAATCCATTGTGTATGGTTATTTTGCATATATAGTTCTTTTCACGCCAATCTTAGTGACATGACATGCATGGGAAGTTTTTGGCTAGATTTTAGAAAGCTTGTCTAATCTTGAATTGAATCGAGAAAAAACACTCTGAGGATAAGCAAAAGGTTGAAAAACTTTGATGATAAGGTTCAAATCTTATATAACTTTGATGAAAAGGTTCAAATCTTAGTGACATGACGTGCTAGAACCACGAGACTCGGGGAATGCCTTACACCTTGTCCCGGTCAACAGAATTTTTTATCCGAACTTTATTTTTGCAGACCAATAACAAAGAGTCAAACCTTCCTTTGACTAGGGATTCAGATAAAAGGTGACTTGTAACACCAAAAAGTCAATTCCAAGTGGCGACTCTGAATAAGAAAAATAATTCATATTTCAAAATTGTCACTTTAATTGAAAAAACGCTTTAACCCACAAATCCATATAATAACACACATATCTTTTTGGGGTAGAAAAAGGGTGTGACACAAGTGATGTTTTGTTGCAATGTTTAATTTTAATACAACATGGATGACATCACTTGAATGATGTAATCACTTGGTAGGTCAATATAAAGTGACTGTTGAACTGTGCTGCACTGTTTCTGTGTCCAGTATAGGCAGTCACTTTCCAGCTGTAGACAGTTGACTTCGTACTACTATCAGGGAAACTCAAGAGTATCAGGGCCCTATATTGATTCTCTATCTTCTGAAGTCATAGCAACTCACATTAGTTAGAGTCCATTGATTTGAGTTGTGTACTAAGTGTGTCAGATTCCTTATCTGGTTCTTTGACAGTAAATTTGTTAGATCATCAAAACATAAAGCTAAGGTACTATGAACTCATCAACTTTTTTAGGAAAATATTTTTTTATGTTACTCTCATCACCCCCTCCCCTCCCAAGTCTCTAAAAATTAACACAAACCCAAAGGAACTAATTTGTTGTTTACTTTTTTACGAAACAATAACATTGAAATATATGCTCCATAACTAAAAAGAAAATACTCTCTTTTTGGTTGAAAAAGAAAGTACTCTTTCTACAATACGAAAATAAAATACTCATTTTATTGAAATAAAAGAAAATATTTTTTCTACATCATGAAGAGAAAATACTCATTTTGTTGAAATGGAAAAAAAATATTTTTTTACATCATGAAAAGAAACTACTTGTTTTGTTGAAATGAAAAAAAAAATACTTTTTTTACATGAAAAGAAAGTACTTTTGTTGTTAAAATGAAAAAAAAAACATTTTTATATCATGAAAATAATAATCATTTGTGGAAATGAAAAAGAAAATCTATCCATAACATGAAAAGAACATACTATTAATAATTTTATTTAGGTGGGGGAGTGAGGCGGGGGTAGGGTTGGGGTGGGGCGAGAATGGGTGGGTGGAGGTGGGGTGTGGGGTGTGGGGTGGGTTGATGGGGGTTGGTGGGGATGGAGAATAGGGTGTGGAAGATTGAGAAGGAGTTCCAATTGGAGGAAAATGAGTTCATGAGTAAAATATTTTCCAAATATTTAGGTCAACCAAACATGAGAAAATTGAAAAATATTTTCCGCAAAATATTTTTCTTCATACCAAACACACCCTAAACTTCCTTTATGCTATTAATCTAGAAAGACTAGTTGTCCCCCAATATTCTAACGTCATTACCCAAAAAATTAGCCGTTTTACTCGGAAAGCTAAAGTTGTTTCTAAGGTTGTTCACGGTTTGACAGAAAATCGATCCAAATCGAAAACCGAACCAAACCGATTAAGTAATCCGATATTTTTCTGGATTTGGATTGGTTTTGGTTTTAAATTTTAAAAACCGATAATATTTGGTTTGGTTTTGGTTTTATTATAAAAAACCGAAAAAATCGAACCGAACCGATTAGTTATATAAAAATATGAATAATTATTGATATATGATATAATATCTTTTGGTAAATAATTTTAAATACTTTATGCATTTTAATTATTATTTTGAATTTTGATTTATCCTACTTATATCTTAAAAGATTGCCTAAACCCAAAAGAATAGGAATCGGGCCAATTTTCTTTTCCTTAAGAGAATCTAATTCTCTAACCTACACACATACTTTTTCCTAATAAAGAGTTAGAAAAAAAAATTTACCACAAGAGTAAAGAAAGCAAACTCAAATTGCAAGACTATAGTAGCTAAAGCTTGAGAAAGTAAACTTTTAGTTTGTTTTTTGTTCATTTTTTTTCGTATAAATAGGTAAATAAACTTTCAGTTCCGAAATAAATATATAAAAAAGCATAAATTTAGCAAATTATTTTCAGATTGTTGTCTAGTGTTGTTTTACTATTATCGACTTATCATTAGCTTATTAGGAACCGAAAAACCGAACCAAACCAACAACAACCAAACCGATGGTTTGTATGTAATTTGGTTCGATTTTGGTTTTAAAATTTTAAAAATCGATTAAATTGGTTTGGTTTTGGTTTTAATCAAAAACCGGCCAAACCGAACCGTGAACACCTCTAGTTGTTTCCCTTTTCTTCATTTTGTTCTTGTGTCACCATCAAATAATTAATGTAAAATTGCTACTAGCCCCCGACGATTTTAAAATCTAGTTATTTTAATGTGAATTAGATTTATAATTTAATTATTTTAACGCGTAAAAGGTATTATTTGTGCCAAAGCTCCTTTTGGACGTTTTTTTCTTTCTAAAAATGATTATAAAATTTTACTAATCCATCTAGGATATAAAAAACGGCTTCTAACGAGTTATTTCATGTAAAACATGATAGAAAAATACTTTTATTATCTCAAAAAGAAATATTCCAAAACTATGTCTAGATTCATTTTCACACCATTATATTAACGACAAAGGGCTAAATATACCCCTCTACTTTCAAATATTGTTTACATGTAGCCTTCGTTATACTATTGGGCTATCCATACCCCTACCGTCATACTTTGGAATAAAAATACCCCTATTGTCATACTTTAAAACAAAAATACTCGTATTTTGGATGGAGTGCCACGTGGTATCACCAGATTAAAACGACCCATTTCTTTTTTAACTCGATCCGTTTTTAAAAAAAACCACAACCCGACCCCTATTTTCATTTTTTCCAGTTTTTTTTTAAATTTCAGTTTTTAAAAAACAAAAATATTTTGTTAAAAACAAAAAAAAATCTGTTTTTACAAATTTGTTTTTCCAGTATTTACAAAACAAAATTCTTTTAAAAAATGAAAAAAATGAAAAAAAATATTTTCCAAAAAACGAAAATATTTTGTTGAAAATAATGTTTTCAGTTTTTAAAAAACGAAAATATTTTTCTTTCTATTTTTACCAAAAAAATCAGTTTATACAAATTTGTTTTGAAAAATGTTTGTTTTTCATTTTTTTCATTTTTTTTAAAGATTTTCTTTCTGTAAAAACTGAAAAAACAAATTTGTATACACTGAATTTTTTTGTAAAAATAGAAAAAAAATATTTTCGTTTTTTAAAAACTGAAATTTAAAAAAAAATTGGAAATAAATGAAAATAGGTGTCGGGTTGTGGGTTTTTTTAAAAACGGATCGGTAAAAAAAAATGGGTCGTTTTAATCTGGTGTTGCCACATAGCACTCCATCCAAAATAGGGGTATTTTTGTTTCAAAGTATGACAATAGGAGTATTTTGTTCCAAAGTATGACGGTAGGGGTATTAATAGCCCAATAATATAATGAAGGGTACATGTAAATAATATTTTAAAATAGAGGGGTATATTTAGCCCTTTGCCGTTATATTAATTGGTCATTATTATAGTAATAATTTTAATAAATTTGTAACACTAATTTATTTAGTTTGAATTCATTTGAATGGAAATCTGACAATTAAGTGATAGTAGTTATTATACGTTATTTGTTAACGGTTTTATCACATTATCTCATGGGTTACTTTTGTAACAGATTTTGAAATCCGACAGTTAATGATATCTATTATACGTTGTGGTCTATCACATTGTCTTTATGATTATTTTTGCAACAGAAAAGTTTTTAATGTATTGCTTTGATTGTTAACGTATTTTTTTCATCAGATTGTGAAGTTTTGGACTATATATACTTTGTTGTTTTCATTTTTTGAGAGTAGTGAAAATAACAAAGCTAAAAACTTATCTTCCCTTTTTTTGTGTTGGGTTTTCTTCATGTTAAACTTTGTTGTTTTTGCTCCTAGTTACATTAGAAGAGCTTGTTAAATTTTGGGGGATACGCCTAATATTATTTATCACGATATGGGCAAAATATCCTTAAGGACACTATCTGTCACGACCTAAAATCCACTAAGGGTCGTGATGGCGCCCAAAACCATTATCAGGCAAGCCAACGCGGAAGTATTAGTAAATTCCTATTTTACTTACCCAAATCGGTTACAACATTTCTTAATTTGCAATTAAAACAGGTGATGATAAGCAATATTTAATAATAATTATACAACCTAAAGAACTGTATACTAATGTGTGTGTCAAGACCTGGTGTCACAAGTAGTGGGCAACTAGTAGAATGCACAAAAGAATAATACTATCCTACTATCCGGGATAGAATAGATGGTAAAAGTAAAGAAAGACTTCATCAAGCTGTTGAACGGCACAGGAAGGGAGCAGCTCACCGTGGAAGTCTCGGTCTATGAATCAGGGGCGCGCACCAGTCTGATAGCCAAATATACCTGCCTCAGATCCTGTACAATTAAGTACAAAAGTGTAGTATGAGTACATAAACAATATGTACCCCGTAAGTATCCCGTCTAATCTCGAAGAAGTAGAGACGAGAGGTCGACTTGATACTTACTAAGGTCAAAAAATACAATGAAGTGTTACACTAAGCATGGAAATCACAAATAATCAATAGTTTGTAGCAAGAGGTAATATGTCATGTTCTTAAATATTTTACTTAGCCATTTACATTTCAAATATTTAGTCGGTCAAGTCATGGATAAGATTTCACATAGATATCATGCGCACAATATGCCGAGGTCGACGGCCCGATCCAACAGAAAATAAACTGTGCACTGCCAGAGAGTCGAATGGCGCGAACCATAGATGCATCTATTTATACCGAGACGATCGGCCCGATCCACAAATATCAAATAATATCAAGGAAACACACGAAGTCGCAATTAAATTCAAATAAATTTATACAAGGGTTCAACAAGTATATATGCTCACTTATATCCCTTTCCAAGCCTCGAGCATATCCTAAGTGATCACATTAGCAAGAAAATATAGAGACACTCACAAATATAGCATGATGTGGGTCCTAGGATACCCCGACAATTAACATAATAGTAGCTACGGACGGACTCTCGTTATCTCGTGCGCACGTAGTCCCCGCATTTAGTAGCAAATTACTCAATTGTTACACCTATGGGGACAATTCCCTCTTACAAGGTTAGAAAGGAGACTTACCTCGCTCCAAAGTATACTTCCAATGCCAAGAACGAGCTCAAACCCTCAATTTGGAGCTGAACAATCCAAAACTAGTTAAATGAGGTAGGAACTAATCAATATAAGCTCACAAGATCGTATTCTAGCTATTTAAGCAATTTTCCAACACTTAACACGAGTTTCCTAAAATCCGACACCGGACCCACATGCCCGAATTCCGAAATTTTTCGAAGGAAGTTGTTCTCTATAACCTAAGGATCAATAATATATGATCTGTAATTCATTTCGCAACAAATTTCGTGGTAAAATCTAAGTTTTATTAAAACCCTTGGTCTAGTTCTAACCCATGATTTTACCTTAATCCTAGTGTTTAATCTACCTAAAACACAAGTGTTAAACTAAGAATAGGTGGGGTAAGCTTACCTCAAGATGCCAAGTAGAAGCCCTCTTCCAAAAGCTCCCAAAATCATCAATGGCGGAGTGAAAAGTGTCAAAAATGACTTAGAACCCGTATTAAATGAAGCTCACTGCTTTTGCGATTTCTACTTCTGCGGTCAGGGGACCGCATCTACGAAATGCGCTAAAAGGGCTGGGACCGCTTCTGCGATCTTGAGGCCGCGTCTGCGGATCTGCTTCTGCGGTTTAGTCTGGCTTTCCCTGGGTCGCATCTGCGGTCTCGCACCTGCGGTCCACCAACCGCAGGTGCGGTTATGACAGAAGCAGCAGCTTCAGCACTTCTCGAAAATTTCAACTTCACTCGAGCTTCGTTGGATTGATGATCGGGGCTTCGGGGCCCCGCCCGAACATACCAACAAGTCTGAAATCACGAGACGAACCTACTCGAACCTTCGGAACGCCCGAAACAATGCTAAATCTAAGAATCACCCCCTAAAACCAAATGAATCAAACTTAGTTCTTAATTTTCCTCTAACGAGCCAAAATGCCCTAAAACTACTCGGATTGACACCAAATTTTGCGGGTAAGTCTTAAATGATATTTCGGACCTGTACCGGGCTTCGGAACCAACATACGAGCCTGATACCTATGAAATCAATCATTAATTAGTTTCTTTAAATCCTTTGAATTTTAGTTTAACAATTTCTAATAAAAATTCATTTCTCGGGCTAGGGACCTCGGAATTCGATTCTGGGCATACGCCCATGTCCCATATTTTCCTACGGACCCTCGGGGACTGTCAAATCAAAAATTCGGGCCCGTTTGCTCAACATATTGACCAAGTCAAACTTAGCCATTTTTAAGGAAATCCAAAGGAATCAAATGGGCATATTGTACTCCAAACCCTTCCAAATTCCGAACCAACCATCCCCGCAAGTCATAAATTACCTAAAGCAAGCGCAGGAAGTTTTATTTAAGGGAACGGGGTTCCAAAAGGGAAAACGACCAGTCCGGTCGTTACATTCTCCACCTTTTAAACAAACGTTCGTCCTCGAACGGACATAGAAAAGTACCTGAGCTATTGAATAAATGTGGATATCTGCTCCGCATATCCTCCTCGCACTCCCAAGTCGCCTCCTCGACTGGTTGGCCCCTCTACTGGACCCTCACCGCAGTAATCCTCTTGGACCTCAACTGGTGATCCTATCTATCAATAATGGCAACTGGCTCCTCCTCAGAACCTAAACTCTCATCCAGCTGAATAGTACTGAAGTCTAACGCATAGGACAAGTCGGCATGATACTTCCGAAGCATCGATACATGAAAAATCGGATGAACTCCCGATAAGCTGGGGGGTAAAGCTAGCTCGTAAGCAACCTCCCAAACTCGCCTCAACAACTCAAATGGGCCAATAAACATTGGGATCAGCTTGCCTTTCTTCCCGAATCTCATAACGCCCTTCATTGGCGAGACTTTTAAGAGGACCTTCTCGCCAACCATGAATGATACATCACGCGCCTTCTGATACGCGTAGCTCTTCTGTCTGGACTGAGCTGTGCGAAGCCTTTTTTGAATCAACTTTACCTTGTCCAAAGCATCCTGTACCAAATCTATACCGTATAACCTAGCCTCACCAGGCTCAAACCACCCGATAGGAGAACGATAACATCAACCATATAAAGCCTTATATTGAGCCATCTCTATGCTGGACTAATAGCTGTTGTTGTATGCAAACTCCGCCAAGGGCAATAACTGATCCCACTACCCTCCAAAGTCAATCACACATGCTCTGAGCATGTCCTACAAAATTTGAACTGTCCGCTCCGACTGCCTGTCAGTCTGTGGATAAAATGTCGTGCTAAGCTCCATGCGGGTACCCAACTCACCCTGAACAGCTCTCCAGAAATGCGAAGTGAACTGAGGGCCTCTATCTGATATGATGGAAACAGGCACACCGTGCAATCGGACTATCTCCCGAATGTTGATCTGAGCATACCTCTCTGTTGTATAAGTAGTCACCACCGAAATAAAGTGGGCCGACTTGGTCAACCTATCAACAATGACCCATACTGAGTCAAACTTTTGCAATGTTCGGGGCAACCCAACTATGAAATCCATGGTAATGCGCTCCCACTTCCACTCTGGTATATGCATCTATTGAAGTAGGCCATCCGACCGTTGGTGTTCATACTTGACCTGCTGACAATTCAAACACCTAGCTACATACTCCACTATGTCTTTCTTCATCCTCCGCCACCAATAATGCTGCCTCAAGTCACGATACATCTTCGTAGCTCCCGGATGAATGGAATACCACAAACTGTGTGCCTCCTCTAGAATCCTCTCCCTCAGACAATCAACATTAGGAACACATAGACGACCCTGGAGTCGCAAAACACCATCCTCGCCAATAGAAACCTCCTTGGCACCTCCCTGAAGCACTGTCTCTATGAGAACAACCAAATGTGGATCATCGAACTGTAGGGCCTTGATCTGCCCCAATACTGAAGACTGAGCAACCACACACGCAAGAACTCGGCTGGGCTCTGAAATATCCAACCTCACAAGTCTGTTAGCCAAGGACTGGATGTCTAAAGCTAGTGGCCTCTCCTCCGCTGGAATGAATGCCAAGCTACCCATACTCTCTGCCTTCCTGCTTAAGGCATCCGCAACCACATTAGCTTTGCCCGGATGATAAAGAATGGCAATGTCATAATCCTTCAATAACTCAAGCCACCATTAAGATCCCTCTATTTGAACAAATGTTGTAAGCTGCGATGATCCGTATAAACCTCACATGAAACCCCATACAGATAATGCCTCCATATCTTAAGAGTATGAACGATCGCGGCCAACTCTAGATCCTGCACAGTATAATTCTTCTCATGAACCTTCAGCTGGCGCGAAGCATAGGTAATAACCTGCCACTCCTGCATCAATACACATCCCAATCCAACGCGCGAAGCATTGCAATATACGTATACATCCCTGAACCGGAAGGCAACACAAGAATTGGTGTTGTAGCCAAAGCTGTCTTGAGCTTCTGAAAGCTCGCCTCACAATCATCGGACCAATGGAAAGGAGCACCATTTTGGGTTAATCTAGTCAGAGGTGATTCAATAGATGAAAAGCCATGCACGAATCGTCTGTAATAACCTGTTAATCCCAGGAAACTCCTAATCTCGGTCACCGAAGTAGGACGTGGCTAACTCTAAACTGCCTTAATCTTCTTGGGGTCCACCTTAATACCCTCTCCTGACATAATATGCCCCAAGAATGCCACTGACTCTATCCAGAACTCACACTTGGAGAACTTAGCATATAGCTTCTGCTCTCGCAAGGTCTGAAGCACTACCCTCAAATGTTGTTCGTGCTCCCCCATGCTACGAGAGTATATCAAGATGTCGTCAATGAAGATGACGAAAAATGAATCAATGTAAGGCCTGAATACCCTGTTCATTAAGTCCATGAATGTTGTCGGGGTGTTAGTCAAGCCAAAGGACATCACCAGGAACTCATAGTGGCCATAACTAGTCTGGAATGCAGTTTTCGGAACATCCGAGTCCCGTATCTTCAGCTGATAATACCCTGACCTCAAGTTAATCTTGGAGAACACCCTATCACCCTGCATCTGGTCGAACAAATCATCGATACGAGGCAATGGATACTTGTTTTTTATGGTGACTTTGTTTAACTAGCGGTAATCAATGCACATCCGCATAGTTCCATCCTTCTTCTTCACAAATAACACTGGTGCACCCCAAGGCGATACACTGGGTCTAACAAACCCCTTTACTAACAACTCCTCAAGCTGCTCCTTCAATTCCTTCGGAGCCATACAGTACAGTGGGATAGATATAGGTTGGGTGCCTGGAGCCAAATCAATGCAGAAATCAATTTCACGATCCGGTGGCATGCTAGGAAGATCAGAAGTAAACACATCGGCAAACTCTCAGACTACTGGAACTAAATCAATCGTCGGAGACTCTGCGGTGGTGTCTCGAACATAATCCAAATAAGCCAAACACCCCTTCTCGACCATTTGCCAAGCCTTCAGGAAAGAGATTACCCGACTAGATGTATCAACTGTGGAACCCTTCCACTCTAACCTCGACAACCCTGGCATCGCTAAAGTAATAGTCTTGGCATGGCAATCTAGGACGGCGTGATATAGGGATAACCAATTTATGCCCAGGATGATCTCAAAGTCGATCATATCAAGCAACAGGAGATCTGCACTAGTCTCAAAACCACATAATGTGACCACATAGGACCGGTAGATCTGATCCACAACCACGGAATCGCCCACAAGGGTGGACACATGAATAGGAATGTCCAAAGGCTCAGGAGAAACAACCAGGAAATGAGAAAACAGAGATGATACATATAAATAAGTAGACCCTGGATCAAATAATACCGAAGCATCCCTACCACCAACCGAAATAATACCTGTGATGACGACATCTGAGACCAATGCATCTGGCCTAGCCGGAAGGGCATAGAATCTGGTTGGATCGCCGGCTGGCTGGCCTCCACCGGACTGAGCAGTAGCTGGCTGACCTATCCCTGCCTGGCCTCCACCTTTAGGATGGCCCCTACCCGTCTGCCCTCCACCTCTAGGTGGTGGGGCAGCCGATGCTGAAATCATAGGCTGTTGACCCTGCTATACTGCCTTGCTCCGAAAGCTAGGGCAATACCTCCTCATATGTCCAAGATCTCAGCACTCGAAACAACCCCGCGGTGCGACGGCCTGCTATCCTGATGGCTGACCCTAATGGCCTGTAGATCCACTGGAAGAAGCCTGAATAGCCGGTGGACGTATGAACTCTCTGGCATAGCATTGAAATAAGGATCACAAGAGCCCTGAGGACCTGAATACCCCCTGGAGGAACCCTGAATAGCTGGCCGGTGATACGAGCCCTGACATGGCGCTGAAATAAAGACGCGTTGGAGCACCCCGAGCAGACGATGGTGATGAATATGGGAGCATGTTAGGTTGACCCCTCCCAAACTGACCTCTACCCCTAGTCGGGGTACGTCTGAACTATCCGGAGAATCTAGCCCTCTTATCCTGCTGCATCTGCTCTCTACCCCTCTGGCGATATCCCTCAATCCTGCGAGCAATCTCCACCACTAGCTGATACTCAGTACCCATCTCCACCTCTCGGTTCATGCCAGATCGAATGCTAGGGTGTAACCCCGCAACAAATCTCTGCACTCTCTCTGCATCTGTGGGAAGTCTCATGAGTGCATGGCGAGACAACTTAGAAAACTTCACCTCATAATCGGTCACAGACATCTGACCCTGTTCAAGATGCTCAAACTGATATTGTAGCTCTTCCCTCTTAGAGGGTGGAATGTACCTATCCAAGAACAACTGTGCGAACTAACCCCAAGTGATGGGAGGAGAACCTGCTGGCCTGCCTAGAACATAGGACTGCCACCATCTGCGGGCCCTACCTTCAAGCAGAAAAATAGTGAAGTCAACTCCATGCGACTCCAATATCCTCATGTTGTGCAGTTTTTCCCTGCACCTATCTATGAAGTCTTGGGCATCCTCATGACACTCGCCCCCGAAGACTGGAGGGTAAAGCCTAGTTCACCTATCCAATAACTTTTGCGGATCACCATCCGCAACTGGTCTGGGCTGGGGTGCCACTGCAGCAACTAGCGGAGCCCCATTTGCAGGTAGTGCACCCGAAGTCTGATACACTACAGCTGCATGTCCAGGAGCCTGAGCAGTAGGGGTATGTGCTCCCCCTCCTACCTGTGATGTAGCTGGATCTGCTGGAAATAAACCAGCCTGAGTCATAGAATCCATGAACCGCAGTATGCAGCCTATGACCTTCTAGAATCTCGGTGCTATCATAAAGTTCGCCAGGGTGGGCTCAGCTGTGGGCACCTCGCCCTGCTCCTTAATGATAGGATCTCCCGTGGGATTTGCTGGTAGTACTATTGGGATAACGCTGGGACGCCCTCATCCCCTACCTCGGGCCGGTGCCCTCCCCCGGCCTCTGCCTCGGCCTCTAGAAACAGGGGAGCAGCTCCGCCCGGATCTGGAACATCAGTCGTCCGTGTCCTCACCATCTGTGAGAGAATAGAAGAGGGAAATTTAGCATAACAACCACTACACGATAGGAAATGAATAAAGAGTAGTTTTCCTAACACCCTATAACCTCTCGAAGATAAATACAGACGTCTCCGTACCGATCCGCAAGACTCTATTAAGTTTGCCCATGACTTGTGAAACTTACGTGAACCTAGTGCTCTGATACCATGTTGTCACGACCCAAAATCCACTAAGGGTCGTGATGGCGCCCAACACCGTTGTCAGGCAAGCCAACGTGGAAGTATTAGTAAATTCCTATTTTACTTACCCAAATCGGTTTCAACATTTCTTAGTTTGCAATTAAAACAGGTAATGATAAGCAATATGTAATAATAATTATACAACCCAAAAGAACTGTCTACTAATGTGTGTGCCAAGACCTGGTGTCACAAGTAGTGGGCAACTAGTAGAATGTACAAAAAAATAATACTATCCTACTGTCCGGGATAGAATAGAAAGCAAAAGTAAAGAAAGACCTCATCAAGCTACTGAACTGAACTGAAAGGGAGCAACTCACCGTGAAAGTCTCGGTCTATGAAACAGGGGCTCGCAGCAGTCTGATAGCTAGATATACCCGCCTCAGATCCAGTACAATTAAGTACAGAAGTGTAGTATGAGTACATAAACAATATGTACCCTGTAAGTATCTCGTTTAATTTCGAAGAAGTAGAGACGAGAGGTTGACTTAATACTTACTAAGGTCAAAAAAATACAATAAAGTGTTACACTAAGCATGGAAATCACAAATAATCAACAGTTTGTAGCAAGAGGTAATATGTCATCTTCTTACCAATTTTACGATTAGCCATTTACATTTCAAATATTTTGCCGGTCAAGTCATGGATAAGATTTTACATAGATATCATGCGCACACTATGCCGAGGTCGACTGCCCGATCCAACAGAAAATAAACTGTGCACTGCCAGAGGGTCGAATAGCGCGAACCATAGATGCATTTATTTATACCGAGGAGATCGGCCCGATCCATGAATATCAAATAATATCAAGGAAACACGCGAAGGCGCATTTATATTCAAATAAATTCATACAAGGGTTCAACAAGTATATATGCTCACTTATATTCCTTTCCAAGCCTCTAGCATATCCTAAGTGATCATATTAGCAAGAAAATATAGAGACATTCACAAATATAGCATGATGTGGATCCTAGGCTACCCCGACAATTAACATAATAGTAGTTACGCATGGACTCTCGTCACCTCGTGCATACGTAGCCCCCGCATTTAGTAGCAAATTACTCAATTATTACACCTATGGTGACAATCCCTCTTACAAGGTTAGAAAGAAGACTTACCACGCTCCAAAGTATACTTCCAATGCCAAGAACGAGTCCAAACCCTCAATTTAGAGCTGAACAATCCAAAACTAGTTAAATGAGGTAGGAACTAATCAATATAAGCTCACAAGATCGTATTCTAGCTATTTAAGCAATTTCCCAACACTTAACACGAGTTTCCTAAAATTCGACACCAGGTCCACATGCCCGTATTCCGAAATTTTTCGAAGAAAATTGCTCTCTATAACCTAAGGATCAATAATATATGATTTCTAATTCATTTCACAACCAAATTAGTGGTAAAATCTAAGTTTTATTAAAACCCTAGGTCTAGCTCTAACCCCATGATTTTACTTTAATCCTAGTGTTTAATCTACCTAAAACACAAGTGTTAAACTAAGAATAGGTGGGGTAAGCTTACCTCAAGATGCCAAGTAGAATCCCTATTCCAAAAGCTCCCAAAATCGATAATGGAGGAGTGAAAAGTGTCAAAATGACTTAGAACCCGTATTAAATGAAGCTCACTGCTTCTGTGATTTCTGCTTCTGCGGTAAGGGGACCGCATTTGCGAAATGGGCTAAAATGGCTGGGACCGCTTCTGCAGTCTTGAGGTCGCGTCTGCGGAGCCGCTTATGCAGTTTGGCCTGGCCTTCCCTGGGCCGTATCTACGATAAATGGACCGCATCTGTGGTCTCGCACATGCGGTCCACCAACCGCAGGTGCGGTTATGATAGAAGCAGCAGCTTCATCACTTCTCAAAAATTTCAACTTTACTCGAGCCTCGTCCGATTGACGTTCAGGGCTCCCGGGCCCCGCCCGAACATGCCGACAAGTCTGAAATCACGAGACAGACCCCGAAACAACGCTAAATCTAAGAATCACCCACTAACACCAAATGAATCAAACTTATGAACTTCAAGTTCTTGATTTTCCTCTAAGGAGTAAAAATGTCCTATAACTACTCGGATTGACACCAAATTTTGCGGACCTGTACCGGGCTTCGGAACCAACATACGAGCCCGATATCCATGAAGTCAATCATTAATTTGTTTCTTTAAATCCTTAGAATTTCAGTTTAACAATTTCTAATAAAAATTCATTTTTCGGGCTAGGGACCTCGGAATTCGATTTCGGGGCATACGCCCAGGTCCCATATTTTCCTACGAACCCTCCGGAACCGTCAAATCATGAATCCGGGTCCGTTTGTTCAAAATGTTGACCAAGTCAAACTTAGTCCTTTTTAAGAAAATCCTAAGGAATCAAATGGGCATATTTCACTCCAAACTTTTTCAAATCCCGAACCAACCATCCCCGCAAGTCGTAAATTAGCTAAAGCAAGCGCGGAAAGTTTTATTTAAGGGAACGGTCCAAAAGGCAAAACGACCAGTCGGGTCGTTACCGAATCCTTGACACGCCTCAAGCTAAACCTTTTATTCTCCATAATCATCCAATTTTTTCCAACAAAACATAAGCATGCGTCATCTCCAACTTAATTTGTTTCTATTCTATAGCCATTTTTCTCTTTGGTTTTTGATACACGATATATAAACAAGGGCAGCCTAGCGAAATATGTTGCCTAAAGCCAAATCTTAATAATAGGCCTTAGAATTATTTGAAGAAATTCTTGCGTAATTTACTAAAAATTTATTCTTATAACTTTTTGAGATGCAAAAATATTAATGATCTTTTTATAATCAATTTCTTCTAATATTTCTTTCAACTAACATGTAACCAATTTATTTTGTTATTTGAAGATATTGTTAGTATTAGGTATGATTTTAGTTGTTTTAATTTTGAAAAACTTTCTTTTGTCCTTCCAACCTACTAATAATATCCAACGTCTCACAAAGTAACAATCGTAATAGTATTTTTATTTAAAAGAAACAGTAATCACATCAAAGTAAAGATTCACTAGCGGAAAGATCAAAAGCACTCATTTTAATTATTTGAACATTAAATATGCTCAACCAGATACTACAAGAATCAAACTTAGAGTATGTCGATAAAACATGGGCTAAAATGTAAATTTCTCTCTAGTGGATGATTGAGTGTTTCTTTTTTTTGCGATTCAAGGATTGCTCCCTTGATAACTCGACCCCACGATCTTAAGGTGGCGATGGAGCTTACGACTTGAGTGGTTTAAAAAGTAGTTCATTGATACGATTCTTCAATATTTCCTCTGGAAAGCGAAACTCATCGCCATCTGAATATGCGAAATAAGACGATTTACATGTCTTCCAAAAAATATCCTTGCACACTTGTGGCAATTGGCTTCCCTTTCTTTGAGTTAGAACCATCCCCAGCAACTCTCTTCTCTTATTTTCCAGCATTTCCTTTGCATGTTTTATAGCTTCTTCTTCAGAGATTGTTCCTTTACTCTGATTTATTAATATAGAGACTATATTTGTTGGTGAACTCTCTGCTTCTTCTCTCTGGAAGAAAACGTGAGAGAGGATCAAGTATTAATATAGCAAATTAACCAAATACTACTGTATCAAAAGACCAATACTGTTATGGTAAAAATTATCATGCACTCGATCTTTACACAAAATCGTATAACTTAGCATTATTAAGTGATTTAATATGGTGATTATATATATTAATTAGCTATATGTAAGTCAAAGAAGTCTATTAATTTGGTGTAAACACTAGATGCGGATAAATTTTATTCCATAGTGAGTTCCATAAATTAGTTTCTTATTTTGTATGCTTAATTGAAGTAGTGTCAAACCTAAGAATTTGTCCCATACTTTACACAAAATAAGGCAAATTATATTGAGAAGTTATCTAAAGAAGTAGTATTTTTACCCTGCATATATTTCCTAATGGTGGCGTGTGCAAATTAATGTGTCAGCCTCAGCTATTTTATTGGTACCTCCTACCTCCCATCAACAAAGGTATCGTTAAGTACTCCGCCCACCAAAGTCTAAACAGATGAAAAAAAATCACATTACATTCTGTTTCTATTGCAATTTGAACCCTAGTTTTCAAGATTTTTACCCACTTTATTGATGCTAAGCCACACCCTTTGAGTGAAGATCTCCTTTAAAAGACTTTGGCAGAGCCACGTTTGTCCAAGGGGTGTCAATTTATACCACTTCGCTTAAAAAAAATCACTATATAGCTAAGCAAAATTTTAGTTTTTATGTATATACACTAATATGTTGAATCTTTTTGATCTTTTCATGTGTTTACTTCTTTCTATTTTAATGCCATTTCGTGAATATCCTGACTCCGCTACTACTGATCACATGACAAATGTTTTGGTGGCAAAGAAAAGATAAAGTAGTTTTAGAAGGAATATTACCTTGTAAGATCCTACATCATTAAGGAGTCTTGCCACCATACTGGTACAATTGCACAAGGCACTCATTTCAGAACTCTGTAAAACATCCTTTGATAGTTTTGGCCCAAGAAGACATTGTGTTATGAGAGTAATGCATCTAACACCAATAGTTTCACAGGCCACAGACAAATACTCTTCTATGCTTGGTGTTGTCTGATTTCTCCACCACTCAAATTCTACCATCATATTCTTTAACAAATCAAGCCACTATACCAACAAATATAGACAATTAAAAAAATATGGAAAAGAACATTATGGGAAAATGAAAGAATAAGGGTGTGTTTTGGTACGAAGAAAAATATTTTTCGGAAAATAACTTCCACTTTTCAATCAAACGCCGTAAAATATTTTCCTTCAAAAAAAGTCATTTTTCAATATAATGACTTTCGTCATACCAAACACACCTTAAGAATCATACTCTTTCCATACCAAGTTTATAAAGTGATCTTTGATGCATTGACCTTGCTTAATATTTGCTATTGCTGCAAGCTCCTCTATAGTTTTGTAAAGTGCTGAAAAGAAAACTTTTACCCTCTCTGAATGAAATTGCACTGTTGAGTAATTACCATCCCAACTGAAAAAAAAATTAGAAATAGCCTGATTTACAACTGATAATTGAAAAATAGCGTCAGTTAAAAAGTAATTGAACTTTTGCCACTTTTGCATGTAAAGATAAAATTTGAATAAAAATACCCTAAAAATTCGGACAAATTTCAACATAATATGCTAGAGTTCGAATTTTTTACATATGCGATTCCAGCATAATGTACTGAAATTTTATATTGCGCTGGAGTTCCAACATAATATGCTGAAAGTTCATATGCAAGGGCTTCATTATCAAGTATATTATGCTGGAACTTTCTGTGTTTTAGCTAGGGTAGTGGCTATATTTTAATGATTTTGCAAACATTTACTATTTATCGATTACCAGTCTGAAAACTAGTTTGATATTCATTGTGATGGAGAAATAGAAGTTAAATGAAAGGAGGAACTGTTAATTAATTTTCTTGCCTTGTTTTGAGGCCACTCATTGAAACCCGTCCCCAACACCGCAGCAAGATAAATATAATATATGAAGAATTAACCTAAATAGCTGCTCACTTATTCGCTTAAATTAAATATAGCCGGCATATATATAATATATGTATAATCACATATATTTTATGTATACCGTCTAAGAAAAATAAATATTAAATACAACAGGCTATTTATATAAAAATCCCATAAAATTTTGCCTTTAAAATTAGTTTGATGATTTCTATTCATTCATATATAGTCCACTTGTCTAATAGGGACATAATTTAAAGAGAGACCTAAAAAAGGCGAATTGTTCAAACGCCCCAAGTCCAAGTACCGACCATAAAAAGTAAAAAGGGACTACCTGAGATCGAAGAAAACCCGCATCAAATAAAGTGGAAGAAAATTTGACAAACCGAAAGCACATGGATATAGAAGGGGTTTTGCGGAAATATTATAAGCATGGAAGCAGAAAATTTACCTTTCTACTAATTCAAAGATGTTGAGCAATTCATCTTTGCCAACAAATCCATCGAAAAAATCATCAACTAAAGTAAGAAGCATGGTGCTCTTTACACATGCAAGACGAGCGTCAGAAAATTCAGGTTCGAAAAGTAAAGCAGCAGTCAGGAAGAAATTAGTGTACAAATTCTGTTGTGGCAATCCCACTTGGTCTAGTCTGCAATCCTCGAACCACCTATACATTCATATAAGGAGAATTAACCAAAATAATCGCCCACCAAACCACTTAAACTAAAAATAGCCAGCTGAGGTATAATATATGCATAATTTATGTATTATATGTGTATAATCTATGTGTGGCTAGAAAATGTAAACAATGAATATGGACGGCTATTTGTGTAAAGATCACATAATCTTAAGTGGTGTCCAAGAATGACAAAGTCTACTAAAGCAATATTTGACCTATATAAATACATATACACACACTTAATATAAATTTCTGACAAAGGGTGTTCAAGTGATGACTCTTCGTTGATTATGATTGTGCTAGTGTCCAAGAATGACAAAGTCTATTAAAGCAATATTTGACTTACATATAGTTTAATTTTCCGACAAGGGACCTTCACCTGACCAGCTTTCGCCGATTATAGTTGCGTCCCTCGTGTCTAAGAATCACAAGATCTAATGAAGCTAATAAAAGTGAAGATACCTCTTGAGTTGTTGAAGTTCTTGTTGATGTTGGGCTTGGCACAAGTTAAAATCCAGCTTTGAGAACCTTAGTAAATCTATGCTGTTAATATTGGGAGACCTAATAACAGCGAGAAATTAAGAGTTTGAGAAGATGAACTCTTATAGATTGAACAACAATCAACAAATAAGACTAAATATAAATTTATAAATCATTGTGCTTAAATAATTACCTGTAAGCGGCTTTTAAGATTTTAAAATTGATCATCTCATATGCCTCAATATATCGTTGATTTTCCACTCGACCATATGTGGCGTAAAACTTCCTCAAAGCAAACTCTGCCTAATATTTCTCAGATTAGTAATGGAATTTTATAAAACTAAAGCTTTTAAGGAGAAAATAAAATCAAGCTAATACAATTGTTTTTATCATTTCAAATAACATCCACAATAGCAACAATAATGACAAGCCATACCACACAAAGGGTTGTGGCGAGATGCATAAAATTTCTATGCTTTTAGTTAGAGGCTTCAGGTTCTGAGTCATGTGAAAGAAAAATTATGGTAAGGAGCGCGTCCCATTTTAATGGGCCTTACGCGGTGCAAATTCATATTAGCCAGAGCTTCAAAGCAGGTATCAGACCCCGGATGAAAAAAAAAAAGAAAAAAAAATAGCCAGATTTACAACTGGTAATAAAAAAATAGCCACAGTTTCAAAAGTAATCAAAATTTAGCCACTTTTTCATGTAAAGATAAAATTTGTACAAAAACACCCTTAAAAATCCAAAAACATTCCAACCTAATATGCTGGAGTTCGAATTTTTTACATATGAGCTTCCAGCATAATGCGGGAAGTTTATATGTCAGAGCTCCATAATCTCGTATACTATGCTGGAATTTTCTGTGTGCTGGAGTTTCAACATAATATGCTGGAAGTTTATACGCACGAGCTACATAATCCCGCATATTATGCTGTAACTTTTCGTGTTTCAGCAAAACAATGATTATTTTTCAATAACTTTGCATACGCTGACTATTTTTTTGATTACCAGTCCCGAAAACTGACTAGCTCGTGCTATTTTCACGAAAAATACATAAATTATGACAAGTTATGCATCATTATATTTCCGAAAGTCTTTTACAAGTAATACCTCATTTTTTGACATCCTGTCGATGTAGTCATTGGTTAGGAGTTTTTGCTCCATAAAAGATCTTGTCCAATTATTAATTTTATCCAAAATGTGATCTTTCCCATAAATAGCCAACTGTGAAGCTTTGTGGAGCTCAAGAATTTCAAAATAACTCGTAAATCTCTCACTTGTTGAAAAGAAATGTACTTCATCGACAAATTCAACTAGTTCTTCTGCAAAAAGAAAAATTGAATTAGTAATTAATTTATTATGGCCAACTACGTACTATGCAACCTCTATTCTATTTCAAAAAGGATGTCACCTTTCTATATTTAATAAATTTTCAATTCTAACATTTATATAATGGCTTGCCTTACATGAATGACATGACACGTTTAAAATAAAAAAATTCAAAAAATATTTTTGGAATGTTATATACACTTTTACTTAAGAATCATTAGTTTAAAAAATATATTCTTTATATTTTTAAAGAGTCAAAGTAAGACATATAAAATGACTGACGGAATAACAAATTACCTGGGGAGACTTCATAGTTACTCATCCGTAAAAGCCGAAACGCCAAAGCACAATGGGCAACGTTTGAAAAAATTTCTTCGTTCTTTTCTTGCCAAAGCCTATAAATAATTGACCACTATTACAATATACAAGATGCTTAAAGAAATTGTAAATATCATTGTGATCAATAACATGTACCTGTAAATTTCATCTAAAACATCTTTTATTTCTGTTTTAAAATGCCGATCTACTCCTACACATTGAAGGGTATCAACCAAGCAAAGCAACGAATGTATCTTCGTTGGGTAGATAGTCGGAACTATAAAAAAAAAAAAAAGGAGATATATTAGCAAAGTAAACAAATAGTACTATGGAAAAAGCTATATTGCTCGGACTTTCTAAATATATTGTAGCATTCATGACGGATCTTCCAAAAATATGAGGATACGATACACCCCAAATGCATTTTAGTTAATATAAGCAACATAGATGGGAGGATTAGAGAGAGATCTAGCATTTGTTGAATATGGGTGTACCATTAAAGAAAGGAGAAATTTTTCTTAAGTGGAAATCAATCGATGTTCCTTTGGATAAGCAACTCAATTCAACCAAGTGTATTATTCAACCTTTTCAGAGAATGGGGTCCAACATATAATATTATACCAACAACAATAATAACAATAACAACAACAACAAACCCAGTGAGTTCTCACAAGTGGATTCTGGGGAAGATAGTGTGTACGCAAATCTTACTCCTATCCTGGGAAGACAGAGAGATTGTTTCCGATAAACTCTCGGCTAATGACAAGATAAAAAGAAGCAGCGGCAACAAGTGGAAACAACAAGAATATATCAAGAAAACTGAAGAGAAAGGATGCAATCAAACAGTAAGTTGTACCAGCAATCCAAGAATAAATTGATATCATGGTAACATTAATGCTACCGACTTGAAAAAAAGAGAGCGCAGATATTATTAGATCAATTTTAAAAAATACGTACATAAAATACCTAGTTTGGCAGAAAGGTCATGAATTCACGTACCATAATCTGGACTATAAATCCACTTCCTGAGTGGATTGTATTATACCATTAACATATATAGGAAGCTTCTTATTTACACTCCATCTATTAATTTGATTGAAAAGTATTAACACATAATCTGAATGTTTTGAGATGATAGTAGTGCATACCCCAATTTTTGTGTAGTTTCAAGATTGAATTCAAGTATTCAAAGCATTTTTCGTCGTGTTGATTGTAAATCAAGGCAGCTGCAGTAGTGGCTGGTGAATCAAATAGTGATCCATTTTCTCTTTGATGTACCATTAGTTCCTTCCATTGACATAATTCACCAAGTCCTTCAGCCATATATTCAAGATTTGAAACATTCCCCTTGAAATCACTCTGTAACGCTCTAATAATTTGCAAATATTATCAGAAGAGTTTATAAAAGTAAATATCTTTTGTATTATGCAATTCAAGATGAATTTTGAATATAATTAACAAACATTTTGAGTCACTATAAGTAGACATGGGCGGATTTACCTTAGGCCAAGCGATGTCACGTGACGTGCACTGCTTGGTCGTTTTTTTTAAATTATTCTTTTTTAATTTTTTTAACTAAATATGTATATATAATGAAAAGGCAGAAAATAAAATATTGATAAACAAAACAAAGTGACATAACTTGACATAAATAGCTGTGTAGCTCTTTGAGTCTGGCGCCTTAGTTTTCTAGTAGATGTTCAAACCTCAGAATCTTTATTTAAAATTTCAAAATTTTTGTGCCTCATTTATAAAAAAGATTACATTGTGTTGAGCTGGGATCAAACGGTTGACCTCTTTGAAGCTAACGAAACTTCTAACCATTCGATCATGATTCACTTTTTGTAAACTCTCTCTCCTAGCGGTACAAGGTGGCTAAGAAGGAAGCGAAGTTAGCGGTTACTGCGGCTAAGATTGTCATGTTTGAACGTAACGCTTGTACGAAGAACTTGGAGGCAAAGGAGGGGATAAGAAGTTGTACAAGCTAGCCAAGGTCCGAGAAAGGAAGGCCCATGACCTGAACCAAGTGAAGTGCCAAGGAAGATGAAGGCAGAGTTTTGTTGGATGAGGTACTTATTCGACGGAGATGACAGACTTACTTTTATAAACTCTTGAACGAAAAGGGGGATAGGGACATTGTGCTTGGTGGCTTAGAACATTCTGAGAGTCGTCGGGACTTTGGGTATTGTAGGCATATAAAAGTTGCAGATGTGTAAAATGAGCAGGGAAGCGACCGGGTCAGACGAAATCCCAGTAGAATTTTGGAAGAACGTGGGTAAGGTAGGCTTGGAGTGTGTCATTGAATTATTTAATGTCACCTTTAGGATGAAGAAGATGCCCAAAGATTGGAGATGGAGCACTATGATCTGTTGCATAAGAACAATGGTGATATCCAAAATTGCAACCATTATCGGGCTATTAAGTTACTAAACCATACCATAAAAGTTTGGGAGAGGATAGTGAAGCTGAGGGTGAGAAAAATTGTCTATTTCTAAGAACCAATTCGAACTTATGCCGTGACGTTCAACCACGGAAGCGATTCATCTTGTTAGGAGGTTGATGGATCAGTATAGGGAGAGGAAGAGGGATTTACACATGGTGTTCATCGACTTAGAGAAGGCTTACGATAAAATGCCAATGAAGATTCTGTGGAGATGTTTGGAGGCTAGAGATATTCCTATTGCATATATTAAGGCTATTAAGGACATGTATGATGGAGCTAAAAATTGAGTGAGAACGATGGGGGGAGACTCAGAATACTTCCCAGTTATGATGAGGTTGCACTAGGGGTAAGCCCTCAACCCATTTCTATTTTCCCTAGTGATTGACGCTCTAACGCACCACATTCAGAGAGAGGTATCGTGGTGCATGTTATTTGCAGATGACATTCTACTGATTGACGAGACGCACGGTGGTATTAACGAGAGGTTAGAGATTTGGAGGCAGACTCTGGAGTTTAAAGGTTTCAAATTGAGCAGGACTAAAACAGAATACTTGGAGTACAAGTTCAGTGGTGCGACTCAAGTAGCGGACGATGACGTGGGGTTTGATTCATAAGTCATCCTTAGGAGAAAGAGTTTCAAAGTATCTTGAGTCAGTTATTCAAGTGAATAGGGAGATCGACGAGTATGTTATACATCGTATTGAGGTGGGAAGGATGAAATGGAGGTTCGCATCCGGTATCTTGTGTGATAATAATGTGCTACCAAGACTTAAGTAGAAGTTCTATAGAGTGGTCAGACCGACTATGTTGTTTGTGGCAGAGTATTGGCCAGTCAATAACTCCCATATACAAAAAATGAAGGTAACTGAAATGAGCATATTGAGATAGATGTGCGGGGATACTAGGTTAGACATAATCAGAAATGAAGTTATCCATGACACGATGCACGTGACCTCTGTGGAGGACAATTAATCACTACAAAAAAACTTGAATTAACTATGGAACGATTTTGTCACTAAACTAAATAATTTCGTCTCTAAATAGGTTTTTCGTCGCTAATTGCTAAATTTTGTCGTTATTCGCTGTCGCTAACACCATCTGTCGCAAAATTCAACGCTAAAACCAGATTTTCTTAGTAATTGCAAGATACGGGAGTCGAGACTAAGATGGTTCGGGTATGTGAAGAGGAAAGGCACATAAGCACCAGTGAGGAGGTGTGAGAGGCTAGCATTGGAGAGCCAACGAAGAGGTAAAGGCAGGCCGAAGAAGTATTAGGGAGAGGTGATCATTAGGTATGATATAGCGTTGCTCCAACTTACTAAGGACATGACCGTTGATAGGAAGGGGTATATGTTGAAAATTAAGATAGAGAGTTAGGTAGCCGAGCTTTGTCATTGTTTCTTACGGTAGCTTTAGTACGTCACTTAGTGCCTTTCGTGTATTTTTATATTTCTAAACTTTTGTTATTACTTGTTGTTGCCTTCGTTTCGGTTTTCTAATTGCACTACATCCTGGTGTTAGTTTTGTATTTTCGCTTGGTTTTCTGATTGGTTTGCTTGCCATTGTCATTGCCTCTTCTCTTTATCTTTCCTGAGCCGAGAGTCTACTAGAAACAACATCTCTGTCTTTTTAAAGGTAGGAGTAAAGTCCGCGTACACATTACTCTCCCCAGACCCAACTTGTAAAAATATACAGAGTTTTTTTGTTGTTGTTGTATGTCTGCTGCTTCCATGATAAGTTGTTGTTCTATTCTTTTTCTTTTTACTTCCGTTTTCTTTTTTTTGCCAATAAAATTGATTAAGAATGATTTGTCAGAAAAATAATACTTAATATTATTTCTAATGAGGTTATTTTTAAATAGTTCTCAAATCACGAAACTCATGATCCAAAAGAGTTGTAGTAATATATGAGTTAGTTTGTGTTTTATTAATATTATTCAAATTGTAATTTTTTTTTGTACGATGTTGTTAGTACTATACTTTTAAAGTATTGTACCGCTTATGAAAAATCATACGTATGTCACTGTAAGTAAAGTTTTGCATTTCATGTATTTACCATTTGCTCTTGCTTTGTCTTAATGTAAAAAGACCATCCTTAAGTAGAGTTTTGCACTTCATGCATTTAGCATTTGCTCTTGCTTTGTCTTAATGTAAAAAAAAACCTTCCTAATTGCTTCGAGTAGTTGTTTTCTTGCACTAGCCAAATAATTAATAAAATCTGATTCTTAGTTTAGTAATGAGATAACTCATATTTGGTTTAGACAATATTCGTTAGGGGAGAATTCAAAAATATATCTAGCATCCAAATATAATTTTCTTTGTAGAATAATTGATAATTTAATAAATTAAGAAGCATACCTTTCAATTGCTAAATCTCGGTTGCTAATCGCTAGATTTACAATGTCAGGACCCAAAGGCAGATTTAAGTTCATTTTTTCTGCATATTTGATCATACTGGGAAATAAAATCCTAAATCCAACAGGTGAAATCTGATCCTTGTTATCAACTGCCCAACCATGCTTTTCAATAAAGATAAGGCCTGAAAAGAAAATGAAGCAACTCCACAAGTAATTACAAATATTGCAAGATGCAAACTCCTCCACACGTTCTATTTATCTAATCGTGTCTATATATATATATATATATATATATATATATATATATATATATATATTTTAAATAAAAATAATAAATAAAATAAAATATTTTCGGATTTTTTTTATATATAAAAAAAACAAAAAATAAAACTATTAATAAACCTAATTAACATTTATTAAGAAATATAGAAACAACCTCTTACAGAAATGCAGGCTAAGCTAAGGGTGCATACAATAAACCCTTGTGGTCCGGCCTTTTCTCGAACTCTGCGTATAATGGGAGCTTAGTGCACCGGGTTGCCTGTTGGTGTATGTGAATAAAGTTCCACATGAAAAGTAGAAAGGAAAAAAATTCTACTTATAAGGAGTTGAATACTCTTAATGATTTGAGACCTTTTGGGAAAAATCGTGCGGGCTTGGCCCAAAGCGAACTATATCAAACTATGTTAAGAGTATCTTCGGACCGTTTAAGCCTAACAACTGGTATCAGAGCTAATGGTTTGGCGAAACGAGTATGGAGATGGTGCATACACAACACAAATACTTGAATCATGTGGGTGCGGATGTTAAGAGTATTTTTGGGTTGTTTTAGCCCAACATACAGCCCTTACCAAGAAATTAAAATAACATGGGCTAGCCAGTTTTCAGACTGATCATTTAAAAATAGCCAGCATTTACAAAGTCATTGAAAAATAGCCACTATTTTGCTGCAACACGAAAAGTTCCAGCATAATATACTGGAGATCGGTGAACCTGTGTATGAACTTCCAATATATTATGCTGGAACTCCAACACACGGAAAGTTCCAGTATATTATACTGGAGTTCCAGTATATAACTCCAGTATAATATACATGAATATTTTTTCGGATTTTGAACAGTGTTTTCATTCAGATTTATCTTTACATAAAAAGTGACTAAATTTAGATTACTTTTAAAACTATAACTATTTTTGAATGACCACTTGTAAATCTGACTATTTTTGAATTTCTCATCTAAATATGATTGTCTAATTAAATGACCTGGTTATAGGGGTGCACATAAGCCGGGTTGGTTCGGATTTTTCAATTACCAAACCAAACCAATTGTCTCAGATTTTTAAATTTATAAACCAAACCAAACCAATAAAAGTCGAGGTTTTCAATCACGATTTTTCTTGTGTTTTTCGGTTTTCTCGGGTTTTTCTGACAAAATCTTCATAGTATAAATTTATAATTTATGCTCTAATATTTCTTATGTCCTAGTAGGATAAAACTATATAAGATGTTACCCAATAAAATAATACAAAATAATATAAGATGAGTCATGATTATACTAAAATACTCAACAAATCGCATAAAATAAATAATTTAATTAATACGCTATAATAAAAATAAATATAATCTAAAAGTACTAAGTCATGTTAAAATAAATACGACTAATAAGTACTAAGTATTAATTACATGACTAAATAATATTAATTTTGAGTTATGCATTTTCACTATCAAAATCAATGCAAAACTAAAAAAAAAACAAATCCAATACTATTGTCATTTATAGTATTGAATTGAATTTTTTTTGTTAGCATTAGTATTAATTTGATTTTGCTTTGGGCTTTATTTGAGTTACTAACTTTTATGAGCTATAAAACATATTTGACCATTCAAAGTTCTAAGTCCAAGCTTGAATACATTAAAAGAGAGAACTAGTAAAGAGTTTAAATTATATTTATAAATTACATTACAATAATTATTTTAAAATAATTTTTAAAATATGTAATGTATACATTAAAGGAGAGAACTAGTAAATAGTTTATGATTTTATGTATAAAATATTTTTAAAACTTGTATACATGTAATGTCGGGTTGGTTTGGTTTCGATTTGACTTTTTTCAGTTAAAACCAAACCAAACCAATTATGGTCAGATTTTTTTCTAATACCAAACCAAATCACCAAATTATAGTCGGATTTTTTTTTTCCGGTTTGACTTGAATTATTGGTTTGGTGCGGTTTATCGATTTCCTTTGTACACCCCTACCTGTTTATATAAATATTTTTAAAACGTCCACATATAGAACTCAAACTTCTTTTCTTTTTCAGCATTACTTTCTCACAAAAAAAATTAATTGAAGAATGTTACCTCGTTGGACTTGGTTATCTCCAACTCCCCATTTGCTAAGGGCAAGCAAACATGCTAAAGTAGAAGAAAGTGAGTCCTTGACAAGCAATGAATGGCTAGGACTTAATCCCCAAGATCCATCTTCTCTTTGATTTTCAAGAATCCAATCCAAACACTGAGGAAAACATGGCTGGTTTACAGAATTTCTTGAAGGTATCATAGCTACCCATGCTGTATCATAAGAAGAAGGAGATAACTCTACTTTCTGAAATGTTTTCTTTATTCTCTCCTTTGCCTCTTCGAAACCATCCTACAAACCAGAGATGAACTAGTTTTTAATAATAATAAGAAGAAGAAGAAGAAAAATTAACCAAGCCGCTGACCCAACTGCTTTAACTTAAGAATAGTCAGCAAATATGTAATAGATGTATAAATGTGTATAATCAGTAGCAGACAGCTCGATGCACTAAGCGCGGGGTCCGGGAAAGGACCAGACTATAAAGGCATATTGTACGCAATCTTACCCTGCATTTTTGTAAGAGGCTGTTTCAATGGTTCAAATCCGTGATCTCATGATCACATGGCAACAACTTTACCAGTTACGCCAAAATTCTCATTCATAAAATCTATGTATACTAACTAAGCTATGAATTGACCGGTTATTTGTGTAAAGATCTCTAATAAGAAAGAAGAATTAAGGAACATAAAAGAATATATAAGTGGGATTTTGGACAATATCTAGATGAAGTCAAAAAATTAAAAAAAAAAATTGAATTTGTTTTTTGGACATGAATTTCACTTCGAAAAAAGAGAAAGATTTGTAAGTGAAAGCAATTATTAATGTGAAATATTCGCCAAACTAATTTTCTTTTATAACATTTCACCATTCTTTCAGATTGAACATTCTTGCATATTTGCAAGTAAAGTCATGACCAAACACCCATTTTGTGCAAGAGTTTAGTTCCTTTCAATTAGTGTGTGTGTGTGAAAGGCTGAAGAAGGAGGCAAAAATTGAGGCAAATCTAGCTTTCCGACGAGCTAGAACAGGGGTGAAGGCTATCAATCTGATTTCATAACTAGTTGGTACTTTCAAATCCTATTTATAGATTCTGTTGGGCGAATACAATCAAACAGAATCCATTTGTGAGCAAAATTCAAATTCATTATATATATATACATATATATAATTTCCTTTGAATTCCCCTTCCCCGTGTCTTATTTTTAAAGATAATTGTAGATGAGTCGGTTCGATCACCCCACATATCGACGCCCCCCAGCAAACAAAAAAGGAACAGAAAAGGGACTCATATTACCAGTGATGAAGCAATACTGTAGCTGCATCTTACTCCTCTACATGGTCTCTGGGAAATTGTATTTCCTTCGAACAAGGAAAAAAACACACGCACAGAAATTAGGACATGGTTACAAAAGAATTGAATTATAAAATATATTATTGCAGCGATCAAAATTATATGTCTTACTGGTCGATGAACCTAATTTGCCATTTTCCAAACTATGATGAGAAAATGGTAGTATGATATTGCTTCTGTAGCCAAGTATCATTATTCTAAAAGTGTGGTGGGAGGGAGACAAAGGAATCCAATTATTTGTAGATATTTTTCTCACGTGTCTTTGCTCAATTTAGCCAACACTATTTTGGCTAGATTACATACGTAGGTACGTGTAATGTTGGAGTGCGGAACCAAAATGTGGTTTATTTTTACTCAAAATACTCAAATAAGTGTAAAAAAAAAAAAAGTTACCAAACTATATATAACGCCACTAATAGTGGCGCTATACAGTAACGTTAACTGTACCGTTACTGTATAGTAGTGGCGCTATACTGACAAACCTTACATAGCGCCACTATTAATGGCGCTATACAGTAATTACCTGACCCCATCAATAATGTCTGGGTTCAATAATTTAAATGCGTATAAAGCCACTTTTTGTGGCGCTATATACAAACAAAAAAAATAACCCGGCTAGCCATTTTCTATATAAACATCGTAGAATCGCCACAACTTCATTCAAATTTTTTTTAACTCTTGTTGGTTTCTATTGTTGTTAAATTCTCCAGCATTTTTTCATTATGTCTGAAGAACGTAGAATAAGAGTATCATTATATTGGGGGTGAGGTTGTGATGGAGAATAACTCTGTGGGCTACAGTTTACCTGCTAAGTGTAATGTTAAATTGCCACTTTCAATGGAGTACAAAACATTAATATTGTTGTTATGCAAAAAAATGAGTGTGAGAAAACGTTCAGTGATACTCAAAGTAACCGGAAGATATCCGTATTCCGTTACGCCGCAAGGGTTTGCTTTTTACTCAGAGTTTAACATCGACGATGATGACACTTTGAGTGATTTCTTGAGGACTCCGGACGAATGCCGGGAATTTCTTGTAATCACAATGTTGGAGATGTACGTGAAGGTCGAAGACGTTCCAAAAAATGAGGTTTTGCGTAGTAAAGATAACCCCCAGTCATCGGGTGGTTATTCTGGATCAGTTTTTGCCGGACATGTTCCAGATGAAAGAATTTTTCTTGATTTAAATTTATCACCGTCGGCGAATGAGCAGCGAGAAAATAATTTATACCCTGCTTTCCATAATTCACAAGAAGAGTGGTAAACTTCAATTTTCATTTGTGTTAATTATGTATATTTTTGCGTATTGAATTAATTTTAACGCTCATATATTTAATAGGGGGTACCGGTCGGATATGAATTTTACAAGTGGCTCATCCGGTAGTCATCACCTAACTGAAAACGTCCATCATGGAATGTCATCACATTACAACTTGTAAGTGAAAAGCTACAGCCATATATAAAGCATTTATTAATTTAGTAGCTTATATTTTTGTTGAAATGTGCAGTGAAAACGAGCAAGTTGAACTACCCGTACTCACTCAATTGCCCGAAAATGACGTATTACATCAGGATCTGGCAGATGAACAGAGTGAGGAAGAGAACAGCGATTACGATAACAATGCCAATGAATCGGGAGACGAGACACCATTTGCTCGTGAGGATGGTGATGAAGAGGACGATGAGGAAGGACCCGATTTGAAAAGAGCCCCCCATACACGAAAAGTGAACGAGTCTGAAGTGTCGTTTCATTCAAGGGAGATTCCTTATATTGATAACTTGCCGGCCGTGCCGGATGTGGAAGATCTCACAAAGGATTTTGATGAAATCCGGACATCAATGTGGGATGAGTCTAGACCAACGGTGCTTGCAAAGGGGATGCTTTTTCCTGATAAAGCACGCGTAAGCAGGGCTTGTAAAATGCACAATGTTAAAGAGTGTCGTGAGATGCAAGTATCAGAGTCAAGTCCGACGGTATACAAGGCTATTTGCCGCAGGTGGTTTTGGCCATGTAATTGGATGTTGCGTGCGTCGAAGAAGAAAACAGGTATGTGGAAAGTGGGTAAATACATTCCCACCCACACATGCGAAATGGACACTTTCAACGGGAATCACTTCAACTTGGATATTGACTTGATATCTCTTGTACTTATTCCGCACATCGAAGCGTCCATAAGGTATAAAATCAAAGAGTGCATTACAACAGTCTACCAGGAATATGGCCACACAATTACTAAAAGAAAGGCATATCTTGGGCGCAAAAGAGCGTTTGAAATAGTCTATGGTAACTGGGATAAGTCATTTGCAGATCTGCCTAGCTACATGGTTGCACTGCAGCACTTTAACCCCGGAACAGTTATTGAATGGAAGCTTGAGCGGAGTCCGGGTAAACCAGAATATATATTTAATTACGTGTTCTGGGCGTTTAAGCCAGCAATTGATGGTTTTCCGTATTGCCGGCCCGTAATATCCATAGACGGAACTCATGTCTATGGAAAGTACGATATCAAGCTATTGATAGCCGTGGTTGTGGATGCTAATGGACAGATATTTCCTCTAGCCTTTGCTATTTGTGCAATTGAAAGCACAGAGACGTGGACAATGTTTTTGAACCACTTGAAAGAGCACGTTGTCAAACATCGTTCAGGTATTTGTCTAATATCTGATCGGCACGGGGGTATATTAAGTTCTGTGGAGAACCTTCCTGCCTGGCAAGAACCTTATGCATACCACCGTCAATAAATGTGTCGTCCACTCTCATCCTATCATCCCTCTCATAATGTAAAGGATCCCATGCAGGCTGAGTCGGTATAGACTGCGGAAATCCAAACTGACGAAATACTCGTTCTGAGGCATGATGCTCAACAATATCGAGGCACGTGAGAGGGACGAAAGCCCTCCAAATATGGCGACCGTGCGTGCAATACGCTGGCAGGGTACCTATCAGCTCTTCGCTGTACGGCGTCCAGATGAACTATCAAATAATAACACAAACCGTTAGTATGCGCAACACCTAGTTAAAAAATAATTGGTAAGTTTAGTTAGATATTCACCTGTGCATCCTCCAGAAAATCCAACACATCCCTACAGAAGGGGAGATTATGATGTCCATGATACTCTCGTGCAAGTTTACGACGCAATACCCACCTACAAGCTAGAGGGAGATCAGGAATATGTACATTAGCCGGTAGTTGTGGTAGAGGTGGCCGAAGTTGCAGAAATCGCTCCCACACCCAAACCTAAAACAGAAAGTTGACGTAAAGATTAACTATAACTAGGTAGAATTGGAACTAAACGACAAATTATTTGAATAAGTTGTCACCTATAGAAGTGGTAGAAAGCCAGAAACGTCTCTCTGTGTGCCCATGGTTGCCCGGCATATCTGCCTGTACAAAAAAGATAGGACATCACCACCCCAGCTGTAGCTGACTGTATCATCAAAGTCCGCAATATGATGCAGAAAACGAAGGCTCACTAGGTTCCCCGAAGTGTTCGGGAACAAGACCCCCCAAATAGAAGGAGCAACAACAGCCTCGTATATTGCTCCACATCCACCTCCGCTGAGTCGTCGGTGATAGTATCGTGGATCTGTACCAAGTGGTCTCTAATGGGGACCAACTGCATACGACTGCTCCCAACTGCTACATCTGGGTCCTCGGACCTGAAGCTCGTGAGCCTGTGCAGCATATCCATATATGAAGCCCGGTTAAAATATCTCATATTCCCAGGCAGTAAAATTGGCAAGCCATCGGTGGATAGGACATATAAAATCTCGACGTCCTGGAGTGTGATGGTGGCTTCGCCGATGGGCAGATGGAAAGTGTGTGTCTCCGGTCGCCACCGCTCAATCAACGTCGTGATCAAAGCATAGTCGAGCTGTATCCGGCCAATGCTAATGATCCTATATAATTCCATCTCCTCCAGTGATGGACCACACGGGGATGTAGAACGCGGGGAGGAGTCAAAAACTCCCACAATAAATCCACTCTCCTGCCCCGAAAAGTCTGCGTAAGCAACTCCCCCCCCCCCATATATGCTCGGATCTATGCTGGGGCTGTAGGGGTAGTAGCTCCGACGTCCGAGGGTCGGGATGTATAGGTGCATCCACGTCGTCAACTGCAAATTCATAATTTTTAATAACTATCATTAAAATTTATGTGTGTTTTTTATAATTTAAATTCATATTTTTTAACAACTTAATTGTAAAAATTATATATATACTTATGGGTTTCGTGCTAGATTTTCTGAGGCCCAGTGGTACCAAACTATCATTAATAATTTTATGTTTTTTTAATAATTTTTATTCATATTTTTTAATAACTTAATTGTAAAAATTATATATATATATATATATATATATATATATATAATTTTTATAATTATGGGTTTCGTGCTAGATTTTCTGAAGCTCAGTGGTACCAAACTATCATTAATAATTTTATGTTTTTTTAATAATTTTTATTCATATTTATTTAATAACTAAATTGTAAAAATAATATATATATTATAATTATGGGTATATATATATATATATATATATATAATTTTTATAATTATGGGTTTCGTGCTAGATTTTCTGAAGCTCAGTGGTACCAAACTATCATTAATAATTTTATATTTTTTTAATAATTTTTATTCATATTTATTTAATAACTAAATTGTAAAAATAATATATATATATATATATATTATAATTATGGGTTTCGTGCTAGATTTTCTGAGGCCCAGTAGTACCAAACTATCATTAATAATTTTATGTTTTTTTATAATTTTTATTCATATTTTTTAATAAATTAATTGTAAGAATTATATATATATATATATATATAATTATGGGTTTCGTGCTAGAATATAAGATAATTAAACAATTACTACACAATACTACGCTACAAGGCTCTACATTTTACTACGCTAAAGGGGTCTACGTTTTACTACGCTAAAAAGGTCTACGTTTTACTACGCTAAAAAAGTATACATTTTACTACGCTAAAAAATAATCTAAACTAAACGGCATAAAAACACATAAATATACATGAGGATATTAAGAAACACATTTTTTAGACTAATTTACATATTTTTATACAACACTAAAATTAAATCCGGATAAAATTTAACATGCTAGTTTCGGAAAAAATAAACACAAACCGAAATAGAACACATACAAATCAAGTAATATGCATTGTTATAAAAGTTTCAACTTAAAATAAATCGAAATACCTCGATTTAGAATTTTCGAAATGTAGATAGATCGAAATTTTGACTCCGGAAGAGTGAATCCACAATAACACGAAGCTCTACTCGACAGTGGGACCACAAATATTAAAATTTTATGTGACGGGGGGACCCAAAATTTTTTTTTTTTTTAAAAAATGGGGGCAGAATCGGTGGTGGTGGTGGTGGGGGACCAGAAATGAAAATGAGGGAGATGGAACGAAGAAGAAGAAGATGAAGGATTTGTATTAAGGGGTATAGCGCCACTATTAATGGCGCTATGTCTTCAGGTAATTACTGTATAGCGCCATTAATAGTGGCGCTATGTAAGGTTTGTCAGTATAACACCACTAATAGTGGCGCTATACAGTAACGGTACAGTTAACGTTACTGTATAGCGCCACTATTAGTGGCGTTATATATAGTTTGGTAACTTTTTTGTTACACTTATTTGAGTATTTTGAGTAAAAATAAACCACATTTTGGTTCCGCTCCCTGAAGTACGAATTTCCTTAGAAAAATATCGTGTACATTAATTACTCTTGGTACTTTAGTGACAGTCTGAATTACAGCTCTCTGTACATTACTGACCGACTGAATTATAGCTCTTTATTTTTTTTATTTTTTGCTTAAACGGAGAATTGTATTAATTAAAAACGAAATTACAAACAGTGTTCTGAATAAAAGGAACTAGTGCCATTTACATCAAAATCTAGTTGCATAAAAGTAAAGGGATGAAGTTCTTCAAATAACAAGATTGTTTGTGAAGATAGTCCCATGTTTGATTTTTCAAATAGTTAGTGGGAATTGAACCTATGATTTAAAAAAAAATTTAAACCCCCTTGACCACTAAACTAGACTTTTGGGTTGTGTTAAGGGGATTCAAAACTTAATATATAGAGATAAAATACAGATTTTACCATACATATACAATGTAATTTTTCGACGAAGGGGGTTCGGAACCCCCTCCGCCCCCCCTAAATCTGCCCCTGCCTATAAGAGGAAATAAGTTGTGAGTATTATAGCTCTTTGTACTAATTTAAGTGTACATATTTAAAGTATTTTTGTAATACATACACAGTTACAACCAAATCTACTGAATTCTGCAACCTCTGCTCCGCCCGGGGTAGTGGATTAGAAGGAGAAGAACTATATGCAAAAGTGAACCAAGCCATTAGCATGTATTTAGTTCATTATTTCAATCTTTGTTTTTCGCAAATTTTTCTGTTAATCTGCTATAAAGCCTGTTAAACTATCTGATTAAAATTAAACCTCCGTGCTACATTTTTCTTGAAAGTGAGTGGAGCTTGTGGAATTGTCAGAGAGGTCCTGCATTTCTAATTCAAAATGTCCATACTCTTTGAACTGTCATTTGTCATACTGCTATAGCATTGGCCATCAGATATCTAACAAATTAATAAAATATACTCTGAACATCTAGCCACCAGATATCTAACAAATTAATAAAATATACTCTGAATATATAGTATAAAAATCCATTATATTATAAATGTATCCAGATATCTAGTAAAGCAAACTTTGAACGACAATAAATCAGACAACAAAAGAGAAATATGCCAAAAGAGACAAAAATATTTAACGTGGTTAGTTCAAAGGTTCTTTTTCTATTTGCACAAACAAATCAAGATTTTAGAGTCACTAGATTAAGAATGAGTGTGTAATTTTGATTAAATCTATTCGAATAATTAATTCGTTATAAAGTAAATCATGAATCTAATCGCTAGAGACCTTCAACTATTTTCAAAGGGTAAAAAAAATTAATAATATTTTATCAAGGACTTTCATACTTTTAATATAATATTGATATAGATTAGTAGTTAGTATATTCTTAGCACGGTACAATGTACTATTATGTTTTTATAAAGAAAAAGAACTTGCGCATGTCTAATATATGTATTAGCTAATTAAGATAGTATTATATATTTTAGTTTGTTACATTATACTAGGTGGTAGAGGAAGTTAAGACTGCGCACGATAGACTCTTATGGTCCGATCCTTCCTCGGATTCCGTGTATAGCGGGAGCTTAGTGCACCGGATTGCTTGTTGAGTGTGTGTGAAGAAAGTCTCACACGGAAAGGAGAAAAGAAAAAGATTGTACTTATAAGGAGTTTGATACTTTTAATAGTGTGGGGCAGCTCAGTGCACTAAGCCCGCTATGCGCGGGGTCCGGGAAAGGACCGGACTATAAAGGCATATTATACGCAATCTTACCCTGCATTTTTGCAAGAGGCTGTTTCAATGGTTCAAATCCGTGATCACATGGCAACAACTTTACCAGTTACGCCAAAACTCTCATTCATAAAATCTTTGTATACTAACTAAACTATGAATTGACCGGTTATTTGTGTAAACATCTCTAATAAGAAAGAAGAATTAAGTGTTGAAGTTGTCAAACTCCCACATCGGTTGGGGAGAAAAATTATTGGGATTTTTTTCTTATAAAAGGAGGCCTAATGTTTAGGATTTAAACACACCTCTCATTTGGCTTCTTATCTTCTTAAGGCATTTGTATCTTCTCTCTTTAGTATTATTTCACTTGTATTTTTTGAGTGGAATAAAATATTGGTTGTGTCCGAGGAAGTAGGTAAAATTGGCCGAACCTCGTAAATTCTGGTGTTCCTTTTATTGTTTCTTTATTGTCTTATTTATTATTTGGTGACTACCATAATTTTTGGTATAGTAGTTGTGACTCATTCGCACTATATACATTTGACTTCCGCAACAATTGGTATCAGAGCCAAGGTACTTCTAAGTATGCTCTGTGGTTGCAGCATAGTCTGATCTTCCACATCAGAAAAGATTTATCTTGGTAACTGAGTCAAGGTTCTGTCTGAGTATGCTCTGTGGTTGCAGCTTAATCTGATCTTCCACACTAGAAAGGAAATAATCTTGATTTTTGTCGTCAGCTATTAAATAATATTTGTGTCAAAGATGGGAGGCAATAAACAAGAAGAATTTACATCAAGTGTCAACAATACGTCATCATTGGCATCTTCGCTTATGACAAAAAATGTGTCAAATGCAAAATTTGCGGTAGAAATATTTGACGGATCAGGACATTTTGGGATGTGGCAAGGCGAGGTTCTAGATGTCCTTTTTCAACAAGGGCTAGATCTTGCCATTGAAGAAAAAAGACCAGATGTTATTGGAGAAGAAGATTGGAGAATTATCAACCGTGTTGCTTGCGGTACCATTCGATCCTACCTTGCTAGAGAGCAGAAATATCCATACACAAAGGAAACTTCTGCAAGTAAATTATGGAAAGCACTGGAGGATAAATTTTTGAAGAAAAACAGTCAAAATAAATTGTACATGAAGAAGAGATTGTTTCGCTTCACCTATGTTCCTGGTACCACAATGAACGAACATATCACCAGTTTCAATAAGTTGGTCACAGATTTGCAAAATATGGATGCAACTTTTGATGATGGCGACTTGGCCTTGATGTTATTGGGGTCACTTCCTGATGAGTACGAGCACCTTGAAACTACTCTACTCCATGGGAATGACAAAATTTCTCTCAGAGAAGTTTGTTCGGCTTTGTACAGCTATGAACAAAGAAAGGGAGAAAAACAAAAGGGCGGAGAAGGAGAAGCACTGGTTGTGAGGGGTCATCCTCAAAATCAAATGAGGACAAAGAAGGGAAGATCCAAGTGAAGATCTAGACCCAGCAAAAATGAATGTGCCTTTTGTCGAGAAAAGGGATACTGGAAGAAAGACTGTCCGAAGTTGAAGAATAAGGCCAAACATAACAATGGAAAGGCCATTATGGATTCAAATGTAGCTGATTGTGATGATTCAGACTTCACATTAGTTACAATAGAGCCATCAACATCAGCAGATATATGGCTGATGGACTCGGCTTATAGCTATCATATGTGTCCCAACAGGGACTGGTTCGTGGATTCTCAAGAGAGGTCCTGCATTTCTAATTCAAAATGTCCATACTCTTTGAACTGTCATTTGTCATACTGCTATAGCATTGGCCATCAGATATCTAACAAATTAATAAAATATACTCTGAATATATAGCATAAAAATCCATTATATTATAAATGTATATTATTAGGATCGGAATAATCAAGTATCACGAGGAAGCTAGTAAAGCAAATTTTGAACGACGATAAATCAGACAACAAAAGAGTAATTTTCCAAAAGAGACAAAAATATTTAACGTGATTAGTTCAAAGGTTCTTTTTCTATTTGCACAAACAAATCAAAATTTCAGAGTGAGTAGATTTAGAATGAGTGTGTAATTTTGATTAAATCTATCCGAATAATTAATTCATCATAAAGTAAATCATGAATCTAATCGCTAGCGACCTTCAACTATTTTTAAAGGGTAAAAAAAGTTAATAATATTTTACCAAGGACTTTCATGCTTTTAATATAATATTGATATAGATTAGTAGTTAGTATATTCTTAGCACTGTACAATGTACTATTTTGTTTTTATAAAGAAAAAGAACTTGCGCATGTCTAATATATGTATTAGTTAATTAAGATAGTATTATATATTTTAGTTTGTTACATTATACTAGGTGGTAGATGAAGTTAAGACTGCGCAAGATAGACTCTTGTGGTCCGATCCTTCCTCGATTTCGCGTATAGCGGGAGCTTAGTGCACCGGATTTCCTGTTGAGTGTGTGTGAAGAAAGTCTCACACGAAAAGGAGAAAGGAAAAAGATTCTACTTATAAGGAGTTTGATACTTTTAATAGTGTGAGGCCTTTCGAAGAAAACCGTGCAGGCTTGACCCAAAACGAAAATATCACACCATGTTAAGAGTATCTTTGGGTTGTTTTAGCCTAACAACTGATATTAGAGCCTATGGTTTGGCGAGATGAGTAAGGAGATGGCGCATACCTAGCCTCTCCTTGGGCTTCGGTGGCCGTAAATACTCGAATCCTATGGGTGACACACAGTTAATCTCCAAATTAATCCATAAACAGTGATGTGTCATGTGAAACTTAGTTCAACGGGGAGATTGTTGGATGTGTGTGAACAAAGTCTGCACATGGAAAGTAGAAAGGTAAAAGATTATATTTATAAGGAGTTGAATACTTTTAATGGAGTAAGACCTTTTGGGAAAAATCATGTGGGCTTGACCCAAAGCAGATAATATTACACTATATTAAGAGTATTTGTGGGCAGTTTTAGCCCAACACAGCCCTTGCCAAGAAAACTAAACATGATTGTCTAATTAAATAAATATTTTTAAAACATCCATATATAGAACTTAAAAACTTCTTTTCTTTTTCAGCATTACTTTCTCACAAAAGAAATTAATTGAAGAATGTTACCTCCTTGGACTTTGGTTATCTCCAACTCCCCATTTGCGAAGGGCAATCAAACATGCTAAAGTAGAAGAAAGGGAGTCCTTGACAAGCAATGAATGGCCAGGATTTAATCCCCAAGATCCATCTTCACTTTCATTTTCAAGAGTCCAATCCAAACACTGAGGAAAACATGGTTGATTTACGGAATTTCTTGAAGGAATCATAGCTACCCATGCTGTGTCATAAGATGAAGGAAATAGCTCTACTTTCTGAAATGTTTCTTTATTTTCTCCTTCGCCTCTTCGAAACCATCCTACAAACTAGAGATGGGACTAGTTCTTTAATAATAATAATAAGAAGAATTAACCTAAATAGTTGTTGATCCAATCACTTAAATTAAGAATAGGCGGCATATATGTTTGACTCAAAAGATATTAAAACATTTTTGAACAAATCAGTCAAAGATGAAGGGGTAAATCTTAGTCAAACTTAATTGATTCCAGATCGAAAGATTTAGTAATAATAATTACATATGGGACGAATGAACTATCAACAATCTTATTAAGATTCGACACTGCCTTCTTCATCGATGGATGAGGAAGGAGGATTACAATTGTTTTTCCTCTTAGGATACAAGAATGAAGCTTTTCTTATTTTTCTTCTGTTAGAAAGATGGAGAAGCCCCCCTTGAAAACCTTCCTGGGCTATATATATAGTCGAAACCTCTTGATCCCCGTCGTGACTTGGTGCGCTTGGGTCGGTGGTGCATTTTGGTCGTGACTCTAGGCATTGCTCTTTTCGATGTGTCGGATATCTTGGAGGAGACATGAAGTGGACATTATTGACTTCCACTACCCGATTGCTAAAAAGGGGCCGTGGGCAACCTGGTCATGGTGTTCAGATTTTGACCAATACAGTTAGTCCCTCTGTCTGTCGGGGTCGTCCTTTGTCTGGCTCGACGGATGGATAATGTTTGCAGCTTAGTCGAGAGGAATCTGACCCCCAACTTTCCGTTCCTTAGTCGCGTTCTGTGGATTTTTTGGCGGGGTGGATGTTTTCTTTCGGCACTCGTGGACCGTTGCGATGGTTTCGCAATCGAAACGCCGGTTTGGCAAATGAAGTGTTGGTTCGTGTATGCCACCATTATGACACACGTTCCTGGAAAACTTAAACGTTTCATACCCTCATCAGATTCAAATGACGACTCTTGGGTTTCGTGCTCGTAGAATTTATGTCTCTTATAAATAGGGGAACTTGTCATTTGATTGATTCGCTTCATCATCCATTTGAGAGAGTTCTTCAGATATCGATTTTTTAGATATCTCGAATTCTTGCTTTCCTTCCTGCTCACTGCAACCTTTCATTCTTTCTTTGTATTACTTTTCTTTGGAGAGTTTTTTGTTAAAAAATGGTCGGTGGTTCTTCTCGTGATGATCTCCCTGCTTCCAATCCGATACTAGAGAATTCTGTTCACGTCACCGGAGAAGTGGATGCGGTGGAGGATGAAGATATTCCCTCGGTAGATGAGATTCTGCCTCGCCCGGGGAGGGACGCGACTAACTTCAGCTTCGGCGGTGGAGCAGAGCCGGAACACGTCGCTTCCGTTGTAAGAGAAAGGGGAATTGTAGATTTGAGGGAATGGTGGGGAATCCCCAGTTTCGTTGAGATACGGCCGACGGAGGGGGATGACAGAGTTCACTTCAACCGCCCCGGATATTGTGTATTCTACGCCTACCCCTTCATTGTCGGGTACACACTTCCTCTTCCCATGTTGGTGGTAGATTTCTGTCGTTACTACGAGGTGTGCCCTGCTCAGCTTTCGTCTTACTTGTACAAGTTGTTTCTTATGATGCTCAAGTATGCGAAACTTGCTGGTCGTGAGGTCACTTTGGGCCATATGCTGAGCATTTTTGCTCCACAACTGATTCGAGGTACGATGGTTCACGCGCGTCCTTAGGGATCGAAAGGTCTGGTGGTGAAGATGGATGACCAAACCAATCGTCGTTTCTATGAAAATTATTTTTATGTGCGGACTGAGCATATTGTGGCGAACCCGATGGGATTCCCCGAGAGATGGAACTTTGCCCGTAAGTTTGCATCTTTAATTAATGGAATGTTTGAACATTTTCCTCGGATATTAAATTGCTCTATTTTTCTACAGTTGAGAGATTGCCTCCGCCGCCTGTCTAAGGGATTCGCGAATGGGTGGAGGCCATTCTTTCCCATACAGTGGGAGTTTGCACCTGGTCGACTTTTCACGAGAGGTTTGGACGTAGGCCCCTTACAGGTGAGATGACGTCCTCGTCTACTGCCTTTCCTCTTTTTTTTGTTCAGCCTTTTATGCACCATTCGTTGTTGGCAGGGAGGGTGCGGAGAGCAAGGGCCCCTCAGCCGGCCGCATCCGCTCGTCCTGTCGTTGTACCCACTGTATGCCCTTCGTTGAGGGCTGCTTCGGTTGAATCTGCGGCCTTGGTTACTCCAGCGAGGGCTGCTTCTAAGGACGAGGTCCCGACCAATGTCGTCCGTCCTACGAACGAGTTACCATCAACTAGAGAGGAGGAAGGGCCGTCAAAGAGATGGAGAGTAGACTTTGAGATAGCGCCTCCGATAGTGATTCACCTAGACGATTCTCCTCCGACAGGCTTAGGAGAAGGTGTTGTTACAGCATCTCCCATAGAGGCAGAGCAAATTGTTGACGTTGGCGCTGGCGGTCAGCGATCGGAAACTCCGTCTACCATCATGGCTCAGCCAGAAATCCCTGCTATTACTGGCGATCAACTCCTTGTTATGGCAGAAAACCAGACCTCGGGCGCCGTTGTAGTGACTTCGGATGTGCCCTCCTCTTCTGCAGCGGGTCGTGCTTCTCCTTCGGCAGCGAAAAAGGGAAAAGGTATGGCGATTGACGAGTATGAGTCCGAGTCAAACCTGGATCCTGATGATGTTAGGATGTTCGAGGAGGGCCTTACTCATTCGGTGGTTCATGCGGGAGGCTCAGCTCGTATTCTCCAGATCCCTTCCAGCGTTAACCTCTTGGCGGAGGGGGAGAATCTGGTGCCTCAATTTAGCCTGTTATGTTCAGAAGCTGAGAATGAGAATGAGTCCCTTCGGGATATCCTTAATGCTGAGTTGAAGGACGAGGTGGCCGTCATGGTCTTAAGGGTACGTTGCATTTGGCTTTTGTTTTAAGTTTTTCCCTTTGTTCGAAAGCATTAGTTTAACTGTCTTTCTGTTTTCCAAACATATATGGTGGAAGTGGAAAGCATTCGCAGGGCCAACACCCGGTCGAGGATTTTCTTGCAAATGCTGGAGAAATACCGTCGCTATTGCAACAGATGTCACGAGTTGCACGAATGGCTGAGGACGGATCCCCGTAATTGGGCTCTGGGCGAGGAGTTGGAGAAAAGAGACCAGGAATTGATGCAGACGATCTGTAGCAAGAGTGAACTTGAGGAGCAACTCCGCATCAAGGACGAACAACTCGAATTGGGTAAGGGGATCGCTGCAAAGTGTGAGCATTTGCAGTGCAGGTTGAGGTCTATGCAGTCGGAGATGAACCAGAACTTGGTCCGATTCAAGGCGATGAGCGCAGAGTGGAGAGGAAAGTTGACTGTGATGGAGAGCAAGGTTTCTGGTTTGGAAAACATTGAGAGAGCCTGGTCTGAGGCTTTGGCGAGGGCTGCGGCCCTAGAGGATACTATCTACGTACTCCAATCTGAACAAGAATCGGAGAGGGCGACAACTACTCTATGGAGGCGAGGTTCGATCAGGAGGCTTCGGTTCTGGGAGATCGGGTCGCGTCCCTGGAGGCGGAGAATGAGCGACTAAATGCTAACGTTGAATCATCTCCCGCTGCCGTTCCCCGCCAAGTGCATGAGCTCTGGGTTTATGCCGAAGCCCAGCAGGACATATACAGGGGTTTGTGGGAAGCAAGCACCATGGCTGAGACTGCTTACGAAGAAGCGCGAGCGAAAGCTCGCGAGGCTCGCATCAACTCTGGATACGAAGTGAAGTGGCGACACCCGAAGCTAATAGGGTGATGATGATGAACCTCGTGGGGATGATGATGACAGTGGTGATGATGACGGTGGTGATTACACCGAATGAAGAATATTGTCCTTTGTTTTTATTTTTATTGCGTTTGTCGATTGGCGTCCGTTCGTTCCGTATTTTTTTTATATTGGTTGGCCTGGGCCATATGTAAGCGGCGGTAGCCCGCACTATGACATTGCATAAATAAAAGTTTCCTTCTTCGCTATTTGCCTTGTACTTCAATTTTTATTCCAACTGTTCGTGGCCTTGGTGCGAGGCAGGGGCTCGCCCGACAAATCTCGATTTTTCTTTTCCTTTGGTGGTCGTCGAACTCTTTCCTTTTTTGGTGAAGGCACTTGACCTTAAAGGGTGTTATTTCGAATTTATTGAAATTAAAGCCCGTTGCGGTTCGAGCGAGGTCGAACCTCTCTTTTTTTTCTTTGATGGCGAAGGTGGCCCTTGGCCTTAAAGGGTGTTATTTCAAACTTATCGAAATAACAGCCCGTCGTAGTTCGAGCGAAGTCGAACCTCTCTTTTTCTCTTTGATGGCCAAGGCCTTTGGCCTTAAAGGGTGTTATTTCGAACTTATCGAAATAACAGCCCGTCGTAGTTCGAGCGAGGTCGAACCTCTCTTTTTCTCTTTAATAGCGAAGACCCTCGGCCTTAAAGGGTGTTATTTCGAATTTATCGAAATTACAGCCCGTCGCGGCTCGAGCGAGGTCGAACCTTTGTTTTTTTTCTTTGATGGCGAAGGCCCTTGGCCTTAAAGGGTGTTATTTCGAACTTATCGAAATAACAGCCCATCGCGGTTCGAGTGAGGTCGAACCTTTATTTTTTTTCTTTAATGGCGAAGGCCCTTGGCCTTAAAGGGTGTTATTTTGAACTTATTGAAATAACAGCCTGTCGCGACTCGATCAAGGTCGAACCTTTCTTTTGTTTTTGATGGCGAAGGCCCTTGGCCTTAAAGGGTGTTATTTCGAACTTATCGAAATAACAACCCGTCGTAGTTCGAGCGACGTCGAACCTTTCTTTTTCTCTTTGATGGTGAAGGCCCTTGGCCTTAAAGGGTGTTATTTCGAACTTATCGAAATAACAGCCCGTCGTAGTTCGAGCGACGTCGAACCTTTCTTTTTCTATTTGATGGTGAAGGCCCTTAGCCTTAAAGGGTGTTATTTCAAACTTATCGAAATAACAGCCCATCGTAGTTCGAGCGAGGTTGAACCTCTCTTTTTCTCTTTGATGGTGAAGGCCTTTGGCCTTAAAGGGTGTTATTTCGAACTTATCGAAATAACAGCCCGTCGTAGTTCGAGCGAGGTCGAACTTCTCTTTTTCTCTTTAATGGCGAAGACCCTCGGCCTTAAAGGGTGTTATTTCGAATTTATTGAAATTATAGCCCATCGCGGCTCGAGCGAGGTCGAACCTTTCTTTTTTTTCTTTGATGGCGAAGACCCTTGGCGTTAAAGGGTGTTATTTCGAACTTATCGAAATAACAGCCCATCACGGTTCGAGTAAGGTCGAACCTTTATTTTTTTTCTTTGATGGCGAAGGCCCTTGGCCTTAAAGGGTGTTATTTTGAACTTATTGAAATAACAGCCTGTCGCGACTCGATCAAGGTCGAACCTTTCTTTTGTTTTTGATGGCGAAGGCCCTTGGCCTTAAAGGGTGTTATTTCGAACTTATCGAAATAACAACCCGTCGTAGTTCGAGCGACGTCGAACCTTTCTTTTTCTCTTTGATGGTGAAGGCCCTTGGCCTTAAAGGGTGTTATTTTAAAGTTATCGAAATAACAGCCCGTCATAGTTCAAGCGAGGTCGAACCTCTCTTTTTCTCTTTGATGGCGAAGGCCCTTGGCCTTAAAGAGTGTTATTTCGAACTTATCGAAATAACAGCCCGTCGTAGTTCGAGCAAGGTCTAACCTTTCTTTTTCTCTTTGATGGCGAAGGTCCTTGGCCTTAAAGGGTGTTATTTCGAACTTATTGAATTTACGTCCCGTCGCAGTTCGAGCGAGGTCGATCCTTTCTTTTTCTCTTTGATGGCGAAGGCATTTGGACTTAAAGGGTGTTATTTCGATCTTATCGAAATAATAACCCGTCGTAGTTCGAGCAAGGTCAAACCTTTCTTTTTCGCTTTGATGGTGAAGGCCTTTGGCCTTAAAGGGTGTTATGTCGAACTTATCGAAATAACAGCCCGTCGTAGTTCGAGCGAGGTCAAACCTTTCTTTTTCTCTTTGATGGCGAAGGCCCTTTGCCTTATAGGATGTTATTTCGATCTTATCGAAATAACAGCCCATCATAGTTCGAGCGAGGTCGAACCTTTCTTTTTTTCTTTGATGGCGAAGGCCCTTGGCCTTAAAGGGTGTTATTTCGAACTTATCGAAATAACAGCCCGTCGTAGTTCGAGCGATGTCTAACCTTTCTTTTTCTCTTTGTTGGCAAAGGCCCTTGGCCTTAAAGGGTGTTATATCGAACTTATCGAAATAACAACCCGTCGTAGTTCTAGCAAGGTCTAACCTTTCTTTTTCTCTTTGATGGCGAAGGCCCTTGGCCTTAAAGGGTGTTATTTCGAACTTATTGAATTTAAGGCCCGTCGCAGTTCGAGCGAGGTCGAATCTTTCTTTTTCTCTTTGATGGCGAAGGCATTTGGCCTTAAAGGATGTTATTTCGATCTTATCGAAATAGCAATCCGTCGTAGTTCGAGCGAGGTCGAACCTTTCTTTTTCGCTTTGATGGCGAAGGCCTTTTGCCTTAAAGGGTGTTATTTCGAACTTATCGAAATAACAACCCGTCGTAGTTCGAGCGAGGTCAAACCTTTCTTTTTCTCTTTGATGGCGATGGCTATTGGCCTTATAGGATGTTATTTCGATCTTATCAAAATAACAGCCCGTCATAGTTCGAGCAAGGCCGAACCTTTCTTTTTCTCTTTGATGGCGAAGGCCCTTGGCCTTAAAGGGTGTTATTTCGAACTTATCGAAATAACAGTCCGTCGTAGTTCGAGCGATGTCGAACCTTTCTTTTTATCTTTGTTGGCAAAGGCCCTTGGCCTTAAAGGGTGTCGAAATAACACCCCGTCGTAGTTCGTAGTTCCTGGAGAGTCGGGTATCTTTCGTGGAAGTCCCAGTTTGGTTGGTATTGCTTGCATCAGATGGTTCAACGCTGGTGGTTATGGTTGTCACACCTCCTTTTTGCGCGCCCTGCCCCGAAGGGTTAGATGCGCGGGTGGAGTTTTTCCAATTTAAGTGACAATATTCGAAATGGGATTATTTATTTAATTCAGAGTCGCCACCTGGGAAAGGTTTGGTTTTTGGTGTCCCAAGTCACCGGTTTATCTTGAATCCCAAATCGAGGAAATTTTCGACTTTTCCAAATGAAGTCTGCGAACCAGAAATTCTAAGTAAGGAATTCTGTTGACCCGAGGGAAGGTGTTAGGCACCCTCGGATCCCGTGGTTCTAGCACGGTCGCTTAAATTGTTATAATGGCTAAATATCCGATTTAAATACATGTTGTGACCTATGTGCTTTTATTAAGTTTCAATTGCTTTTACTATTATCAATTATTTTACAGAATTGCAACGTCGTGAAAATGCGTCTCGAACCACGTCACAATCAATGCACCCGTGATTGTCGACACATTTGGACTTCATTGAGATTTGTATTTGGGTCACATCAATGTGCACCCGAATCTAAGAATGTGATTTAATTAAACCGCGCCAACAGAGTCTAACGCGCTATTATCTTTGTAGAAGGCCATGAAATTTATTAAATGGCCCATCCTGAATTCTAGATAATTATCAGGGTTATTTATTGAGGGCCCCGCAATTTTGCACCTTTATTTGGCGAGGCTTGTCTCTATTTTAGAAAAGGATATCCTAAAGTGGCTACATTTTTATATATTTGCGTCAAAAAAAAAAAAAAAAAAAAAGAGAAGAAAAATGCTAAATTAACTATATGCTTTTGTCTAATCCGGACTCTTATCGATTTCTGATTGATTATTTACAAAGCGGAAGGATGCCATAACTTATGAAACATACTTTAATTGGACAAAGAAATTACATTCGAGATTGACCCAATATTATACTTGTGTCCAAACGTTTCTTGAATTGAATTTTACTAGACTTATTGGGGCTGAAATGAAGGAATTAACTACTGGGCGTTGTTACTAATGGGATTTGAACATGATATTAGGTACTGCCTAACGAGACCCAGCAAAGACTAAAATGAAACAAGTCAACATAGTGTAAGTTTGGAGTATCCATACTTTGTATTAACAAATAGCTACGAACTAAAACATGAAGGACCAAACTCAGAAGTGTATTAGTTAACAATACATTTTCGTACTATTGAACTGGGAACTAACAACTACACATGCCCCTTAATATGCCATGAATATTACAACAAATGATTCTGAACTTCTTCAACCTTTTCATTTCATGCTTTCAAGCTGTTTCAATTACATCAATATGGGCCTGAAATGTGTACCTGGAAATGCTGAATGTGCACAGGAGAAAAAGAAGAAGATGTTGAGATCAGCAGCAAAATAAACAGGACTAGCAATAGCAGCAGGACAGAGCAGCAGCAGAACAAAACGAGCAGCAGAAAAAGGGCTCAAGTGCAGAAATGCAGCTATGGCCAATAGAAAGAAATAGCCAAACGAGAGCACAACCCAGTGAAGTAGAATCAAGAACTCCAAGCAGACCAAACCAATAGTGAACCAATGGAAAACACTTGACTAAATAGACACAGCTGGAACTTCAAACAATCAGAATGGATTTCAGCGAGTTAAACAACTGAAAGTCCAAATAACAAATAGGAGGAAACAATTCCCGATCGTAGATTGTATAATTTCTGTATCTCTTTGTATGTCTTTCAAGCTTTCTCTTTCAACACTCCTCACAGTGTGTGTATTTTCTTTCTTAGTTCTGATTCTCTCTATCTTTTTTATGCTCCTCCTCACAGTGTATCTATTTTCCTCTTCAGCTCTCTTTCCCCAGAAAATCCTCACTGTGTGTTTATTTTTTTTTTTTTTTTTTTTTTACAGCCCTCAAGGTCCAGTGTGTATATCCTCCTCTCTATATCCCTGTCTGTTCCCTTTCAGATGGTCCTCCTGTCCCCCCTTTTATAAGTCTCAAAACTATCTTTTTTAACAGCCCTTTTTTTTCAGAATACCCCAGTCCCTCCCATGTGCCTTCCATTTTCAGTTCCACTTTAGCTAATTAAGTATTAAACCCCATCCTTCCCCTGGCAGGCTTAAACTTTCCCATTTTATTAACTAAAAGCAAGCATGGGCAGCAGAATCTATCTGACAGCATATGCTGTCAACACATTTTAAATTTGAAAGCCCCTTTTAAGAAGGAAACAGGCTGTGCACAATGCACATGCTGTGCACAAGTGTACATGCCATCGACTCAGATTTCAATTAACAGACCAAGCCTTTTCTGAAATCATATTAACAGCTATAAGTAACTGGACTTGGTTCTTAATTGTTTTCAACAAATGTTCAACAGAAGCAAATCGATTTACTACGCTCAGACAGTTGAAATTAATTGACGACACATGTCGACTCGACTATATTAGTATTAACATACACAATCGTAGCCAGAAATCAGACATTCAGAAGTATGGGACACATGACTCAACTTATACTGATTAAAACAGAATTGTACTTTGAGGATTTAGTCAGTACAAATTCGGAATACCACCAATACACATGCCTTAACAGAATAGGAGGGGAGGGATTCAGACAAACACAGAGGTTCAAACAAAGTGGACAAACAAAAGTAGATAAAATTAGAACAAATATGAACAGTCTTTTAAAACAAATCATACGGACTAAAACAAATAAAGGAAAGAAAGCAGACTCACCTTAAACTTGAAAAGTTAAAAAAAAGTTTGAACCCGGATTTGGACAGACCTTTCTTAAGGCTGAACGAACTTTAATCGAAGTGTTTCTCAGATGAGAAACACTTCGATTAAGGTCCATTAAACCTTAATCTCTTTGGCTCGGACTGGCATGGGCCAGCGATGAAGAACTACAAAGTTCTCAGAACTCAGATCTGGGATTCATGCTTCCCTGGTCAGATTCGGACCAAACCAAGTATGGTTCGGTCACGAGGGGGGTCTGGGGAGTATCTGGTACAAAACTGGGGTTGGTTGGGTCAGATCGAGTTTTGACTCGAATCTTCGAATGAAGATTCGAGGACCTGGGGGTGATTCGAAACATGGGGTTGGTAGATTTGGGTTCAGGATGGCCTGGGGGTCCTATGGTGTTCAAGGGAAGGTCACCGGCATCCATGCCGCCGGCTTTCATGGCGGAAGTATGCAGAGGCGGCTAGGGTTTAGGGCTGTTCGTTTGGGGAGACGAAGCAGCTGGGGTATTGGATAGGGGGGTAGGGTAGTGTTATGTACTTATATAGTTAGTGGGCAAGTGGATCCTGGCCGTTGGATGAGACGAGATGAAGGGCCAGGATCCTTCGGCTAACAGGGAACGACGTCGTTCCAAGGGTGAAGGGTTAGGGTCGGTCCGGGTGAGACGGGTCGGGTTTATTGGTGGGTTATGGGGATTGATCTTGGACCGTTGGATCGGCTTGGTTTAAACGGTTGTGATGGGTTGGCATCGAAACGACGTAGCTTTGGTGTTAAACTACGTCGTTTCATGGCGGGGGTGGGCTGTTTGGACTGGTGGCTTGGGCTGAGTTCGTTGGGCCAATTTTAACAAATTGGCCCAAGTCCGGAAGGGCCTTTTCTTTCTCTTTTTTTTTATTTTTATTTCTTTTCTTATTTATTTTAAAACAAAACTAAGCCAAATTAAAATTAAATACACACTCAAATATAATTATTTGCGCACATACTAAAGTATTTCAAAACCGGTAAAGTCAAACCAAACAAAATCACGGACGAAAAATGCCTATTCACGATTTTCTATTTAACGACCGAATTACGGTTTGAATTACGCAGGACACATATATATTTTTTTGAATTTTATTTTAATAAAGTAAATAAATAAGAATGGGCCAAAATCACAAATAAATCCACAAGGTGCCGCACAGAAATTCGAAATTGTACAGCGGGGCCAATTATATATTTTTTATTTCTTTTTGGAGCGATTGTCGTGTGAAGCAAAAATCACGTGCTCACAGCTGCCCCTCTTTGTTCGGAAACACGAAGGGTTTTCGTGCAAAGATCAAGTGAGCGTGTATGAGCGATTTTTGCCTATAGACCACTCCGTATGAAGCATTTTTTGAAAGATCTGACCGAATCTTGCTTCAAAGATTTCCTACATATCCTGGGCTAAACAGGAATCAGGTCAATGTAGTTCGAGAAGTTTTGGTAGCTGGGACTACCATGGGACTGCAATGCTTGCCGCTACTGCTGCTGCTGTTGTCACTGCTACGTCACTGACCGCCTTATTACAACCAAGCGAAAATTGGAAACTGAACTTAACTACTTTTATGCATGTCAACTGCTAGTTACAAGATTCCTATCTATGATTCTTTTACGACTTGATCTTGGGTCTTAGCTGATTCTGCTTGTAGACTCTGATCTGAATCTTGATGCTTGCGAGTTGTGGCGACTTGTTTTTTAATCTCCGGGATACCGAATAAAATGTGACCGGCAGAGGTCAGGACGTTAGTCAAATGTTGGAGTCGATTTGCTTTCCCTTTACTCTGATATCTCGGGATATCTCTTTTTTTGTCTTTTTCTTCTTTGATTCCGAACTGGGATTCATCTCGTGGGTCATTTCGATTCATGTGGCTCGAGGTCAGACCTGCGGGAGAAAACAAACGAACGAAATTTTCTGCCCCAGTTTCACTAGGAAAATTTCGTTAATTATTCACTAGGTAGTTCATAAAATTGATGAAAGAGGATATGCATGCTCAGTGCAGGGTTGGAGCCCTAATATCGACTAGCTGGGGAAAAGTTCAGTGTAGGGTTTAAAACCCTAGCGCCGAACAAAGGAAGAATTCAGTTTAGGGTTTAAAACCCTAATGCTGCCTGAAAGGAAAAAAAGTTCAGTTTAGGGTTTAAAACCCTAATGCTGACTAAAAGGAAAATTCAGTTTAGGGTTTTAAAACCCTAATGCTGATTGGCTGGAAAAGCTCAGTTTAGAGTTTAGAACTCTAATGCTGGCTGAAAGAAAAAAGTTCAGTTTAGGGTTTAAAACCCTGATGCTGACTAAAGGAAAATTCAGTTCAGGGTTTAAAACCCTAATGCTGATTGCACGGAAAAAGCTCAGTTTAGAGTTTAAAACTCTAATGCTGGCTAAAAGGAAAAAGTTCAGTTTAGGGTTTAAAACCCTAATGCTGACTAAAGGAAAATTCAGTTTAGGGTTTAAAACCCTAATGCTGATTGGCTATAGAAAAGCTCAGTTTAGAGTTTAAAACTCTAATGCTGGCTAAAAGGAAAAGTTCAGTTTAGGGTTTAAAACCCTAATGCTGACTAAAGGAAAATTCAGTTTAGGGTTTAAAACCCTAATGCTGATTGCATGGAAAAGCTCAGTTTAGAGTTTAAAACTCTAATGCTGGCTAAAAGGAAAAGTTCAGTTTAGGGTTTAAAACCCTAATGCTGACTAAAGGAAAATTCAGTTTAGGGTTTAAAACCCTAATGCTGATTGGCATGGAAAAGCTCAGTTTAGAGTTTAAAACTCTAATGCTGGCTAAAAGGAAAAGTTCAGTTTAGGGTTTAAAACCCTAATGCTGACTAAAGGAAAATTCAGTTTAGGGTTTAAAACCCTAATGCTGATTGCATGGAAAAGCTCAGTTTAGAGTTTAAAACTCTAATGCTGGCTAAAAGGAAAAGTTCAGTTTAGGGTTTAAAACCCTAATGCTGACTAAAGGAAAATTCAGTTTAGGGTTTAAAACCCTAATGCTGATTGCATGGAAAAGCTCAGTTTAGAGTTTAAAACTCTAATGCTGGCTAAAAGGAAAAGTTCAGTTTAGGGTTTAAAACCCTAATGCTGACTAAAGGAAAATTCAGTTTAGGGTTTAAAACCCTAATGCTGATTGCATGGAAAAAGCTCAGTTTAGAGTTTAAAACTCTAATGCTGGCTAAAAGGAAAAAGTTCAGTTTAGGGTTTAAAACCCTAATGCTGACTAAAGGAAAATTCAGTTTAGGGTTTAAAACCCTAATGCTGATTGCATGGAAAAGCTCAGTTTAGAGTTTAAAACTCTAATGCTGGCTGAAAGGAAAAGTTCAGTTTAGGGTTTAAAACCCTAATGCTGACTAAAGGAAAATTCAGTTTAGGGTTTAAAACCCTAATGCTGATTGCATGGAAAAGCTCAGTTTAGAGTTTAAAACTCTAATGCTGGCTAAAAGGAAAAGTTCAGTTTAGGGTTTAAAACCCTAATGCTGACTAAAGGAAAATTCAGTTTAGGGTTTAAAACCCTAATGCTGATTGCATGGAAAAGCTCAGTTTAGAGTTTAAAACTCTAATGCTGGCTAAAAGGAAAAGTTCAGTTTAGGGTTTAAAACCCTAATGCTGACTAAAGGAAAATTCAGTTTAGGGTTTAAAACCCTAATGCTGATTGCATGGAAAAGCTCAGTTTAGAGTTTAGAACTCTAATGCTGGCTGAAAGGAAAAGTTCAGTTTAGGGTTTAAAACCCTAATGCTGACTAAAGGAAAATTCAGTTCAGGGTTTAAAACCCTAATGCTGATTGCATGGAAAAGCTCAGTTTAGAGTTTAAAACTCTAATGCTGGCTAAAAGGAAAAAGTTCAGTTTAGGGTTTAAAACCCTAATGCTGACTAAGAGGAAAATTCAGTTTAGGGTTTAAAAGCTCGAGAATACTACACGATCTATTTTTGAGTTTTCTTGTTTTAGATAAAAGGGAGTTTCGTGGAAGCTTACCTTTCGAGTGAATTCCTCATTGCCAAAGTATTTCTTGTACCTGTGTACCTTCTTCTTTGGGCGACACCTGCTTCTTGCACGGTTGTCTTGGATTATACCTGTTTCAACTTTTCAGACAAAGAACAATTGTTAGTTCGGAAATGACGGTCGGTTCGGTGACCTTGATCGTTCCCAGTTGCTATGTTGCGTCCCTATTTCTGTCGCGAAGTCCCGCCGTTGATTCAATTCTAATGGCGAAACTCTTTTGACTGCTTAGGCTTTGTATTTCCAGATTCTGTGATGATTTGCCTCGTAAGGCCCCCTTTTTTTTGTGTCCCATCTTGCTTGGAGATTCTCAACGGGGATTTTATTGGGGATACTCTGTGGGGATTTGTACAAGAGGAAGCTCTGTGGGGGGAATATTTACAAAGCGGATTCTTTGTGTGGATTTTCGTACAATGGGCATGCTGGGGATTTATTTCCAAGTGGGATTTCCAGGATTTGTTGGGGCAAGCCTGTTGGGGATGTCTACAAAAGAACTCGCTGGGATGTGCTGGGGAGATTCCATTTTTCTTTTTCTCTCTCTTTTTTTTTTTTTTTTTATTTGGGGAGATTTTGTGGGAGATTGTACAAGACTCTGTTGGGATTTGTACAGGGGGAGACTCTGTGGGGATTTGTCCGAAGGTGGACTTGCTGGGGAAGATTTCAAGATTTCTCTCTTTTCCTTTACTCCGGAACACCATCAAACGTCATGATTCATCATGCTTGGGTAATCATATCAACGAGATGAGGTGCTTTCCTTCATGAGATGGGATTCCGTGCAAACAAACCATGCCACCTGCCCTTTCCGGTGCGTCCTAAACTCCGGGTTAAAATGCAAAAAGGGATTCGAAAAGAAACAAAGCAGGGGAAAATAAATCAGAAAATGAATACCCTTTTCGGGACGAGAAAGACTTATCTGAGGAAGATAACGCTGGCTTTAAATGACATGACATGCCTTTTGGACTGGACGTCTGACCTTCTAAGAGCTTGCGTTTTCCTGAACCAGAACAGATCTGTGATTCCAAAACTGGTGGAACTTTGCCGAGACCTTCTTGGGGTGGCGTCATTCCTTTTCGGCCAACAGCGCCCTTTGCGGGTTTTCACTGGCTGACCTCTCTCATTTCTCTTCCTGTCATCGCTTGATAGCACTCTTTGCGAGTTTTTACTAAACAAGCTCTCTCATTTTGGTTTCTCTACTCCCGTCGCCTCGTGGTGCCCGAAGGTTTTCACCGCCGAGACTCTCTCATTTTATTTCTCTCAACTCAGGGTGTGCCGGTTTCCTATTTGTGATGCTTATCGGTTTCCCACTATCTTTGGTAATTGATTTGAAGGCTTGTACCTGGTAAAGAGAGGTAGCTGATACTAAACTTCTCAAGTGTCCGACATGCCCCGGTTTTCAATTTCAGGGTGAATGGGATTTTGTTGTTGGTGTGACTGAACCTCAGGGAGAGGCTGCCTACGTATCCTTTCGGAATCAAGTCAAACGTAGTTCAGGCTTCACTCAATGTTTTTTTTTTTTTTTTTTTTTTTTTTTTTTATATATAATGGCTCAAAAGGTGGTAGCGAGAATTGGGCAGTGTTTGGGGAGTAGTGGGGAATAAACACCTTCGCCCTTTTCAACGTGTCAGGACCACTTGGAGTATGATCTAGACGTAGTACCTCTTGACTGCATCTGCATTCACCGCTGTGTCAGGGTCATTTCCTTCGATATCACCTAAATACAATGCTCCTCTTGGCAATATTTTCCTTACGATGTATGGGCCTTTCCAATTTGGGGCAAACTTTCCTTTTGCTTCTTCATGATGCGGCAGAATACGCCTCAGTACCAATTGTCCTACTTCGAAATTCCGAGGTCGGACTTTCTTGTTGTAAGCACGGGCCATCCTTCGTTGGTATAACTGTCCGTGACAAACTGCAGCCATCCGCTTTTCGTCAATCAACGTCAATTGCTCCAGTCGAGTCTTAACCCACTCGCTGTCCTCGATTTCTGCTTCGACAATGATTCGAAGTGAAGGAATCTCTACCTCTGCCGGTATTACGGCCTCGGTCCCATAAACCAAAAGATAAGGAGTCGCTCCCACCGATGTGCGCACCGTAGTGCGATACCCCAATAACGCAAAAGGTAACTGCTCATGCCACTGTCGGGAACTTTGTATTGTTTTCCTCAAAATCTTCTTGATGTTTTTATTTGCAGCTTCTACAGCACCATTGGCTTTTGGCCGATAAGGAGTGGAATTCCTGTGTGTTATCTTGAATTGCTCGCACACGTCTCCCATCAAGTGACTGTTCAAGTTTGCTGCATTATCTGTAATGATAGTCGCAGGAATACCGAAGCGACAGATAAGATTTGAGTGTACAAAATCCACTACAGCTTTCTTGGTGACCGACTTGAGAGTGACAGCCTCTACCCACTTTGTGAAGTAATCGATGGCAACCAGTATAAACCTGTGTCCATTCGAAGCCTTTGGTTCAATTGGTCCAATGACGTCCATGCCCCAAGCGACAAATGGCCAAGGTGCGGACATGGGATGCAGTTCTGTGGGAGGTGCATGAATCAAATTACCGTGCACCTGACACTGATGACACTTCCGGACAAAGCTAAAGCAATCCTTTTCCATGGTCATCCAGTAATAACCTGCTCTAAGGATCTTCTTCGCTAAGACATACCCGTTCATGTGAGGTCCACACACACCTGCGTGTACTTCGTGCATGATCTTTCTCGCTTCCTCGATATCGACACATCTTAAGAGATTGAGGTCCGGAGTCCTCTTATATAACAATTCACTGCTCAAAAAGAAACCACTTGCATGTCGCCTAATGGTCCTCTTTTGATCTCCAGTTGCATGCTCGGGGTATTCTTGTGTCTTCAAGAATTTCTTGATGTCATGGTACCAAGGCTGCGTATTTGATCCCGCCTCGATTACACTGCAGTAACCGTGTCTTTCCTTGATTTGGATTTCCAAAGGATCGACGTGGGCGTTGCCCGGGTAGGGTAGCATAGAAGCCAAAGTAGCAAGTGCATCTGCCAGTTCATTGTGAAACCTCGGAATATACCTGAATTCTATTGAGTTAAAGCGCTTGCTGAGGTCCTCCACATGTTGTCGGTATGGGATAAGTTTGACATCCCGAGTTTCCCATTCGCCTTGAACTTGCCGGATGATCAGGTCAGAGTCTCCCATAATCAGTAAGTCTTTGACATCCTGATCGATTGCCATATGTATGCCCATAATGCAGGCTTCATATTCAGCTGTATTATTTGTGCAGAAGAAACGAAGTCTAGCCGTGGCGGGATAATGCTGACCGGCAGGTGAGATCAAAATTGCCCCGATCCCTATACCCTTGGTATTCACGGCTCTGTCAAAGAACATCTTCCAAACATGAGCTTCCTCCGAGATCGCTTCTACGGTGTTTACCTCTTCATCTGGAAAATAGGTATCCAATGGCTGGTATTCCTCATCGACCGGGTTTTCGGCCAAATGATCTGCTAACGCCTGGGCTTTCATTGCCGTGCGAGTGATATAAACTATGCCGAACTCCGTAAGCAAGATTTGCCATTTAGCCAGTCTCCCAGTAGGCATTGGTTTCTGAAATATATATTTCAAGGGATCCAACCTGCTTATGAGGAATGTAGTGTGGGCTTGGAGATAATGCCTCAGCTTTTGAGCAACCCATGTGAGAGCGCAGCATGTCTTCTCCAACAGAGTGTATTTGGCCTCGTAGCTGGTGAATTTCTTGCTCAGGTAGTAGATCGCCTGTTCCCTTTTCCCGGTCACATCGTGTTGCCCCAGGACGCAGCCAAAGGAGTTCTCCAAGACTGTCAGATACAAGAAAAGTGGCCTCCCTGGTTCGGGAGGGACCAAGACTGGGGGATTCGAAAGGTACTCTTTGACTTTATCAAAGGCTTCTTGACACTCCGTTGTCCACTTAATCGCCGCATCCTTTCTTAACAACTTGAATATGGGCTCACACGTGCTTGTCAGCTGGGCAATAAACCGACTGATGTAGTTCAGCCTGCCCAAAAGACTCATCACGTCTTTCTTCGTTCTTGGGGGAGGTAGATCTTTGATAGATTTTATCTTAGTCGGATCTAGCTCGATACCTCTCCTGCTTACGATGAAACCCAAAAGTTTACCTGACGGAACTCCGAAAGCGCATTTGGCTGGATTTAGCTTCAAGTCATACTTCCTTAGTCTCTCGAAGAATTTCCTCAAGTCTTGGATGTGATTATCCTGTGTCCTGGACTTGACTATTACATCGTCCACGTACACCTCTATTTCCTGATGCATCATGTCATGGAAAATGGCGGTCATGGCCCTCATATAAGTAGCCCCAGCATTCTTTAAACCAAACGGCATGACCCGATAACAGTAGGTGCCCCAAGGCGTGGTGAAGGCAGTTTTCTCGGCATCCTCTTCATCCATCAATACCTGATGATACCCAGCGTAACAATCTACGAAAGACTGTATCTCGTGCTTGGCGCAATTGTCAACGAGGATGTGGATGTTGGGCAGCGGGAAATTATCTTTAGGACTTGCTCTGTTCAGATCTCGGTAATCTACACATACTCGAGTTTTCCCGTCCTTTTTCGGTACTGGAACCACATTCGCCAACCATGTTGTATATTGGACTACCCGGATCACTCCTGTTTTCAGTTGCTTGGTGATCTCCTCTTTAATTTTGTCACTGACCTCGGTTTTGAACTTTCGTTGCTTTTGTTGAACCGGAGGACAATCAGGATGAATCGGCAATTTGTGAACCACTAGATCGACACCTAGTCCCGGCATGTCATCATATGACCAAGCAAACACGTCTTTAAATTCAAGAAGAAGTTGAACTATCGCCTCTCGCGTTTTCTTGTCCGTGTGAATGCTTATCTTGGTCTCCCGGATTTCTTCCGGGGTTCCTAAATTTACCGGTTCAGTGTCATTCAGATTTGGCTTAGGTTTATTCTCGAAATATTCCAACTCTCGGTTTATCTCCCTAAAAGCCTCTTCCGCATCATATTCTGGTTCTGGATTCATTAATTCGCAGTTAAATAGCTCATTGTGATCCTGGGCGTGAAGTCCGCAAGCATGTCATATTTAAAGCCGCATTATTAGGACTGAAAAGGAAGATAAGAGGAAAAGTAATAAAATCAGAACGAAAGAAAGAATAGGAAAGCAATGATGATTTTTTTTTGAAAATTGGAAGACAACAACGTTTACAACTAGGAATTCGGAATAACAAATGAAAAGAAGAAAACGTTCAAGTTATGTCCCGGAGATAACTTGTGATACAGGAAAGGTGGCAGGACAGGTCTACCCGGACTTCCGTCTAGTTGGGAATGGCGTGATCTCCCAGTTTTGGAGCTTGGCGTTTGGCCCCATGTATATCATCTCAGCAGTGCTCGTGCCTTCGCCTGGTTGAACCATGTGGACCTCGTAGAGCATTTCCCTCATTGCCCCACATATTCCCTCGATTTCCTCAACTGTGAAGACCTCATCTTCTTCTTCTTCAGTGTACCCTGGCCTGACAAAAGTCGCATGTAAATCCGGCAGTGGTTGAGGCAACTTCCAGCCCTCATTTCTCCTTTTCTTTGCCCATTTTTCGTCTGCTGGAGTAGGTTTGAAACCTAGTCCAAAAGGTTTCTTGATGACTGGTAAAGTAATGGGTTCCGTCGTTCCCTGAAGATTTCGTCCAAGCCCCTTCCCTGGCCTAAATCCGTGTCGGATCATCTCTTTGGCCACCATAACCGAAGCGTTAGACAAGAAAGGCTGGGGGCAAGGTACTCCCTCTTCGTGCTGCTCTGCCAATACCACCTCGAAAGCTTGATAGACCGTATGCTCACTCCCTTCTCTTGGTTCAAGATACGGGATAGATGGGTCCCGATAAATGGCATGTTCATCTTCTCCATGGACCACGATCTCTTGGTCTTCATACTCGAACTTCACCATCTGGTGAAGAGTAGAAGGCACGGCTCCTGCCGCATGGATCCAAGGCCTGCCAAGGAGGAAATTGTATGATGTGTCCATGTCTATCACTTGGAAAGTGACTCGAGATTCGACTGGTCCTATGACCAGCAACAGGTCTATTTCTCCCATGGTGTCTCTCTTGATACCATCGAAAGCTCTCACGCAGACGTTGTTGGGTCGGATTCTTCCGGTCTCAATTTCCATTCTTTGCAGCGTGGAGAGCGGGCAGATGTCAACACCTGATCCCCCATCCAGCATCACCCGCTTGACATAGTAGTCCTCACATTTGACTGTTAAATGCAATGCCTTGTTGTGTGCTGCTCCTTCCGGGGGTAGATCGTTCTTGCTGAAGGAGATTTGGTTGACGGCGAAGAATCTTTCTGTCATCCGCTCCAGTTGTTCTACCGAGGTTTCGACCGGTACGTATGCTTCATTCAGGGTTTTCAACAGGATCTTTTGATGCTCGGTTGACCTCATTAATAGTGACAGCATGGATACTTGCTCAGGGTGCTTGCGCAGCTGGTCTATCACTTCGTAATCCGGCATCTTCATCTGCTTGAAGAATACTTCCGCTTCTTCAACACTCACAGGCTCCTTTGGAGGGAAGCGCCTTTGTGTGGCGTTGTTCAGTTCTTGGGTATTTGAGTATCCTCCAACGAAAGTATTTTCTGGAAGTTCTTCCCTGACCTCCTTACCTTTATACGTTACCAAAGTCTTTTGATAATTCCACGGCACTGTGGATGGTTTGGTCATTGGCTTTTGTGGCACGCGTCCGATAACCACTGGCTCATTCAGCCGAGGTGGTTGAATCGTCCCCCGGACCACATAGGCCCCTTTTGGCACGTACATAGGTTTTGCTTTTTTGATCCCGAAGTTCTGCGTCTTCTTGGCTTGACCTCGTGGTATGTAAAGAACTCCACCCTTTGCTGGTACTACTTTCTTCTCCACCTTCTTTTCGGGCTTGCTTTCTGCAGCCTTGGCCTCCTCGCCCCTTTCTGATTTCTGGTCTGTTTCAGGCCTCCTCGCTGTGTCGACAATGGCAATTATGGCTTTCAAGGCAGGGTCGAACTCTTTGTCTTCACAAATCATGCCGATCAGCGGCCCATTATTGTGAGCGGGCAATGGATTGTTAGTTACATTTGGGATCTCTTCGTCCCTTAGCACTATCTTCCCCTGCTCTATCAAATTTTCGACCACTCTTTTCAATGACCAGCAGTCGTTTGTATCATGACCCTCGGCCCCTGAATGATAGGCGCATCTGACTCCGGCTTTGTAAGAAGGAGATGTCGGGTTTTGCCTTGTTTGAGGGATGGGTTGTAGGAAACCCAACTGAACCAACTTTGGGAACAAAGTCGAGTATGGCTCACCGATGGGCGTGAAAGTCCGCCGTCGAGGTGGCTCTTGGGGGCGGTAGTTATTTTGCGGGGGTTGTGGGTTATAGTGGTTGCGGTAAGGAGGCTGATTTCTGGGAGGTGGAGCTGGGCCTCGGTTGGCTTGTTGTGGTGAATGGTTATAAGGTTGGGCATTCATGACCATATAAGGTTGATGAGCATATGCCGCATTTGAGTGGGGGTAGTAGTGTTGTGAGGCCCTTTCCGGAAAATGGGGCCTGTGATGACGATACTCCCTTGCTTCAGAGGCTGCCATAGCCGTTTCTTCCTTCTTCTTCCCCCTTGTCGTCCCTCCAGACCCACTTTGGATGGCCTGAGAGGTTGCCCTTAGGGCTGCTTGACTCAGAATCCGACCCGTTTTCAGCCCATTCTCTACCATTTCTCCTATCTTGATTGCTTCCGCGAATGGCTTACCCATGGCCGACATCATGTTTTGGAAATAGTCAGACTCTTGAGCCTGGAGAAAGGTAGTGACCATTTCCACTTCATCCATGGGAGGCTTTACTCTCGACGCCTGTTCACGCCACTTGATAGCATACTCTCTAAAACTTTCCGAAGGCTTCTTCTTCAAATTCGACAGAGAGTTTCGGTCTGGCGCAATGTCGATGTTATACTGGAATTGTTTTACAAAATCTCTGGCGAGATCATCCCATATATGCCATCGGGACATTTCCTGATCCATATACCATTCCGAAGCTATCCCTACTAAGCTTTCCCCAAAATATGCCATTAGCAGTTCTTCCTTTCCGCCGGCTCCCCGCAATTGGTTGCAGTATTTTTTAAGATGTGCAATGGGGTCACCGTGCCCATCGTATTTCTCGAACTTGGGGGTCTTGAAACCCGTCGGCAGGTGCACGTGAGGGAACATGCACAGGTCGGTGTAAGAGACGCTCTTTTGCCCGCTCAAACCTTGCATATTCTTCAAACTTTGTTCAAGGCTTCTCATTCTCTTAGCAATCTCATTTTGTTCTGCAATCCTGGGGTTCTGTTCCTGTCCCGGTGCGAGTTCGCACTGAGGCGGTAGAGGATTATTGTTGGTAGCGAACCTGGTTGGTTCCATTGAGAACGATGGTGCTTGGAATGTAAAAGAGGATGAGTCAAAGCTTGGCTTGTATGTGGCAGGCTGTGCCGTAGCTGGGCAAGGCGATGCAGTAAAGATATTCATGCTTGCATCGGTGGCCGACATTCGGGGATGAGGCTCAGAAGGTGATCCGGCGGAGAAAACGGAGTTGGCTGGATACCCGAATGGGGTAGCAGGGTAATTTATGGGGACATTAGAAGTCCCACCTGACCTGGAGAATAATTCAGGGAATCCGGGGACGACACTTGGCGGCTCTTTCCCGTTGTTCCAATCATCCAGCATTTCCAACATGCGGAGCCGTAGGATTCTATTTTCTTCTGCAGTTGCGGATTCAGGCGTGAGGACGGCTGAGATTGAGCTCTCCTCAGAGACGGGGACTGTTTGCAATGGAATTTCCGAAGACATTTCCACACTTCCTTTTGACCTGGTGAAGTAGGTGTGAGTACTGTTTCTGGTCCTAACAATAGGTAGTTGAACACCTCTCTTTGACCTCGTGAAGTATGAGTGCGAGGCCAGACTTTCAACAAACCGTCTTTTCAAAAACCCTGGAATCTTTCTCAATGACAAGCGCACGGTTAATTTGTAGCAAATAACAGATAGTTAATCTCACGTTGGGCATGATGCGCCTATACAGTTAAGTGGATTACTATATGTCTGCTACGAGAGCATGCGTCATTCCGGTATTTTCCTCTTATTCCCCCCTTTTCTTTTTTTTTTTTTTATTTTCATTTATTTTTCTTTTATATATTTTTTTTGTAGCAAAATAAAATGCGATCGGATCCGATGAGGATTGCCTACGTATCACGATACTCACGTGAATCAGATCATTACGTAGTTCGAAAACACGAATGAGCGTGAAAGAAGCAAACTCTTTATTATTGAAGCAGTCTGTTACAAACTACATTTTGCAAAAGAAAAAGCAAACTTTGAAAATAAACCTAGACTCAAAAATAGACTAAAAATCACCCTGATGAAGGACAGGCAGAAGATGCTAAGATACAGATTTGACCTATGAATGCATTATGGTTTTAAAAATTGGTTTCCGCGGGGCGTCGTTCGGCCTCGCCGCGGTCCTAGGCGTGAGATCCCTCTCAAGTTGATCTAGCTCGTGCATAGTCTGCTTGACATAACCCATTACTGCCGAGAGGACGGTAGCGCTGGACATGTTCTCACATCGTAGGCATCGTCTGGTGATGGCATGGGCAATGGCCTTGATCCTATCTCTGGTTTGCTTCTTCTCTATGAGCAGGCGTTTTGTCTGATCGCTGCATATCTTGAAAACTTGAGCATCTTGTACATGCTGATGTTTCAGTCGTCGTACTTCCAACTTCATCCGGGCTATTGAGTCGTACCAGTATCTGCTCTCAATTTGGAAATCCTTGGCCTGATTAACTGCTTTGCTCTCAAGTGCAGCCATCTCTCTCTTTATTTCAGCAACAGTCTTCTCATGGTCGCTTTCCAATCGATTCAGGTACCTGCGATGCTTATCCGTTCTTGTATCCCACTGTGCTTTGAGCTCTGCTATGATGTTTTCAGATTTCTCCAAACCATCTCGCCACTCCCTGATTTCCCCTTTTAGCCCTTTTATCAGCTGCTCGTCCGATCGACGCCTTGGTTGTCTATCTGCATCCAACCTTATCTGTTTGATCTGGGCTCTGAGCATTTCATTTTCTTGGATCAACCTGTTCCGCTCTCCCAGATCGGTAGCAACCTGCACGTTGTGTTCATATTTCAAGTTTTCCACTTGTTGCTTTAACCTGCTGATTTCGGTGCAATAGCCTCTTTCTTTTGTTAACCAATCCCACTGCTTTTGTGATGATTCGGTAAAATTCCGGATGTGGGGTCTCTTAGCTGGCCTTTCATGCTCGAGTTCCCTTCTGTACCATGCAAGGTAACCTGGCGCCGTTTCTCCTTTGGCTTGATCCCGCACGCAAGTATCTGATTTCAAATATTGACCCTCATTCCAGATTTGGCGAATCTTTGCTTCTGGGAACTGCCCGTTAGGACTTATCTCAATTGCTTGAGTGCTTAGATCTTCCTCATGAGGTACTGTCTGGCATTTTCCGAACTGTCTTAAAACTCGGCCGGGTGCGTAAGGTTGAATGCTCTTAAGCCCCATCAACAAGAAATGAGTTTTAGCCGCTGACATATATAAGACCTCATCAACGGGCAACCATCCCAACTTCCATTGTATTTGGCTGGCAGTAAGAGCTTGAAAGAACGTGGTCCAAGCCAGGACTCCTTCGGGCAAACTGATCTCTTTGGCTCTCGCGTAAGATTCTCCTATGCGGGTCTTTTCCGGGGAACCATGGCTCAAAATCTCGGAATGATGGCAAAGGTGCTCGGTCATCCATATCTGCAAAAGCAAGTTACAACCTTCGAAGAAATTTCCCCCAGCTTTACAAGCTGTGAGAGCTCGAAAGATGTCGGATACCACCATAGGCGCGAGAGTACTGTTGCTTTGCGTGAGTAAAGTGCCGACGACCCCAGATATCTTCAAATCAACGTTTCCATCTTTCCTGGGAAATACCAGAAGACCCAGAAACGTTATCATGAACGCCACCCGTCTGTGCTCGTCCCACTTCTGACGAACTCCTTTGCTGCACAGTTTGTTGATTGGATTATTGAATCCCCCCTCGTGACCGTATCTATCATATATGAAGTCTGGAGTACAGAATCCGGCTGCTAGATCCGGGTTGTGGACTGTTCTAGGTATTTTCAATGAATCCAGGAACCGATGTACCGTGACGACTCTTGGGGCGACCAAGTATTTTTCCCTCAACGGAAGTTCAGTATTCCCGATGTATCCGGCCATTTCTTCCAAAGTTGGGGTGAGCTCAAAATCAGGGAAATGGAAAACATTGTGCGCCGGGTCCCAATAGGTAACCAAAGCTCTTATGATATCTCCCCGAGGCTGGATTTCCAACAGACCCACAAGACCTTTCAGATTTTTCTTAACCTCATTTTGCCCTTCAACACCTAGATCATTCCACCATAGCCGTAACTTGATAGGGATTTTGGTCATTATTGAAAAATGTTCATTTTGCATCGTGCTCATCCTGCACATTTATTAAGGTGATTTTAACAAAAATGACTGACTCAAAATATTTTACAGAGGGGACCAAGCTTTGAACACGGCCTTTAAGCACTTCGGGGACGAAGATTTTAAGGCTGTGTGGGTCTAAAAATGCTAAGCAAAACCCAAAAGTGGCTATTTATGCAAAGTCAGCCTTCCGGCGTCCCCTTTCGGGAACATTCGGCTATTCATGTCAAAACAGCATCACCTGACTTATTTATGACTCTTTAAAAATTTGAAACATATATTTTTTGATTTTGGCTATTTTAGCAAAATGGGGGTTGAACCCGACGAGGGTTGCCTATGTATCTCACATCCGGTGAGAACAAACCGGCGTAGTTCGGGGCATACCGTGAATAGAGAAAATTAAATAAACCTAAAAATCAGAAATAAGTATTTTTTATTATTTTTGAAGAAAGATAAAGACTAAAGAAAAAATAATTTTTGCAATATTTGGACTATCAGTCTGAATTTATAAAAAGGGTATTACAAAAGAAAGAAATTTTTTTTTTGAATTATGAGTTTTCCATTACTTTTAAAATAAATACCATTTCTTTTTTTTTTGATTCTGAAAGTGAAAGAATTTTTTTTTTTTTATATATACCCCCTTTTTTAATAATTCAAACTAAGAAGACAAATTTTGTTTTTATTCTTTTTTTCTTTTTTTCTTTAGAACAATTCTGGTGAGGTTTTGACAATACTTGAACATTGGTTTTATTTTTCCAAAATAAGTAATTATCTCCCCACGTTGCTATTTTCCTCTTTTTTTTTAGAAACCGGTCAGCATGCGGAACCGAAGCAAATAAATGCACAAAACAAATAGGATGCAGCAGGGTGGTCTTTTCAATTCAGGTTGCCTGTCCTAGACGGACCCAACCCCTGTGTTGAGCCCCCTAAGTCAAATGCAACATAATGCAAATAAACGTTCCTACTAGGGATCCGGCATGAAGTTTCGTTATACTAGGTTTAAACCTTGGTATTTGTTCTAGACTGTGTACCCGAGCGGACCAACTCGAGTCGAGGAGGGGCTACGTACCGGGGACCCGCGAGATCGTCCGGCTTTGTAACTTGTCCGTCCTCTTTCTTATTTTAGGTATTGACATTAACAGAATAGGGAGTCTCGACCAGCGAGCTTCTCCCCGGAGGTAAGAAGAGAAGGGTTTCGGCACAGTTTATATACAGTTCAGATAATATCAAAGCGGTAAAAGACAGCATTTAGCACATTATGCAAAAACATGTAATAAAGATCAGATAATAAAGCCAAATATAACAATTATTCTATGCTCGAATTCTTGAACCCTGAACCAGTGGTTCTGGGTCCACTTGTCCCCAGCAGAGTCGCCAGAGCTGTCACACCTCCTTTTTGCGCGCCCGCCCCGAAGGGTTAAGATGCGCGGGGAGTTTTTCCAATTTAAGTGACAAATATTCGAAATGGGATTATTTATTTAATTCAGAGTCGCCACTTGGGAAAAGGTTTGGCTTTTGGTGTCCCAAGTCACCGGTTTATCTTGAATCCCAAATCGAGGAGATTTTCGACTTTTCCAAATGAAGTCTGCGAACCAGAAATTCTAAGCAAGGAATTCTGTTGACCCGAGGGAAGGCGTTAGGCACCCTCGAATCCCGTGGTTCTAGCACGGTCGCTTAAATTGTTATAATAGCTAAATATCTGATTTAAATACATGTTGTAACTCATGTGCTTTTATTAAGTTTTAACCGCTTTTATTATTATCATTTATTTTACAGAATTGCAACGTCGTGAAAATGCGTCTCGAACCACGTCACAATCAATGCACCCGTAATTGTCGACACATTTGGACTTCGTTGAGATTTGGATTTGGGTCACATCAATGTGCACCCGAATTTAAGAATGTGATTTAATTAAACCGCGCCAACAGAACCTAACGCGTTATTATCTTTGTAGGGGGCCATGAAGTTTATTAAATGGCCTATCTTGAATTCTAAATAACTATCGTCAGTTGTTGAGGGCCCCGCAATTGTTTTTTTTTTTTTTTTTTGGCGAGGCTTGTCCTATTATTTTAGAAGGGTATCCTACAGTGACTACATTTCTATTATTTTTATTTCCAGAGATGGAAGAAAAGAAAGCGTGTGTGCTAATTGAAGTATATACTTCAGCTTAAACCAAACTCCTGTCAATTTTGATTGATTACTTTTAAGGTAAAAAGGACGTCATGCCTTTTACGAAAATGATTTGGTCGAATAACAGATTACATACGAGATAAGATGAAATGCAATACTTAATCCGAACATTTCTTAATATTGAGCTTAACCAAACTTATATGGGCTAGTCTTAAAAGAAACTAAATGAAACAGAAAATGGTATTGTGTAAAGTCGAAATATGCATACTTATACTAAACAGACAATTATCGAGCCCAAATACAAAAGGGTGAAACTCAGTCGGCTATCAGTATACTCTTTTGAACCATTGAAACATGAGCTAAATCAATTTCCACAAGGCCTGTTAATGTACTATGAATATTACAGCAAATGCTTGAACTTCTTCAACCTTTTTCATTTCATGCTTTCAGACTGTTCCAATTACATCAATATGGGATTTGAAATGTGTACCTGAAAATGCCGAAAGTGCAAAAGAGAAGGAGAAGAAGATAGGAATCAGCAGCAGCCAAAAGGCAGAATTAACAGTAGCAGCAAGACAAAATGCAGCAGCAATAGCGAGCAAGATAGCAGCAACAATCAGAACAGCACAACAGAAAGGATTCTGTTGCGAGATGGAACTAGAGTTGAAGGAGAACAACTCGATGAAACAGCACACAGTGCGATACTCCAGACAGTCCAATTCCGGAATATACCAATGCAGCAGAACACTAACAATAATCTCGATTGAAGAAAGAACACTGCCTAACGTATTGACAATAAATGAACTTCAGACAAACAAGACCAAATTTCTGATTTCTTAGTCTGTTTTCTCTCTTTCTTGCTCTCTTTCTATTCTTGTCAACTCTCTCTTTTCTTTCTATCTTCACAATGGGTGTGTGTTTTCTTTTCTGTGTATCTCTCAATGTCTCTCTGTGTATTATCCCCTTTGTCTATTATCCCAAAAAAAAATCCTCCCCTTCCACTGATGGTTTTTCTATCTCTTAATGTGCCTCCCCCTTTATAAGCCTCAACATCAAACCTTTTAACAACCTGTTAAATTAATCAGATACCCCTCCCATGTGCTCCCTTTTTCAGTTCCACTTTAGCTATTTAAGTATTAATCCCATGACATTCCCTTGGCAGGCTTTAACTTTTCATTTTATTATCTAAAAGCAAGTATGGGCATTAAAATATATCTGACAGCATATACTGTCAGATTGTTTAAACTTAAAAGCTTCTTAATGCAGAAAAACAGGCTGTGCACAAGGCACATGAGGTGCACCAATGCACATGCTGTGCACGAGTGCACATGCCTTCCAATTCAGGATTTAAACATAAACAATCCCTTTTTTACATTGACTGATCCAAATCAAACAGCTATAAGTAAACAAAACTGGTTCTGAATTGATTTCAACAAATGTTCAACAGAAGCAAATCGATTTACTATGCTCAGACAGTTGAAATTAATTGACGACACATGTCGACTCGACTATATTAGTATGAACATACACAATCGCAGCCAAAAATCAAACATTTAAACAGTATTGATACATGGTTCGCATTATACTGACTAAACAGGAATACACTAGGGGAGTCAACTAACCAGTCCAAACTCGAAAATCAGCTACTTGCACAAACAAATACACAATGCCTTATCAGAATAGGAGGGGGAATTTAGACAAACAAAACAGAGGTTCAGGCGAAGTAGTTGAAGCACAGTTGATAGAGGTCAAGGATATAAACAGCAAACGAACAGACCCTTACAACAAACAAACAAACCAAAACAACTAAGAAAAGAAAGAAAACTCACCTTAAACCGCAAAAAGATCAAAACCTTAACTCGGACTTGGCCAAGCCTTTCTTAAGGCTGAACGGACTTTAAACGAAGTGTTTCTCAGACGAGAAACACTTGGATTAAAGTCCATTAGACCTTAACCTCTTTGGTTCGAACGGATATGGACCAGTGACGAAGAACCCACAAATTCCAAAAACTCAGATCTGGGGTTCACGCTTTCCTGATCAGATTCGGACCAAACCAAGTATGGTTTGGTCACGAGGGGGGTCTGGGGAGTGTCTGGTACGAAACTGGGGTTGGTTGGGTTAGATCGAGTTTTGACTCGAATCTTCGAATGAAGATTCGAGGACCTGGGGGGTGATTCGAACCACATGGTTAGCAGATCCATGTTCAGGATGGCAAGGGGGTTTTAGGGTGTTAAGGGGAAGGTCACCGGCGTTCAGGCCGCCGGGTTTCTGGTGAAAGTGTGCAGGGGCGGCTAGGGTTTGAAGGGGATGGGTTTGGGTGAAGACGACGAGGCCGGGGTATTGGATAGGGGGGGTAGGGTAAGGATTCGGGCTTATATAGTTAGTGGGTGGGTCGATCTCAACCGTTAGATCAATCTAGATCTACGGTTTGGATCTGATGGTCTTAAGTGAAACGGTGTCGTTTCAAATGTTGAGGGTTTGGGTTTGGTCCGGGTGTAAACGGGTCGGGTTTGTTGATGGGTTATGGGGATTGATCTTGGCCGTTGATCACTCTGAGATCAACGGCCCAGATCAGGCACGACTCAAACGACGTCGTTTGGACATCCTGGGCATCAGGTGACCTGGGCTGGGCAGGCCTGGGTCTTGGGCTGTTTGTTTGGGCCAATTTTGTTAAAATTGGCCCAAGTCCGGAAGGGGTCTTTTCTTTATTTTTTTTTTTATTATTTTTTTTTTCTTTTCTGATTTATTTTAAAACAAAGCTAAGCCAAAAAATCAAATTAAAATTAAATACACACTCAAATACAATTATTTGCACACATACTAAAATACTTCAAAACCGGTAAAGTCAAACCAAATAAAATCACGGACGAAAATGCCTATTCACGATTTTCTATTTAACGACCGAATTACGGTTTGAATTACGCAGGACACATATATATTTTTTGAATTTTATTTTAATAAAGTAAATAAATAAGAATGGGCCAAAATCACAAATAAATCCACAAGGTGCCGCACAGAAATCCGAAATTGTACAGCGGGGCCAATTATATATTTTTTATTTCTTTTTGGAGCGATTGTCGTGTGAAGCAAAAATCACGTGCTCACAAGCATTAGGGTTTTAAACCCTAAACTGAACTCTTTCCTTCAGTTAGCATTAGGGTTTTAAACCCTAAACTGAACTTTCCCTTTAGCCAGCATTAGGGTTTTAAACCCTAAACTGAACTCTTTCATTCAGTTAGTATTAGGGTTTTAAACCCTAAACTGAACTTTTTCCATTCAGTCAGCATTAGGGTTTTAAACCCTAAACTTAACTTTTCCTTTAGTCAGCATTAGGGTTTTAAACCCTAAACTGAACTCTTTCCAGCCAGTCAGTATTAGGGTTTTAAACCCTAAACTTAACTTTTCCTTTAGTCAGCATTAGGGTTTTAAACCCTAAACTTAACTCTTTCCTTCAGTTAGCATTAGGGTTTTAAACCCTAAACTGAACTTTTCCATTCAGTCAGCATTAGGGTTTTAAACCCTAAACTGAACTCTTTCCTTTAGTCAGCATTAAGGTTTTAAACCCTAAACTGAACTTTTTCCATTCAGTCAGCATTAGGGTTTTAAACTCTAAACTGAACTCTTTCCAGCCAGTCAGTATTAGGGTTTTAATCCTTAAACTGAACTTTTTCCATTCAGTCAGCATTAGGGTTTTAAACCTTAAACTGAACTCTTTCCAGCCAGTCAGTATTAGGGTTTTAAACCCTAAACTGAACTTTCCCTTTAGCCAGCATTAGGGTTTTAAACCCTAAACTGAACTCTTTCCTTCAGTCAGCATTAGGGTTTTAAACCCTAAACTGAACTTTTCCATTCAGTCAGCATTAGGGTTTTAAACCCTAAACTGAACTCTTTCCTTTCGTCAGCATTAGGGTTTTAAACCCTAAACTGAACTTTTTCAATTCAGTCAGCATTAGGGTTTTAAACCCTAAACTGAACTCTTTCCAGCCAGTCAGTATTAGGGTTTTAAACCCTAAACTGAACTTTCCCTTTAGTCAGCATTAGGGTTTTAAACCCTAAACTGAACTCTTTCCTTCAGTCAGCATTAGGGTTTTAAACCCTAAACTGAACTTTTTCCATTCAGTCAGCATTAGGGTTTTAAACCCTAAACTGAACTCTTTCCTTTAGTCAGCATTAGGGTTTTAAACCCTAAACTGAACTCTATCCTTCAGTCAGTATTAGGGTTTTAAACCCTAAACTGAACTTTTTCCATTCAGTCAGCATTAGGGTTTTAAACCCTAAACTGAACTCTTTCCAGCCAGTCAGTATTAGGGTTTTAAACCCTAAACTGAACTTTCCCTTTAGTCAACATTAGGGTTTTTAAACCCTAAACTGAACTCTTTCCTTCAGTTATTATTATGGTTTTAAACCCTAAACTAAACTTTTTCCATTTAGTCAGCATTAGAGTTTTAAACCCTAAACTGAACTCTTTCCAGCCAGTCAGTATTAGGGTTTTAAACCCTAAACTGAACTTTCCCTTTAGTCAGTATTAGGGTTTTAAACCCTAAATTGAACTCTTTCCTTCAGTCAGCATTAGGGTTTTAAACCCTAAACTAAACTTTTCCATTCAGTCAGCATTACGGTTTTAAAAGCTAAACTGAACTCTTTCCTTTAGTTTGCATTAGGATTTAAACCCTAAACTGAACTTTTTCCATTCAGTCAGCATTAGGGTTTTAAACCCTAAACTAAACTCTTTCCAGCCAGTTAGTATTAGGGTTTTAAACCCTAAACTGAAATTTCCCTTTAGTCAGCATTAGGGTTTTAAACCCTAAACTGAACTCTTTCCTTCAGTCATCATTAGGGTTTTAAACCCTAAACTGAACTTTTCCATTCAGTCAGGATTAGGGTTTAAACCCTAAACTGAACTCTTTCCTTTAGTCAGCATTAAGGTTTTAAACCCTAAACTGAACTCTTTCCTTCAGTCAGCATTAGGGTTTTAAACCCTAAACTGAACTCTTTCCTTCAGTCAGTATTAGGGTTTTAAACCCGAATATGAACTTTTTCCATTCAGTCAGCATTAGGGTTTTAAACCCTAAACTGAACTCTTTCCAGCCAGTCAGTATTAGGGTTTTAAACCCTAAACTGAACTTTCCCTTTAGTCAGCATTAGGGTTTTAAACCCTAAACTAAACTCTTTCCTTCAGTCAGCATTAGGGTTTTAAACCCTAAACTGAACTTTTCCATTCAGTCAGCATTAGGGTTTTAAACTCTAAACTGAACTCTTTCCTTAGTCAATATTAGGGTTTTAAACCCTAAACTGAACTTTTTCCATTCAGTCAGCATTAGGGTTTTAAACCCTAAACTGAACTCTCTCTAGCCAGTCAGTATTAGGGTTTTAAACCCTAAACTGAACTTTTCCATTCAGTCAGCATTAGGGTTTTAAACCCTAAACTGAACTCTTTCCTTTAGTCAGCATTAGGGATTTAAACCATAAACTGAACTTTTTCCATTCAGTCAACATTAGGGTTTTAAACCCTAAACTAAACTCTTTCCAGCCAGTCAGTATTAGGGTTTTAAACTCTAAATTGAAATTTCCCTTTAGTCAGCATTAGGGTTTTAAACCCTAAACTGAACTTTTTCCTTCAGTCATCATTAGGGTTTTAAACCCTAAACTGAACTTTTCCATTCAGTCAGGATTAGGGTTTAAACCCTAAACTGAACTCTTTCCTTTAGTCAGCATTAGGGATTTAAACCCTAAACTGAACTTTTTCCATACAGTCAGCATTAGGGTTTTAAACCTTAAACTGAACTCTTTCCAGCCAGTCAGTATTAGGGTTTTAAACCCTAAACTGAACTTTTCCTTTAGTCAGCATTAGGGTTTTAAACCCTAAACTGAACTCTTTCCTTCAGTTAGTATTAGGGTTTTAAACCCTAAACTGAAAATTTTCCATTCAGTCAGCATTAGGGTTTTAAACCTTAAACTGAACTCTTTCCAGCCAGTCAGTATTAGGGTTTTAAACCCTAAACTGAACTTTCCCTTTAGTCAGCATTAGGGTTTTAAACCCTAAACTGAACTCTTTCCTTCAGACAGAATTAGGGTTTTAAACCCTAAACTGAACTTTTCCATTCAGTCAGCATTAGGGTTTTAAACCCTAAACTGAACTCTTTCCTTTAGTCAGCATTAGGGTTTTAAACCCTAAACAGAACTTTTTCCATTCAGACAGCATTAGGGTTTTAAACCCTAAACTAAACTCTTTCCAGCCAGTCAGTATTAGGGTTTTAAACCCTAAACTGAACTTTCCCTTTAGTCAGCATTTGGGTTTTAAACCCTAAACTGAACTCTTTCCTTCAGTTATTATTATGGTTTTAAAGCCTAAACTAAACTTTTTCCATTTAGTCAGCATTAGGGTTTTAAACCCTAAACTGAACTCTTTCCAGCCAGTCAGTATTAGGGTTTTAAACCCTAAACTGAACTTTCCCTTTAGTCAGCATTAGGGTTTTAAACCCTAAACTGAACTCTTTCCTTCAGTTAGCATTAGGGTTTTAAACCCTAAACTAAACTTTTCCATTCAGTCAGCATTACGGTTTTAAAAGCTAAACTGAACTCTTTCCTTTAGTTTGCATTAGGGTTTTAAACCCTAAACTGAACTTTTTCCATTCAGTCAGCATTAGGGGTTTTAAACCCTAAACTGAACTCTTTCCAGCCAGTCAGTATTAGGGTTTTAAACCCTAAACTGAACTTTCCCTTTAGTCAGCATTAGGGTTTTAAACCCTAAACTGAACTCTTTCCTTCAGTTAGCATTAGGGTTTTAAACCCTAAACTGAACTTTCCCTTTAGCCAGCATTAGGGTTTTAAACCCTAAACTGAACTCTTTCATTCAGTTAGTATTAGGGTTTTAAACCCTAAACTGAACTTTTTCCATTCAGTCAGCATTAGGGTTTTAAACCCTAAACTTAACTTTTCCTTTAGTCAGCATTAGGGTTTTAAACCCTAAACTGAACTCTTTCTAGCCAGTCAGTATTAGGGTTTTAAATCCTAAACTTAACTTTTCCTTTAGTCAGCATTAGGGTTTTAAACCCTAAACTTAACTCTTTCCTTCAGTTAGCATTAGGGTTTTAAACCCTAAACTGAACTTTTCCATTCAGTCAGCATTAGGGTTTTAAACCCTAAACTGAACTCTTTCCTTTAGTCAGCATTAAGGTTTTAAACCCTAAACTGAACTTTTTCCATTCAGTCAGCATTAGGGTTTTAAACTCTAAACTGAACTCTTTCCAGCCAGTCAGTATTAGGGTTTTAATCCTTAAACTGAACTTTTTCCATTCAGTCAGCATTAGGGTTTTAAACCTTAAACTGAACTCTTTCCAGCCAGTCAGTATTAGGGTTTTAAACCCTAAACTGAACTTTCCCTTTAGCCAGCATTAGGGTTTTAAACCCTAAACTGAACTCTTTCCTTCAGTCAGCATTAGGGTTTTAAACCCTAAACTGAACTTTTCCATTCAGTCAGCATTAGGGTTTTAAACCCTAAACTGAACTCTTTCCTTTCGTCAGCATTAGGGTTTTAAACCCTAAACTGAACTTTTTCCATTCAGTCAACATTAGGGTTTTAAACCCTAAACTGAACTCTTTCCAGCCAGTCAGTATTAGGGTTTTAAACCCTAAACTGAACTTTCCCTTTAGTCAGCATTAGGGTTTTAAACCCTAAACTGAACTCTTTCCTTCAGTCAGCATTAGGGTTTTAAACCCTAAACTGAACTTTTTCCATTCAGTCAGCATTAGGGTTTTAAACCCTAAACTGAACTCTTTCCTTTAGTCAGCATTAGGGTTTTAAACCCTAAACTGAACTCTATCCTTCAGTCAGTATTAGGGTTTTAAACCCTAAACTGAACTTTTTCCATTCAGTCAGCATTAGGGTTTTAAACCCTAAACTGAACTCTTTCCAGCCAGTCAGTATTAGGGTTTTAAACCCTAAACTGAACTTTCCCTTTAGTCAACATTAGGGTTTTTAAACCCTAAACTGAATTCTTTCCTTCAGTTATTATTATGGTTTTAAACCCTAAACTAAACTTTTTCCATTTAGTCAGCATTAGAGTTTTAAACCCTAAACTGAACTCTTTCCAGCCAGTCAGTATTAGGGTTTTAAACCCTAAACTGAACTTTCCCTTTAGTCAGTATTAGGGTTTTAAACCCTAAACTGAACTCTTTCCTTCAGTCAGCATTAGGGTTTTAAACCCTAAACTAAACTTTTCCATTCAGTCAGCATTACGGTTTTAAAAGCTAAACTAAACTCTTTCCTTTAGTTTGCATTAGGGTTTAAACCCTAAACTGAACTTTTTCCATTCAGTCAGCATTAGGGTTTTAAACCCTAAACTAAACTCTTTCCAGCCAGTTAGTATTAGGGTTTTAAACCCTAAACTGAAATTTCCCTTTAGTCAGCATTAGGGTTTTAAACCCTAAACTGAACTCTTTCCTTCAGTCATCATTAGGGTTTTAAACCCTAAACTGAACTTTTCCATTCAGTCAGGATTAGGGTTTAAACC